>NC_140531.1:18804077-19415863 GCF_057382185.1 Mchenga conophoros
AGCACAGTCTGGGCTCAGAAGGCGAGCGTAAATTTAACCTGAACGACAGCAGCGTGCCCACAGCCACACAAGCCCTCATGACCATGTATCGTCGCAATTCCCCGGAAGAGTTTAATCCGAAGCTGGTGAGATAAATTGCATTTTCTTTTTTTGCATTATAATTAAACTGCACGGTGGATTGATGCTAGCTGCATGTAAATTTTTGTTGCTTTCCCAATCAGGCGAAGGAGTTTCTGAAAGAGCAGGCATGGAAGAACCACTTTACCGAGTACGGACAGGGGGTGTGTATGTACCGCACAGAGAAGACGAAGGAACTCGTTCTCAAGGGGATTCCCGAGAGTATGAGGGGAGAGCTTTGGCTGCTTTTCTCCGGTGAGGAAATGTTCAGGGTGGGCAAAATTAGAGCCCAACCGATATTAGGTACTTCAAAAATCTGACATATTGGTCGATAACATTTTTTTTTTCTTTTAGACCCTATAAATAAACTTGTATCATAAAAAATGTATTATATGTAGTTACTGGTGAGTGCTTCATACGATAATAACACAAAGGAGTTTAAAAAAGTGGGTTTTTTTATGGTCACAAGTCAATGGATTATTCCTTTAGGCTGTGTTTGGATCAGCTGATTGTTGTTTTTGTGGCTTTCCAAACACCAGTTGCCAAGAGGAAGTTGCAGAGTGCCCTCTGGTGGTAAAACTGTGCGACAACAACACTCATAACAGTTGAAGGGTGTTTCTTCTGTCTGTTCTTCACTGTTTTAATTATCATTTATTGGCAGTTATTGATACTGATACAATGTATCGGCAAATGGCTGATGTCAGTCTGGATCTAGCAACAAATAAATAAATGGTACACTGTACCTGAGAGGCCTCACATAAGATTTTAGTTTTAAACCTTTTTATGTTTTACAAACTTCTAAAATGTTAGCGTTTTTAGCTCTGATAAATTTGCTAAGCACTGTCTATTACTCTAGTTGATTTTGATGTGCACAGTGATAGTTTCTAAGAAAATAATCAGCCACACATTTAAATAAATGTACAAATTTTCTTTCTGGGATTAAAACTTTGGTCTGATTATCAGAGTAAATATGGTTTAGAGACCTTTTTTTTTTCCCTTTTGTTTCGTTTCTTTTTTGGGTGGGGGGGGTCTGAAAATCAATCTCAGATCTCACTTGAATTTGTGTGGAAAAGCTTGTACATCATTTTGCAATGCTTCAGATTACACAAGGCTCCTAACTGTCACAACATGTTACGCGTTCAGGTATGCACTTGCTCCAGACTTTCCTGTTAGCAAGCTTGCGTTCATCCTCACCTGATTGGAGCCTGGTAAGCAGCAGCTCCTCCTCCTACTCTCTATGACCTACTTGTTGCTGCTGAAAGCAGTTTTCCTCACGGCAATCTATCCCGAGACGACAATTTACCGTGCTCCATTGAATCATTCAGCTGTTGCCAAAGTGTGTCTCATTTTAGAACAAATGGTTAAAAACCAGTTTGGCGAGGCTCTATTCTGGGGCAAATTCCAATAAGCGTGTTTAATGAAGTATGTGCACAGAGACATTACAGGTCCGTGAGGACTTTAATGTGTGTAATTGTGCTGCAAATTTATTCAGATGACTTGGAGGCCAATTGTAAACCTACAAATGGGTCTCTGAGCTACAGTATGTGCATGCCAAATAAGAATAATCTGTATTACAGACAGTTTTTTGTTTTTTTTTTTGCTGTTCATTTACTCAAATCAGGTTTCAGATCAGAGCTATGATGATTACACAATCAGTTGAAATACATATGATAATGCTTGTACTACTATTTTTGTTTGTTTTATTTTTTAAATTATTCATTAATGCATTTGGTTGTTCAGCTGTTGTAATTCCATTTGTCTGGGATCGAGAGAGTACAGCTGTCATCACACGCCTAAAAGATGTATTAGATTATTTAAGTTTATAAGTAAATATATTAGATCACTTACCTCTTCATGTGCAATCAATGAATCAGAGTTAGGTTTGGCATAGATTGGCTGCCCTACTGTGTTTTTCTTTAATTCTCGAATTTGTCTTTCACAGGAGCGATCAACGAGATGACCACCCACCCTGGATATTACGAAGACCTGGTGGAGAAATCGATGGGCAAATACAACCTGGCAACAGAGGAGATTGAGCGGGACCTGCACCGCTCTTTACCCGAGCACCCAGCCTTCCAGAACGAGATGGGCATCGCTGCCCTGCGCAGGGTCCTCACTGCCTACGCGTTCAGAAACCCCAACATCGGATACTGTCAGGTGCTCGCATGCTTGCTTTTTATTGGAGCGGCAGAAAAATCAGCAGTCCTTGACAATGCTTGATTTCTTCTTCTCTTCTTCGATTCCACAGGCCATGAATATTGTTACGTCGGTGTTGCTGCTTTACGCTAAAGAAGAGGAGGCTTTTTGGCTGCTAGTGGCGCTCTGTGAGAGGATGCTGCCTGACTACTACAATACCAGGGTTGTGGGTCAGTATATGGATGTCGTGTTCTCTCTATTTCACTTTTGTTTTCTGTGTATTTAACATTATTTTCTTGTACAGGAGCTCTGGTCGATCAGGGTGTGTTCGAGGAGCTGGCCCGTGAGTACATTCCTCAGCTCTACGACTGCATGCAGGACCTTGGTGTCATCTCCACTATTTCGCTCTCCTGGTTCCTCACCCTCTTCCTGTCCGTCATGCCGTTCGAGAGCGCGGTGGTGGTGGTCGACTGTTTCTTCTATGATGGAATCAAAGTCATTTTTCAGCTGGCGCTCTCCGTGCTGCACGCCAACATCCACCAGCTGCTGGGCTGCAAGGACGATGGGGAGGCCATGACCGTACTGGGGAGGTAAGAAAAGACGAAGCACTTCCTTTTTATTCAGTGATTTTTCTCTAGTGTTTCTTCATCATTAATAATTGTTAGATTCAGTATCTTTTACACACGTCAATCAGCCATGATTATCATTTTTGACACCGACTTTTTAAAACTTATCCATTGCAGGTATCTGGACAGTGTGACCAATAAGGACAGCACCCTCCCTCCCATCCCTCACTTGCACTCTTTACTCACAGACAATGGAGAACCACACCCAGAGGTGGACATCTTCAAACTCGTGCGCAGCTCCTACGAGGTAATAAACCTGGATCATGACGCGTGTTTCTAAGTTTGGTTTTGGTTATCTGAATTCACTCCAAAGATATGAACTTAGACTTTTATGGGATTTGTTTGGACTTTTACCTGATACAATCCATTTTTTGCGATTCTGCTTTTGTTTTGCTGTGATAACATCGTTTTACCACAGCCAAGCTGACCTATTTCACTTTTTTTCCCTTTCTGTCAGAAATTTGGCTCCATTCGTGCCGACGTGATTGAACAGATGCGTTTCAAACAGAGACTGAGGGTCATCCAAACCATCGAGGATACAACTAAACGCAATGTGGTGAGGAGATCATCTTACAGAATCTGGAATTAAGTAAATGTGTTGAGAGGTTTTTAATTGTTTCTTTTGGGCAGAATGCCAGTAGAGTGATCTGATCGTCTGTCCTACATTTACCCTGAATTTCATTTTCTCTCTTCTATTTTTAATTTGGTTATATAATGTTTCAGGTCAGAACCATTGTAACAGAGACTGACTTCAGTATCGATGAGTTGGAGGAGCTCTACGTGCTCTTCAAGGTGAGTTAAAGACAAATCCAGTGACTATAGATTTAAGCTGTGCTTACAATTTGCTTATACCACAGGTCTGTGTAGTAGAGGTGGGCCGATCGCTGCAAATATCAGTAACATTGATACTAATACTGGTATTGGATTGATACTAGTGCAATAGGATCAATACTTTGTTTCTCTCCAAGTTCAGTATGTAGTCCACTGAATTGTGTTAAATACATTCATCTTTAGAGGGGGTGGTGAAAAAATACACCTCAAACATGCACTATGAAAAATGTCTCAAGCTTTTTTTGACGACTGTCACGTCCATTGTATTTGTAACCTGTAGCACTGGCTACAGTTGACCCAATGAGCTTTAGAGACAGATACATTTACACTTAAAGTCTCCGATAAACTCAGGTTCAAAATACATGAGAAGGTATAAGATGTGTGGTTTTTTTGGGGGGGGGTTTATTAACTAATTATCGTTTCATTTTTAACTCCTCTTCATAATTTCTTTAGGCGGAGCACCTAACCAGCTGTTACTGGGGCGGCAGCAGCAACCCCACAGAGCGCCATGACCCCAGCCTGCCGTACCTGGAGCAGTACCGCATCGACGTGGAGCAGTTTAAGGGTCTCTTCAACCTGCTGTTCCCTTGGGCCAATGGAGCCCATTCGGAGCCCCTGGCTGTACGCTTCTTCCGTCTTCTTGACCAAAACGCAGATGCCCTCATCAACTTTAGAGAGTTTATCACCGGTTTGGGTAGGTACAGTAAGCTTTTAATCAATTCTTATTTTTCTCAATATTATCTCTATACAGTTAACAGCTTATAACATGACTGATGATGTTCAGCTAGCAAATTGTTTTTGTAATTTGGAGGTAGTTGGAGGTGTAATGTGGCAGATCTCTAAAGCTTTTGGTTGTTTGTAGGTGTTCTGTGTCACGGGGACCTCACTGAGAAGCTAAAGCTGCTCTACAAGATGCATGTCCTCCCTGGTGAGTGTGTTTGGATTCATTGTGGTGACCTTAGAAGGTCTAAAAATGATTTCACACTAGCTGTACAGAAAATGGGAAAGAGAAATGGTTATGCTTCTTGATTTATGTGTTTTGTTTTGTTTTTTCTCTCCATTCACTGTGGAAATTGCTTTTTTTTAAAGGGCCCGCTTTAAGAAACCCCCTGTTGATATAAATTATACCCTGAAAGCTTTTAGCTGAATGCACCCTTATTTCTGGATTTTCATAACATTTTGTCATAGAAACCAAAGGTCCATTATTCGTGCATTTAACTAGTCTGGAGCAGTTGTTTTAAGCTTTTATTGTCCGATCCCACATGTTGAGGATATCAAGTTGAATTCTAAATCCTAACTTCTTTAACAGAAATGACTCATGAACAAGAAGAACCCGACTCTGCATTTGAAGCCACTCAGTACTTCTTTGAAGACATCACTCCGGAAACATCCGTCGGTGAGGATTCGTTCTTTTCGTTGGGATTTAGATTTGTTTTGTTTTTGCGTGAGGAATTATGCTACATAATGATGATAACTGTGCGTGGTTCTCATGATATTTGCACGAGTGAAACTTCTGTTGTGGTTATGCTTAGTCACGTGATCCTCACATCATGTGATTTGCAAATGATAGTGTGGTTGTATTTTCTTTGGGACCAAAGGCTTTGGATGCACGTTGTGCACACTGACCGTTATGAAGGAACAGCAACACAAATGAAAGTTTACACGTGTGTTTCAGCAGGTGGAGCATCCATCAAGTTGCCCCAGTTACAATCTATTAGATCAAAAGCTGTTGGGCGTAGGAAAAAACTGCTGTATAAATGCATGTGAATGAGGCTTGTAGTAAGAAAGCACAACAAGCTCAAATAGAGTAGAAAAGCGCTAAATAAGAACTATACAACTGCGTGAGTGAGTGAAGGTCCACAGCATGATGCTGTTTTTGAATGTTGAGCATGAGTCTCTTAGCTATTATGAAGTTTAGAGAAGTAAACAGGCGCAGATCAAATCTGTGGTCAAATGACTTGGTGGTAACTTTCTAGTGCGTATACTTTTCTGCAGTCTTGTGAAAAAGAGTTTCCATCGGCCTCTATGCAGTTCTGTAAAATAAGAAGTTTTGTTAATGCAGTGCCGTAGAAAAAGGCTGAAAAGTGTAGCTTGTCTGGAAGGGTTACCAGGGGAAAGCCTCTTTATCTCTAAACAGAATATGACACAATGACTTAGGTTTGCAAAGGTCGATCTGAACAAACTGCAAGAGTCCTGGAACAAAGTCCTTTGATACCATGTTTAACAAAAGCCAATCAGATCATATGAGCAAAAACACTTCATACAAACTGCCAAGCACGGTGGTGGAAAACTGATGATCTCAGTTTGTTTAGCAGCAGCAGGACCATAGCACCTTGTAGTATGTAGTATTGTAGACCCAAATGTGAGGCTGTCTGTGTGACAGCCAAAGCTTGTCTGAAATTAAGTCATGCAACAGCACAATGACCCCAAGCACAGCAGAAAATCTACAACAGACTGACTGAAAAAGAAAAGAATCAAGGAGTCACAATGGCTCAGTCAAACTCTGGACTACAAATGCTGCTGCATGCTTTAAAATATAAATAAATTAGAATTTGTAATCAGACAACTGTTTGACCTCAACCTTCCTCTTTCTTCTCAGGCCATGACTCAAAGTGCAGAAATGAGAAGGATGATGGTTTTGTCAGAGTGACATTCAAAACTGAGAAAGGTAAATAACATGGTCACATGTATTACTGCATATAGGTCTGAATGTGTTATTCATGCTTTTCTTCCATGACCACGTTGAAAGGACTCTTAGATTTTCCTTTTAAAAAAAGTATGATTTAAGCTGGTGAACGATCACATTCTTTGTCCATTTCTGCAGTGAAGAAACTGAACACTCCTGATTACCGCCATTACCTGAAACTGTGGAACCAGGAGATGAGACCTAAACGGGAAAACACAAAAGACCTGCCGAAACTGAACCAGGTGAGACTTCATTTGCTGCACAGATTACTCAGCAGCGTGAAGACACAGCCATCAGTGACCTGTTTTTAATGTTTCTGTCCTGCAGAGCCAGTTCATCGAGCTTTGCAAGACCCTTTACAGCATGTTCAGTGAAGATGTGGCAGAGCAAGAGCTCTATCACGCTACAGCAACGGTCACCAGTCTGCTGCTGGAAATGGGAGAGGTGGGAAAGCTCTTCTCCTCCTCTTTCAGAAAGGACCACAACCAGGAGGGGAACTCGGAGCCGAGCGTGTGCATGAGAGACGTTTTAGATCCTAAAGGCACCCAGGAGGTCCAGGAGCTGGGGGACATTTTTGTCCCTGCAGGTCTTGAGAATAAGCCGAGCCCCTGTGAGGAGGGAAAGGGGGATGAAGACAGCGAGCAGCTGCCCCCTATGCAAGACATCAAGCTTGAGGACTCGTCCCCTAAAGACACGGGCACTTCCTCGGCTATGCTCATCTCAGACGACGAAACCAAAGATGACACTTCAATGTCATCTTACTCGGTGCTCAGCGCGGGCTCTCACGAGATGGACGAGAAGCTGCAGTGCGAGGACATCGCGGACGACACAGTGCTGGTGCGCAGCGACGGCGGCTCCAACGGCGAGAGAAGCAACCGGCCTCTCGGCGGGGGGCCTCACGACAGAGGCCTGCCTCACAGCACGAGCATCGACAAAGACTGGGCCATCACGTTCGAGCAGTTCCTGGCTTCCGTCCTCACCGAGCAGGCTCTCGTGCGGTACTTTGAGAAGCCAGTGGACGTGGCCGCTCGCATAACCAACGCCAAGAATGCCAAGAAAGTCGGGCGCCCCCTGTTGTCAACAAGTGACTATGAGATCTCGCTGTCTGGGTGAGGAGTTATCACTAAAGAACTGTCCTAAAAGGAAAACAAGAGTATAAATCAGTGGTGTTTTGTAAGGAGAATGAAGGTAAGCGTGTCTGTGTGTGTGTGTGTGTGAGTAATAGCTGAATGAATGGGACCAAAACCTCTCTTAGTAATGTATTTTAAAATAAATTAAAGACTTTTACAACAATCACTAGACTCTGTCCAGCTGAGAAGGAACAGAACATGCATATTACGGTTCGCTCAGATGAAATCCACGTGTACGTCGTAGCTGTACTTTATAAAATATCACGCATAGGTGTTAATACTGTAATCTCTATTACTCTTAGGCTATGTAGATGTAAATGTCAGTACAGTTCCAAACTGGGACATCAATAGTCTGCAGTGCGTACGATCACCTAACGTTATATCCGATCAAACTTGTTGCTTCCTTACTTTACGAATTCCATTGGCTGCTAATGAAAACATTTCTTTGTTTCTCAGTGGATGAAAATGTGAAAAACACAAAAGAAAACCCATGAAAATTCATAAGAGTGATTTTTTTCCTGAGTTTCCATGTAAACTCTTTTCAGCACCTCTATAAATTTAACACAGTGTGTCACTTTGGCAAATTTCGTATGCATATTTGTATTTTCTGTGATGTTAACTTTCAAAATACGGTCCTTTTAAAAGCCCCAGTTCATTTTATCCAGTTATAATAACTAGTAGGAACCAACTAATAAAAATAATGATGGGGAAAGGAGAAAAATGATCCACATAAACAGTTTTTCTTTCTTTTTTTTAATTAAGAAGACATCCAGTCATGCCTCGTTACTACAGACAAAAGTGTTGGTCGATGGTTCAGGAAATCAAAAAAAGTTGTGTGTTCAAGGAAAATGATTAGTACACTAAAATGCCGTTAAGAGCCTGCACTCTCTTTATGTTTACAGCAAAATCCACTAAGATATGTTTCCCTGCCTTCAGGCTAGCTGTTTTGTTTTTGCTTTTTTAAAACTTTTTTATCTTTATGCTCTGTACATTTTTACGTTGCTTTTTTTTTAAATTAAAGTTCTTTTTTGTGAATACTTTCAATTGTAAACGCCCAGTGTTTAATTTATTACTCTGGGTTCTGATGCATTGTATATCACTCCATCCTATTAAAGTTACAGTTTGAATGGTTCAATGCTGCACAGTAAAATGCCTCCAGTCTTCTTTCTTCTTCTTTCACTGACCTCATATTGCTGAGCGCCTACAGTCTGAAAACAAGGAGTGATACTGCCATCTGGTGGAAGATTGGTTAACATGCTGATCTCCATTAATCCATCCTAAACACCAACTGCATCGTCAAAGGGCTGTTCATACACTCGCTGAACACTTTATTAGGTATCCTAGTACCGGTTTAGATCCCCTTTGGTCTTTAGAGCTGCCTCAGTTCTTCATGACAGAGATTCAAGAATGTGCTGGAAACATTCCTCACAGATTTTGGTCCATGTTGAGATGATGGCATCACACAGCTGATCCATGATCTGAGTCTTTTGTTCCACCTAATCCCAAAGTTGCTCTGCTGAACTGAACTTTGGTGACTGTGAAGCACAGTAAAGTCTGGCATTTCTGACCAGAGAACTGCTGCTCGCTGAATATTTTCTCTTTTTTTTTTTTTTATCTGCAAAAATTAGGCTGTGTGGGGAAAATCGCTGTAGACCAGCAGTTCCTGAAATACTGTTGGTAACAGATTACTGTACT
Source organism: Mchenga conophoros (assembly GCF_057382185.1). Classification (NCBI taxonomy): domain Eukaryota; kingdom Metazoa; phylum Chordata; class Actinopteri; order Cichliformes; family Cichlidae; genus Mchenga; species Mchenga conophoros. Next base: position 18,813,299 of record NC_140531.1, read on the forward strand.
ACTCTGTGCAGCTGGATTGTTCAGTGTTTTTGATTGTCTGTGGTGAAAGAGTACATGAATGTGTACTCTTTTACTCAGTTACAGTTCGTCTCTTTCTCCCTCCTGGACCGCACACTGTGGGGCTGTGGCCTAGGTTAACCAATCACAGCTCACTGAGCTCATTTACAGCAGGACTTTCTGCTGATTGTGAGGATTGTCTCTTCTCAGACAAATGATAGAGCTATAAATAATTAATCTATTAGAATTTGTTTTCTTCAGGCTCTTCAAATACATTTTAATTGTATTTTCTTACACTCCCTCTAATGTTCACCATCATAAGTGTATGTATACACATGTTTGGGCATTTCAGCTGTGCTTTATAATTATCTTATATAGGGAGGAACAGAAAAGGCTTGAGTTTCTCCATTCAGTTCTATTTATCTAACTCGACCCAACATTTTTTAATCTGCAGTGTTTATTATTAGTGTACGTTTTACATTGCCATTACTTTTTGCAATTTCATGCCTTTTCATGCCACGGTTAGCACTGTTGCCTCACAGCAGTAAGTTCCTGGGGCTTCTCTGTGTGGAGATGTTCTGTGGGTTCTCTGTTTTCCCCTCACAGACATGTGTGGGGTTAAGCTCACCAGGGATTGTAACTTCACTGAATTGCTATCGGTCTGTGATAGCCCTGTGTCACACTGTTCAGGGCAGGGGTGGGCAATTCCAGGCCCCGAGGGCCGGTGTCCTGCAGGTTTTAGATCTCACCTTGGGTCAACACACCTGAATCACATGGTTAGTTCGTTACCAGGCCTCTGGAGAACTGCAGGAGCTAATTTAGCCATTTAAATCAGCTGTGTTGGTTCAAGGACATCTTTTTGGACAAAACCTACAGGGACACTGGCCCTCGAGGCCTGGAGTTGCCCACCCCTGGTCCAGGGTATACCCTGCATCTTGCCCTGAGTATCCTGGGTTAGGCTCCAGTCCCTCCTGTAATGATGAAATGCAGATATAAGCTCTCTAAATATAGAGATATATCTGTAAGCTCTCTGAACCTCACCGTTTAAACAAAAAAGGGCTGAATTGAACTGGAAATACTCGGTGTAACTATAAGTATTGCAGTTTAATACAACACTGCAATGAATCGTTGTTTAGCATTTAATGAAGGTTGTTAAGCTTTAGTTGAAACAGTTTTTCAGGGGTATTTATTCAGTCTTGTAGAGGGTAGTTTGTGGTGTGCTCAAACCAATATGCAGAAAAAATGTTTAAAAACTAAAAATAATTTAATGACAAAAGAGATCTGATGATAGTAAACTTAATGGCGATAGTTTTAACATAGGGCTGTCGAATGGGACAGCATTAGTAAACGTTATGTGGGAATAATTCTCAATGTTTTTCTTGTCTTTGCTCTTTTTCTAAGAATCTACATTTTCCATACTGTTACGTACATACACCATGTGTGATGTAATGAACAGGAGCGACTGCTGGCAAACTGCTGAGAGGCCAAACATGGTGTGATGTAAAGTTCTTATCAGCTTCACTGTGAACTTCAGTCGCCAGCTGACGTCACCACACTCCCACTTCTGCCCCCCGGCCCAAAAAAGCACATCTTTAACATGAAATGTAAAAGCTGTTAGACTGAGACAGATAATAGAAATCATAAATGAGGGGTAACAGAGCAAAAACTGTATGACGCAACAATGCTGCTGATAGCACAGAGGGGTAATTTGCTGTGAGGCTCGACCATAAAGTCTGTGGAACAGATCTTGATTTAGCCGGTCAGCTCCGAACGCTCTTGATCACAAGCTTTTTGCTGTCGTTGGCTGAGAGGGGAGACGAGCCTCTGGTGAACCCTGATACCGATCTGTTATCGCTGCTGCTTGTGGCACACAGTTCATCTGAACAGTTAAATAATTATTGAGACAATATTAAAGTCGGTCACAGATCCTGGATAGAAGAAAAATCCGCTGATAAACAAATTCTACCAAGTGAAATGAAAGAAAATGCACACTCCACAGACTATATTTGAAAGCATGAACATAACGTTTAGAAAGATCGTCATCAGTTAATGACACCTGTGGAAATTTGGATGGAAATAATCGTCAGTTTCACACACCCAAAAAACGGGGACGTTATATGGTTGTTTTTCTGTGTGAGGTGACTTGAACATTGACTTTCTGACAGTCTGTGGACTTTGAGTTGACCCAGGTGTACAGGAGTACACAGTAACGCCTCTCCGAGGATGTCATAAAAACGCCAGCCAGAAAACATAAAACCACAGCAAATGATGAGTCTTTCCTTCCTGCTGAGTGGGGCCCGGTGTGGATTTTAATCTGACCAATCGCATCCTGCTCGGTACCAAAAAATCCACCCGAGGATCAAAAGGAAATTTTAATTTCGGATCATAATCGTAAGTGTGTTTCATGTCTTGAGCATCAGTCCACTTTGATTATTGATTAACCTTTCATTTAAACAGACAAATGATTTGTACAAGAGGTTAATGTTTATGTGGTTGCTTTCTAGAAGAGAATCTTACACTGATTTTTTTGTTTGTTGTTTTAATTGTTATTTCTGTGCGTGGATGCGTACCTGTCGTCCCAGCAGTAGGAAACATGGTAGGACTTAAACCCTCAGACGTTCCTCCTCCTTTGGGTGTGAAGATGGCGAGTGCTGGAGCAGCAGCCTGTATAGCTGACATGGTCACATTCCCTCTGGACACAGCCAAAGTCAGACTACAGGTACTAACTGTGCTATCAATATGATCTTTAGCCGGTCTTGCTTTGCTGTAGCCTACTGTGGGACACAGCGTGATGTTTGCCTCATTGACGAAGAAGTCAACTTTGTCCACTTCAGCACCCTTCAGTCAAACTTCTTCACCTTTCTGAACCATTTGTTCTTAAGCTGCTGCTCTGTAAAGCTGGTTTTAACTTTGAGGACAATGTGTGACCCCAGATTCAAGGAGAGAAGAAGGCAGTGGGGGACATCCGCTACAGAGGGGTGTTTGGGACCATCAGCACCATGATCCGAACAGAAGGGCCCAAGTCTCTGTATAATGGTCTGGTGGCTGGGCTGCAGAGACAGCTGTGCTTTGCCTCCGTCAGAATCGGCCTCTATGACAACGTTAAAAATTTCTACACCGGTGGCAAAGACAGTAAGTTGTTGCCTTTTCATTTATTTTTTTGTTAAGTTAATTAAACCTTCATAATTGTTCTTACTGGTGACAGCCGTGATTTCGAGATTTAATATCCAGCTGTCAAAAATCAAAAAGATGTTTATCAGATAGATGCAGTCGGTCTTATATTCCCTTAGATAAGGAATTCAGATGAAGGAAAGCTTCATTTTAAAAATAAAAAAGTGGGGAGAGTGAAGGAAGGCTATGTCTTGCAGACAAACATGCAATAGATAATTTACGCAGAACAGAGGCTTTTCAAATCTGATAAGTTAAACAAGATTTAGGGAAAGTGTTATCTCTCTCTTGAAAGCGATAAAGGATTCTCACAGTCTGGGTTGTTGAATCAGTTTCTTATCTTCCTTATTAAAACTGATACTAAAATTAGAAGTTCTCAAGCCTGTTATTAAAATAACTGAGTCTTTCCTTCTCTCCAGACCCTAGTGTACTGGTACGTATCCTGGCTGGCTGCACCACAGGTGCCATGGCGGTGTCCTTTGCGCAGCCCACCGATGTGGTCAAGGTTCGATTCCAAGCCCAGATGAATCTGGACGGAGTGGCCCGCCGCTACAGCAGCACCATGCAGGCTTACAGACACATCTTCCAACACGAGGGCCTGCGTGGGCTCTGGAAAGGTACATTCTTTGAGTGTTGCCCATTATTTAAAAAAGACAAACCATAACATCCTTTATCAGTAATGATTAAAGTATCCGTTTCCCTCAGGAACATTACCCAACATCACAAGAAACGCCCTGGTAAACTGCACAGAGCTGGTTACATACGACCTGATAAAGGAGGCCATCCTTAGACACAAGCTGTTGTCAGGTGAGGTCAGCTCACGGTTGTTTGCCTGAGCTACACAAACCCACACACACACATTCACAAAAACAGAGTCCCCGGGAGACTGCTGATTGGGCAAAAAATCCACACACCCTCTCACCTCTTTAACTGATACCAGCACAACAGGCTCCTACAGTACAGGACACGGTGTATTTTCTCTTTATGGTGCAGTGAGTACAATAGCAATATATTAGCATTTATCTCTAGAACTTATATTGCCCCATTCAGACGATTGCAAAATCCACTGACATGTTTTTCTGTGTCGCACAGCTGAGAACAAAGACCGTATTGTAATCTTTTCCCCAACTCTGTCCTCAGACAATCTGCCGTGCCACTTTGTGTCTGCGTTTGGCGCCGGCTTCGTTACCACAGTGATCGCCTCCCCAGTAGACGTGGTAAAGACGAGATACATGAACTCACCACCGGGCCAGTATAAGAGCGCCGTTAACTGTGCCTGGACCATGTTAACTAAAGAGGGGCCAACAGCATTCTACAAAGGGTAAGCTTCTTCACCTGCGCCGCCCACGACAAACTCTTCAAGAGATCCAAATATCGATAGTATCGATACTTTTATATCCTTCACGTTCAGTTTGGAGCCCACTGAATTAAATCGGGATAAAAGGAAAAATATTCTTCAGGCATACAATGTGAAAAATGTCAGTGTTTTTGTGTTGACTGATCCTTCTACTCTATAGCGCCTTTAAAAAAAAATGGTGAAATGAGAGGTGTGTTAACTCATTATTGAGTAAAGTAATGCAGTGGTCATTAAAAATTGATGATTCATCTCATAAATCATGATTATGCTCTCCTCTAAATAACATGACATTATAAGTTAAAAGTATTGGTATCGGCAATACTGGCCTTGGTATCGGTATCAATCCAAAAACAAATTGCAGCATTGCATGACACACAATTTCATTTTTTCACTCTTCACTTTTTCCATTTTGTAGATTCGTGCCCTCATTCCTGAGGTTGGGATCGTGGAACATCGTGATGTTCGTCTCCTTCGAACAAATCAAAAGAGCCATGATGGTCACAAAGCAGAGGATCGAAGTGGTTAATTGAGATTCCTCAAAGTTTGACTGTAATACCTGAACCACAACCGGACTGGCACCTGAATGAGGAAACCCTAGTAACAATAATTTCTTGTGTTAACCTTATTTAACAAATCCACTGTCCTGTGGTGAGAAAGGCGGAAATCCTTTGTTGAAAAAGGATCGCCTCCTGAAAAAGTATTGACTTTATGTGCATGAGGAGACACAGCCGTCTCCTTTTATATTTATAATTTGCCACAGTGAGCCCATTCCAGATGTCATGGATGGGAATATTACAGAAACATGCCAAGTTTGCACTGAGCCCTGTATGACTAAACCTGTCAGTTTTATATGTTAGCTAGCTTAAAGCAGTGTGCCTTTACACTGAATGACTGGTACCCATAATAAAGCATAAAAGGATGTGTTTATGCAGGTCCTGAATTTACTAGACTTGTTTTACACAAACTGTTGTGGTTTGTTTTTGCCTTTTAAACACATGGACATGAAGCACATTTCAAAACAAATCTGCATTTACTAACTTGGAGTGAGTGAGATGCGAGTCGTTACATACATTCCTCAAATGCAAACCCACGGCATAAAAAGATCAGGTCATAAAAATTCAGCATCAGTCTAAAGATACACAACGTTATGAAAACAGGAGCTTAGTATAGTTTAGAGTACCACATCACTAACAGTACATTTTACAGTACAGATCAATGACATCAGTGGGGACACGTTAAATCATGCAAGACTTTTAAGCTGACAGCACCACAAGAGGAAAAATAAAGTGGAAATCACTCCTCACGTCAAGTTTTAGCCATTATCGCTTAACATAAACTTCACATTCCTGAGCAGGACTTCTGTCCTTTCCCGTCTTTAAATATAACAATTTGGCTGCTTGCTCACTCAAAGTGCTTAAAGCCTCACAAAACGACGGATCCGTTACTTTCTCTACAGTCCTCTTTGTGATCGAAAGCCCTCTGGAATGGTTGTTTTTGAGGTACAGGGCGTTGGATTTGTGCTCAGTTTGAGAAACTTTAAATATCATTACAACAATGATATGTGTGTTATGAATGAACCACAAAACCAAACACAAGAGGATTTATTGGTCTGGATCTTGTCTGGAGGGGCCGAACAGTATTCAGTCTGCGTTTAGGGTTTTAATGCTCAGCTACGTTTACGAGGAACTTTCCTGCTTCTCCTTCTACCAATCGTAACATCGTGAAAAACGCTTTTAGTTCTTGGAGCTGACAGTCAATGTGAGACACACATCAGGGTCCTGTAGGTGTGTCCTGACTATGTTATGGAATTTTTCTCTGTATTGGTTGAACTGCATGATGCTCTCGGGTTCTTCTGCCACCCAGAACTTATCGAATTCATACGCCAGATAGCCTGTAAGGAGGAAAGACACACATTTTTGAAAAATTTACCTTCTATCAGAAAATGTTTTTGTTTGTATACACTCACCAGGCAACTTCCTTAAATACACCTGTTCAACTGCTCATTACTGCATATTTAATTGGCTGATCACATGGCAGCAACTCAATTAGGCATGTAGACATGCTCCAAGTGGCCTACTGAAGTTCAAATTGTGACTTAAGTGACTTTTTAAGTGACTTTAAAGGTGAACTGGATAGCAGTGCCAGATGGACTGGTCTGTTTCAGAAACTGCTGATCTGCTGGGATTTTTCCACACAACCATCTTTGAGTTTAAAAGGGAGGAAATATTCAGGGGTCACCAAAATTGGACAACAGAAGAAGATTGGAAAATGTCGCCTGATCTGATGAGTCTCGATTTCTGCTGCAACATTCAGAACTTGGCATAAATACCATGAACGTTTGGATCCCACCTCAGGCTGCTGCTGGTGGTGTCATATTTCCTTGGCACATTTTCTTGGCTCCTTTGTACCAGCTGGGCATCATCCAAACACCACAACCTACCTGAGTATTATTCCTGACCATGTCCACCCCATTATGATCACAGTGTTCCCATCTACTGATGGCTGCTTCCAGCAGATAACACATTATGACACAAAGCTCAGACCATCTCAAAGTGGCTTCTTACACATGACATTGAGGTCACTGTACAAAAATCCACAGTCACTATCACAGTCACACTGGCATCATGGACGTATTTTCAACAAATCTGCAACAACTGTGTGACGCCATCATGTCAATATGGGCCAAAATCTAAGAAATGTTTCCAGCACTTCATTGCCATGAAGAATTACAGCAGCTGTGAAGCCAGAGAGGGGTCCAACCCAAGATTAGCAATCTTGAGACTGCACCTAATGAAGCCACCGGTGAGTGTATAATCAGACGCACAGAACAAACAGCAGTGTGATTCGACTACTCACAGTACAGCTGATGAAAGTGCTGCAGCTCAGGCGTGCCCTGCACTGCGTTGTAGAAATGTGGTTTCAAAGCGCCACTCTTTAGCAGGCTGTAAGCCATCTCTGTCAAGTTGATCCCAACTATTGCATAGGAATACCTTTAAAAAACAAAAAAGTATAAAGTGCACTGTAGAAATGACATACTGTGCATATGGAAAACGTAATTTCAAAAAATGAATAAAGTCTACATCATGCGACACAAAACACCAGTGGAAGGTATATGAATTGAAGGTCTCTTACCCTAGTTTAGGATGGTTTGCATGAGACAGCACCTGCCGAGCCTCCGCTGTGTAGTTTTCACTGAAAAAACTGCAAAGAGCCAAACAAATTAAGAGTTTATTTACGGTCTCTTGTTAACCAATAAACATGACGTCAAACAGAGTCTGCATGATTAAACATGTTGAGGTCACATCATTCTGACCTACAGATTTTAAAAATAAAGTCAATGTGTGTTTGACTGGTGCTGCTTTAATAATCTGACACATCGCTTGTCATTTTGTGTCCTCGTCCTCATCAGTCGAAAGAACAAGTGAAACGAGCGACTGACGTGTTGGGGGTTGCCTTTAAAGTCCTTCAGCCTCAAAGTCAAGCCTGTCTGACATGCTGTCACGCTCTCTTTGTCCTGTTGAATACTGGTTCTGCTGGCTCATTATTCAATACTTGGAGGAGGAGGTGTTATGACAGTGTTTCTTTTTATAATCCTCATTAACGTTCTCTTCTTTTCCTTTATACCCTTCCTACAACTGACTGGCTGTAGAAGCCAACCTGCATGCATTTAAAGTCAGAGGTGGTGAAACAGCCACCTCTACTCCATCAGCACCACTTTTGTCTTTAGTCGCTATCTCTAGCACTGTTTAATTATTTTTCGCTGAGTTGGGAGTTACTGACAGTCCTTCTTTTCAGTCTTTGTTTCAAATATTATTTTATAGGTGAAGCCTGAATCTTGTTGGTTCAAAGCCCTCTTCTTCTTGTGTTTGTTTCTGCCGGGGCTCCCATCTACCTTACTTGGTGAGGTTTTGTGAGTAATTATTGTTGTACCCTAAAAATTATCTGTTGGGTTACACTGAGCCATGCATTTGGAGTGGAACAGTGTACCTTATACGTACCCTTTGAGCTGTATCTACAACCACCTTTCATAATCTGTGTAAGGTAATTAAAAGTATTTCTCATCAAAACTTGAGTGGAATATAATCTTAGGATAAGTACCGTTGTCGCTTCTTGTGTGTGGATCGGTTTAATCATTAGAGCCTACCAAATATAAACATTCAGCAAATTCAGCCAAAAAGCACCTGATGGGGGAAAAAATGTTTCCAAGAATCCTCAAATTTCATTACAAAACCTATAAGAGCTGATGTGTGTCAAAGTTCATGCATCTATAATCAGACAGATTGCACAAATATGACCTGCATAGCAGGCGTTCTGTTTACTGTCCAAAAAACAGAAACGTCACAGATTAGACTTTGCCAATAGGTACAGAGGCAAAGACCAGGACTTTAGTGTGCTGTGGACACACTGATCAAAGAGAGAGTGGTTGGGCCAAAAAAAAAAAAAAAAAGTACACATGTTTTGTGCTGACCAATAGTGTCTTCTTGGGAAAAGAGCATAAACTGTGAAAACCTTTGAGAACTTTGTGGTCTCAGAAAGTGGGCAGGTTGCAGTTCTTGATTCAACTATGACAGAGTTCTTCAACATAAAGCGAGGCCAAAACCAGAAGTGGACCTTATAGAAGGATGATGATTCTAAGTAAAACGAGTAAAGGAAGCTTCGCCCCAGAAAGGCAGCAGGCCCAGACAAGGTGTGTCCTAGGATGCTTAAGGCGTGTGCTGCTGAACTTGGGGAGCTGCTACAACGAGTCTTCAACCTCAGTCTGCGACTGGGGAGAGTGCCCGCCCTATGGAAGACATCCTGCATCGTCCCGGTCCCCAAAAGGAACCGGCCCAATGAGCTGAATGACTTCCGACCGGTGGCACTGACGTCACATCTTATGAAGACTCTAGAGCGGCTCTTCCTCAACCTCCTCCGACCACAGGTACAACATGCCCAGGACCCACTACAGTTTGCGTACAAGGCGGGTGTCGGAGTGGAGGATGCCATCCTGTACCTCCTACACAGAGCCCACTCACACCTGGATGGGGGAAAAGGCACGGTCAGGATACGGTTTCTTGACTTTTCCAGTGCCTTTAATACCATCCGGCCCTGTATGCTTCAGGAAAAACTGAACAGGATGGAGGTGGACCCCTGCCTGGTCGCTTGGATCTCCGACTACCTCACCGACAGACCACAGTACGTCAGGCTGAAGGACATCACGTCTGACACAGTGGTCAGCAGCACAGGAGCACCACAGGGAACTGTGCTGTCCCCTCTTCTCTTCACCCTGTACACCTCTGACTTCTGCTACAACTCTGAATTATATATATATATATATATATATATATATATATATATATATATAAAATATTCTGTAACTCTGTAACTTCTGTCGGTGCTGTGCTTTTTTGGAAATCGAATTTCCCAGAGGAACCCACCCGAGGGATTAATAAAGTTCTAGCTAATCTAATCTAATCTAATCTAAATCCACCAAATAATGTCAGACAGAGGAGAAATGGAGCGTTCTGGAACGGCCTAGAAAAAACACAGAGGACTGTGGGGGGTTTTTGGCAAATATTTTTGTAAAATCGCAACATTTTTGGTGTGTACATAAATGATACACGACAAGTTCACATCCCCCAAAAATTCAGAATTTCGTGTTGTTGTTTTTTTTGCAATGAACTCGATGTTTGAAGGCCTTTACACTGGTACTGTACTCACACGAGGTTGATCAGCCCCAGCAGGCCCATCCCTCTGAAGTCAGTCTTGGGGTCCTCCCCTTGGAATCCAATGTCTCCCCACTGTTTGGTTATCCTGGACTCCAGCTTGACTGTTGGCATCAAAAGGTCCCAAAGCTAAACACACACACACACACACACACACACAATCAAATCCGTCCACTACAATAACTTGGAAGTACAACGATTCCTAATATGACCTTGTGCCAGCATTTTAGACTCCCATCCAACAACTTACAGTGTTTCTATGCTGATGTGATGTTAGACTGTGGTATTATCTTTACTATGTCAATCGATGTTTAAAAAAAAAAATCCTAAATGCTACTTTTAGTAATGTGCAGAAATAATAATAAAACATATTTTTCCTTAGTTTCCAAATCTTGGTTCAAGTCTCATCTTAGCAGAAAGCCTGTGCATATGGACACAGCTTCACTGCTATTGCTCTAGGAGCAGGAATCCATACCTTCAAAAGCATGGCCTCGTGTTCAGGGTTGTCTGAGCTGAAGACTTCCTTTCTCAAGTCTTCTACAGATATATACAAGCTGCTATATCCTGTTATCTGCAGCAGGCAGATGTTGAGGCTCTCTTTGAACCTGCAACGGAAGATCAATTCAATCACATTCAAAAATCACTCTTACATCAAAGAATTGCAGCTGACAGGCAAAGTAACCTTACTTGGGATCTTTTGCAGGTTTGATGTTCTTCACTTTCATAATTTGATCCACGCATTGCTCTAAGCTATCCTTAGTGGTTTCCAATGCTCCTCTTAAAACCTGCAGAGGAAGAGCGCATGCTAAAGTTATAACACAGAGAGCTACCAGACAGAAATCTGGCGCAAATGCTTTTAGGTCATTTACAACCACAGTGAAAATGACTGTTTTTTCAAAGTCAAAAAGATGACACAGCTAATCTCTTCTTGCACCTGGACAGACTATTGATCTGAAAATGCTTACAAAGCCATATACACAAGCATGACATGTGTAATCAGTTCACCTAAACTTGGCTAGGGTAGTGAAAGATAAAGCAATGATTAAACTCAGGGGATATACTGCGCAATAAAAGATAAAGAGGTCAATAGTGAAGGAAAGTGTGATTCCTTTCCACATCTGTGGGCTTGGAAAGCTTTCAGATTACTTGAAAATCCACAATGCTCCAGTCCTGAGGAGTTTATTACACATATCTACACATTCTTAGTCTCCAAATACTCAATATTTTTTCAAATGTTTGACACTTAACATCTTTTACTGGCCTGACAGTGCTAAAAGTGATGAGATAACAGATTTTATTTATGACAGTGCTGAAACGAAAACTGGAAAAGAGTCCTAAAAAACACACACGCACGCCTATAAAAGCTATTTCTGCTTTAGCTTTTAAGAATGTGAGTCTTTTAAAAATAAAAAAGAGCAATTACTGTCTTGCAAAATGTATTTAAACTGTTGTTTGCCTTTTGGCTGACAGCACTTGGATTTTCTTTGTCCTGGTTTGTACATCGGCACCTAATATATTAACTTTTTTTCCATTATGGCCTATATCAAATAACTACTAACAACTAAATTTAAACTAAATGTTGTAAAAAAATGCACATCTGATACAAAGATCATCAACGATATTTGATTTCAGCCACATAAAAACAAAATCAGACAAACACACCCCCAGCATTAAAGAGCTGCAACAGGAAATCAGAGGAGCTGAACAGATTATCAGGATCATTGCCAATTAATGTTTGTGCAGACCCACCGTTTATCTTTTAACAATATAAAACAATTAGCTCAGAACTACTGAAGGGAAGCCCGAAAGAAAAGCCAACAGTGGTAGAAGGTCCTTACCTTGTTCTTTGATGACTGAAGAGAGTACTCTGCAGGAGGACACAAGAAGCACATTAACACTGCAGAGAAAATGTGTACTAGGATGCAGACGTAGAGCAGATTTGGGGTGATTTAACGCACCTGCTTTTGTAGTCCTTGCTGCCCCTGGCTTGTGTCCAGAGCATATTCTCTGCAGCTCACATGTCCCCGTTACTTGTCTGATGAGCCATTTCAACCAGTATCTCAGGAAGGATGTGTAGACATACTCCCAGATATATCCAAACATGTTCTAGGACATAAACAGGTTAAGGTTCACAGATTACTACGGTGCGAGAAATATCCTGAAGACCCGAGGACCACAAAACTATTCTGGAGTGTAAGTTAACAGAGGTGGAGGAAGTACAGCTTTCATTATATTAAAACCACCTTGTACAAGAACAAACCCTGTGATGAAGTTTTACTTAGATAATCACATTTCAGAATTCAAATAGCTTTTATTAGTAAGAGTGAAAGGGAAGGTTCACAATATGCAGTGAGTCCTGCGATGATGTACGGTTTAGTGGCGATAATTAAAAGATAGAAGGCAGAGCTGAAGATGTTAAGGTTTTCATTGGGAGTGACCAGAATGGACCAGATTAGCAATGAGCACATCAGTACATCTGAGTTTTAGCGGTTTGGAGACAGAGATAGACAGGCAAGCCTGAGATGGTTTGGACATATGCAGAGGAGGGAAAAATTATGTTAAAGATGGAGCTGCCCGGGAACAAGAAAACAGGAATGCCACAGAGTAGATTCATGAAGTAGCGAAGGAGAACATGCAGAGGGTTGGGTGTGACAAAGGCATCTACTAAAAGGAAAAGCCGAAAGATGCAGGCAACATGTCTGTATTCGTGTTTACCTAAAGTATAAATGAAAAAATAAACTAAGAAGCTAAATTATTAGTGCATTGGTGTGGTTACAGCTCATTAAGCAGAAGCTAATCTAATGCAGTTTTTTTGTTTTGTTTTCAATGAAAGAGGGCACTTTTTACAACACGATCCAGTCTTATTCTGAAGCACTAAACGGCATCAAACTGAGAACAGCTTCTTATTTTTGTCCTCCCTTCCGCATACACGAGCAGATTATTACTTCGATTCTGATTTCTTTACATAGCGATAACATTTGGCTCAAGGTACTGTAAGATAAGGCCCTACAGTATTGGAGCAATCAAGCAACTATGAGCAAACACTTTTGTGACAGTCTGAGGGAGACAGGACAAAAGGTACACTATGGGAGAGAGAACACACAAATTTAAGGACAAGCACTATATAAAAATTTGGGGAGTGAAAAGAGGTGAGTGAAGAAGAAGTGCTGAGTTTATCACATGAGGTCCTACAGCAGTCTGGGCCTGTTGCAGCATCACTAAGGAATACGTCAGTGATAGCTGATCCAGCCCTAAATATAACCTTTATGAAAAAGAACATTTTTAAGTCTAATCTTTATTATTATTAATATGTTTGTTGTTGTTGTTGTTGTTGTTGTTTTTATGGACATGGAGTATATTGTGTTCAATTGATATATGTTAGTGCTAAAATACACAATTTAACCAACACTTTTATGACACAGTGAATAAATGCCCGTGAATATTACAGGCAAATAAGTTATTCCAACACCTCTAACTTATATTGAACTTTGGATTTGATGGATTTTGCTTCCTGAGTTGGACTCATGTTGCAGATGCACTTCACTGCCGTCTGTCACAGTGACAGTGACCACGTTTTTGAAGCCACTGAGGAAGTACTCTGCTACAAGCAGAGTAATCTATTGCTCAGTGCAAGACATGATTAGTTAATCGTGGGTCATCGCTAAATGCGAATTAACATCCAACAATAAAAGCGCCGAGTGGGTATGAGAGAAGAGCCCACGCTCCTACAGCCAAAACAATGGCTAGCACTGATGCTAATGCTAAGTTCGGACATACGTGGTCATTCAGTTTATTTACAGGCACTCTGGGAGTTTAATGGGGCTTTTGAAAGCGGTGCATGTTGATGCTAGCGAAGTGGTAGTGAGCCACTTTTGATATTAATTACGTAAAGGAGCATACCGGCTTCTAAATTCCCCCAAATGACCCGGTTCAGACAACAGGTTGTCATTGTCATTCGTCTGACTGGTAGCTAGCAACACCACGCTAACCTACTTTAAGTTTCGTACGAGTAGCTGATGCGTTGGGCAATATTTACCGTGAGAGAGTGGTGATGCTCGTCTTACTCTCCAGTCGTAGGGAAAGCGATGCCAGACCCAGGATACAGTCTAACTTAGCCGCAGGCGGGTGGTAAGGTTAGCGGCGGTTCGCCTGACAACAGGCTGGCTGTGATGCGTTCACTGTCTATACAACTATACCGTCTATGCCACGCACACAGCTACACAAGTCTCCCAGGTGACACAAGACAGGCTCTTCTTTCTAACCAAGACTTAAACATTGTTTCTAAATGTTCAACTAAGAAGTTAAAACAATTAACAGTCCATGACACACCTCGAAGCTTGGGTTGAATTTATCACTAAGGATTAATATCGTGATGTCTTTGAACACAGCATGATAGTTTCTAGTGCTGCTACAGCGCCATCTACTGCCCGCAGTGGTCATGACTGCGCAGACAACTTCACAACTACACAGTCTAAAATTTGAACCAGACACGAAATTTCAGTTAAGTGCAATAAAAACTTACTGGACTTAATAATAAAATGAGATCAAATATATAGAAAAGATCTTTAGTTTGAAATTTTCTCAATTTGATGAAATTTCATTCTAATAAAAATATGAAAGTAAAGATAATCTAAAAAAAAAAAAAACCTTCACTTGAAACTAAAGGAAACTAAAATGAAAACATAACTTTGAAATAAAAACAAAAAAAAAAAAAAAAACTAACTGAAATAACTCAGACAAGAAAATCCCAACTGCAGGTAGTAGCTGGAAGCTAATCAGATAATCAGATATTGCATTTTCCAATATTAGCCACAAGATGATGCCAAATTCACAAAATGTGTGCTACACTGTCTATCATAGGGCTGTTTATAGAAAACAGTCATATTATGCTGCTGATAATGGTCAACAAGCCTCCATTATTCCATTGTCCGTTCAATTTTTTTAAATGGTGAAAACACACGGCACATAAAGACCCACCACTGTGTCACTTTATCGAAAGGGGCTGCACAAAAGCCCTCACCCTTACCCATTAATCTGCTTTATCGACAATGTATGCAGCCTATTCTGAGATGCTTACCAACGGTGCTCTCAGCTGTAATTAAGTCACAGTCTGCTTTCTCACCTAATCAGTCCCTCGGGGCTTTTAAAGGCAGGACGTCTATCACATACAATTACTGCAGTCCAAGCCCTGCCTCAGACCCAGGCTGTATTTAAATAAGGAATCCCCCCCACTAACACAGACTGTATTGACAGTGTGATAGATCAGGGTGAATAAGAGAGTAGTCTATAATGCTACAATTTCGTTTTAACAACCCGGACAGACTTTGCACAAAATCTTTCAAAAGCCCTTCAGATTCGATGAAGTGCTTTAGAAAGTGGTAGGCTACTAAATGTTAGCGCTCTCTGTCAGTGCTGTTATCCACGAGGATGAGATGCAGAAGGGGTGTCACAAAACTAAAGCAAAGATCCAATGATGTCAGCAAGTACAACAACTCCTAAAAGACAAATCAAGTCAATAATATCACCTAAAGGGAGCCATACGAACGCGTTTGTATGGATCGCTGTCTCCGTGAGAAGGATGGCACTGTGTAACTGCTTCCACAACTTTATACTGTCTTCGACATCAAAATTAAAACCAGGCTGGTTTCTGTATTTCTTGGTTTACTCATTCTGATCTACATTTTAATCTGCCGGTGATTACAAGAATTCGCTGTGAAAGTCATTTAAAACATGGGAAAATACTTGTTATAGTTTCCACAGCCCAAGGAGAGTAATCGAGACATCCTTGTTTAAATCTGTACACCTCCAGTGCAGTAGTTTCCACATTTTAAAATTCATGATCCTTTAAATTCCTCTTTGAGATTCATAACATTCCAGTGAGCTGTGAGCTTGCATAAAGTTATTAATGTTTCTGTCCTGATCAGCATTGCTGCTCTTTCGTATGTCTTATCATACATTTCACCAACCATCCATCCATTTATCCAGATGCCCCTACCTGAGTCTGGCTCTGCCTAAAAGCGAATTCTACACTCAACAAAAATATAAACGCAACACTTTTGTTTTTGCTCCCATTCCCCATGGGATGGACGTAGAGACCTAAAATTCATTCCAGATACACAATATAACCATCCCTCCCAAACAGTGGTCACAAATCAGTCCAAATGTGTGGTAGTGGGCACATCTGCTATATTGAGATAATCCATCCCACCTCACAGGTGTGCCACATCAGGATGCTGATCTGACATCATGAGTAGTGCACAGGTGTACCTCAGACTGCCCACAACAAAAGGCCACCCTGGAATGTGCAGTTTTGTCTCACAGCAAAATGCCACAGATGCCACAAGCAATGAGGGAGCGTGCAATTGGCATGCTGACAGCAGGAATGTCAACCAGATCTGTCGCCCGTGCATTGAATGTTCATTTCTCAACCATAAGCCGTCTCCACAGGCGTTTCAGAGAATATGGCAGCACATCCAACCGGCCTCACAACCGCAGACCTCGTGTAACCACACCAGCCCAGGACCTCCACATCCAGCAGGTTCACCTCCAAGATCGTCTGAGACCAGCCACCCAGACAGCTGCTGGAACAATTGGTTTGCACAACCAAACAATTTCTGCACAAACTGTCAGAAACCGTCTCAGGGACGCTCAACTGCATGCCCGTCGTCCTCATCGGGGTCTTGACCTGACTCCAGCTCGTCGCCGTAACAGACTTGTGTGGGCAAATGCTCACATTCGATGGCGTCTGGCACGTTGGAGAGGTGTGCGCTTCACGGATGAATCATGGTTCACATTGTTCAGGGCAGATGGCAGCTGAGAATGTCCCCGTTCTTGCATGGCCAGCATACTCACCGGACATGTCACCCATTGAGCATGTTCGGGATGTGCTTGACCGGCGTATACGACAGCGTGTACCAGTTCCCACGAATATCCAACAACCTCGCACAGCCATTGAAGTGGAGCGGACCAACATTCCACAGGCCACAATTGACAATCTGATAGACTCCATGCGACGATGTGTTGCACTGCATGAGGCAAATGGTGGTCACACCAGATACTGACCGGTTCTGGGTCCCCAGACCCCCAATAGCGCAAAAAACTGCACATTCCAGGGTGGCCTTTTGTTGTGGGCAGTCTGAGGTACACCTGTGCACTACTCATGATGTCAGATCAGCATCCTGATGTGGCACACCTGTGAGGTGGGATGGATTATCTCAATATAGCAGATGTGCCCACTACCACACATTTGGACTGATTTGTGACCACTGTTTGGGAGGGATGGTTATATTGTGTATCTGGAATGAATTTTAGGTCTCTACGTCCATCCCATGGGGAATGGGAGCAGTAACAAAGGTGTTGCGTTTATATTTTTGTTGAGTGTATTTCCCCACTTTCGCCAAAATGCTTGCTCGCAGATTCTCTCTAATATTCCAAAATCACCTTAAACGACAGTATAAAGCACATTGAGACACCTGTTACTGGATCGTCGTCTTCTTTATCATTACATTCATGTTAATGTTCAGGGGCAGGGACCCGTGTGTGTGGGATTTGTAACTACTGTGGAAAAAATGCACACTCTTGTGTAAAGTCAGAGTTAGCTTTATTGTCAATTCTGCAGTATGTACAACACACACACAGGATCGAAATTTTGTAACCCTTGACCCACTGTGTGTTACTAGAACGAATCAAAGAATAGTTAAGAATATGAGATGCAGACGAAAGTAAATACGTGATATCAAAGTATAGATATGAATTATATAAGATATATTAAAGCCTAAATATAATTACTGATGTCTATGTATAAAAATATAAAGCAGTGTAAAACAGGCTCATTCATAATGAACAGTTATTTGGACAGAATCACTTATGTATTTTTTAACTACATGAGCCACATTTCTCTCCGTGTTATCAGCAAAGTGCAAAGTCTTAAGCTGTCTCCGACTCATTTGCATAAGCACGTTGCAAACCACAGAAAATCTTTAATGCGATTTTTTCTGTAGTAATAGTTAATGACACCAATTGTAACCGACAGGCTCTTATTGTAGAGGCTCTTTATTCACCACATCTGCCGAAAGCACAGAGAAATATTTCTTCATTTTGAAAATAATGTAGATGTAAAATAAATGAACGCGATCTCGCTAAAGCATGCTCCAAAAAAGAACCGCATGAAAGTCGACCCATTTCTCAATAACACAAATGGGAGCAGAAAAACCAAAAACCTCTCCTCTTGGAATATTATGGTCTACGTTAGGAGGCAGAAAGCGCAGGGAACTAAAACTAATTAATTTCAGGACCAAGTGACCCTCCTGTGAAAGCCTGCGGCTGTTACAATGCTGCTTCCATTCGCATCTTCTCCACCCCTCCCCATTCATCCATTCATCTGGTTAACTCTGGATTGCCCTGCCAAGACCAGTTCAGTCTGGGATAGCGCACAAACCATGATCGGCTCGTCACATTTTTTTTTCTTTTTGTTTTTGTAAGCACGAGCCAGCAGTGATGAAGACCTCGGAGTCAGCGGTGACTGATTGCGCACGGTCAGTCAGTCAAGGTGCTTAAATTTTGTGCCTGACTGTGGTGGATCGATACCTCTAAGACCCATATTCTACGTGGAAGGCGTGGCTTGGTGTCATCTACACAGGCTGACTTTTCCATATTCATCCCTAGGTTTGTTTGTTTTTTCTTTCTTTTTTTCCCCCCTCGTCTCACTGACGCGCAATCGGCACCCAACGGCACGGGGCATAAATCGTCTCGCAAGGTAAGCCGCCTTCATCTTTTCAAGCTCTCTTATACTGTGAGATGTTAAATTCGCCCGCAAGGTCAAATCAAACCAGCAAGCATCGGTGGCTTCTGAGGCGCTGAATTGGGGCAAGAGGCTACAGTGCACGACATGGATCTTAATTGGCCTGAATAGATCGTGTGCACCGCTTGCATGCGGGATCTTTCATGTGCGCCGTTTTGCATGAATACAGTCTGTACGTAGTCTGTCCACACTTTAGGTTATTTCTTAACTGCTGCTGGCAAAAGAAGAAGAAGAAGTAGAAGAAAAGGGAACACAAAAAAGCCCAGACACCGAGGCGTTTATTTGTCATATATTTAATAACACCCAGGATATGCTTTCCATAAATATTTGCGCTTTGACAACAGACAGGCAGATGCATAGTGGCATAGCACAAACAACCCGGCTACACCTGTCCATGACCCACACCAGTAACCTACTATTCTGTGCTGTTCGAGTCACACGTTTGGGGGGGGGTGCTCTATAGGGCTACCGAGTGCGTCAGATTATCATGGTTAAAAGAGTGTGACGGGAATATTTATTCTTTAGTCTCGCCTTATCAGATACAAGTATAACCTGGAAAGCTGTTCGGTTTCCCACTGCTACTCCTAAAGAAGAGGATGCTGGTGTGATGAAGGAGAATGCCTCTAGATCAGATTGATGTTGTTACCTTTACTGAGATGAACTACACTGATCATCAGTGGATGTCACCGAAATGGAAAAGGCCCATTAATGCCACCCATCGAATTATCATTCAGTGTGTTCTTCATTTGCTTTAGAGATAGTTTTCCATGATTACATCCTTGACCACAGCACAGCTCATCTGTCCAACTCCAAAGGGTCACATATTTCAGCTGTCTGCCGAGTGCTGGGTCATTACTTGCAGAATTGGCTGGATACTTTTACACATTCAGGACACAGACTGAGATGAAGCCATTCATCAGGCCTTGGACAAAGAAACTGTTGATCACTGCGTAGAATTTAAAACAGATAAAGGAAAAACGAGGGTGATGCTGGTTATAAATTTACTTGTGGTTGTCAAAAAAAAAATGAAACTTTAAATGAGTGATTATGAGTGATTTTCAGTCCCTCAGGTATGTATTTTAAATCTACCCAATTATATTCAACACAAAGATTAAAGGATAATTGACATATGATATTGTTACTAAGTGGCTAGCTTGCCATTGGCAATATCTCACAGCATCACAACATTTAATTAAACCGAGTCAACGGGCTAGCATGGGGAGACTCAGTTCATTTCATTCATTATTCACATCTCTTTGTATGCTGTAATATTCAATTGCGATAACTTCAGCTGATTTATGAATGACACGCTGTTGGGCGTAGTTTTATTTACGGTAGGATTTGTAAAATGAGAAAAACAGCGGTTAGATCAAACGCCACCAGATGTGTGGCATCCACAGTTTTAATCAAAGATCTGTTTTATCTGTAAGCACTTTGAGTCTAAATGTCGCATTGTGTCTTACTACTACTTTGTTTACGCAGCATTTTCTTATCATACTTTTACATTTTCTACATTCAGTGCAATCAGTCAAGAGGTTTAATATGCAAAATGTGATGGATGCTTATAAAATCTCTGGAGTTTCATTTATTTCCATGTTCTGGAAAAATAAATCATGCATCAGTTGCAGCACAAAGATGATGTTGAGTTTAAAGGAGAATGTGGAGATCAATGAACCAAAAACTACCGCCATAAATATTATTATGTTATATGTTAAAAGTTATAAGTTCATTCGATTATTAAAGTTGGAATCACATATTATATTCTTAGTCAGGTGCAGGTCTCTCGCTGTTCTCTGTCCTGGCTGGTTGATAACTGTTGAGTAAAATTGTCTTGCAGAAATCACCTTGGTCTGGAGTCTGGTCTGATTATAATCATCTGAATAAAGGTGTAATTGTTGTGATAAGCTTAATGATTAAAAACTTCAACTGAGTCTACTTCTGTTTTCCTCCTTTAGGAAATTGCAAAAAGTTAATGATAGCACAGCGTGCATCCGTTTCCATCTTTGGATATACGGCAATATTTGAAGACTGAAGCAGTGACTCCGCCATGGGAACTAACCCAAAAAGGACAGTAACAGTCCAGATGGTGCCTCAGCTGGCTGGGGTGGACACACTGGGCAACAAGGAGTCTAATGCCAACTGGGCTAAAGAGCCCAACCTCAAAGTCTCTCAGGTTTGTCCAAAACCCACCCTCAGATCTCCCGACAAGCAGGATAACCTGTCTCTGACGACTGCTAACGCCGCCCCCCGCACAGAAAAAACAGGTTGTAAGGGAGGGGAACCAGTTACCACTGTGTCAGACAAATCAGCTGCAGGCAATGGAAACCAGATAAAATCTGAGCAAGTGTCAGGTGGAGACCACCAAACACCAAACCTGTCTGTAACAGGCCGAGAGGTGGGTGAGGCAGGAGCTGACCAGCGGGATTCTAATGCTAACATGAAAACTCTGAGCCCAACCAGTGAAACGGGCACGTATAAGGCCAGTTCGCTGTCTCCTGTTGCAGCATCGGGCGCCGACACGAACAGCAGTGAGTACAAAGTAAAAAACCCAGTTGCACCAGAAGAGAAGCAGGTACGGCTGACACCCTCAGTAGAAACTACAGCACGAGAGAAAAGTAATGAACGCCTTTCTCCGAATGACAAAAAACGTAACGACAGTGATGTAAGGAGTACAGCATCTGAAGTACAAGATAATAAAGAAACCATTTCCAATCCCCAAAGCAGGGACATGGCTATCCCACAGAAATCTAAAGAGACTGGTCATATGCAAGGTTGCTCATCAACGTCTGTTTCTTTACAAGATCCATCAAAACCCAAGCAAAGCATGGAAACTCCGCTAAGCTCAGCCAAAGCCCCATCTGAGAGTAAAGATGCAGGAGCTGAACCAACAAACGAAAACTCACGGTCAACGCGCCCAGAGAAGGAATTTGCAACAGTATCGAGACCGCATGTCTCCTCAGATAAACACCAGCCAGTGTCCTCACAGAAAGACTCATCCTCTCTGCCCCAGGCGACAAAAAGCATGCAGGCATCCGAGCAGGTGGCTGAAGGAAGCAGCCAGACTGACACAGCTGTCTTTGAAGGGCAGCGGGACTCCAAGCTCTACACGGAGGCTTCGACAATGACCTCATCGCTATCGCCAGCCCCGGTCAAAAAGTGTCATGATATGGAGGTTCAGGCAGTAGCTAAAATGTGCAGTAAGGCTGTGGCCACGAGTCCTAGTCTGCTGCCTTTCCCTGTGACCCACAGGCCAAGCAGTGGTGCAGTCCCAGGAGAGGAGAGCCTGGCTGTAGTCTACCAGGTGAAAAGCGGCACCGCGACTGATCCGAAGTCAGAGAGACTCACTGTAGAGGCACAAATGTGCCCCAACCAAAACACCGGCATGGTTTTCCAATCAGAAACTTTGTCACAGCAGCATGACTCCAGGCTAGGAGCCAAGCCTAAAGAAGCGGGCGCAGCTCTGTGCAACATCCAGCCGGTTTATCAAATCAACATTGAACACAGCGAACCCAAGAAGCAAGCCGCAAAAACAGCCACGGCTGAAACTCCTTCTCTCAGATCAGGGATGCCCCCAGAGACAGCCGTTGTTCCTGTGCCTGGATGTGCTGACAGCAACACTGCTGCGCAGGCCCTGCCAAAAACAACGACAACAACGACAACAGCACCAACGACAACAGCACCGACAACAACAGCAGCACCAGCACCAGCAGCAAACACCACATCCAAGTCAGAGCTCACTAAAAATAGAGATGTGAGTGCAAAAGAAAAAAGCAAAGAAGCAGGAAGTAAAGCCCAGAGTAAGGAGACAAATTCTGGCAAAAAGAAGGCGGAACCGGAGAGAAGCGACAAAGAGGACGATCAGTCACGGAAGCAGAAAGGAAAGAGCATCCACGACGTCGTCTGGGACGAACAGGGCATGACGTGGGAGGTCTACGGGGCTTCCGTGGACCCCGAATCACTCGGCTTTGCAATTCAGAGCCACTTACAGAGCAAAATAAAGGAGCAAGAGAGGAAACTGATGGTCCAGACCTCGCTGCGAAAGTCAATCTCTGGTGCTGATTCGCCGCGACATGGCAGCAAGAACAAAAGGAGGCAGCAGAACATTTTCAGGTCAATGCTGCAAAATGTCAGACGGCCCAACTGCTGCGTGCGCCCCCCTCCCTCCTCCGTCCTCGAGTAGCACAGGACAGAGGTAGCCATTGTCAGACTCCTCCCATTTCCTAGAGGTCAAAACGTTTTCCCTCCCCTCATCAAGATTTTCAATGCCAAGTGAAACATTGACGCCGATCCCTGTAAGTAAGTATACTGGAATGTCGTAGCATAAAAGAGTCAATACTTGTGATGATGTTTGTGATCCAACAAGGTAGGAAATAGAAATATCAAATGAAACAAACAAGAATTAAATAAAATAAAAAACTTATTTTTTAGAAATCAATATGAGAGAGAACACAGTTTTTTAATAAAAATAAAGAAAACAAAACAAAGGAAATAACAGTGAAACGCATGTATTTCAGTTACAGTGACAGTTGTATGACCTAATATGAAGTCCAAACCTTCACAGCAAGAGGCACTGATCATGGGATAGACATACTAACTCACTGTCAGGATATCTGTGCAAATATATTCAACCGACGTCTCATCGCATCTGGTGCATTTGATATATGTTCATGAGGTGTTTTCGTTTGTTTCCGGGGCCCTATATTTATCAGGTTGCTGTGTTTTCTTTTCTTTTTAGTGAGTACTTAAAGGGGGCACTGTATGCATACATGTACGCTGTTCGATCTCTGTTCTTCTTTGGTTTTCTATTAAAGTAAGCAAAAAAATGCGTTGACTTTTACAACGTCATTTCTCACTTTTCGTGGGTGTAGTGTTTCTGTCCTGGTGATTCTTTTGTTTTGTTTCTAAAGGAGATTCCACGTGTAAATCGAATGCAAAAACATTTATTTCGTCAGGACTCACACACAAGAATAAACGGTTTTGAAAATAAATATTTAAAAGACTAAATGATAAATCAGAGTAAAGATGCAGTCCTTAAAGAGAGCATGAAGTACGTTCAGAGTGAAAGATTTGCTCCAAACTATAGGCACAGGTTTTAGTTGAGCACTTGCAGAGGAGGAATATTAAAGGGCTTGTATCCACCCCTCAGTACATTTTAGGGGGAACGTCTCCCCATGTCCATGTCCTGAAATCTACAGCTATGCTTCCCAGGAGGAAACTAAGCCACTATGTTTCCTCCTGGGAGTCTTGGGTAGAGTTGGGGTCCTTATGTATGGAGACTGCAGGTTTTCTCTGTGCATGCCAGCTGTAATCTTCAGAAACATGCATGTCTTCTGTCACTGTGCTTTTACCAAGTTTACATGTGGAGTTGGTCCTCGGTGGCTGAATGTATTGAGTATTAGTTTCCCTTTAGCTTCCCTGTATTGATCAATAAGCTTATCTCTTTCACTGACAAGGTATTTAATGCTTGAATATTCAAAAATAAAATGTTGTGGGTTCAGACAGGCAAATTTTAAAACCAGTACTTGCTGTAGCATAAATTCTACACTTTTTGTGTGAAAGAAGGTTTTAAAGAAACAACAACTACAGCATGACTCAGAGTAAAATAAATAAATGAGCATAGAGTGATATATACTATTTTAATCTGAGGACGACTTCGGATGCTGCATAAAAACCTGCTAAAGTCAGAGACACAAAGCCAGCCGGCGTAAGAAGACGCAGCAGTGACTAACTGTTTCCTTTTTTTTCAAAGAGGGACCTGATGTTGAAGTTTTAAAATAAAGAGGTTGAAATCAGAAGGTATTAAAAGTGTACTCGCGGGAAATGACAAATTTCCTTTGCCTAGCTATCTCAATTTTTTTTAATCTTTGAATGGATATAAACATGCAGTAATACATCCGCAGCAGTGAAGTGTCCACCTTTGATGCTGCGGAAAATATACGCTCGCCACTTCAGGGCCTCGGCTTGTTGCGGCCTGAAGTCTGAGTCAAAGCACAGATTTAAAAGAGATTGTTTTGAGAAGAACTCTTAATGTGAAAACTGATTTTTATCTGCATTTACCTGAAAAAGAAACCGCTTTATTACGAGCAGCTGAAACGTCAGGTCAGTGGCAGGATAATTTTACCGTTTTTGAAGAAACAGAGAGAAAACAGACCCGCGGGACACAAACAGATCTGACTGTTATCGGCTGATTTTTAAAACGTATAGCGACTCAAAGGGAGTCATTTCTGGAAAGTAAAATATTTGAATAGTTTAAATTGCCCAAGGGCAGGCTTTGGGGTCAAGGGAAGTCGCTTTGTTGCTTTTAACTCCTAAAATCTGATCATTTTAGGGCTGCAGGGCCTTGAACCAGTTTGTACTTTCATCTAAAGGTTTTGCAGCTGTTTTGACTCAGTTAAAAAAAACAAAAAACTCACGCTTTGGTAGCAGATTAATCATTTAGGTCCCAGAAAACATGGCAAACATTGGCTATTTTCAGCTTCTGAAATGTAAGAATTCAGTTCAGGGTCACATGGGGGTTGAACACCAACAAGCTGTCACGGGGCAAGACGTGTTTTCCTAAAACTTGGGCTAATGTTTGGACAAAACGATTCATCTGCTTCAGGTTCCAAGAATTTTTATTTTTTCTTTATTTGCTAATATTGCACATTGGATGATGGAGTGCCGAATGCGCATAATTGCAGAGATCTCTGTGTATGATTTGCCTGCACACCTAACTGAACCAGCTCTGTCCTTTGTGTGTTCTCCAGCCTTTTCTTTCCAAGGCCCTTTCTAAAACACTTCAGAGTGAATTTACTGTCTTGAGTGGCGTAACACTGATTTCAGGCGACTGCTCTTACTTTCTTAACAAGCACGTCTCTACATATTAACGTCAGGGCGTGATAACAAGAACGAAAAAGTCCTCTATGCCCGTTGTGCTGTGAAATGTCACAACCTGTAAAGAACAGCGCAGTGTATATCTGTCCCACCCAATACCTGACTGGATTTTGTGAAACCAAAGCTCTTTCCACAAAAAACAAAAACAGGAAATCTGTTTTCGTCTTCTGCTACAGCGCTGACTGAAAGGTGTCAAACCAAACTGTAACATCGTTTCAGATTCCAAGTTCAGTCTCAGGCAGTTGATGCTTTCTCTCTCCTTTCCATCAAGTTCAGTTTCACACTCTTACATTTCTGTAGGCCTGGTCACCAGCCTTAATTCGTATTCTTTCACCCCGGCTTTAATTAGCCACGTTTCAATTTTTAATAACCCCCTACTCACTGTGTCATTATGACCGGTTCCTATTTGGAAGTGCAGATTAGATTTGGCCACAGGCGGTGGGTAACACTGGGAAAGATTTACAATGACAAGGAGCACGGGGAGAGATTTCAAAGTGATACCACCCGCTGCTGCAACTAAAAGAGGACAGAGTTTAGCATGCCTTCAGTGTTCACCTGTTTGGCTGCACTTGTTGTGACCTCCGTGGGTGTTTTAATGAAATGTGGCCTTTTTCCTGGTTTTAAACATGTTAATAATTCTCTTTTAAATACCAAATAATAAACATGATGAACACTGAAGCTCTGTTTACTACAGAAAGTAGGACTCTCAACAGTTCTGACTAAACACAACGAAAATCCTCAGAAAATATTTTTTTTCATCAACAACTGATGACTCATCACAAAAGATTAAGCTACATCAAAGGATGCTTAAGCTCATAATATCTGTTAGTTACATTCATTGGTGTTCTAGATCTTTTCTAGAGAAATATATACTCTCACCAGCAGTGTTGGTCAAGTTACTTGAAAAAAGTAATCAGTAACTAATTACGATTACTCCCCCAAAAAAGTAATCCCGTTACTTTACTGATTACTTATTTTCAAAAGTAATTAATTACTTAGTTACTTAGTTACTTTTTAAAAACACGATTTACAACCTGAATAGGTGATAAAGCGATAGATCTTTCAGCCCAATTCTACTTTTTCTGCATAATCCATCATACAAAATGTAATCAAATGGAAAAGTCTCTTTTTAAAACTTGTTTTATTAGTTTTAACCTTTTAACTTTATGCATCAAGCAAAAATTTAATTATATGCAACATTCTCTGACTGGAAGAAATTTGTTTAACATTTAAACTTATTTTCTGCACATTTCAGCACATAAAATATATATTTTTTGTGTGTTTAAACTCACTCTTTCAAATAGATGCAAGTAGAACACAGCAGAAAATAAATAACATCAAAGACTCAGCGGTCCTGTTGCTCTATTTTCACCTGTAAAGCAGGAGCGGGGTAGGCGGAGGTTTACCCTGGTGCAGGTGTGCCGCAGCGGTCAGTGGAAGAATCCGCGAGTTTCTCTGTGAGTTTCCCATTACGTCGTAGCGCTCTCGGTGCTTGCTTGGAAGTTTAGGGGGTTTTTTCGCTGTAAAAAGAAGTTTTCTTCCCACGCACAACGGACACTAATGTTTTTGTCACTTTTTATGGAATCAAACTCAAAGTAAGGTCAGTACTTCCACGTTTTAAACGCTGCACGCTCATACTCTCTCCCGCACTCGATATATGATCCATTGTTGATCTGTACACAGCTGTTGTCATGAACGTCGCACTCGCTTACCTCACTGTCATGAGACATTCTTGCAAAAAAATCACGGTTTTAGTAACGCAGTAACGCAGCGTTCCTACGGGAAAGTAACGACAATCTAATTACCGTTTTTGCAATAGTAATCCCTTACTTTACTCGTTACCAGAAAAAAGTAATCAGATTACAGTAACGGGTTACAAGTAACGCGTTACTGCCCATCTCTGCTCACCAGTCACTTTACTAGGCACATCTTGTTAGTACTGGGCTGGACCCACTGTTGCCTTCAGAGCTCCTTTAATCATTTGTGACAAGGATTCAACAAAGTGTTGGAAATATTCCTCAGATTTCGGTCCATGTTGACATGATGGCATCACACAGCTGTTGCAGATTTGTTGGCTGCACATTAATGATGTGAACCTCCTGTTCCACCACATCCCAAAGGTGCTCTGTTGGACTGAGATCTCATGACTGTGGACTCACTGTGATGTTCAAGAAACCAGTCTGAGATTATTTGAGCTTTGTTTGGGATCTGGTATCCTGCTGGTCATAAAGGGATGGACATGGTCAGCAAAAACTCAAAGGCTGTGGTCTCATGGTCCTGGGCCTTCAACTCAGTTTTTGTGTTTATGTTCTAAGATCTATATTGGTGTCTCTTGAGCTCAGTCTTCTCTATTCTCATCTCTGCGTCTTTCAGCCTTCCCAGTCATGTACCCATGTCTGCACTAACAGCATTAACGCTGATTATTAATTCAGTCCTGCGTTTTTGGGTCCACAGCTCTGCCTGTCACACACCTAAACCTGTGGATATGACAAAGGTGCATAAATGATGCTCATTTACTCCAAAGTGTGCAAAGAAAATATCCTCCACACCCTTACACCACCAGCAGCTAGCTTGGACCGATGAAATGAGGCAGGATGGATTTCATGCTTTTTTCCAAATCATCTATTGTCTAGTTTTGGTCCACGTGAACTGTAGCCTTAGTTTCCTTAGCTGACGTGAGTGAATCCTGTTGTGGTCTTCTGCTGCCGTAGTTGGATGTATGCAGAGATGCTCTTCTGTAAACATCGGTTGTAATGAGTAGTTATTTGAGTTACTGTTGCCTTCCTGTAAGCTCAAAGCAGTTTACCATTTTCCTCTGACCTGTGGCACCAACAAGGCATTTTCAGTCAGTGTATAGAGAATAAAGAACGCTCTGTTTACAACCCAGAGATGACATAAGCAGTTTATGAAATACTCGGACCAGTTCATGTGGCATCAACAACTATGACAACTATGGTGGTCAGTTTGAAGTTCAACAGGTCTTGACCATGTCTACATGCCTAAATGCTTCTGCTGTGTGATTAGCTGATTAGGTATTGGCATTAATGAGTATTTGTAAGAGGAGTCTGGTGATGTGTATCTGCCATTCTGTCGTCATGTGTGTCATGAAGTGCAAAGTCGGACCACATTTTCACAGACTGCATAACATCTAACAAAGTGCTGGTAGAAACACTGGTGATTAAGGCGACAGCACAGCCCTAACGCACAGCTTGGTAGCGAAATAATAATCTCTCAAGTGTTACCACTTAACGAGGAAACTCCCAGGCTGTGTCATAAGCTAAAATTAAAGACTGGTAGTCCATGAGAAGAAGGAGTCCCTCTGTTACAGCCCTAGGGTCTAACCTGATTCCTGCTGAGACTCTGAAACTAGTGTGGCTGAGTTGACGAGCTGAAACCGTGACACAATGTTTCAAGGAGGAGAAAAAAAGTGGCATTTCAGTGTGCAGTGAAACATTTACCAGTTTGTTACTTATAAAAAGGCAAATCATTCACACTAGTCTATGCTGAAGAGAATGCACACATTTATGGAAATGAGTTGTGCATAAAGTAATTAACCTTCAGCTGCTCTGTTTTTGCTGCACTTGGATAATTAATAGCAGTCTAGAAGTCTCAGTGTTTGAAGGCACTTTGAAATACCAAATGAGATGTTCTTGAGTGGAGATCTTGCCTGACTTAGTCCTATTTGGATGCCACTGAACGTGTGTGTTTTTTAATCACTTCAAAGTGTAAACACCGCCATACGCAACAGCATCCTTGGATTCTGGAAGAAATTGAGGGCAGCGGCAGCAGCAGCATCATTTTGGAGCTATAATTGAAGTCCAAGATAAGTTGCAGTGGTATTGGGATTTGAGATCTGCTCACGGTGACCCAGTTAGCTTCATAAACACACAAGAGTCTCCTGTTCATATAGAAACTCTTACAGGAGCCCCGTGAAAGAAGCCATTACTATTATCCAGACCATCACAGGGATAAAATATGTCCTCGTCATCATTTGTGGGACATTAGATGTGCTCTTATCTTGGGGATGAGCGCTAATAATATTTACAGATCATATTTAGAGATTGTGGAGTGAGTAATTAGTGGTGGCTGCTGATCACAGAGAATTTGTGACAAATTCATCTCCTTTCCTTTATTATTGAGACAATATCCTTAAAATAACGTCAGAAACACCAGAGCTGTGACGCACCATTAGCGAGTGTGTGAAAACAGCTCGTGTATATATATATTCAGACGTGTGAATGCATTGAAATGTTTTGATCAGGTGAATTCAGGCGTTTGAATACGTAGAAAACAGGAGATCTGTAGCTGTGCACAAAAACTTATATGGAAAAGATTTGCAGAAGTAATTGATCATATCTGAGAACACAGAGAAGATGTGTATCTAACTTAGATCCTGTATCTAACTTAAATGATAGTTTGCAGTGCAACGATTGCCATCACTCTCCACTAACACTGCTGCTGTGTTTCCAGTAACTTAACTGCAAAGCTTTGCTGTGAAACTACTAACCTTTGTGCAAATCTTCTTTATGCACTCACATATTGAAAATTATTCATGCAAATCTTTTTCACTTGTTCACCAAATATCATATACAGTTACAGATCTAGTCAGAGCCAAAAAAGCATCTATTTGCTTCCTTTTTTTCAAAAATATTCAAACACTTACTCAAACATATTTGTACACTTACACTTTTCAGTATATTCATCGTTTGTTTGTTTTTTTTTTTACACATGCCGGTTTGATGATAAACAGCTACAGTACTTATGACCTTATTTTGCTTCCATTCTTCCTGGAAAGTTTGCCTGACTATCTCCATTTTCAGCCGTTTCCATTCAGTTTTTCGCCGCCAACTTTCATCTCCGTGTCTCTCTTTGTCACTGTGCCCACCCCCTTTCAACTCCAGCTCCCCATTTCCCCTCTCTCCCTTTCTCGCTGCAACGATGATATCATAATGAAGCATATAAGCCAGTAACAGTGCAGTAATTAAAGCTTCTGCTGGCTTCCTCTGCTCAGAATATTTCCCATGAAAATGGTCGCCCCCGCCCTTATTTATCCTCGTATTGTATTATCCAGATAGCTGGAAGTGAGGCTTGTCCTCCCGATGGCTGATCGGATCCCAGTGGAATACGTGGCCTACATTTATCTGCGGTACAGTGTTGGCCTGCACGTGTGATCGAACAATCCATGTTTCCTGTGCCTCTTTCTTTAAACTTCGCTGTTCTGTATCTGCACCCCGTCCTTCGCCTGTCTTCTCTGCATATGTTTGGATGCATTTCAGACCTCATCATTGATTGCTTACTATTCAGCTCACAAGCTCATGCACTGGTAACCTTTCAACAGTGCATATACTGTATGTGCAGAAAGGGGAAGAGGAAAAAAAAAAAGAAAATACATGCACACAAAGGTCACCTTTCCTGGCTTCATTATGGCTGACAGATGTGCCCATAAATAATCAGTCTCCTGGTGGAACCAGAAGATCCAAAACAAATACTGATAAAGATGAAGCACAGAGAGCGGCACCGGTGCCGGAATCATGCATGCACAGTGTCATTAATTACTGATAGTTTCATCAGCAATAGGTTTCTGACACTGCAGCAAAATCATCATTCTGCCTAAAGAATGATATTTTTTTTACCCCCATTTTCTTCTGCATCCCCAGGGAGAGATAAGCAGCTTTTGTCACACCGTTGCCTTTTGTAAAATAGAAGGAAAGTCCTTATCTCGAGAGAAAATGAAGTGTTAAAGGGGACCAGCGGACAGATTGATTCAGATTCAAATACGGTCAGACTGAATTTAGGAGATGATTTCGATAAAAACCCAATCGAGCGTCTTTGTATGCATGGAGATTCAGGCCAAAATGAAGATCCCCATTGTGAAACTTATTACCTCTAACCTCGGTGCTTTTGTTACAGCACGGCCCCTGTCACTCTGCGCTCTCTGCACCTCCGCAAAGGAAGTTAATCCCATTGTCTGCTTTACCTCAAGCAGTGGAGAAATTAACTCTTTTAGGTCTGTGAAAGCAAAGTTTTGGATGGACAAAACAGTCACCATTTGGAAGAGTTTCAGTTTATGTCTGGATCAAGGCCAATTTATCAAATGCATTTATTGGGCCTCTAGCTGTGCCATTATTTCTACCAGGATTGTGGCGTAGGAATATCCGTTCAATTTAACAGACAATAGTCTGAACATCTGTGTTTCCCAGGGACAAATTTTATAGATTTTGATGGCCTTTTTTAGTGTCACCAAGAGTGAAATATCTTAACAACTAGGCGCATTACAATGGAAGTTTATAATAAAAACTAAATGTCCCCTCACGATCCATTTTAATAACTTTGCAGATCTTCTGTCACTAACAACACATCGACTACGACTCTCTTTCGTTCCTGAAATGTCTCACCGATCATGAGAGACACCTGTGGATCTAAAACCTGGTCAGATGGCACTTTTTTTGGAAAACTTTGATGTGTTGACTTTTCATCTGGTTTTATAATCAAAACTATTAAGAAAAAACGTTTTTCAAGTTCCTTAAAAAGAAAACTAACATTCAGAACAGAGGAGATTTCCATCACCCTTGGTTGTCCTTTGTTTAGTGCTTATTAGCACATGCATGCTAACACCAAACCAAGAGCGTGAACATGGTACATATTACTGCAAAATGTGTTATCGTGCTAATGTGAGCATTTAGCAGATGCACAGCAAAAGGAGTCCAGCAAAGCCTTACCAGTGTCCAACGTGGTAGCTGTACAGCTCTGATAGCCTCTGCTTCAAGGTTTATTGCTGATTAAAATCTGTTGACAAGCAGGGAATTACATGCTGAGTGTAGTGTGTGGAAGAGCTATAAATTAAACATGCAAGATAATGAATTTTCCTCATGAGAACTCCAGCTTTTTGATTGTGATGACCAACTAAAATAAAACAATCCTTGCATGCATGTAAATTTCCTTCTTTTTGTCAGAGGTTTTGCCTTTTATCAACTATATCAGTGTTTTTTAAAGATGGAGTCCTAATGACCTGTTGATTGGGGAAGCAGCCACCTCAGTACTCATTAACTTTCTGTTACTGTATTATGTGATACAAATTTATGGCTCTAACATATCTATAGGGCTGGTGTGCTGCAATACCACATCTGACTGAGCTCAAGGTCCATCTGTGGTGTTAAAGTTTAGTTATGGTCCTCAATGTGTGGCCAATAAAGGGGTGAATTGTTGGATGAGGCACCGTCTCCTGCACTGCGAGGAAAATGGATGTGGAGAAGGGTCACAGACGTTCCCGGGGTATGAGCACCCTGGAAATATGTCTGATATTTATCTTCGTAGCAATGACCGGCGCCTGCATCGGCCTTGTGGTCATCTACTTCGTTGACAAAGCTGACTCTGAAACAGAAGGTGAGTGTTTACACCTGCTGAAACACACCGTGCTCCCTTTTAATATCAGCATTTCCCTGAGGTACTTCAAAACGAGAAGCAATATTGTGCTGAGGATTTTCTCAAACCTCTTATATACTTGATTATGTTCTTCTAAAATAAAAATCATAAATCATTTTTTTTAACTTAGTCCTTATTTATGATGTAAATTCCAACATTTTTTAGGCAAATTTTGATATTCACAAGTTTGGTGTGCTGACCATGAACATGTGTGTGAACATGTTGCATCTCGTAGCTCCTCGTGGAGATTTTGCAGAGATTGCTGATACATAATAACATATCTTTATTGCTGGTAAATAACTGGTCAATGATTGTTCAGTTGTTGATTTGAACAAAGCCAGTATACAGAGACATGCCAAAGTGAATGTACTGAGCTAAAATTCTCAAAGCATCTAAAATATCTGAAGTAATTATTGCAAAGTACAAAAATAACCAACATGCATCATCATAATAATGATTTGATTGCATCTGCTGTGTGTTAAATGGACTGATTCTAATATAGCACTTTCCTGCTTGGGCATTCTGCACCTACGTGCTTTCTACCCAACATTGCTTCTCTAACGAACACACTGAGAGCAACTCAAGGTTCTGTATTTGCCTAAAGATACTTCAGCTACTTCACAGGCAGTAACTGTCATGACGTCACCCATTGGGTTTGGACTAATGCTGTTTTTGGAATTTCCTTTTAGGGTACAGCTACATTCAATTTTTAGCCAATAATAATTGGTTAGCTAGCTGCATTCATAAATTGCATGGGCACAATGTAAGAGATGCTCATATCATCTAAACACAACAGACTGTACCATACAACAAACCATGATGTTAGTCAGAAAATCCATTAAGATGCTCCAAAATACTTTAACCCCCCCCCCCACACACACACACACACACACACACAAACCTGTGAATCAACACAGCCAGGCCTCTAACTCCAGTATATAAGTAGATGACTTACAAGAAAAAAAATTCACCCTACTCAGAGTTGTTATAAGTATCCATAGAGACCAAAACTGTTTTTTATACCAGGCTGTAAATATATATTCTTAATTCTAAAAAGTCAGACATTTTAAAATGATGGACTAACTCAAGAAGCACAGAGAGGAAGTGGAGCTCCAAACACTTTGGTGTTGGCTTAATTTTTCAACTCTGGAAGTTGCACCTTGGCCCAGACTGAAAAGTATCTCAGCAGCTATTATATTATAAACTGTAAAAATATTATTAATAAAGTTTTTTTCCCCTTTTTTTTATATAAACATGCGTATAAAACATTTTTAAAGCCATTAAATTATTTGTTTTTTACAAATACCTTAAGAACTAATCTCACGCTTAACTGTACTGAAACGTAAACATGCAAACAGAGTAAAACCTTCAGTTGTGACCAAGTTAACATGCTGAGATCAGCATTTAGGGCAAAGTACAGTCTCACAGTGCAGAAGGGCTGGCTGTAAGACTTCCACGGCCTTTTCTGTAGCAAATACCGGAGCAGGAAACAGACTCAAGGCAACAGAAAATGTAAGACCAGTGCTAATAAATTGCTGTTATGGAAATAAAGGTAAGAAAAGCCTACATGAGTTTTTGCTGATGTGAAAAAGTAAACAAGTCATGCAATGGTTTTTACAGGGGCTTTTACTTTCTGATCCCTAAGAAATTAAGCCACACACAAGAAAAGGTGCACAAACAGGAGCTCTCTGTATCGTAAAATGACTGTGTTTAATTTTATTGCATGCATCATCACCACTGCAGCGGTCCTTACTATAATACCATCCACAGACACCATCTCCTCTATTTTTCCAGAGCTCCAGTTTAGCAAAACAATCACTCATTCTGGCCTTAAGCGTGAAAAAAGAAATTCAATAGATGAAAATGGCTGCTTTGTGAAAGCAGACACATTTAAGCTGACTTGTTTTGTCTTTGGAGAATGAACCCTGAATTGTTTGTTGAGATGCGTAAAGTGGTGATTATCAGCAGAAACAAATTGATTCTTACGTTACTCATCAGTTGGTGCTTCGCTCCTGAAAAACAGCTGTCAAATAAGAGTGCTGCACATTTGACTCTTTGATCAGGAATTACTGTATGATTATTATTATTTTCCCCTGGTCTTCATCACTTTAACAAATACGTAAATCTCATGAAAAAACTCTGTTACAGATGAGTGTTTCTTTTGCACCACAGAAAAAAAGACGCCGTGACCGAAGCTTCTCTGGCAACAGGCACAACACACAACACTGTGGATGCCACACAGTGTCATCAATGCTGTCACCAAGGCTTCGACTTTAAAATCACATGCCTTTATAGTGTTTTTTAATAAAAAGAAATTCAAGTGTTTAAGTGTTTGCGCGATCATAAATGGTCATGCCTTTACTGACAACACACTTCAGTCAGCGTGTTGTAAAAATGACTGTCATATCATTTTATTTATAACCAAATACCTGAAAAATAACTTATTCCAGTCCACCTCAGTCATCAAAACACAGAGACGATGACACTTACAAACTATTAAGCTGAGCAACAAATTAACTGAAACCTGTTTAATCTAAAGGAGGATTGAATAAAGAAACGGGATTCAGAGTCAAGAAGTGAAAACCCCAAATCCCTGGGTATAAACCCCACAGTCTTTAAGGAAGGATAATTGCTTTAGCAGGTTCCTGGTTTGCACTGGGTATAAGAGCACAGCAATCAGCTGTCGCAGTCAGCTCAAAGGCTCCTAATGCTGCAATCTACAAATGAATCCAGGAGCTACAGAGTGCACAGGAAGAGCGTTTTTTTGTTATTGTACAGTGACTGTTGTTGTGATTTGCCTCCATATGAATAAAAATGAAGTGAATAGAATTGAACGGTGTTTTGTTAATTGATGAAGGGTGGCTGTATTTCAAATGGAGATCATGTTGCCATGATTTAAAAAAAAAAAAGAAGAAAAAAAAAAGATGGCTGAGCTTAACCATCTGATGTATTTCCAGGGCTGACCTTAGGGTGTGGGGCTCCTCAAGAGCTGTCTGGAGAGTCGGGCACCTTCACCAGCTCAAACTACCCCAGCAGCTACGACAGTGGCCAAAGCTGCGCTTGGCACATCACCGTGGACCCTGAGAAGGTGACAAGAATCATCATTAGAGCGCTTCCGATCTTCAGCCTCTCTTTAAATTATATCACCAGTAAAATTAGAAAGAAAATTTAATTATGCACTAAGAAAAGTTGAAAAACAAAGAACAAACTCCAACAAGAGTTTTTATCTAAAAATTTTAATCAGTTTTATCTTAACATCTGTAATCCTTTTAATTTACATATTCAAGAAATTACAGTGGCTTATTATGATCAGGTTCAAGCAAAGCAGAGGTGAGTTTTCTCTGTAATAGTGGCTCAGAAAACTCCACAACGCTTCTCTTGAGATGATTTCACGGTTGGTCTTGGTTTTGTAACTCCATCCATAAAAAGGCTTTATCAGAAGTTTTTTTAAAAAAAATAAATAAATTATTATAGTTTAAAGGGAAAAAATTTCCAGGCTTCTAAGTGTCTGAAATGATTTTCCTGTGAACACCAGTTTCAGCACAGTCACATTATCTCTCTTTTTAGTTCAGATCAAAACCATTTACTCGTGTCTCTATTTCACAGTCTTTAACGGTGCTTCTGTCTGCTGTCTGATCAGCAGAGTTTGTCACATTACTGTTATGGAAACTGTCTTATGTGAGGCCAAGCAGTAGAGGACAGCTGGGATGAGTGCGGTGGCAGCGGTGTGGACAGATGGCTGCCTTGTCTCCTTCATTCTCCTCAGCTTTCCTTCTCAGACCCAGAGGACAAAACAAATCTTTGATCCTTCTTTCTCTGGCAGCACGGCTGCCCTCCTGCATGCCCGACACAGTGGCTGTTATCTATACGCATCTCTATTTCTCTGTATTTGAACACATAAGCGAACATAAAACCTGCTCTCGCACGCGTGCACACGTGCACATTCAGAATTCACACCGAGCTCTCACGCTCGCCTATCTCTTCAGCAGCGCCTTCTCAGATTCAAAATAGAAAGATGAAACACCTCTGCGTGTTTGTGTTGCAGGTGATCCATTTGTGGTTTGAGGAGTTTGCCTTGGAGGACACCCAGCTCTGCACAGCAGACTTTATCACACTGCAAGACTCAGTGGGAATCATTGGTAAATATCACACATAAATTCCAGCCTTCCGGCAGGGTGGGGGATAGGAAATTATTTTTAAAAGATGGTGTTCAGTTTCTGGACAGATGGGCATCTGCCCTTTCAAGGCTAAGGGTTTCATCTCTCCACGGGCAGACTCAGCTAGTGAGCTACACACGGTCACGCTGGTTCAGTGCACATTACTCAGCACTAACTCCAACACTGTTTTTAACCACACAGCAGAGTTTATGGGGAAGGAATGAGAAGTTGTGAGACAGAGGAGGATGCTAGGTGTGTCTCGGGAGAGATGGAGGCCTCCCTAAAGGGAGCAGCTGAAAGACAAAGAAGAAGAAGTGAAGTAAAAGAGTAAAGTCAAATATATTTGGCCTTAGGGGAAATTCTGTATTTCATATATATATATTGACTTTAAAAAAAAGTAAAATACATGAAAAAAGATCAAACCTGATGAGGCTGCAAATTGTAAAACCATTTCATCATACAAAGAGTTCAAAGAGGTCTGTAAATGCCACCTCTGTGAAAAAAGGAGATAAACATATCAAGTGAAAGCACTCAGAGATAAGTGCCACGGATAATTTGATCTGATAATCAAACTCTGGCGCTTCTAAACTTGCTAAATGCAACACTGAAAATATTCCAAAATATGATTAATTTGCAAACTACAATTTGTCAAGAAAAAATATGAAAAAATATAGAAATAAAATGCAAAGCTTATTCAAATCAGTGTCCATTGTTCTACTGTAAGTCTTTAACACTACAATAAAGCCCTCATTTATTACATACATATTACATAACTCAATGTCATTTGTTGTGATAAACTGATGCGAAATAAACAGCTTTAAGTTCAGTTCAGTTCAGTTTATTTCAAACATGTGCCTTCACAATCATTACAAAATATCATTTTTATTATTTGTTTAAAAAGGAGTAGGCAGTATATACTTATTTGTCCCTACCCCCTCAAGTCATTCTAATCTGACATCATAATTGTTAATAAGTGCTATTTGTACCTCCCTCTGACACATGCATGTAAAAGACTTTTGATCACTCCAGCACGGCACATAAAAGAGACACTCGGACTGAAAGCAATGACTTACCCTTTTTGTGGTCATTCAGTTTTTTTCCCCTTTTTTGTTCACTGTGTGGTCTTGTTGTGCTTGTTTGTGATCATTGTAACTTTAGAGCTGTCTATTACCAGTTGGACAACCCCTATAATAAACCAGCTTCTTATCTGTGATATTTGTAGGTAAATACTGTGGCTACAATAAACCGAACCCAGTGGTGTCGCTGACAAACCAGCTGACGGTCTACTTTGACACCAATGACAGAAAAACAGACCGAGGATTCAAGGCTCATTACAAAGCTGTGGCTCCACAGCTCACATCAGGTAAGACTATAAGAAATGACTTCATCGAGGAAATAAGCCTGACATAACGTTGGATCTCTGTCTTACGTTACACGATTGACCTGGAAGGCGAATGTTGTAGGGATGGGTGCAAGGTGAGACGAGGGGTAATAGATGGTCAATCAAAACTGGGGTGGGTAGGTGGAGGGGTGTGCTGTGGGTATCCTTGCGCTATCTGTGGAAATGAAGTGCCCTTCATCCCTGCTGCCAGAAATAGCCGGAGCCGGAGGCTTTCTCCAAGGTGATCAGGGGAATCTGATGACGCCCGGCTTCCCAGAACAAAACTACCCAAACGGAGCGCTATACCAGGTAGAGCCACACACATGAACTAAAACACACAAACACCAGCTCAGATCCAACAGCATTTCATTAAGACTGGAACTATGCATCTAAATACTACTACTACTACTACTACTACTACTAATAATAATAATAATAATAATAATAATAATGTAATTTATATTGTACCATTAAAAAAAGTTTAAAATCTAATGCATCGTCACAGGACAAGACAGGAAACAAGCAACCCATAAAAAAACTGTATGAAGAGATAAAAATGAAACTATATAAGGTGACGTAATACTGACAGCAGAAGGATATAAAACTGGGAAATAAGAGCAATTAGAAATGAGAAAACAGGTAAATTAAAAGCAAATATAACAATCATCAACATATATGAATCATCTGAGGAAGCACCAATGACTCTTACATGACTGTATCATACTGCAGTATGATACAGCGGCTATAACTGACATTTTTATATCAGATTTCATTTTCCACGCAGAGCTGAAGGAGGTTGGTCGTAATAAACCCACTTAGATAATTAGCCTGATTAGCATAAAGAAATAACAAACAAACCACCCTGCCCGTCTCCAAGGCTCAAAAACACACGTCTAAAATTCAGTAATTAACGTGTTTGTCGGTTTTGTTTGATCCGCACACAAAAAGTAATCTGAAAAATAAAAGTTAACATCATTAGAGAGCTGCTGGAGCACTTACCCAAGCTCCAGCGATTTCCTAAAGCACTGTATCTGACTTTCAAATGCAGTTACAGTGTTCAGATCCAGTGGCAGCTTAAACACAGCTAATTCAGGAAAATTAAAAATATCTCATTTAGGATATTAAACTGATGTGACCAGATAAGCAACAGAGGTAAACATCTTTAAAACTTTAAAGTCAGACTAATAGGAGGCTTTGAGTTTAACATTTAAACAAGGCAAGTGGTTCCACTTGGTTTCAGTGTAAAGCTGAGCTAATTGTCTCTTGCAATAAGAATAGTATGTAAGTAATTGCAAATAGTAAAAATGTGTTCTTACTGCTTCCTATAAATGCCACTAATGTCTGAAACTGTTGTCTGTTTGAATAGATGTAGATATAGGATATAGGTTACGCCTAATTCTGAACATCATTTATGGGCTTTTTGTTTAAAATCTAATCAAAAATAAATCTAATTGCCAAAAGTGGATTGGTAAAGATATATACTCCTAAATATCTCACATAACATTGACGACAGTGATGTATTAGCATAGACGAGCCTAGACGTTTCCGATTCTCACCCAGATGGCGTTTGTGGTTCTGATCATTCATTAACGCATCTAAATGAATCAGAGTGTATTCGGATGTGCGGCTTTGCATGCTGGGTTTGGATGTGGAGTCATATGGCATTATTTGGCTGTCATCATGATTTCATCTGGCTGAGCTTGAGCTCGACAGATCACCGTCTGTCCAAACAAGAGCAGAGTCGGTGAGAGAATTATTTATGAGTTACAGTAGCCTATGTCGAAACCACGAGACTAGTAGAAGGAGAACATGAGGAGTGATGCAGATGGCTGCGCTGTGCATTACTGAAACGACATCAAAATGATTTTAAAGGGCAAATATTAAGCCTTTTGTCATTTTCCATCAGTTAAAATGATGGATGCTCATATTAAATATGGTCAGTGTTTAAAAGAATAATGTCAGTGTATTTGCTAGTAAAGCTAGTGTTTCAGACTGCTCTGAACACACTACTTCACACAGTTATTTCTACTCTTGGGCCTGCTGATGTCAATAAGAGGGGGTTTCCTTAA
Organism: Mchenga conophoros; assembly: GCF_057382185.1. Classification (NCBI taxonomy): domain Eukaryota; kingdom Metazoa; phylum Chordata; class Actinopteri; order Cichliformes; family Cichlidae; genus Mchenga; species Mchenga conophoros. Next base: position 18,854,228 of record NC_140531.1, read on the forward strand.
TATGGTCCTTTCAGGGTCCACCTAAACCTGTTTGCAAGGGGCAGCCAATCAGAATGCAGTTGGCTTAAATGGGGAGTAGTTAAAGTGTCTTGTTTGCAACAGAGTAAATAGTGAAAAGCTACTGCCCTATAGTCCAAGAATTATAAATGTGGAGTTGGAAATTAACATAATAGTCTCTCTTTAAATCCATAGCAGACACAGCCTTTCACACTCTTTCTGTGCGTTTGCTCTTTGAATCAGTGGAGAATCACAGTGCCTGAAGGTGAAACGGTCCAACTGACATTCACCTCTTTTGACCTGGTCCCTGAAGCCTGTGGAGACTTTGTTCAGGTCTATGATTACAACCAGGCCAGCCCTCAGTTAGCAGGTAAGCATGGCACAAATTACAAACAAAATCCACAGTTCTTCTTTACATACCAAAATGTTTTCACTCATCAGTAGAGTTTACATCAAAGCTGGATATGTGACTAAGAGGAAAACGGGATGTGTTAAAATGTCAGAATAGACTGTGGGCTTTGTTCAACATTAACAATGTCAACTTTGTAGGGCCATGAATAAAAGATGAGCTCAATTAAAAGTTTGAGAAGCTGTACAATGGGCCAAGTTTCTCGAGTCTATTTTAATCTTAATGAATTTAAATCTGTCTCCATCTGACTTCACTTCTCAAGCAACACGTAGCAGCTACTAATGTCAAAGCTGTTGTTCTTACACAAGGCTGCGTAAGTGTCTATCGCCTTGTCACAGACGTGTAATCCATCACAGGTAAATTATGTGGCGGAACCATGCCGAAGCCGCTGGAAATCAGCAGCAACACGATGGTGGTCCGCTTCAAATCTGACAACAGTCTGACTTCAAAAGGATTCAGTGCAACGTACACAAAGTCCAGCCTTCCTCCTGTTGTTGTCACCACCACCATGACCGCACCCACCACACAAACCCCTCCACCTGCCACAACTTCAGGTAAGCACCTTCTCCAAAGCCTGAACCCCCCCCCCCCATGTTAAAAGATTTTAACATTAGCAAAACAAGAAGGAAGTATTACCAAGTGCTGGTTTCGCTACAGGACCTGGTGGCCCAGAAATCCTTGATGGACGTAAAGGAGTTCTTCAGTCATCAGGTTTCCCAAATCCATATCCTGCCCATTTAAATAATTCCTGGGAGATATCTGTGTCCAAAGGATTCCTGGTTAAGCTACAGATCACTGACTTGGCCATCACAGGAGAGACTGGAATGTGCAAGGAGGACAAACTGATCATCTCAGACAAATACAGCACTCTAGGTGAGCCATTACTTCTATTTTGTTCTTGCATTGTCTTGGTTGACTACATGCTGCATGCTTTTTTTTTTTTTTTTTGCAATTTAGCTCGGTTGACCTGTGAGAGAAGCACATGAATGTGAGGCCGTTGGCTTGTGTTTATTGCAGCCGCTCTGCTGCGTCTGTAAATCTGTTGATTAGGAGTTGGGTCGCACAGAGCACAGCAAACTATAAATTACCTCTCATTATTCACTTCAGGGGCTGCAGTGAGGCTGATACAGCTTTATCTATTGCTCAGTACTCAAGGACTAAAGCACTGAGATGCACTCTTTCCGTGAAACACTCACAGATAAGCAAATGGTGTTTTAGTGGGGCATACTTTTAGATTAGGGCATATGTTTCTGTGCACAAAACACAAAGGAAAAGTAACAATAAGAAATATGACAAAAGTCCTTGTGTTCTTTACGCCCAAAAGCAGGATGTTGTGAAAGATTCATTAACTTCTAAGATAATTTCAAGGAGGACTGTATCAAAATACTGTTTTTTTGACTGCTCTTCAGCATTTCACTTTCTTGCTATTTTCTAATGGTCACAAATTAGTATAATTTGTATATTAGTATATTTATGTTTAAGTGTTAAAAAAAATGACTCCGTATCCTAGATCCCACTGGGAATAAACTCACTTTCAAATGATTACACCAGGGGTGGCCAACTCCAGGCCTCGAGGGCTGGTGTCCTGCAGGTTTTAGATGTGTCCTTGATCCAACACAGCTGATTCAAATGGCTAAATGACCTCCTCGTCATGTCCTGAAGTTCCCCAGAGGCCTGGTAACAAACTAATCATGTGATTCAGGTGTGTTGACCCCGGGTGATAGAGGAGAACAGCCTCCTTCCCTCATCACTGAAGATGGGTTGTGGATGGGTTTTCCAGCATGACAATGACCCAAATCAGATCGCAAAGGCAACAAAGGAGTGGCTAAAGAAGAAGCACATTAAGGACATGGAGTGGTCTACCCAGAGCTCAGTCCTATAGAAATTCTTGTCTTAACAAGTGGCAGTCAAGAAAGCTAAAGGATTTAGAACAGAGATGTTTGCAAACCTGGTGAAAGATTACAATAAATGCCTTACCACTGTGCTTTTCAACAAGGATTATTAAACCTCACAGTAGTGAGTCATGTTGTGCTTGGGATTCAAATAATTCCACTCAATGACACGCAAATCAATTAATAACTTTTGGTTATTCTGTCTCCCTTCATAAAAATGAAATTACAATCAAAAGTAGAGCCTTTTCGTTTGTTTATAAGTGAGTAATGTCACTAATTCAGCAGGGGATCAAATAATTATTTTTCTCTCTGTAAAGTTCTCCAAATTCTGATTAGCTCATGTAGTCCATATGAAGTACCTTTGGTTTAAGGATAAAGTGTCTAGTGTGCATTGTTCATAAGTCATCGTGCTCACAATATGTATCTATGGAGTTGCAGAGTAATTAACACAACGTCCTCCACACCATGCATCATGTTAGCGGCACATCATGCGGTCCTGAGATTTTCATTCACAGCCATCAGTAGGGTTGTTAGAGAATGATCTCAAACAGATGCCTTGTTGATTGCAAAGGTCAGAGAAGAACAACACGACAGGTTTCAGGTAATAAAAAGACTCTGAAAGCTCATCAGTGGACTACAGAAGCATACGACAGCGGAAGGTGAGAAAAACATTGCCAGGCCTGATTAGTTAATTTCTGCTGTGATATTCAGCTGGTGGTGTCAGATTTTCATTCTGAATTATGTCATGAGTTCAGGCTCGTGGTGATATACTCTTGGCACACTTCGTCCCTCATTGACCATGCCTCTGTGTGACCACTGTATATGGATCTCTTAATAACACGCCGTGTCACAAAGCACATACCATCTTGGACTGGATTCTTGCATGCGATTCACTTGACTCAGATGGCCTCCGCAGTTACTAGCTGAACAACAGCAAGCGCATGGTTCTGTCATGTCAATATGGCAGTCCATATTATATTTAGTGAGCTTGAGAAAACAAGTCTCCCCCTCCATCTCACTCAGCACTGGAGCGCCTCAGGGCTCTGTTTTAGGCCCCCTGCTGTAATCACTGTACACTTATGACTGTGTAGCCACATCAGACACCACCTCCATTGTCAAGTTTGCTGACGACACTGCTGTTGTGGGCCTGATCTCCGACAACACCGAGACGGCCTACCTGGAGGAGATTAGGAACCTGGAGACCTGGTGCCAGGAGAATAACCTCCTCCTAAACGTCAGCTAAGGAGCTGATCGTGGACTTCACTACAAAGCAGGCGAGGAATTACAAGCCCCTCATTATCAGTGGCACGCCAGTGGAGAGAGTGGACAGTTTCCGATACCTGGGTGTCCACATCACTCAGGACCTGTCATGGTCCTGCCACATCAACTCCCTGGTTAAGAAAGCCCGTCAGCGTCTCTTCTTCCTCAGAAGACTGAGAGACTTCCATCTGCCACTGAAGGTGCTCAAGAACTTTTACTCCTGCACCATCGAGAGCGTCCTGACGACAAACATCTGCACCTGGTTCGGGAACAGCACCAAGCAGGACAGACGAGATCTGCAAAGAGTGGTGCGCTCAGCCGAACGCATCATTCAATCAGAGCTCCCTGACCTGCTGTCCATCTACACCAAGCGGTGCAAGTCCAAAGCTAGGAAGATTATGATGGACCTCTCCCATCCCAACAATGGACTCTTCTCACTGTTGAGGTCTGGGAAGCGCTTCCGCTCCCTTAAGGCCAAAACAGAGAGAATGAGGAGGAGCTTCTTCCACCAGGCTATTCGGGCCCTGAACCAGGTGTAGGACTGGACTCTCCCACACACATCACACGCACTCTGGTTTTTCTTCATGCATACTTCCTATAATTTATAATCTCTTTCTGCTATTTGCACATATTTTACTGTAAATTTCTAAGTTAAATCTGTAAATTTTGTATAACCTGTAAATTTGTAAATACCGTAAAACCACTGTCATTTAATGGTTGGGCATTGCATTGCACAGCCACAAGCATTTCACCTCATGTGATACTGTGTATGGTTGTGTGCGTGACAAATAAAATTTGAATTTGAATTTGTCCTGTAATCCAAGTCAGATGTTCCTAATAATGTGGCATGTGTATCTGCCAATATGTATGCTGATTTTTTGAACTTAGTGAAGGGTTCGTCTTAATTTGCAACATGTTTTACTCATTAGAAGTTGATGTTACTGTCTCTCTCTCTCCTCTGCTTTGTTTCATTCTCTCATACCTTCCCTTTTTCCTCTGTCCTTCCTCTCGCTGATCCAGGTACACACTGTGGCTACATCCTTCCCCCAGTGGTGGTCAGCGCCAGTGACACGATATCTGTGACCTTCCAGTCTGACAGTCGCCTCACAGACCGCGGATTCTCTGCCAAGTGGGAGGCTGTGTACCCTGAGGATATCACAGGTACTGAGCGCTGATGAACACACTCGCAGGAGTGCAAAACACACACGCGAATACACACACACGCAAACACACAGGAGCACCTCCACACCTGAGGCACATAATGCTGTAGCAGTACAGCATCTCATTTAGACAGAACATAAAATTCTTCCTCCTCTGTCACATATTTACAGTGGATATAAAAAGTCTACACTCCCCTGTAAAAATGCCAGGCTTTTGTTATTAAAAATAAATCGTGTCAAGGATTTTTTACACCTTCAGTGTGATCTATAACCCATAAAATTCCATTCAAAAACACATTTATACCTTTTAATCTGTTTAAACTTACAATAGCCTGGTTGCATAAACATTCACAAAGTTAATTAATGCTTGCTTGAAGCACCTCTTGCTTTTTGGGTAGGCGTCTATCACCATGATACATCGCAACTTGGCAATATTTGCCCCCACTCCAAATCTGTCCAAGTACGAGAGTATCTCTTGTGCACGGTCCTCCTCAACTCGTCCCACAGATTTTCACCTGAGTTCAGGTCTGGGTTCTGGCTTTGCTGTTACAAAACTTTAATGTTCTGACAAATGTCTGAAATGGGTTGTAATTCCCTTCACCTTGCATAAAGCTCCGGCTGAAGAAAAAACAGCTCCAAAGCATGATGCTACCACTGCCATGCTTTACTCACGTGCAGTGCTGTTTTTGTGCCTTTTGGAATTAGCGGAGAAATATAGTTGTTGCATAAATAGGGAGAGCTCTATCAAAGCGCAGGAGTGCATAGTGACAAGCATCCAAAGAAAATGATAAAACTCCTTTCTTTATTTTAATCACAGTTATGAAGCTAGAGAAGAATTTGCAGCTGCACATCTGGTGAAGAAAAAGTTAAAGCACCAATCACACAGTGTAAAAATATAACGCTAAAACTCCTGCTGTCTACTTGAATAAAACACATAAAGGTTATCAGCAGGCTTCGGTGCTGTGTCAAAAATGAGTTTGGTAAATATACTGAATTATTAATATGTTTTAATGGATGTTTTAGCCATCATCATGTAAGCTGTGCAGTGAAGGTGAATGTTTTAAACTGTCCATCATATTAAATTGTTTATGAAAAATGAAAAAATGAAAAGTTTAAAATAAATTCAAAATAATCAAAGAAGTTAAAAATGCTTCAAAGTTATACTTAATGCAACGGAGTAAATAGCCAGTTACATTCAATACTATGCTTCATAGTAGGCTCTCGTGCAGTTTTCTATCATTTCCCCTGTCTGTTTCAGAAATCCTGGGTTGTGGCTTTTCTTCAAAGGAGGAAACCGGAGTTATCAAGTCCCAGGACTGGCCCATGAATTACAAGGCCAACACCGAGTGCATGTGGAACATCAAGGTGCCTTCGGGGAAAAAAATCACGCTGACATTCACCCATTTTGACCTCGAAGCAAAAGATGCCCTAACGTCCACATGCTATGATAACATAATGGTCTATGACATCAATGGTCTGACTTCTGCACTGATTCAAAGCTATGGTAAGCAGGTTTTTACAGCTGCCAATGTCTGTTCCCCAAATAATTTGTACCTGCAGAGCGAAAGTAACTGAAAGTCCTGCTTTGGTTAATTGAAGAAGCTTTTTTGTGTCACTTTGGAACTGTGGACAAACTTTTTTGTCATCAATCCTTTCAGGTCAGTTTTGTGGAACTACGCTGCCTGATCCCATCCAGACAAACGGCAACAGGCTGCTGATTCGTTTCCATACAGACTTGCTTACTGAAGCTAAAGGTTTCAGGGCCTATTGGACAACAAACCCCAGCCTGCCTGCTCCAACTGAGCCACCTGTTCAGCCCAATCCCTGGGACAACATCATCATAGGTGGAGTATCTGCTCCAGCCCCACACAGTTTATTACAAGCACCTAGACTGCATAGGTGAAGCTGCATCGATCCACACTTTTCTACGAAAATAAATCAACTGATCTGTGTTGAACTCATAAACAATATGTTTATTCCCATCAGTTATACAAGGCCTGTTGTGGTGCACTGTTTTAGATTTCCAGTTCGCTAGGTTCAGGTTCACATTTGTTCCCTGTAGCATTAGACAGCTCAAAGGTCTTTCAATAGAATACAGTGTCGACTGTGTGCGCAAAGAAGCATTTCTTTGCTAATAAATTAGCAATGACAACCTTAAAAGGCAGTAATATATCAGATGTCACGTTGTCAGCGTGTCACACTGAATCCGAGTGGCAAAACAATAAATTAGTGCGCTGCATTTAACATCGCTGTTAAACACTGCTGCAAGTACTGAAACAGTCAGGCAGCATTTGCCATAATTAGGGACAGTGGAGCTCTGCACGGATTGAAATAAAGGACCTGCAATTTGTCACAGCACGGCTTCAATACCTGCAGCTATTTTATAAAATCGATCACTCTGTTTAGTATTTCTTAATCTTAACTAACACACTTTCAGCTGGGCAGTAGTTCCCACTAGCCAATTAAACTGACCCCCAGATAAGAGTTTAGCACAGCTGTTGCACAGACACATTTCACACATTCATCTGATTCATGATTTCTGCTTACTCTTTCTTCACACCCTCTTTACTGTCTCCCAGATGTGCAGTACAGCAAGGTGATTTGATGTGCCGACTTTTCCTACTAACTTGCCGGTTGTCACCTGATTTCCATTCTCAAATTGCCAATGAGCCCCAGGTGGCGCAGGGCCCTGCCAAACCGATAGCTGAAAATAGTTTTATAGATGGGCTCCACTGCCTAGGAGATTTTACTCATTCAGGCTCATGCAGGGTCGCCCTGTGAATAGAATGACGCAAGTAAAATGAGTACAAAGGAAGAAAATGTGTGATAAGAGTGACTGGGACAGTTTAGTGGGAAGTCTGTAGATTAATAAATTTATATCTTCACGCATGTCCATGTTGTGACATCAATTAGCTGAATTTTGCCGCAGGAGCATCGTATTATTTTTGAATGAAGATAAAGACATTGCAGTATGTGTGCATATTACTAAAAGCCAGAATCATTAGGACACACCACACAGTTTAAACCTGATACAACTGGAAAATTATTTAAAAAAAAACACAAGTCTGTTAGCTGCTGATACGTGTCGTCTATTCAGGCTTTATTTACACAGGCACAGATTTGTTTGTGTAGCCTGTACAGTGCACAAACAAATCATTTCTCGAGAGACTCTGTACATGTGGGTGTTTGCCTTTCCAGACTGGCCAAGCACATGTGGGAAACCAGCCATTCCTCCTGCTGTTGTGTCACGTATTGTGAATGGAGAGCCAGCCACACCGCACTCCTGGCCCTGGCAAGTGTCCATGCAGGTGAGAATCTCCATGTGCCAATGAGGAAAATTCACAGAAAGATGAAAACAAACGGCATCGAAAAGCCTCACGAGTACATAACCTGTGCAGTTACAGTTTCCTCACAATATGATATCAGTGTCCTTTTCTGTATCCTATATTAATTTTCTGATTGACTGTACAGATCTGAACCCAATGCTGTTCATCACATTTAATCATCATCATCATCATCATCATCATCATCATCCTGTTTAGTGAGTTTCTTTGCTTGTTTCAGGTCTGGCCGACCAGTCAGCCAGAACCCACATTCTCCCATACCTGCGGTGGTACTCTTATTCATAAGAACTGGGTACTTACAGCAGCCCACTGCTTTATAAGGTACATGTTCAGTTCCCTCATCAATAAATACATGTACTATTTCTAGTAATGTGTTCCAAAAAAAGTTTTTCAAGTCAGTTACAAAGAAATGACATTTAAGTCTGGCTTTTATTGGCTTTTATTTCTGCAAAAGTTTTCCTAAACTTCTTAGAAGCCCATTTGTGTAATCTCAGGAGGCAGTTATCTCTGTGTGTGTGTGTGTGTGTGTGTGTGTGTGTGTGTGTGTGTGTGTGTGTGTGTGTGTGTGTGTGTGCACTGTTACCTCGGGCTTATTACAGTGTGGGAACAATGCCTTGTTAGAAATGCCTCAACGCTTTGGCTAATAGGCTACAGTGTTCTTTAGAAATAGAGGCGCTGGTGCACCATGGAGCCTTTCGAGTATACATATATATGATAGATACATTTTTGTGGAACTAGAAATCCCACAATCCAAACAGATACAGCTTTATGTCACACAGTGCACTGACAGTGACAGGTACAGTGTAAAGCATTAGCATTAGTTCATCTGCTCATTTCCCACCTAGATACGCTGATGAGCTGGAGCGTTGGCGCATGTGCCTCGGCAAACACAACTTGACCTACACGGAGCCGAGTGAGCGATGCTTCAACATATCTGGTATCTATCGCCACGAGGGCTTCAAGTACCCCACAGTGCCCTCGGTGGAGTTTGACATTGCCTTGGTCAGACTGGATGGAGAGGTGACACCCACTGATGAGATATCATTTGCTTGCCTTCCATCTGAAGAGGAAGCCCTACCTGAGGGAAAGAAGTGCTACGCCACCGGCTGGGGAGATGAAACTGGTGCTGTTTTTGTCTTGTCATGTTCATTAGCAGCCTCTGATAAAATAATTGTAGCCTGATGTTTCAGAGCTGTGTTAAAGTGATATTTATTTACAAAGAACTAGAACTGCATCACCTCAGAATTGTATATTTAGCATGCCCTCTGCTGGATTTAATGTGTAAATGCCTCTTTTTTAATGTTCCTGCGTCAATCTCGAGGCTTCTGTAACAACTGAAATGACTCTGTGTGTTTATCAGGTAATTCAATTAACCCTAAAGCTGCAGAAGCGCTCAACCAGGTCGCCTTGCCTGTGGTGCCTTATGACACCTGTAACAGGATGGATTACTGGTGGTTCCAGGTCAAGACCTCCATGATCTGCTGTGGTTATACACTGCCTGATGAGCTCAAGTCTGTTTGTCAGGTAAAAGAAGAACTATAAGAGGAGCTATATTGCGGCCATAAATTGAGGTTTATCTTAACAGTAAACTGGTCTGGTCGGATAACGCTTAATTTCTGTACAAGAAGGGCTAAAGACTCCATCTGTTGGGCAGGCTGATGTCTTTTGGTCAGCATTGCTGGTGAGATGGTAGCACAGAGAGAAACTGGAAACTACTTAATGGACTGGGGAAGAGGGCCAGCTCTTTCCAGTTCAGTCCCCTAGACTCCATAGATGAGGTGGGTGAGAGGAGGATGATAGCCAAGCTAATGTCCATTACAGACAACACCTCTCACCTCTCAACATCCTCTCACTCAGGATAAATAACTTTGGATTTAACTACTCTTGGTAGTGTGGCTTTGATTTCACTTTCCCTTTCGACTCTTGTCAGGTTCTAACAGGTGAATTTCCCCAGTGTGGGACTAAATAAAGTTATCTTATCTAATCTTTTAAAAGAACAACAAAACCACTTTAGTGTTTTAATGTTCTGCTCTTGACAGGGGGATTCAGGGGGACCCCTGGTTTGCCAGGATAAAATTGGCGATCCATGGGAAGTTCATGGCATAACTAGCTTTGGCCCTATTGGATGCATTATGGATAAGAAGCCTTCTGTGTTCACCCGCTCTTCTGCCTACATCCCGTGGATAACAAATGTCATCCGCCGACACCTCTACAATGAGCACAGTATGAATCCAGCTCTTTAAACATACTTCGTTTCCCCACTGTGACAATATGTGACAAAGTCAAAGTGTAACGCCAGTTTTCTCTCTCTGTCTTCTCTATGTAGCATCAGGCTGTGGGGGACCAAAGGACCTGACTGGTACTGGTGGCACTCTGTCCTCTATGGGTTACCCTGGCACCTACAGCAACACAGCCCAGTGCCAGTGGAACATTCAAGTGCCTGAAGGCAAATTGGTTCACCTCCATTTCCACAATTTCTCTCTGGAGGAGAGTGATTTGTGCCTAAATGACAAAGTCAGACTCTCAGACAAAACAGGAAGTCTGGGTATGTGAGGATCTGCCTTCTTTCCATGTTAGACACCAGCGCAGACATTTCAGCACAGTCAGTGCAGCCTCTTGTTGTTGTGACAGTGATGTAACCAATCATTATAATGTCTAAAGTTTGATCATTTGTGATGTCAGGATAAAACCTAAAATTTGTCAGGCTAAAAAAAATTGAACATCTGCATAGCATGCATGGCAACCAGAAGCCCAAAGTAGACAAATAAATCTCTACCCAAGTAAAAATACCTACAGACCGGTAACAAATAAAAGAAAAACCTTTGACCCCCACAAGGAGCTTTCACTTCCAGAATGGCACTCAGTTATATAACCACCATGTGCTAAAGAACCATGGCATTAAACAGACTGGTACAAGCACCTTATTGAGATAGAATATATACTCAAATAACCCTTTTTTACTGTGTAGTAAAGTGCCATTAATCAGTTTGCCAGGCATAGCACTGAACAGATAGTGGTGTCACATGTGATCAGCCCTAAATGTCTCAAACACATATCTGCAGTTTTTGGGGGGAATTTTTATTATGAAATGAACTCCTAGGACAGAGCTTCTAACACATTTTCATATTACCTCAGGTACCCACTGCAGTCACGTGCCTCCTGCAGACATGGTCAGTGATGGGAATACGCTTCACATCAGTTTCTCCTCCAACGACAAAGTGGTTGACTCAGGCTTCACTGCCACCTGGAGGGCAGTGGACGCTACAGAAGGTAAGATAACATAAGACTGCGAGGGAAAATTAAAAAATGTAAAGCTTTAAATATCTAATTTTCATAATATTTTTAAATCTTCTCCTTTCCTCTTTTCAAACTCTATTCCCTTCCCTCCTGTTTCTTCTTGTTGTACTTCAGTTCCATGTGGAGGGACTTTCAGCAGTGATCAGGGTGAAATTACTTCTCCTAACTGGCCTAATGACTACCAAGCCCAGACTGTCTGCACGTGGCGCATCAACGTTCCTTCATCAAGAAGTATTCATGTAGCCTTCACTCACTTTGAGCTGCAAGCTGTAAACCTGTTAGGAAATTGTGTGGACTATGTGGAGGTCATCAATGGTGAAACGATGGCATCACTCGGTGGGTCTCCGAACTTTAAATACCGTCCACAATTTATGTCTCAGGTCACATAACACACAATGGTGGAAAACTGTAATTTATTCTCCTCTATTCTGCAGGTCGATTCTGCGGATTTGCCCCTCCACCCCTCATCAACATCCCTAGTAACACAGTCGTCATCCGCTTCCTTAGTAATGGAGCCAGCCAAGAGAAGGGTTTCCGTGGTTACTGGACTACTGACACCAGTATCTTCCCAACTCTACCACCTCTCCCTAGTAATCCATGGGACAACATCACCATCAGTGAGTGTAGACATACACTGTAAAAAACTGCTATAAAGATACTTTAAAGGTACAGTCAGCCATAGTTTTTTAGGTTATTTAATAAAAAAAAAAATACTTTACTCATAGATTTACATTTATTAGTGTGTAATTGCATTTTGCAACAATTAATGCATGGTCATAAATTCTGAAATTATCATTAAAAATACATCGAGTGTTAATTGGTTTGTGGAAGCTACCATGTTGCCCGCCATCTTGAATATAAGGGCTGAGACAGATCGTCATTAAAGCTAATGAGGTATATGTATAGGGTTAGATACTAGCCACATAGTAATACACCACAGTCAGAGAAGAAAGGAACTTGTAGCCCTTTATGTGAAATGGAGGCAAATTTTATTTATATCTTAAGATATGAAGGATCCGAGAATTTATATATATATATAAATATATAAATATATATACATATATATAGTCCAAGAAATATAAGATCCACTTCAAAGAAAGTTTTACCAACAGTATGTAGCATTAGCTAACAAGGGCTAACAGCAGCTAAGCTAAGCTGTTTTTGGCTTTGTTAGTAGCTAACAAAGACAAACAGCAGTGCTTACTGACAGAAAAGTTCTTCAGTATCGCTGTCATTAACAGAATTGAGTTTCACTTTCTTATTTATTTATATCAGACTCTTTTCACAAAGTTTGACAGCCTCATCCAGCGTAAACAAATATGGATTGAATGGCAGCCACTGTAGCTAGGATTATGCACTTGAATTGAGAGTTAACTGCAACCTGAGTTTTTGCAAACTGTAATGTTACATTTGTGATGTTCTTTGCAAATACAGGTAAATTCTGTAAATACTGATACAAATAACAATCTGAACCCACTGAAAATTTCTTCCTAATTTATTTGTGTATTTGATGCAAATATAAATGAACACAAATGTTTCAATCACTAATTTACAAGTTGTAATTTCAGTTTACAGACTAAACATTGTGGTGTTAAGGTTTAGACCTGCAAGGTTTGGCATCACTGAATGAGACTCCTGCCGCTGTCAATCACATCTGCCTAGTTCACCTTCAGAGTGGTTGTTGGTCCAATGTTGAAAACAGCAGCAGTTTTATGCCTGTCTGGCACAAGGAGTAGGAGAATTGTGACACAGCTGATATCCTTTCATAGTTCACCAAAATACAGAGACTGACACAAACCTCTGGGTGTTGGGGTATGCAGTTATATTTCACAGGTAAAAACAGTATAATGGTAACCAAGCTGACAGTATTACACTGTAATGCTTAAATTTACTGTATCTATCTTTTACTGTAAGAAAAACTGATGTTGTAGTTTAAAGAAGCTATGCTACTGGGTTTTTTTCTCATTTATTCTTTACTTAAAATATATTTACTGTATGACTGGTATAGATGTTATAATAAATGGTGCACTTTCTTTTCCCAGTCTGGCCAGAAAATTGTGGAAACCCAGAGGTGAAACCTAGCACAGCCACTGTGAGAGTTGTAAATGGTGTAGAAGCGATCCCCCACTCCTGGCCCTGGCAAGTCTCTATGCAGGTACTGTCAGCTCCTGTTCTGCATGACAGTCAGTGACAGAGCAGATCTTTTCTTCTATAAATATTCATGTCTCTCTTTTTAGGCTTCACCGTTCTCTCCTATACCTTATATGCATGGCTGTGGAGGCTCTTTGATTCATGAAGAATGGATCCTGACTGCTGCTCACTGTTTCATGTTGTAAGATATAACTACAAAACTATCTAAATTATAGGAATTTAAATAGCACAGTTTTTGAAAGTGATTATACCTGATAAATCTGAAGTTACAATTCATCAAATGAAAGTGTAAAGAAATGGGAGATATCACCTGAATCTGTATCTTCCCTCAGCTTTATAGCTCTCGTTATAATGAGTTTAACCCTTACATACAGTTATGTGTGCTTTGTTCATACAAAAGCTAAAGTTAGGAACTAGCTGGAGTAATCAGTGCGGATCAATGACTGTAGAAATCAGACGAAACTGTAGAGACCTTTTAGATTCAATCATTAGTAAAGTCAGCCAAAGCTAAAAGAGAAGCTGAAGAAAAAATAAAAACCTGTTCTGTCTCCTTCACATTTATCTTTCACTTGATTTCCAGCCCACTGAATGTACCCTCCTTCTGGCGCATGTGCCTGGGGAAGCACCACATGAACTCCTCCATGGACATTCCCTCAGCTGAGGAATGCTACAAGGTGGATACCATCATTCGCCACAAAGGATTTGTCTACGAGCAGGATCCCAATGACATCACCAACGACATAGCCCTGGTTCACTTGGCCAAACCTGTCAATATGACAAAAGAGATCAGCCCCATCTGCTTGCCGAAACCTGGGGTCGTGATGCCTGCTGGGACGGCGTGCTTTGTCACCGGCTGGGGAGACGAGAAGGGTAAAAACAGTCATGCATTTCCAACCTTCCTTCGGTCTGTACTTGTACTATAAAATTAGGAACATCCTGTCTCAGTGATGCTAAGAAACTAGTAGGGGTGCAACGATACACAAAATTCACAGTTCGGTTCGGTTCGATACTTTGGTGTCACGGTTCGATAGTTTTTCGATACAAAAAAAATGTTCATGCCTTTTTAATTTGTCATTTATTAAAATTATAAATATATATTTTAACTCAAAAGTACAGTTTTTAAATTTAATGTTGCTGAAACAAAAATAATTAAAAAAATAAATATATCTCAGGGCTCTCAAAATTTCAAAATCCCTGGTAGCCCTTCGGGCAGGGACTCTTCAGTTTTTGGTAGCCAAAAATAAATGTAAGTAGCCCGAATAAAAAAGAGAGCAATTTTTTTGATTGATGTTTTGTTTCCTGTTTTGTTTCCTTTACAATATTATACATTAAAGTATAATATTGTAAAGGAAACAAAACATTAATCAAAAAATTGTTGAAAAACAAATTACAACATTGTATAAAAATTACAATCAACTCAAATACTTGGTTCTAATTGAACAGAAATTTCTATGAACTTGTAAGAACTGTGTAGGACATGAATCAGTCTGTGTCAGATCCTGAATTTGAAATTTCCGCTGAAGTCACGGGTAAGAGACAGTGGAACCAAGATCTAGGCCATTTGCTTTTTGAAGTTTGCAAAGACTGCTAAATTTTGCCAGTGGTAGTTCACTCTTTGCAACATAGTACGCTGTTCTAAACAGATTTTTCAGGTTTATTTTTAGTATGTTATTTGCAATTGGTGTTTGTTCTGGGAAAGATATTGCAGACTGAGCAATAATGCATTTCTTGCATTTCTCATGGGTTCTAATGGGGGCCTTTCTTAAAATGACTGGTCCCAGTAACAAAGGCGCTTGTCGACTCAGAAATCGAGAGAAAACCAACAACACACCCGGCAGAACATTATGTTATTTACACGGGTGCACATAAGTGGTCCGCATGTGCGCATTCGCTGTCAAAATAAAAGACTCGCACCAGATAAGAAGTTGCAACGCGCGTTTGCGTATCTGATTGAGGAATCACTCATCTTTGGAAAAGAGAGTTTATTACAGAGAAATGGCTCTTTCCAAAATAAAAGCTATACTATACGCTTCTTCTGGGCTATATTCTCAGCAGCATATTGTAGTGGGTCAGGGCTGTTCGGGGTTCTGTTTGTACAGTTATGTTTTGTTTATGTTGCCATAGTGACGGGTGACGCCCTCTCGCTGCGACGGTGTGTCCTTCCGGGGTCAGAGGGCGCCCTGTGTGTTGTTGTTGTTGTTGTTGCTGTGCGGTTGCCGCGCTGAGCAGTTAGCTAGCGGCAGTGTTCTTCTGCAGATGTCAATAAACGGCTGTGCTCCCTGGCTAGCTCACGGGAAGCAAGACCAAACGACACCTCCGTCTCCTCGTTGTCTGAGCTCGCCACATTGGTGTCAGAAGTGGGATGATGGTGGCACCCCATGTTCTGACCCGAGTGACTTGGTGCGCCAAAAGAAGGCACCTGGACATTTGCAAAGTGAAAGCAAAAAACAAGCGCAAATTCAAACGCGATTTCAATATGTCACATATTGACAGTGGCTCACCGATGCCAATGACATAATTACCCAGCTACATTTCCGAAAGAATGCAAAAGCATTGACATATATTTTTTCCTTCCTATGATAGCCCGACGGGCAGGGCTGAGATAGATTTTGGTAGCCCGACTGGAAAAATCGCTAGCCCCGGGACGTCGGGCTAGCGATTTTGCGAGCCCTGTGTTACAGGTATGGCCCTTTAAGGATGAAGCCTGATGGGAAATGTATTCGGGATGTGTGTAGCGGGACTGCCTGGTGTATGTGTGAAGAGAGAGAGCGGAGAAGGGGAAAAAGTAACGGTTAGCTACAGAAGAGACGAAAAGAAAATAAATAAAAGGAATATAATAACTCCCTCGACAGCCAGAGTTGTGTCGGCGATGCTCGCTGTGAGTAAACTGTTTCAGCCACTGTACGCGGTGTTCGTGCCTTAGAGAAGAAATAAAGTTCGGTGAAGCAGTTTCCTATGCCTCCTTCTATCTTTTTGCTAGCGGAGTTGACCTGTATAGTAAGCTGTTGCCGGCTACGAGTCAGTTACGGAACCTTCAAGTAACTGCCAGAGGTTTCCTTACTACGGTTCGGGGCCGCGGATCTGGCGCGGTAACACCTGTATCTGATTGAGGAAACACTCATCTTTGGAAAAGAGAGTTTATTACAGAGAAATGGCTCTTTCCAAAATAAAAGCTATACTATACGCTTCTTCTGGGCTATATTCTCAGCAGCATATTGTAGCGGGTCAGGGCTGTTCGGGGTTCTGTTTGTACAGTTATGTTTTGTTTATGTTGCCATAGTGACGGGTGACGCCCTCTCGCTGCGACGGTGTGTCCTTCCGGGGTCAGAGGGCGCCCTGTGTGTTGTTGTTGTTGTTGTTGCTGTTGCTGTGCGGTTGCCGCGCTGAGCAGTTAGCTAGCTGCAGTGTTCTTCTGCAGATGTCAATAAACGGCTGTGCTCCCTGGCTAGCTCACGGGAAGCAAGACCAAACGATACCTCCGTCTCCTCCTTGTCTGAGCTCGCCACAATATTAAACATATCAAGTCCCCATAAGGAGAATCATGTTAGCAACAGCAGCTGTTAAAAGAGAGGAACAGCGCCTTCAGGTCCGGAAGCAGGGAGAGCTACAGCAGGGCTAGAGCCAACCTGAAAAAAGGCATTATGAAGGCCAAGGCGGACTATAGGAAGAAGATCGAGAACCACCTGGAGAGTAAGAACAGCCGGCTGGTGTGGCAGGGTGTCCAGCAGCTGACAAACTACAAGTCCAAATCAGGTATGGCTGAAGGTGACATAGCATTGGCAGAGGAGCTGAACATCTTCTTCACACGCTTTGAGGTCACTGCACCCTATGCCTCAGAGGAACAGCTACACCATACAGCCCACAGCAGCAGTACCATCATCATTCTGGAGGAGCATGAAGTGAGGCGCACCCTGCGGGCTGTTAACCCGAGGAAGGCAGCCGGCCCAGATGGTGTACCAGGACGTGTGCTGAGAGACTGCGCAGACCAGCTTGCCTATATTTTCACCAGGATTTTTAACCAATCCCTTGAACAGTCAAACGTCCCACCCTGCCTCAAGACCTCCACCATAATACCCTTGCCCAAGAAACCTCATATCTCTAGCCTAAATGACTATAGACCAGTGGCGCTAACCCCGGTAGTGATGAAGTGCTTTGAGAAACTGGTGCGTTACCACATCACAGCAGCCCTACCCAGCAGCCTTGACCCACACCAGTTTGCCTACAGAGCAAACCGATCGACAGAGGACGCCATAGCAACAGCACTCAATGTAGCATTAACACATCTGGAGAGGCAAGGAAGCTATGTGCGTATGCTCTTTGTGGATTATAGCTCGGCATTTAATACCATTCTTCCATACAAACTGGACGCCAAGCTAAAAGACCTAGGGCTTCCTCACAGCACCTGTAAGTGGATCAATAGCTTCCTCACCGACCGCAGACAGAGAGTGAGAGTGGGACGTTACACATCTCCAGCCCTAAATCTAAGCACTGGGTCGCCACAGGGCTGCGTGCTTAGTCCACTGCTCTACTCGCTTTATACACACGACTGCACCCCCGCCCACCAGAGCAACACCATTGTAAAGTTCGCAGATGACACTACTGTGGTGGGGCTCATATCTGGGGGAGATGAGTCTGCCTACAGAGATGAGGTGGAGCGGCTGTCTTCATGGTGCAAGGATAACAACCTTCTCCTAAACACGAAAAAGACCAAAGAACTCATAATTGACTACAGAAGACACAAGACAGAAATCCAACCACTAATCATCAGCGACGACTATGTGGAGAGGGTGGCAGACTTCCGCTTCTTGGGAGTCAGCATAGAGGGAAACCTATCCTGGAGTGTGAATACCTCTGAGCTACTGAAAAAGACACAACAGAGACTGTACTTTCTGAGAGTGCTTAGGAAGAACAACATCACACAGAGACTGCTGGTGTCTTTCTACAGAGCCTCCATCGAAAGCATACTAACGTACTGCATAGGCATATGGTACGCTAGCTGCACAGTGGCTCAGAGGAAAGCACTCCAGGGAGTAATCAACGCTGCCCAAAGGACAATCGGCTGCCCTCTCCTCAAACTGAAAGACCTACACAGTTCCCGCTGCCTCAAAAGAGCCCATAACATCATAAAGGACACCTCACACCCTGGACACTCCATGTTCGAACTGCTGCCTTCAGGTAAACGGTATAGAACAACATACACAAGGACTAACAGACTCAAACACAGTTTCTACCCAATTGCAATATCATGTCTCAATGCTACTAAAAGTAGATGACTTTCATTGCCCCTGTTGTCATTTGTGCCCTTGATGTTGGAATGCTTTCAGACATGTTTTGTTGGATGCGCTAACAAATTGACTGAGTGATTGATTGTTTGAGTGATATATCAACTAGGTCGTATGTTGAGTGTCTGTATGGGGCCTTAGGCCTGGATTGCTTGGGTGTATTTACTGTATGAGAACACTGTATTTTATATGTATTTCTATCTTTTATATCATATCTATTATAGTTTATAAGTATTTATCTTTCGTGATGTTGCACTGACCGGAGACATCTTTCAATTTCATTGTACTTGTGACAATGACAATAAAGAATATTCTATTCTATTCTATTCTATGTGCTAACGGCTGTCTAAATGACTCGGGTAAAGTTTGTAGCATGCATGCTTGTTGTTTTTGTCTGCTTCCACTTGTCTTTGCACTAGGATGATGTCGGCGTAAATGTGCAGTCATATTCGTTGTGTTCTCGTTGAAATGACGTTAACGCCACAACACGGCAAATCTCCGTTAACGAGCTACCCCTGCGTGGGGCTAGACGGCCAACACGTTAACGAGCTAACTGCGCTAACACACTAGTTCCCACCCATGTAATTGAGCATTGCGTGGCACATCCAACATACTGTTTTACTTTAGTCCATGACGCGCTTACCTTCAAGGTCATACGTCACATGAAAACCAAAATAATTCCAAACGCCAGATCTGAATGAGGGTGGGGGAGGTTCAATTTGCCATGTTGCAAGGAGAGCTTAACTTCTGTCTCGCTAGCTTGCCCTGCGCTCTTCCTTCTGACGATGCTGTCTGTGTTGAACGCTCAGTGGATCTGCGCTCGACAGTGCAGCCTAGGCGGAGTAGTCGAACGCAGATTCACTGAGCGCTCAACACAGACAGCATCGTCAGAAGGAAAATTGATAAAATAAATTACAAATGTTGTATTGTTCGATACATATGCGTACCGAACCGAAAGCACTGTATCGAACGGTTCAATATCGATACGAATATCGTTGCACCCCTAGAAACTAGTCATAAAAAACACAACAGAAAGAAAAGAAAGAAATAACAACTTTCAATTGTCCAATTACTTTTGAGCCTCTGAAAATACAGGGCAATTTATAAAAGTGGCTGTAGTTCATAAACAGTTAATGCAATACTTTTGTTAAACCCCTGGAATTAAAGCTGAACGTTTACAGTTCAATTACATCTTGAGTGTTTGATTTTAAATGCACTCTGATAGTCTAAAAAAGCCAATACTACACTAAATTGAGTCTCTGCCCAGAAACGTCAGGCTGGATCAGTGACCCTGAGCTATTCTTACTTATGCTGCTATAGGCTCAGGCTATTTAATTTCCAATCCCCACTATGTGATTAACTGTTGTCTACTTTCTTTTGTATTCATTTTTTATGATGTTTGTTGTTCCTAGTCTCTGTAGGATCCTGTTTCCTCATTCTATCTTCCTCATTGCTGCCTCCCTGAGCCTGGTTCAGCTGGAGGTCCCCTGTTGTTAAAACAAGGGGGTACACACATAAAAACCCCACTTTTTGGCATCCAGCAGTAGTGATGACTTTAGATTTAGTGATACAATATGTAAAACAAAATTATTAGTGTAAACATGTTTGTGTTATTTTCTGAAATTTCTATGATGTAAAGATTTTAATTTGTTCTTCTTATATTTAGGTAACCTGTTCCCTAAAGTGGCCGAGAAGCTTAATCAGGCAGCGCTGCCTGTTATCGACTTCGAAACCTGCAGTAAGCCTGCTTACTGGTGGGACACCCTCAGGCCCTCCATGATCTGTGCCGGCTACGAGTCCCCAGATGAGCTCAAGTCAGCCTGTCAGGTTTGACGACACATTTAGAAAAGAGTATTTGCTTGAATTAAGGATGCACTGACGTTTGGACAATATATCAATGCATCCATCATCTAAATGGACAGACTGAAAGTTGTTAGGAGACGATGAGACTGTTGTTCATTGTTTAAATTCCTTCCGAGTTATTTAAAAACATTACGTAAGTGTGCCCGCCTCTCTTCGTCTTTTATGCAGCTCCCTGAAAACGTTTTTGTTTGCGGTCATTCAGCCTTGATCTCAATGGCTGCTGCCCAGTTTGCAGGCGTAATTAGACAGAAGAACACAGAAACATTATTCGCCAGCATTAATGAGCAGCTGCTAGAAATGCAGCAATGTGAAAAATGGGACGTTTTACATTTTAGGAGCTTCATAAAGCACGATTCTGACATTTGCCTAATGAATACTTTGTCAGGCTGTTAATAAAGACTGACTTCTACAAATTCAAGGTCACAGAGACGATTTACAGCAGCTGCCAAAATCTAATGTTCTGCAGTGCATCATAAGTAGATCTTTGCTGATTTCTTTGTCCCGCTGTCTCCTGGTAGGGTGACTCCGGCGGTCCCCTCGCCTGCACAGCTGCCACTGCTGCTGGAGGAACAAATACAACCTGGGAGGTGCACGGCATCGTCAGCTTTGGAGCTCAGGGCTGCATCAGAGACAAGAAACCATCAGTGTTTACCCGCGTTTCCGCCTTCAGTGACTGGATCGACAGCAACATCAAGAAGTATATTTATGAAAGCAGAAAAGCTTTGTAAAGCTGACATCTTTAGGTAGAGATTATTCCATGTTTAGATTTATTTTTTTCTCTTTAAAACCCCCTGAATGTAACAAATGCTGACCAGCAGCACCAACCTACAAGGTTGCATTGCGCCCCGTAAAATAATTTAGTAAATAACATATTGCTTGTACGTTTCTATATATTAAACACTGCTGAACATTTTAAGCAAATTATATTTAAGCAAATATTTGTAAAATAATTTGTAAAATAATGAATAAATATATCATGTATAAATAAAAAATACATATCTATAAAGCTTGCAGTTACTGTTTCCTTTTACTTTATAGTGCTGTGTTCAAAATGAATATTTTAACTGTAATAAAAAGTGTAGTGTTAAAAAAAAATCAAGGTTAATAACAATTAATGGTCATTTTATATAACTTAATTTGCCAGCCACTGTCTTGTTGTGTTTTAATGTCTCTCTGACCAGCTGTTTATCTGTTATATTCAGTCCACAACCATACGTAAAAAAAAAAAAAAGAAGAAGGACATCAAAGAACAAAAAAATAAAAGGTTGGTTTAAATTTTAGATGCTGCAAATAATAGAATACAAAAATCACCATTGGTCTGATAAAACTACATGAGGCTCTGAAGCCGTTTCCTGTTTTTGCGTGCACTTTAATACAGCGTTGAGTAAAACATTACTTCATTGCTCTTCCAGTCACTGATTAGCTCTGTTCTCTGGTAGATGAATGTTGCAGCACATATTTAAAGTTTTGGGGGTTTAACCCCCTTGATCACATGACCAGGCCTCTGAGCCAATGAAAAAACTCGGCTCAGATTTCAGCCTAGGAGAAGGAGAGGAGGGGGGGAATGAAGAGGGAGGAAGAGAGAAAGAGACAAGCTCTAATCTGTGCTCATGGTCTGCCGGTAGTGACAGGACTTCCTCAGATTTTTTTTTTTCCCCCTGGTTGGATTATATGTGTTTTTTAGAGTATCTGAATGGCTCAGTGTGAGGCGCAAAAGATTCCCAGCCCTGGGAAAAGTCTAGTGTGTCCTGGAAAAGAGTGAGGAGCGGAGGAGGGGAGCCAGCTGTACTTTTTCTCCTCATCTTTCCCCGGAGTGCCGGCGTTTTTTTCTGTGGGAGAATGGGGGCAGGAGCTATGACCATCTGTGTGAGTAGAAACTACAAAGCTTGAGTTGACTTCCTAATCGACCTGTAATTAAGAGCTGAAGAACATATAACGGGACTGTTCTGCTCAGTGTCTGTCTACAAACTCATTTGTGATGGGGTGTGTTGTCTCTTTAAAATGTCCTGGAGGGACAAATATTCCTTTCCTAAAGTAAATCTTAACTTTCCCTTCCTCAGCTAACTTATTACCAAAAATCCATGACTCATAGGGCTGTAATGACCAATCTACTTGCTTGAAAGTACTTCCTCTTACTGTAGGGCAACAGTAAATTTATTCTAGCATCTTTAAAAAACAACAACTGTAAAAAACAAAAAAAAACAAAAAACAGAAACACTGTATGTTTTGTTTTCAGTCAACACCAGTAATTTTTTCCAAGCATGTTGATCACTTCCAGAAATGAAAATAAGAGTTGTCACCAGCACTGCACCGGGATATTCTATTTTATTTAATGTTTTTCTTCTTGCAGTAGTAACTGTGAGCTCTGCAGCTGTTGCTTCAGGGTTCCTGTGGTGCTTTTGCTGCCAGTTGCTTCAATGGCCACCCAGACAGGGAAGGAGGGAGGGACAAGGGAGGTGGGGAGTGGAGGAAAAGAAGGGCACATGCTTGGGCTTGCTATCCCCTTCATGAGCAAGTAGAAGACAAGACAGGGTTTGAAAAGTCATTTCGCATTGTGGGCCACATCTTAAATTAGCAGGATGAGTGTAAAGTCATTGTAAAGTAGTTTAACTGCACATTTAATCCCCTCAGTATAAGAAAATTAATTGCAGTTCCAACAGTACATCACATTTTTTTCCACATTTAAATTATTTATGTATTACTTCATTACATTGGTGTAGTATGAATGACTGTGAGGGAGTCTTTGTCAGCAGGACAGGCTATAAAATTTATGAAACTTAAGTTAAAAGTGCAAAATTTTTGACCTCCTTCACATTTTCTGAAGCCTTCCAGTGGGCCGGATTGGAGTCTGCTAGGCCGATTCTGGACCCAGACCTTAAGTTTGACACCCCTATGCTAGATGGGTTGTACCGACCGTTAGCAGTCTATTTACAGGACAATACTTCTAAAAGATTTCACTCACCCAAAGTGTCGAAACCAAAGGATTCCCACAGAAAATGTTTGAGACACTTCTGAAGCAAGGGGAAACAATTCCTTCCCCCAGGTCCTTGTCAATAAGTTTCCTTAATAAGTTTCCTTTTCACTGTCAGATGTTGAAGTGTGAAAATATCTTAAAAACAAAGGAGGGGACGAGCATCTTTGGCTGAATCCCAGCAACAATGGAGGCGATTGTGTTTGCATTCAAATTGCTGAGGGGAAACTTAACAAACAACCCCAAAACCTGCTATAAAACTTTTCATCTCAGTGTTTGCCTACTGTGTGAATTCAGAAGTAAGACTGCGATTCATTTCTATCTGCCATGATGATGATAGTAAAGGAAGATTTAGTGGGACATCTGCTCCGTTGGGCCCCTTACAGTCAGTCTCACAGTCAGACTTAGCTCAGACCAGCTTAACTCCTTAACACCTGCAGTAGTAGTAGCACAGGAGCCCAGACTGTAACTCTGAGAGGTCCAACTATGGCCACATAAACTCAATTATATACATAAACAATCATTTGTGCAAGCGGAAAATCTAAAGATTAATGAAGATAGTTTGTGTTTAGCGTGTCTGGCAACTATTAAGACGTGTACAGCCTTTATAAATGCTGATTTAAGTGATAATGTATGTTGTATTAACACAGTCGGAGCATCTGCCACGCTAAAGATTTTGTCTCCTTACCCATCTTAGCACCATCTGTGAGGTGGGTTTTAATCAGCAGATGACTCTAGCTTCTGTGTCTTAGCAAGTGGTGAGTAAAGGGGAAAAAAATCATATTACAACCACCGTGCCACTATGGACCTTATTGTAGCCACATTTTAACCCAGGTCTCTTCTGATCGTTGACATGCTGAAAAATAAAGCCGTTGCCAGTCAGATGATTTCCACGTGTTATTGCATGGTGGATGAAAATCTGATGGTACTTTCTTTGTTCAGAATTCCATCAGTTTTGACAAGATCCCTGAAATGCAGCCCCAAACAATAACAGTGCATGTTCACGACAGTCTATCACATCTGTTGCCCCTCATTTTTCAGTCCAGATTTTGTGTAATTTGGCATACATCATCATCGTTTTTGCCCTGCTCCCCTTCCTTAAGAATGGCTTCCTGACAGTCGTCTTTCCACTGAGACTATTTCTGATGAGGCTTCAGTGAATGGTAGATGGCTCAACTGAACGACCAGACACATCGCTCAGGTCCTTTGTCAGGTTGCTGCTGGAATTTTCCTGTTTCATCATCAGATGAGTAGTTTAACAAAAAATAAATAAATAAATTCCTCTGAAAATGCTCAGGTACAAGGACTGAAAATGAGTGAAAAAGCAGCCGATGTGCAAAGATTAAGATTATGTTAAAAATGTAAAAGAAAGTTTGGCTCCTTGGAAGCAAAATATTAAAGAAATATGGAGTGACTCAAGACTTTTGCTCAGGACTGTAAATATGCTAAATGAATGAGTAATTTGCTGGAAAGTTATGGTTTGCTCTCAGAGACAGACAACAAGCAAGTGTATCTTAAAGTCTCTGTATGCAGATACAGAGACCATGGGGATGCTGTTTGCCTCGGTATCTTACCAGGTAAACATCATATTCAGGTTTTGAATTGGCTCAGCTTGGCTAAGAGCACATAAAGTGTAAAACCTAACTAAGTGTATCAAAACACCTGCTGTACTTAACTTCAATTCTTAGTTACCTCAGTACTGTTAGTATTTTTTGGTACACCTAAAAGAAAAATGCTGCTCTCTTTAATTTGATAATCATATATAAAATGAGACATATGGGTCTATATCTATATGTATTGAATAGCCTATGTGAAGTAAACAATTATATATAAGTAGCAAATCAGAAAATGTAATAATATGTTTTACCATATTATATTTTGTATTTATTTCTCAATGAGATTAGCAATGGAAAATTTAATTTTACTTGTAGTACAATGAGCCTCTCCTCTTAAGGTATTATATCAGTCTGATCTGATATCCTTACTATCGTTCAGATTCCTGGCAGCTGAGCATATACCACATGTGCTTCTCTAAATATGTGCTCATATGCCTATTTGTGCATGTGTGTGTATATGTGTCACTCTGGCAGTGTCTTTAACCAAAGATGTGTTGCGAGGTAACCTGATATTTGTCGTAGCAACTCATGCACAGCCAGCTCTCCTCTTTATCTTCCTGCTGCCCTCAGCACACGGTGTCCTGTAAGAGCATGGCAGAGTGACTGAAAGAGCTCTGCGTGTAGTCAGCCACTTCATGAGCAGCAGCACACACATTCTACTCTTTGGGATGAAGTGCGCTTTCCTGTGTAACAGGTGTCTACAAAGATGTCTGTCTCTGCTTCCATAGTGTCAGTGTCTGACTGCTGCTGTCTGCTCTCCCTGCAGCACAACAAGGCGGCGGTGCAGGTTAAAGAAGACATGAAGAAGATGGTCCAGATGCCCATCCCGAGACCCAGGATAGTCGCACCCAAGCACACCAAGGTGTTTGGAGCGTCTCTGTTTGAGTTGCGAAACCAGGGGCTGCTGGAGGATGGGGTGCCTCTGGTGGTGCGGAGGATGGTGGAGCATCTCCGCAAGCATGGTGAGGCAAAAATGCATGAGAGCACTGGAGGAGAAGTGCAACCTTTGGCTATCTTTTATTTCTTTGAGTTTTTGCTGAATACAATTGGTCTTGCATGCTGAGAAGATGGTGCACATACATTTTTGAATATCCAATCCTACTGGTGTCACTACATAAATACAGCTTTATAGTGCCACCTAGGTTTTCTTGTATTACATAATTTGTTCTAAATAAATCATACAGTTATACAATAATCAGAAACCTCATTATGTCAATCCTCTGAGTCTTGTTAATATGAGCCGGATAAGAATTAGACCAGAGCAACTTTACTAGACTACTGAAATAGAGTTAAATGGTTTTTTTGTCATTGCATGCATTATTAATATTTCTCACAGACTTGCCATCTCACTCTTCAATTAGTTACTCTTGATAATCAGCCACAATCATTTTAATACTTCATCATTTAATTTGCTGCAGACAAAAACAATGCACAGTTGAATCACTTTCACAAGCACAAGTTTCCATCATCATCATCTAAAACCAGATATACAGAAAACAAAAGAGACTAAACATGTAATAGTTTTCAATGAGACGAACAATTTAAAAAGCAAATTTGTTGCTAAATAAATAAATATAATCACACAAATCCACAGCTCTTGCTTTGACAAACGATCAGCCAACAGATTTCTCCAGAAAAAATGTATATAGATATTAATATATAAAATGATCAACCATAACGCATAGTTAAAAAAAACAAAACAGAACTTGTAAATTTTCTATATTAACCTACATTATTTTCTGTAGTTCTTCTGTTTGAACACTAGATGTCCCTACAAGAAAACGATATCCTACTCAGGTCAACTGAAAACATAGGCCTCTTTTAAAGCAATTATTGGAGTGTGTTTAATTTGACTCGCTGTGCAATCATTTCACTGGCCTATGTATTTAAAGGCTGTCTCATAACCAGGTAAGGTAAGCGTGGAGGGAAATAATATAATTCCTTATGGGCCAACAAACATAGATAGCCTACATGTTAGAGCTGTGGATGTGGCCTTGAGATTTCTTCCTCCATTAAGTCACCCTGAAGGACAAATTTCATTTTTGCAAGTAGTGCTTAAAGCAATTAATTTTTTTAATTGGTTCTTGTTTTGTTTTGTTTATTTATTTTTAAGAAATAAATGTATAATCCAGTGAATAACGCTGTCACTTATTTCTGAATAGTATTATTTGGCCAGAAAATAGTTTCAAATAACTACTCCTATTATTATGGGTATTAGTGTGCCATTTTATTAGCTGTTAAAAACAAAACTTCAAGGGTCTACAACATGAGTTGAAATCTTTTAGTAAGATTTTTTTAAAAAAATATTTTATCATAGTATTATTATTATTATTATTTTGTTATAAAATACTAAGTGTGACAAAGTAAGGTTAGCAACAGGTGTTGATAAGGCAAAAGGCAGTTGTTAAGGTTTTAGCAAGCACTTAGCAACGCTAACTAGCAACATAATCAAAACAGATACCAAAAACAAAACACTGACAGCTATTAACACAAATCTAAGCTGCTAATTTCATGTTCACAGACTAGGGCTGTTCATATGATATGATGACGATATAAAAACTTTTATCGTTTCATTTTATGCTATCCTTTGTTTCGTGGTGTCGCAAAATAAACTGTTTACGGCAATATTTTGTCATGGTTTTGATGGTCACTGTAGTGGCTATATTAATTTCTTAAAGTTCTCTCTTTCTCTTATATTTAATATAACCACACTAGGGATGGACAAGCGCCTGTTTTTATGCGTTGTCGTTAGCAACAACGATGGTAAAACCATTGCGTGTCCGCTTGTTTATGTTCCACATAAACCTTTCACAATAAAGCTCAAGATCCTGTTGAGATTTTTCAAAATAAACTGAATCACGTGAAAGAGCAGATTATTTACGGATGAGAAGTAAAAAAGCCGCCAGGTGCTAAAAAATAAACCTTAGACTCAAACGTTAGAACAGGCTTTTCCCCGCAGCACACTGTGTAATAAATACTCACAAAGAAAGCATTACTATGGCCTTAGTGCGTTTAGACTAATTAAAAATAGTGATAATGCTAACAGCAAATACAAAAGTGTAGTTATTTAATACTAAAATGGCATGCAAAAAAAACCCAGCTAATTGTGAGTTTGGCAATAAAGTAAAAGGAAAATATTCCTGACTAGTATCTGTTAAGTTACACTAAATTAAAATTTTCATATATAAGAATGTCACTTGCTATTTTTTTCTCAGTGTGTTGTTGATCTGCTCAATATAAAGAATTAAAAAATAAAAAGATGGTTAACAGATAAACCTTTAGATTTTATATTTTTCACAATTTCACTTCTTGGTCACAAAAGTGCCTTTACATGAAGGAAATTCAGACTTGATAGCAGTGCCAGGATGTAACAGTGGGTCAGAAAAGATCCTTGCAAGTCATGGTTACAGTGCAAATCTGCAAATTGCTCTATATTCTCTGAGAATGTAAAGTCTGCTACCAAGGAAAAATTAAATTAAACTTACATTTACTATTTAAGAAAAATAAAATATTTTTAATAATGATTTAGTTTAGTTTTATTTGGATAGCACCAAATCACAACATCAGTCACCTCAAGCCCCCTTATATTTTAAGGTAAAAATCCTATAATATTACGAGAGAAAACCCCAACAATCAGACTGCCCCTTTTAAGCAAGCACTTGGCAACAGTGGGAAGGAAAAACTCCCTTTTAACAGGAAAAAACCTCTGGCAGAATCAGGCTCAGGAAGCACAGTGCTCAATTAGGGTGATATGATACTTTGAGGTCATAAGATAAGATGGGGACTGATCATTCAAGACCTTGTAAGTGAGGATTTCTTTATTTGTAATATTTTTTGTCTCTTAACTCCTCCAGCACTGCATCAGGAAGGTCTGTTCAGGGTAAATGGAAACGTCCGTGCTGTGGAGACCCTGAAGCAGCATTTGGAGGGTGGTGGTGATGTGAACCTGCTCTCTGAATCTGATTCCTGTACTGTTGCCAGCTTGCTCAAACAGTACCTGAGAGATCTCCCCGGGGGTCTGGTAGTCATGACAGTCCAGCAGGCACTAATACAGCACTACCAAGGTAAATCACCAACATGTAGTCCTACCTTTTGTGCTATTTTTTTTATAGGCAGTGTATAAAAATTATCCTGCAACATGTGTGGGTCAGTGTTTTTGTTTTTTTGACTGGCAAAATGTGATCATGTCGATATTATTGGATACACCTCTCCAGTGTAATGTAGATCTGGGTCATGACTGACTGGATGATCAGCAAGACTATCTTTAGCTGGTGAATTTTACGATTAGCCGCGCAGTCGTCTACAGCAGGCGGAGCATTTATATACTGCGTTTGGTTGTGAGAGAGGGTGGTAATATGAAGGGTGATGGGCCAGATTTTTCTGGTAATAAACCTTTGAGGTCATAAAAGGTAAAGTGAGTCATTTAGCAAGAAAAGCATCTGCGATCGCTCCCAGCTTCAGTGCTAGGTTTAATCCGTTTGATGGGAGTGGTGTATACTTTATCTGCTGCATTCCCTTTGCTTTCATAGACCCCATGAATGTCAGCCTGAGTAGTGACGCTGCTCCTGACGATAACTGGAGAATAAGATTATTTTGCTGGTTTTTGTTCAACTGTTTTGTTTCTACCAGGCGTGTTTCATTATTTTATCCAGAGAAAATCCCAAGCAGTTGGTTATTAAATCTTTCTGAATGCCAGGATTTTCTGCATTACACATTTTAACATGACAAAACTTTTAGAAGTATTAAAAAAAGTTGCTATTGCTATCAGATTTAAATCAAAGAACTTAAGACTGGTATTAATCTTTTTTATTTCAAATTAAAAGAAAAATAAATGATTTTGATTATCAGTGTTTAATGGCAGTCGTCAACGCTTTTGTTGTCTCTTCTTTGTGTATAGTTAAGTTAAATAACTTTGTACCATTGAGCTATATTTCATCACATATTTGTCTATAATACTTTTGCTATGTCTCTACTATATTTTCCCAGAGCTGCTAAAAATATTATATTATAATGTTTTTGCAACAACTGAAAGTTTTTCTAATTCTGCTGAAGGAGAAATTCAGACCTCACAGAAAAGTATATGATAACCTAGTGTATATGGTTACATTTTGTATGTACATATGCATGCAACACGAGATGTATACTCTAATCAGCTCTTTCTGTAGAAACACCAGACCCTATTTTGGTTAAGTCAAGATCTTAAACACTACATAAATAACAACAACTAATACATTTTTATTCTCATTTAAATTAGTATCTTTAATTTCTAGTATACCTTCATGCATGGTGTTACTTTCTCTTGTATTGTGCACCTGTGTCCTGTTTCCTCTGTTTATGTGCAGTGTACACATCTGTTAAAGCACAACCTTTTTTTTGCCCTAAAATACATCCATAATAAACATACAGGTGGACACACACACACAGAATCTGAACTTTACTCAGCTGTCACAAGAGCAGCCGTGAAAGCTCTGGGTGATTACTGCCCGTCTCCAAACTGAGACAGATGTACCCACATACCCACATTCGTACGCATGCATGCACATTCACATAGACCTACAGTGCACACTCACAACGTTTGCGTCACTAAGTCATTTGGGATCAGCAGTCGTATCCGTTTATCCACCTCTGACCCAATTATGTACCCCCAGTAATAGCATCAACATATTTTGAGGCAGTAATGCTCAGGTATTAGAAGTCACCATAACCCAAGATTAGATATTATAGAGGGATGATGGATTGAGCTGTTACTCCCTTCTGGAGATAGGCTGTAATAGTATTCATTATACTTGGAATTTTACTTGAATTTTTGTTAATTAATTCTGTGTAAACAGACCAAAGCAGAATGTCCTTGTTAATGAAAAACTTGAAGCACAAGTGCATTACTAATCTTTCCACTAAAGGTTGTTTGCCAGGGATTTCATAAACTACACACATTGAATTAAAAAAACCCCTTTTGTATCTGTAGAGCGTGGTGGTGATGATGACACCTGGGCAGACGTGAGACACCTTCTCCTGCAGCTTCCAGATGTCCACTACAGTCTCCTGCACTACCTCTGCCATTTCCTCACCCTTGTGGAGAGCAGCCACAAGGACAACCGCATGACTGCCCTCAACCTCGCTACTGTGTTTGGACCCAGCGTGTTCCAGTGAGTGAAACATTTCTTTAGATTAGATGTGGTTAAACAGTCCAAATACACACCTGTGCACCATATCACTCCATGTAAGAGGGCATTTCTTCTTGCTGAAAGCTATAGTCACAGCCTTCTGGCCATCCATCAGTTTTCTTCCGCTTATTCAATCCACAAAGGCCTCGCTTGCCTTGTGGATTTGAACTCACAACCTCCTCCTGTTAGCCAGCACAGTGCTAACCACTACACCCACTGTACCTGGTGCCTCATTTATAAAAATGTGAGAATTTTACATTCAAATTTATACTTTGAATTTCCATTAAAAAAATGCTTTTTTAAGCTGATTCTATGTTTTCTGTTGTGTATTTTTGTATAAATGCCTTTTCATACAGAGTTTTCATGTAATTTCACTGTTTACATGAAATAAATCAGTGTTGATTCCCCAGTTTTGTAGTCTGATTAATAAACAAGGGCTCTGCCTCTGTCACATTGCATTACACGTGAAAAATCCCTGATTCAAGACATAGACTCCTAGTGCCGCCCTCAATCCTGGATAAATGGAAAGGTTGCGTCAGAAAAGGCATCCAGTGTAAAATCCAGTGTTTGGCCAGAAGGTGATGCTGTAGTTTACTGAGTGAGTAGAGAAGCAGATTGTCAGGAGAGCATAAAAATTTCATGTTTTGAAGAATAAAGTGCTAAAAATAAAGGGTGAGGAAGTAGCAGAGGTAGCAGAAGAGTGAATGATTAGAAATTAAATATAAGTTACCACAAATTTTAAAGGCAGTCAGTAGTTTTTTTTGTTTTGTTTTTTTTCAATTAACTGACTTAACAAAGGTCACTCAGAAAGCTAATCAGTTTGATTTACCTGTGCATTTAAAATACAAAGCACAAGTTCAGCTTGGTACCCTGTTTGCAGATGTGAAAATGTTCAGAAATAAATTATACAGTATGTGGCCGTGTCTCAGGCTTCTGAGCTCAAGTTTTAAATTTTCTGATAGGCTTACTCGGTGGCCAGTTTTAATGTTAGTAAGCTATACTAGTTAGTAATAAATAGTATTTGCTAGTAGTAGGCTGGACCCCCTTTGTGCTATATGAGCTGCATATCCATGTTGTGAATCTCCCAGTCTTCACATCCCGAAGGTGCTGTATAGATTGAGACCTGGTGACTGTGCAGGCCTTTTGAGTATAATGACTCATTGAACCCGCTGATTCAAGAAACCAGTCTTTGTGACATGGCATCCTGTCCTGCTGAAAAAAGCAAACAGAAGACCGATACACTCGGGTCATAATGGGATGGTTGATAATAACTCACTCAATGTGTGCAAAGACCATACCATACCAAGACCAAGACAAGACCATACCATGTAACTGTAGTGTTGTCTAGACTGATAGCCAGTGGGAATCTCCAGCGATAAATTGGTTAATTAAGGCCGGGATTCCTGTGGAAACTGATATAAGAGACACTGTAATGGATACTATTTCATACTGTACAGTCTGTTCTCTTCAGACTGTGTAAAGGTTATATAATTAGACCTACAGATAGGCCCACAGCCCGGTGTACATCTCACACAGCTGTTCGGCAGTATCATACAAACTTGTTATAGAAGCTGGATTCAGTCTGACAACTTGGGGACTTACTTTCTATTTCAGTATCAAGATTACAGCTTAGTTGCATTTGTTCCATACAGATTGTTGCTTTTATTGCTGCTGCTATAGTCAGTTTCAAAGGGCTAGTCCACCCATGAATTCAAGTTATGTTGTTTTGGTGTTAGCTTTAGATCTACAGATGTCTGATTTCTTCTTAAATTTAATGAAAGTGACACTTTTTTTCTACCAAACTACACATAATTCCTTATTACTTTACAGAAATCCATGAACAGGGCATAATATAAACATTAATGCTTCCCATTAATCCTGGGTCGGACCACCTTTTTGCTATATGAGCAAAGGTGCTCAATAGAATGAGATCTGGTGACTGTGGAGGCTTTTTGAGTACAGTGAACTCACTGAAACCGCTGCTTCAAGAAACCAGTTTGAGATGAGGTGAACTTTGTGACATGGCATCCTGTCCTGCTGGAAACAGCAATCAGAAGACAGGTACACTTGGGTCATAACGGGATGTTATGTGTGCAAAGACCATATCGTAACACCAACACCAGGATGGATCCACGTTCTTATTTTGTTTATGCTTAATTCTGACCCTGGCATCAGAGTGTTGCAGCAGAAATCAAATTTCATCAGACCAGGAAATGTTTAAAGAGTCTTCTGCTTGAATTTTGATTAACCTCAACTGTAGCCTACATTTCCCATTCTTAGCTAATATGCAGGGTTCAGGGGATGCTCTTCAGCATACCTTGGTTGTAATGAGTGTTTATTTGAGTTAGCTTGAGGCATTCAACACAACATTTTCACCCGTTGTGCTTGAAAATCCCTGCAGTTTCTGAAATACTCAGACAAGTCCATCTGACACCAACAATCAGTCACTTAAATCAGCTTTCTTGCCCTTGTGATTTGAACTTTAGTACTTCATCTTGACCATTTAGTTGCTGCCATGCAATTGGCTAATTACATATTTGTGTTAATAAGGAGTTGAACAGGTGTACCTAACATACTGGCCATTGAATGTAGTTCCTATTAAAGTGCTCACATTAGTGTTTATGGATATTTATTTGGTGCTCATTTGAATGACCTTTCCCTTTAAAGAATTTCAATTAAATGTCATCTTTTTGCTTTTACTTTATTTTATTTTATTTTAGCGTGGCTCCTGGATTTGAAGCACTTAAGGACCAGAACATCTGTAACAAGATCATGGCCAAACTTATCCAGAACTACAACAATATCTTTGAGACCAACACAGACAGAGAAGACTACGCAAAAGAAGAGGCATCGCCTATCATTGCCGAGGTGCGGTATACTCACAGAAGCACCGGAAAGTAGTGTTTATGTGAAACAGATCACTGTTTACATGAAATAAATGAGTGTTGATGGTCGGGGCAATGCTTTGCAGTTTGGTAAGACAACTTAATGATTCACATGTCGTGCCCATGCACTTTAAACAGTGTGACTTCATCTATGACATCATCTTCTGCCCAGTCACCTGGATGATTGATGGCTTACACAAGCAGCCTTGTGTAATGTCAAGGTAAAAAT
Source organism: Mchenga conophoros (assembly GCF_057382185.1). Classification (NCBI taxonomy): domain Eukaryota; kingdom Metazoa; phylum Chordata; class Actinopteri; order Cichliformes; family Cichlidae; genus Mchenga; species Mchenga conophoros. Next base: position 18,888,748 of record NC_140531.1, read on the forward strand.
GATTGAATTATTGATCTTATATCAACAGGTGGCTGTTTTCAGTCCTTGGTTGTTTTTGTCTGTTGTCTGCTTTGATGACTGATGTCTATTGATCAGCTGGTTTGGTTTGCCAGTTTATATTCAGGTTTATTTTCATCACCATTTCATTTCTTTTATGAGATACACATAATTACCACATAATTTTTATGTTCCTGTAATGGTTAATCCGCCAGCATATGCAAGCTGTTTAGTCGAAATTATATTTTTAAAGCTAAAATGTAATTACCGTACTGTTGGCTGGCCCTAACTTTGAGTATAAAAACATGAATTCAGTTTGGTATTTGCCTAATAAACAACAATGTAATTTTTAGCTTTTTTTAATTGATTGATTGAATCTTTCTTTTGAACATGTTGAAAAAGTACAACAACATAGAATTCAAAAGAGACAAACAAACAAAGCAAAACGAAAGGAAAACGAGCAACCACAACCACAAATAACTTTCATGTTCAAAAAGGAGCAGGAAGAAGCATCAGCTTATTTAACCCCACCCCCTTTCCACTATCAAGTAATCAATAGACTACAGAAATACCTCCTTACAATTACATTATATTTTACATGTATTTTTTTTTTATTAATTATATGTATATCTATCTTTCTATCTATCCATACATACATACACATACACACATATACACCTTTTCAATAACCCCAGTAACACCTCAAAGGAAACACAACCTACAGATATACATACCCATACCAACATGCCCGTGCACCCTCACACACATGAAAATATTGGACAAGAGCACCCTATCAAATCTCTACCTCCTCCTTCCTTTAAACATGTTGTTGACATATTTATAAATTATTAATGTATAATAATTTAGATATTCCAGGTGTCCAAAATTAAGTGTCATTGTGTATAAATTTCGTGAGCTAAAGGGGAAAAAAGCTGTATTTTTAGCTACGTGTCAAAGCATTGCCCAGCATTTATGTTGTGTAACAGTATTATCTTAATCATATGTCTGTCACCATAAAAGTCACTATAAACTGTAACTCAGTATAGAATGAATCAATTTTCACCCAAAGAGACTGCATATGAAAACAGTAAACAAACAAATTAATAAAAACATTAACATGTTTTATTAATTATTTAATTGTTTAAAGATCCAATTAATATTTGAGTGGCGTAGAGAAGCCTACCGAATATTTACTGAGAACAGCTTCATTTACCACTATCTCATGATTAGCAGAATTTAGAGACCAGCCTTTTTTTTTTTATCTCAGTGTGCAGACATCAACAGTGTCTCGATTGTTGATTAATGCCTGTGTCGGGCGTGTGAAACGTGACACTGGCCATCTGATGAGCAGCTACTGATGGTGGGATCTCTCTCTTGTTTTGACCTTTAGCCTCTTCTTCTGTGACCTATGTGACGTCATGAAAAAGCAAACATTACAAATGACCTGATCAAATTCAACTTAATAAATTCCAAAGGTCCAGATTACTTGTAACACTAAAATTAAATCTGCAAAGACTTTAAAGACGTGTCCTTTTTTTGTGATATCATCATCCGATCACAAGCACCTGTGCTGTGTTGTGAATTCCTGTAAGGGCATTGACACTTGAGACACTGATGAGCAGTAGGAAATCCCTCACCCAGAAAAGATTGTCTAACATACAAACATGCACATATACACAAAAACACTAACACACTAACACACACACACACACACACACACACACACACACACACACACACACACACACACACACACACACGTGACCTGCAGAGGCATCATACCTCCTGACCTTCCTTGCAATGCCTGTGAACATAGCACACATGATCGGTGGTTTGCCTTTACTTCCAGTTGTAAAATGCAGACCGCCAGCACGTGTGCACGGCAGTTTTTAGTGATCGTGTGTGTTTGAGGAGGCAGACTGTCATGCTGTTTAAATCTGTGCTCAGCTGTGTTGATAGGAGCTATTAGAATAAAACACAACAGCAGAACCCACCTACCCTGACATATTTCACATCTACTATATATATGAGATTCTTATTCCATGCATAAGGACTGGAGAAAAAGCTTCCTGGCCTTTATTAAAGATGAGACGTTACCTCTTTTGTTAATTGGCTGTATGTAAGATGTGTATTACAGATGTGACTCTCCTTTGTCCTCTTTCTTGTACCAGGAGACTCAAGTGGCAGATGCAGACACAAAGAATTCATCCAGCCATCTCGATGCAAAGACAATAACCCCACTTACTAGGATGAAAGTAAAGCCTGTGTGTTTGTGTCTTTGTTTATGCATGTATTCATACCTGTTATGAAAGAAGAAATCTGTCCAGTGTGAAGTGTGTGTTTGTGTGTGTTCTCGTTTATGCCTGGCATTCCCAGATCTGCCTTCCAAGAACCTTTTAAATTCCCTTACATAGTCGCTTTTACAACAGCACTATAATCTGTGTGACGCAATTAACACAACATGAGCATGTTTTGGAAAAGCTGTTTTGTAATGCTATATTTGTGTGCGTCTGTGTGGGTTATTGTGTAGTGACTAGCGTATACCACATGCAATACCACATGTATTGTTTTTTCCTGTCACTCAGTGAAGCAGACGATGACCTTTTTAGTAGTTTGCGTTTTGTTGCTGATAACTTATCAGGTGACCAAGTTCAACCTAAATTTAAAAAGCATTAACATTTATTCTTCTAAAACATTAACAGCTGTAGATCTTCACTGCTCACAGTACCACCCACTGGAGTTTTATGATGCAGCGTAAAATTATTTTAGTGACTCAGTTGTCTTTTTTTTGTTTAAATTCTGTTGTTTCAAAACAGCTTTTTGAAGTGTTTACACCTTTCTTGATGAATGCAATGCTATTTCTGTGGTTTACATTCATACATACCTTCTAAAGTTATTCAGATAATTTTACTATGTACTATAAATCTCATTGTCTGCTGTTATCTGTGTGTACACCTTTTCAAGATTGGCCACCTAAACCAAACAGGAAATGCAGATCTTCCGAAGAAATCCTGCACCAACGCTCCAAATGCAAAAACAAGAAAAAAGAAGGTACAAGAGACAACCACGTGTCAGCATGAATAATTGCACTGTTGTTTTGGCCTCCTAGTTTATTACATTTTATTTCATATTTCATATATACATTTATAGGGCTTCTTATCTGCTGTATTGCCTTAGTGCTGATTACCCTGAAGTTATCTCTCAGACTGCCTGCGATGCCTAAACCCCTCTGCTTGGTCACGTGACATGATTTGATAAAGACAATTTGCTACAGGAAACAACGGCATAGTTATTTGCAGAGAGAGAAAAACAGTGGCTTTGGTATGCTGTCTTACTACAGATGAGGCCCGACACTGAAATAGGCACAGACAGGAGAATTCCTGTCTGTGCACATGTTTTACAAACTGCTCAGGAATCATTTATTGGAAAGATGTATTTGTAAAGTATAAATTTCTCCTTTAGTCAGTTGAATTGAATGATAAATTATTATTATTTAGTATTTTATCACATATGCAGTTCAATGAGAGTAATTTTCTTAAGGTTGGTTTCAGCTTTGAGACGCATTAAAATGATCTTGCTGTTTGTTTTGAGCGTAGTTTAAACAAAGCTCTGAAGCCATAAATGTGTTTATCATATCCAAGCTTGTGTCACTGTGAGATAAAAGAAATGCTGACTGATAGCAAGTTAAGCTCAGAAGGGTAAAAACATCTGCCGATGAAGGACGTTTTGCTTTCATTTGTGCCCTGCAAAGAATTTTTTGCTTTCTAGCAGAGGTTGTGTAGAAAACTGAAGAGTATTTTTAAACGTTTCACTTCAACCTTCGTCTCTGGCTTCACAGTCTGTGCGTGTCAGTGTACAGCTAAGCGACAAATGAAATACACTTCCAGTGAAGGTTAACGTTCGCTCATTGCTTTTCAGGTTTCTGCTGCTTTAAAGTTTTATTATAACAAATGTGACAAAAGAATTTAGCTAGTGTTTAGATAAAGTTTTTATAAAAACTTTGTTCAAAATTGGCTTCATCCAGTTTACATCTGTATGTGACTTTTATTAAGACGTGTTATTGTGTGAAAAATTACATCAAGTCAAATAATCACATGCCAGTAATCAACCCGAGCACACATGCGTACGTGCTAAAGCAGTCTCTGGCATTCTCCGCGTCTGAACACTGGGCTCGCTTGGTCTTGTTTTGAATGGCATTTGGCCTGATTTTTGCACGCAGGCTTGGCAACCCTGATTATCATTAATAAAGATCAACAATTGGTTCTGTTGTAAAATGCAGCACAGTAATAATTTACAGATGCATGGCGTCCACAAGATTAACTGTTTTAATTTGTGCTTAACTCAAAGTATTCAGGTAATCATTTTACTGTTTTTGTCTGAAGTAATATCTGAGTACTCTGTATAAGAATGCAACTAGTGCTTATTACTAAAAAGGAAGGTCAACAGGGAAGCCCTCACATTCAAGAGGGTATAATGATGAAATGTTCATACAGTTGCCCAAAAGACAAATGAAGTAATCTCAAAATACAGTTTTGTGTAAACAAAGCAATCAGCTGCACTTGTTTGTACTGTTGGCTTGTTTTATTTATTTTTTTCATCTACTTTTTATGTTTCTATGAAGTTTTAAAATACAAAGTAATAGATAATGGAAGAAAAAAGTCAAATATTTTCTCTGAAGTCTAGTGCAGTAGAAGTAGAGTTTCATAAAGACAATTCTCCAGTAGAATACGGGCCTCAAATTTGCACTCAAATAAATGCACTTAGATACTTTACACAACTAAAAAAAGCTGTATAGCTTTCCCATTGATGGTTGCTAAGAGCAACAGCATGTTCGACTTAAATGTTCGACCATCAGCAGCAAACTAGTGACGTCTTTTGCTTAGGAGCCAATGAACCACTAAACCCATCAACCTGAACGTCCAGCTGCTGAGTCTCATTACAAAAGCTCACAATATCCCATTCCTGGAAGTCTTAACTTCCTCTCAAAATTAAAATGGTGTTCACAGATAAAAGACTGACCTTAAGAATTTATCAAGCGATTCATGGTCACTTTAAATATTAACTTTTATTGCTATTGTTTCCCAGAGCCTCCAGTAAAAACTCACTTTCCCCATAAAGCTAAGCTTAGGAGGGGTTTGGCTTCTTTACTGCTTAAGAAAACATATTAAGTGTTTGTTTTTTAAATGATCTCCACTCACACATTTCTACCAGAGCTACACCAGGTTTCTGAAGTCCTCTAAGGACAAAGTCTTGTCAGTCTATAAAATACTTTTTATTAGCCTCAGGTTATGTCTAACAGTAAAAGAAAAACACACCCACTTACTTAAATTGGAGAGCCTTTAATCTGTTTGTTGTATCTTCTAGATTTATCATACACCTCTTTTAAACTTGAAACTTGTGTTTTGTTTGACCAACACATTTATACTCACACATGATCTTTGGACTGTAAAACAAACAGCTGTTACTGGCAGAGTATTAGTTATTCCCTCTTGCTGAAAAAACAAAACTGTCACCGTGGAAAATCACAGAAACGCTTGAGTGCTTTTTTTTTTAATTGGCAGATGCCCGCTTTTCTTCTTTTAAAGCTCAAATGTTTATATCAAGACCCACCATTTAAAACATTCATAAGAAAAGACTGTGGCAATTGTGCAAGCAAGAACAGGTATGGATCACGTTGCACCATCAAGTAAACAGAGTTCAGTGAGTACTTGTTTTGTGGCCAGCCACAGCTTCCTTTTTTATTGTAGCAGGTTCAGAGAGAGAAAACACAGAGTTCTAAATATTTCATTTGGCTTTGTTTGAAGTCTTTTGAGATTTTACTCACAAATTATAAGTTAATCCATGATTTAGAAACCAGGTCATATCCTCATTTAGGTTTGTCAGGAATTTTTGGTCTCTTTCGCTCCTGATTTTTGTTCTAAATGCGTAGGCCAAAACCAAAACCGGGTGTTTAGCCCTCTGTTTGATTTGTATGGCTGTGCCTTTATTGAGAGATATAACATGATTTCATGTTATCTTCTGGCTAAAACCGCAGTCACACAGGCCTACAGGCCAGTCTGCAACCCCTGGCCACAAATGGACATTCTCTGACTAGTTGGAAGTTGCTAGGCTGTCGCCAGGTGAAACTGATTTCAAAAAGGGTGCTGCACCAAAATCCTCTCTACAACACAAGCAAAGTGTAGCTGTTGACTGGAGTTTGCATGGAAGGAACACTCACAAACTACTTATTGAGCAATAGAAAAAATCTAAAAAACAAACAGAGATTGCTCACTTTTCACAGTAAAAGTTGTACCATAAACAACACGTTTCTAATGGCACAACTGTTTGCAGAAGAGTCAGTCGCTTCCGTGCAAACCACAGTCTGCCGCTGCAATCCTGTAGCAGCCAAAGCATTCACAAGGAGTCAATTTTACAGCAACAGCCAACTTCCACAACTGCTCTCTAAGCAGTAGTGGAATATGCATTTTCCCCTAATAACTAGTGGCTGCTATTTAGTCACCAACAAGCTTCTAGCACGATTCAGTTTAAATTTTTAGCTAATCCAAAACTGAAGAATTGATGAACTCATGCCATGGCAGTAAGTTGTTTGTCCATCCTCAATTCACACGAATCATTGGCTGCTGGTCAGATTTTAGTGAAATTATCACACAATGGTTACCTGTCTTCATCAAAATTGTGCTCAAGGTCGAGTCACGTTTATGATTTTATGGGCAGTAACTTGTGAATTGTGATGGACTGTGAGCAGGATGACTTTTTGTTTTTGAACACAAAGTTGTTTTATTAGAGACTGGAGAAATGTATTTATGTGTTCATTTATCCAATTGGATGTTGTTTAGTAGTAAAAGAAACATTAAAAATAAACACTAAAGATATCTTTTTATTCAAAAAAAGGAAAATACAAAAGTAGAACATCAAAACACAGAACGTAAGGAAATACAGTAATATAGAGAAACCAGGCTATGGTAACATCTTACCTTTACCAAACACTGAAGTCCATTAACACAACACCCATTTCTACCATCTCTCACCATGACGTCCCCCCAGAGTGTGATGCAACATGCTTCAATCCTTTGCTAAAAATAAGCTGATGTCCACATTTATTTTCCCCCTTTTCCTCCCCTGCAGTTTTCCTGTGAACGACCGATTTAGCTGAATCAATCACAAAGCTCTGAGGGGCAAAATCCATACCAGGTCTAGCTAAAGAAGTTTGTTCGACTAATAATGTTCCCAATGATCTGCCCATTAAGTGCATCAGTGACTAAATGTCTAAATGGGTTGCTGCATCCATAGATTATTGTACAGCCCATTAAGTTAAACCCCAAAATGGAAATGTTCCTCTGATAATTGGTACAAAGACGAAAAAGCCTTTTAATTCAGCCTGCACATGCTCATCTAAAGACAAGCCCATTTTAGTGTTGGATATTTCTGGCCATTATCGATAGTTAAGCTAGTGTCAGACCCATTTGATGCTCCCCACAGCCAGCTATTCAGCTTCAGTGTGCGTGAGCAGCGAGTGCTCTCCACATGAGCGAGAAGAAAGCTCTTCGGCACGTTTCTCCTTGGTTTAGCTGGTCGTGACTCGGAAATGAAAAAGGGTAGTTCTCAGAATGTGGCTGTAATTAGGTTAAGATTCTTTTCCTATACAACAGTTGACGGCTCACGCTGTTTGTACCCTCTCAGAGTCAGCACGGTAAGGTTTATAAGATAGCTCCTTTTTTCCCTAACTCACGTGTGCATTTCTGTGTGTTTGATTGTACAGAAATGTTATCGGCAGTGTATCAGTTGCCTCCCGTGCTATCTCAAATTTCCCCTCACGAGACCTCTCACCTTTCTCTGTGACACAGGTGAGGAAAGGGAAAATTGACAGCATGACTCAAGTGGTCCCCCAACCCAGCCTCTCTTCCAGGGCGCCCTACCACGCAAAACCTTTCTCCATACCAATAGTTTTGCCCCTGACCTCAGAGCTAAGGACCCCCAGCGCAGAAGCAATGGAAACTACACCCATGTCTCACCAAGCCACCTCAGACACTGCCTCCCACGTCGACCCTCACGACGTCAGCCTCTCTGAAAGCATGAAGGGCCTCAGCAGGTGAGTGTGTCTGGTGTAAATTATAAAAAAAAAAAAAACCATTATCGATGGCTATGTGTGATTTATGTTTAAAGTGTTATTTGTGAATCTTGTTTTTCAAAAGAGTTTAAAAACCAGGCTCATTTACTCTGAAAAATGTGGCCAGCCACTCTTTCAGTTTTATGACTTTATTAGCATCACAGTATTGTCTGCATGATGCTTATGACTGGTGTAAAATCATGTAACACACACAGCCACACACTTCACTGCTAGATGCCTGCATGACATTAAAAGATACCTTATGGAGTGAAATATGAAGGAGGGGCTCTTTTAGTGGTAAATAGTTCATGACTCCTGTATACATATGCAATGTGGTGTTAACCAAAGAACCTGTAGCCTGAGCCCGGTGGCAGCGTTTGTTTGGCGTGCAGAGCAGCCTGTCACAAGAAGCTGAAACTGGAAACCTCTTGGTGTTAAGTGCCGTCCTGGAATAGCAAGACTGCAGCTGTGTCTGTTGTTGAGGTTTTGCTTTAACTCGGAGTTTAGAGTAGAACTGCGTTCAATTGAACTTCACTCGTTGGCCAAAAATCACTACTATACTATTTAACATTAGCCTTTTTTTAAACATGCTACTATTTATCCCAGTTTTTCTCTTTACATAGTGATAAATCAAAAGTGCGTAGAATTGGATGCGGGAAGTGGAAAAACTGCAAATTATAAGATATGAGCATGTCGCATGTGATGCTTCCAAGTATTTGGATAAAAAAAAGGTGACGACGTTTTTGGCTTCTGTGACCTTTAGTATAACATTAATCAGTGTCTGACTCCTGTCATCACAAGATCCTTTTACGCGTTACATAAAAGTTTAGTTTGACATGCAAACATAGAAACAGAGACAGCCATGCGTCCTATGAATGAGCAGAAAAAGTATTTGCCCCCTTCCTGATTCTTTTGGGGGGATATTTGTTATTCTTACATGTTTCAGATCATCAAACAGATTTTATTATAAGAAAATCGCGTTTGTAAATGATGATAATTTCATTTATTAATTGAAAAAAGCTATCCAAGCCTTGCCCTATGTGAAATATATTCATTAACTGTGAATAATCACATTTGTTTTGGTTTTTTCGGAACGGTGAGTTCAGTGATACGAAATCAGGAAAAGGGCGATATGTCTTTCACAGCACTGTGCTGCAAGGGTTTATATACATATAGCCAAGATCATGCACTATATTAACCCAGGTGCTGGAGTCAGAAATGCCTGGAATACATTAAAACCATTCTGTGCTTCCAAGGTGGCAAATGCTTTTGTCACCATGTCAGAGTGAGAATAAATCTTCAGGTGGATTTTCCCCACACCCTAAAATTCTCCTGGTCCACTTGTATCTGGTGGCTGTTTACCGAGTACCTCCATAATGTGCGTCAGCAATCTGAACTCACTGGTATTTAGTATTAGGCACATGCGATGTGCCAAAAGACTTGAATTACTTCACCATGTCTAATGCAAGAAAGCAGCAGATGCTCTATAGTCGTGTCTAACAAACTGCACTGTGGTATTTTTTGTGGTGTTTATAGAAATTTAATTTTCTGTTATCATGTGAAAAAATGCTTTACCATATAAGTCAAAATGATAATTTTCCACAAATATAAATCTGTGTTTTCATGTCTGTAGCTGTAACTCATGCCGGGCTGGCAGCTTGCTCTCGCTTTCTGTAGGTATGTGTCAAAGAAGTCTGTACCAGCATAGTGCTGCTTATACCACAGCTGGACCTGAACTGTTTTAGATCCAGTTTAGCTAAAATGAAAAGAAAAGTTCTCTTCTGTATGTATCAGAATCCTCCATACACTAAGTTTGTTTGCCTCCGGCCGTCACCTGTACCTGAAATATATCACATTAATCTGATTCATCGTACAGGCCACTCTAGCCAGCATAGCAGAGTCATGACAAGCTGTTATTCTCTTAGCATTGCATTGTTGCACACTGGGAATGCATACTGGCTTTTCTGTTGAGTTGCCATGGTTCAGTGAATATCATGATGTAACCGCTGAGATTCTTAGAAGCCCGTTGGAAAAAGGTGTGAGTGAGGAACATTGCAGTGTGCTGTGAATGCAGGTTCCCTGTGGGTTAGCAGTATTGTTGGCCGCCTGTCAGGAGGTCCCGTCCATCAGCCTGAACATCAGACAGCACACACTGTATTTGTAGAAAGAAGCTGCTGGCTAGATCAAACTGGTTTTCTAACAAATTGCATACTGGTGTATTTTTTTTTCCAACACTCATATGAGACGGTGGCCGTCAGCTGTCACTCACACTGTAAGTAAGGTAAATATTTTGCTTGGCGCTCTGATCAGATTTGTGCTTATCAAACTAATAACTAATGACTGTCATATTTCATTTGTAAACCATCTAGACTGAGCTTCTGTGTTACCTTAACAATGTAATAAATATGTAGTGAATATAAAGGATATACAGTACAAGCAAAAGCAAAAAGTTTGTGCATTCAGTGAAGTCATGCTAAATTCCACTTTATGTTTGCAGCACCCGCTCAGATAATGGGTTTACGTAGCTTAATTTTAAGATTAGCAATGCAAAACACAGTGACAGCACCTACAAAGTAATGTCATGGAAAATGTTCACGTCGAGATTTTTAATCGTACGTCTCCTGTTGTTGTCGTTGTCGTGTGTAATGGAGAAATTTAGGGTGGGGGGCAAGGTAAACAAGGACTCGGTGAAAGCAAAAAAACTTACAGCTAGATTTTTTAGGTGAACATCGGGACTACGTTTTTTGTGGGGGTTTTACACATTTTTAAAAATGTTGAAGAAGCAGAGCGTGTCCAGATTGACCAACTTGCCATTAGTAGCTTTCCGCTTAACTCAAAGGGATCAGGCATTGTCGGAGTATGCCTACAAAAGCTTCTTGTTATCCCCTCAGTAAGGTAGTGGGTAAGCAGGATTTCCGCTTTTTTCTTTTGCAATTCACAGCGGCAGTGACGGCACGCACTATTTTAATACGCTTGCCAGACTGTGTAACACCCGGTAAGAACATGCGGATGTGGGGGAGAAAAAAACTCACCCGTAAAGCTGCAAAAGAATTTGGAAGAGTTATGTAGTTGAAGTACCCCTTCACTAAAACAAGGAGTGTATGCACATTTTCCGTACATTGGCCAATTTAAGAAGACTTTTGAAGCTCAGTAAACTTTGGCCCAATTTGATCGTGCCTGACTTGAAACCGAAATCCTTTGTTTTGAACTTGTTGATGTGCTGCCCGGATGGCCAAAGTGGTCCGCCCTCGCGTCAACATGCCCGCTGCTTACAGTAAGCCAATTGCAGGAACAGCACGTAGCAAAGCAGTAGAGTACTAAATATTGAGTGAATCTGATCCACAATAACATGTGCAAGCTGCTGACTAACTGTGCTTGTTTGATGTCATAGGGTTTATGTTCTTATGTATCTGACACTCATACTGAGATATATAAACATTCAAACGAGTATGTTTGATCAGTTTGCTTCAATCTAAGGAGAGGGAACTATTGCTGGAGAGATTAGTGTTGGGTTCACCACACACATTACTTCTCTCTTTTTATAGTATTGAGTTACTTCCTATGTAAAGTAACATTATAATACCATTTACTTCATGACATCCATGCTACTGTGTAACATCACCTGAGATGTGCTGTCAGGCAGCTACAGCTACGTCCGCACATTGAAGCAATGCGCTTGTTACACATGACTGTGACGCTGACAGGAGGTAATTAGCTGGCATTTCAGGATCTGGTTGCCTAGGTAACCCTGTACCGGCTTGAAGTTGAGAAACATTTATCTCGGGACCTGCTTTACATCGCTAGCAGTTATTTTGCCCGTCGTGGCTTGGAGTTGCCAAATATCATTCACTTTCTTCTGTCTGTGGTCACCACATCACTGCAAATTGTTTCCTGTGTGGACGCAGCTCTAAAAATATAACGTTGAACTTAACATATTCATGCACAAGGAGAGCATGGACACATCTTTAATCTTTATCTTTTATTTTACTATCACGTTATTGTTTCTTTGCACTGTAAATTCAAAATAATGTTCATATTAAACCTGTCAGGTGTGTAGACTGCCATCTTTGTTTTCCTTCCCACACAAACTGAGATTTTTTGTTTTGTTTAGTTTTCTGTTTTTTTGGAGAAACGTGCATGCGCATGAATTTTTGTTTTTTATAAAAACCACTCAGCAAGTTGAAGGGTTATGTTTATACCAATATTGTAATACTAATTAGTTCAACAATTAGTTTTCCTATTAAATGTCAGATTACCATATTAGATTAAATTATTGCAATGTTGTATCTAATAATGATTGTTAAGACTTAGAGAGACAGCTTGACTTCTAACTAGCAGCAAAAGTACAAAAGTGCTTTAGTTATTACAGGTTTGGGTAATTAAAGTGTAAGTATACTATAAATAGTGTAATGTGCATACAATATACTCCTTTTATAGAGCTGAGTATAATACAAATACCATATTTTATGGTCAAATTGTATGTTTAGAGCAGCTGTGAGTAAATTGGCAGAGCAGGTTAGCAGTTGTCCTGCAAATTTCCAAATGCCCTTGAGCAAGATGTTGAAATCGAAGCCCAAAGAGTAAACATAGGAAACACTGCTGAGGTCAAGTGGCCTGCTTTTAACAACCATATTTGTTCAAACTTATAAAATTAGATGATCAGATGGTAAAAGTAATATTTTTCTCCCTGACTCTCTGTGTAGTTAATTAGCTGATTGTTTTGAAATCAAAGTAAAAGCCTGCACTGGATTGCAGTTACAAAACTATCTGCTGTTCCGTTTTTGGTCAGCATTTGGTAAACCAAACCTTTTGTCCCAATGTTATTTAGATCTAAATATAAAGCACTGTAAGAGTTGCTTACACAGCTACTATCTTCTTACAGAAACATCCAAATAAAGTCCTAACAGTTTTATAAAATGTAGTAATAAGTCACAGTGTTTTAAACTGAAAACATGCCTCTTTGTTTCCCTAATTTCTTGAAAATTGTTGATTAATTTGTAAAGTGGATGAATCGGTTTTATTTATTTAAAAGGTCTCATACTAAATTTAATGAACATACAGAAACTTTACTGAGATCTGTCAGCACTTTTTGATTTTTTAAAGGTTTAACATTACAACAGTTCACGTATTTGTACCAATCTTTTTTTTCTTTCCTTGTCTCAGATAATAAAGAACTGAGCTCTGCTTAGGCAAACAAAACCAGGCGATTGTGAAATTTTTTAACTAGGATATGAAAAAGTTAGGCAACCTCAAAATTAGTGCCAAGGTTGAGTTCCTCTTATTGTTGCATAATTTCATTCTGTGCTTCTGGCATACATGCAGCAGCAGCAGTAGCACCTCAGCCTATATTCCAGAGCAGCACATAGTTCTCTTGGTTCATAATAATTACCCGAGACAAGCTCCACAAAGGCACTGATCTGTAGCACTGCATGGCCATTATTCTGCAGACAAAAGCCAGTCTTGTGCATGTCCTTTTTTTAGCTGCAGGGAAATCTACTGTTGTGTGGGGAAATGTAATGTTTTGATCTCACAGGACTTTGCGCATCCTGCACGCTAATTGAGTCTGTTTGTTTTCATATTTCAGCTCCCAAGATGAAGACAGACCAGTATCTCCTTTCTACATGAGGTAGGCCTCCTGTATATGTGTTAGAAAGCAGGCAGGACGGGAACAGACTGTGTTGTTTTTGATCGGAGGTGTGGGGGAAGTGGCTGCATGCTGCCTCAGTGCATTATCATCAGAAACAATGAAGCTGCCAGTGAGAGGGGCAGCAGGGCAGCATGCACATGCAACAGTTTGCTCAACACTGTTTGGTTATTGTCGCAGAGACAGCACGTTGTCAGAAACACCGGCCAAGTAGAGGACGCAGCAAAAGACAGTGTTCACAGATGATGTGCTGATTACAGATACATACGTGGACTCTTTTTTTAAAGTATATTTAATGCTGGCAAATATTTTGCACCAGCTTCCTCGTATGAATTCATGCCAGTAAAAAATCTTGAATAGTTTTATCCTCCTAAATGTGAGGATTTTCCTTTCTCAGCAATGTTTCTTTTAAAAGTCAGGATAACAATTTAGAGATAACTGATGGTGACAGTAATCTTTAGTTGAGGCAGTGTTGTTTCTCTCTGTGTATCTCTAAGTGATCACCTATAAACTCTTCCCATCCCCACTCACTTGTCATGCTCACGTTCATTGTGAGTAACTCCATTTCCTACTTGTCCACTGTCACATGCACACATCTAGTTGGAAGCACAGCTGAGCTGTCTGCTAAGGTCTACATGCATCTGTCACATACAAAGGCTCTCAGACTGCCACTTAGTTGGTTAACCTCAGCCCGGTCAAACTGGATCACAGATTGATGTATTTTATTTCATTTTATTTCATTTTCTGTTTTGATTTGCCAAGAGCCTCTGAAGGTCCTGGCTAACATCTGACTGTGGTGTAATACTGGATTACCTGAGCGAACGTTCCCGGTTACACAGTGCCGGGATTTAGCTGGCATAAGCTTCAGCTGGGAAAGCTTTGGAGTTGTTCCGTTCCCACTTTTTACGCCTTAAAGACCTGTTGACTTTAAAACACCAAAACAACCACTGACTAGAGAAACACATTATTTTGGTCTTACTGTTATTTGCAAAGTAGTTTTCTTAGTTAGGGGGTCCAGAGTGAAGCAATTAAATTCAGCAGTCCTTAAGCTTTTCTACAACAAAGAGTTGCCCTGTTGGCTTTTTAAACACAAAAAAATGCACAATAGGGGAATTAAAATGAGAAGACCTGTCATATCGTCACAGAGCAGACTTAAAAGTTCAGCAAATCTTACAGACGCTATAAAATTGGAAGTCCAAATTAATGTTTTGAGTCTGCCTGGAACTATATTTCTTTAGGATTTTATAAAATAATGTTTGTTTTTATCAAGATAAAGAAGACTTATACTGTTCTCATGCCTGTTTATAAAGTAGAAAGCTAAAGAATTTTTCTTGGATGATAAGACCTCGGGGATTACAGCGTTTGGACAAGAAACAGTGAGCCCATAATGCATGATGAAACCACAGCTTTGTATTGTGTTACCAGAGCCAGCATAGATATTTGCCCTTTTGACCCTATCTTTATAGGGTGTGGCTTCATATTTATTGCACAGACATGAGAATGGCCAGTCAGTCAGTATCACCAGCCAGAAAAGAAGGACATTTCATAAACACATTTATTTATTCTTAAGAATTTATTAGTATTAATATTTTAAGTTTGTGAAGGCGTTTCACCTCTCATCCAAGAGGCTTCTAAAGGTGGACGAGTCCCAGGTATTTAATCCCTTTGGAACAGGTCAATGGATCACTGTTGATCATGTGAGTCATCCCATGAGCCAAGGTGTGAACAAAGGCGAGGATCATTACCATCAGCGGGGGTTAAGGGTGGAACCACGGTGAAGAAACCTTGGATGAGAGGTGAAACTCAAACGAAGTCCAGTTTCCTTCTTTTTCAAGCTCTCAAGACGACCATGATCTGGATGAATGAGAATCTACACGGACATCTTCATTAATGCGTCATTATCACTTCCTCTTGTGTATCAGTTATCGATACACAGGCACTTTAAACACAGTCATGAGCACTGTATTGAGTTTCCCTGTAATTCCCACCCTCAGTCACAAAATGCCAGTCTAATTTTAGGCTGAAAAACTGGTTACCACTTGAACGCATGTTGAAGTGTAACACACCTTGGTGCTGCATAAACCTTTAAGATCATGTTGTCTCAGTCAAAAGTAACTGGAACAAACCTGAGCAAGACAACTGTTAGCTGACATGCAACTTGTTCTCCATGACTCTTCAGGTGTAAAGCTAAAAATAGTAGAACTAAAACAAATGGTATCAAGTTTGTTTAAAGACAAAACACTCATGCCGTGGTTATGGAGTAACAACAGAAATGACTCTCGGTGTACGTTTTTACAGCTAGGCAGTGAAATTTCACACTCACTTTGTTAATCTGCCGTTTACCTGGGCTTTTTGGCGTAGTTTTATATGTTAGAGTACTTTCTAGAAAGGATTGGTAACTTTGCCCGTTCATATCCTGGCAGTGATGTTCCTGTTGCGCTTGTGATGTAATGAGTCGTCCCTGTTGCCCCTCAGGTCTATTTTTCCCAGAGTTCATAGCTAAGAATGTCTTTATTACTCACCAGACAGCCATCCCGTCACATACCACAGTGGTTTTACAGTTACCTCTTCAGCTGAAACCAAGTCAGTGGGGCACTACGCTCTCTGGGAAGTGATGCCATCTTCCTCAGAAAACTGCAACACTTCTTATATCATGTGCCAACCAAAAGACTATTTGGCTCGACTATAGCTGCTAAATCTTCAGGAACCAAAATCTTTTGTAGGTAGTGATGCTAAGCTTAAATGTCTAAATGTTTAGACTAATGTCTAAAAACCAATATGGATGGAATGTTTTTTGCTGAATTTTTAACTAGAGTACAGCCCACTGTGTATGGTTTTAATTTCTGATCCATATTTAGTTTTTTTTTTAGGTTAAAAGAAGACAAATAATCATGTGTTACTCCTTTGGTTGGCTCTATCGTATCCCGAGATGAATCTGAGAGTCACGGGATCATTTAGATATAAATACATTTTTCCTAGCTTCCTGTACATCTAAATCTGGATCTTTTTCGTATGGGAAACAGTTCAAGCTGAAGTCATGGTCCAGGATGAACAGACAGTAGTACACAACTTTTTTGTTGTAAGCAGCCGCAAGCTAAAAAAAAGCCATGATCTACTGTCATGGTGCTATATTTGCAACTTAGAGCATGGCCTTGGTTTGTTAGTCAGAGTGCCATAAATGTTTCTTGAATTATGACAGTCATCAAGTCATAGACCAAATATGTAATTGACTGTCTTATCACCTTTTACCCTCGCCTGCCTTTCGCATGGGCCACAGCCCTAGAAAGTTGTAGACAGCTCTAGAAACGTCTGTCGTATTTTAGGCTTTAGTATAGATCGAATGTTCAAAATGTGACATTTGTGACAGCCACTGAATCAACCATCCCTTTAACTTGTCGCAGATTTGTTACACGGTAGCAATTTTCTTAACATGATATAACCAAGGCGTTCAGTTTCTGCTTCTGTCACAACTTCCCCTTTCTGTTTTTCCCTCCGTTAAAAATGAAACTGCACTGAAGAGAAATGTGATTTTGTTTTCAGGAATTTGTATTTGTGAGTAGAGAAACAGAAGATTTAAAAAAATCCCATGTGGATTATTTGAATTCCTTATACTTGTGAGTACTTTACAACTTTGTTACTATTACACAGTGCAGCAGGCTTGCTTTTAACTCGGCCCGGCATCCTGCCTTATAGATTTGTTATAGATTTGGTAATATCAGTACATGCCTGTGGCATGTTACACAGCTCCACCACAGTCACCTTCACAGTACACCATCATGCCGTTATTATCTGGTCTTTCATCAGCGATCCCATTTCCAGTTGTTATTACTGTCAGCACCACTGTTTATGGAAGATTTCGTTTGAGGTCACCCTCGAAGATGTTGAGGAAGCTGTAGTCCAGGAAAAGCAGACATGATGTCGATCAGTTGGTCGAGGCCAAAGCAACTTCCTGAGGAGAGCGGATTTTTCTTTTGCTGTGCCAACTTAGTCACAAGAGTAATGTGTTAATGTAATTATGATCTAACACTTAGCTAAATATGTAATAAAAAAAAAAAAGACCAAAAAGAAACCACTTAAAACTCATTCACCCTGTAACCTATAAAATGTGAGAAAATGACCCTTTACATCCTAACCCTACGGTCACAAAAGATAATGTTTAAGATTTTTTATTTACTTGTTTTTTCTCAGTTAGACTTTGTAGGAGGGAAAATACTGAAACATCGAAATATTTTCAGACGTCTGAATAAAACCTTTTAAAGATGTTTAAGCAGTGGTGATGTAACAGCGGTGTTATGTTTTTTTCTACAAGCATTCAGTTGAATCCAGGTACTTACACAGGTTACAGACACATTTCATGCTGCATATAGTTTACAATCCTATTGCTTTACCCTACAAGTATTTAACAAACAGAGGGCATTAAAAATAAAACCAAAATGAAGTCAGAGATCAGTATAAAGGTCCATGACCGTGTACTCTGCTGCTGGACTTACTGGTAGCCATGGAAGCCAGCCACTTTGCTCCCCAAGGATCCATTTAAGCTCTGAACGCAGCTGAGTTTACCTCTCACCCATGCACTTGATCACCAAAGGCCGCAACGTGAGCCTCGGGGGATTTTCAGTGTTGCTCAGTGACCTATGTGAACACTTGTTTCTGCGCATTAAGCTTCCCTTCTTGTTTTTCTTTCAGTAACCACCTCTCGCCCGTCCACTGCAGACCTGGTGTGGTAAAGTAGGTATATTTCTGCTTAAAATAAAAATAAAAAGCAAAGCTCTTATGAAACAGTGAAGAGCATAAAATGGTGGATTTCCTTATCTACTCATTGTGTTGCTCCCTGAAGTTTTCTGGACAGGACCATACGCTCAGCAGTGGAGCAGCACCTCTTTGATGTGAACCCCTTAGAGGATCAGCATTCAGACGCCCACGAATCGACCCCGTGCCCTTCACGGGTGACACTAACAGCGAGGCAGAGACGTAGGCACCAAAGAGAGCAGCAGCATCAGGAGGAGGGCCAGAAACACAGGGAAAAAAACAGGTACCGTGGGCGTGGCATAATCATAATCGATGTTACTTGCAGAAAGTGGCCTTCATAGTGGAAGCACTACATCGTGTTTCTCCTCATTTATCATCTTAAAGCAAAATAATTGTAATTTACTTGTCGTACTGACCACTCAAAGCACTTTAACCACACGTTCATACAGCCTCTGCCTCGCATACATGGTCAATTTAAACTCACTAGGTTACTCAGCCTGCATGTCTTTGGACTGTGGGAGGAAGCCGGAGTGCCCGGAGGCAACCCACGCAGGCACAGGGAGAACAAGCAAACTCCACGCAGAAAGGCCCCGGCCAGGGTCGAGACCAGGGAGCTCCCTGCTGTGAGGCAACAATGCTAACCACTCCACCATTGTGGCGCCCACTTTCATTATGGAGGTCTGACCTCAGAGGCTTCCTGCAGTGATACTACAATGATACTTTCAGTTGATGTTTCAGTTTCAGTAAACAGTGGTGAAGTTTTGTTCTGTGGGGAGAGCTTTAGTGTGCAGTCATAATAACTGGTATCATTCCAGTAAGGAGCTAATCCTTGTTGATGAAGACCTGGTGGAGTCTGAGAGATCAGCGGCACGTGGATTTTGGGGAGTGTCTCAACAGCAGAAAATGTTAATAAGACAGGACAGTAAATAGACTTAGCACAAACACTAAACAGCACATTAGCTGCTTGAGAACATATAAAAAACGCATCGGGATGACCTTGGGCATTTGGTTTCCAGAAGCATTTCATCCGTTTTTAATCTGATTTAAAACCGAGCAAGGCGAGCAGAGAGAGAGTCCGATGGAAGGCAGATGTCTTATTTCCTCACCCTTTTCCTTTTCGTCTGACAACAGAGCGCCTTCCGTCACAGGAGACACCAACAAGGAGAACGTCCCGTCGAGCAGCAGTTCAGGCAGCGTGGGGGAAGACATGAGCAGCCGTGTGGACTCACAGGAAGGCCAGAGAAGTCACGCTGAGCGAACCCCCAAACCCAGGAAGCCAAAAAAGAGCCCAACTCTCATGCAGCTAAGCGAGAACACGGCTGCCCACGCAGTGAGTCACACCTTGTACTCCCCGTCTCTTTTCATCTTTATGAGTGTGACATTTTCCCTCCTTCTTTACTATTATAATTATTATTATTAATAATATTATCATCGTGAATTCATTCCTCTTTTCCCCTTGTGCACATGGCGTCACCACATGCAACAACTTCTCAAACTAATGTACCAATGATGAATGAAGCATTCATCTCAACTCCCTGCCCTCCTTGTTTCTGAGTCACCGCAGATAATTGCCTATTGCAGTTGACAAGACTCACTAAGTGGAGGCTGTGCAGCATCCTAATGGTGCTCTGCCATTAGACACCAGCTTGTAATGTGCAACATAATGCTAATTGTTGCCCACTCCTTCAAACGTAAAGGCCAATTATGAGAGTGCAGTTAGCCGCTGCTTTTATCTGTTTTAGATGTCATGTGGATACATGAGTCCAGAGGTTTCTTTAGTACTGAGTACTTTTTAAAAATGTAGTAAAATACTTACTGACAGAGATTCTTATTCGGATCATTAACAACAACGCAAAAAGTGATCGGCAGCAGGGAATTAAATTCAGTGGAAAGAAAATTATTGATTTAAAAGGGCGGAAGCTTTGGCTGATTATAGCAACAGCTGTGTTTCAACAAACAAAGAGAAAATATTAAGTTGAAAATAAAGAAAAAACCTCAAAACAGAAATGTTTTGATGATAGTCATACACCAGTTCTATGTTTGTTGGCCACTTTATTTATAAACATTTTAAATACGGCAGTTTAAAAAAATGTATTCTGATCATTTGTGTGTTTATATTCTATGTTTTTTTTTTTATAAACACAATTAGCTCACACTCAGTTTTAACAATATAAAAATATTGATTGTATGAGATCATTGCTTGATTCTAAATTAAGCAGCAGGTTTGCTTTGTAGTAGCTGAGGGCAGCAGGCGTTTCAGTAACTGTGAATAAAAAAAAGAATTTATTTATTGAGTTTTGGAGTTTACTGCTACATATATTAACTACATCATAGAATATCTAAGGGTGGGTTTTCAGGATTGGGTAATAAATTGTGGAATTACTTGATTTTTACAGTATTTTAATGAGGTGAAGTTAGTCCAGCACTTTTTGTTTTCTGACATTTGTTTGTCTTTTTTTTTATGTGAGGAGGAAAAAGTATTTTTGTCTCAAAACTCACATTGAGAGAGAAAGATAAGAGAGAAGGCTACTTCAGTTAGTTAATGGGCCTTTGATTAATGAGCTTTACAACTTTGGCAACTTATTTATTGTCAGTTCAGTTTTTAAACAAGTAAATATATTCAAATTGGAGCTTTTCAACTGTGACATTTTATATGTTAAATAAGTAATTAATTATTTTAATAGTTTATTTAATGGTCTGATTGTAAAAAAATTAATTTAGTATACTCAGCATTCAGGTAGTGTGTGAAAGCCCTGAAAGTCACAGCAAGGTCACGGTGTGTGGTGCTTGTGGCTCAGACTTGTAGTAACCTGATCTCTGCAGACTCTTGAGTACGACTTCACAGTTGGCTCTTAAGTGACTTTTGCTGATGTAAAGTTGAGCCGCACCGTTTCGTCTCATTTAAAATAGCTTTGTTGCGTTTACACACTCGCACTCAGTGAGCAGAATTCGATAAGTGCAGACTGTTTTTATTTTTTGAGCCTCCATGAATCCTCCTTGCGCAACAGCACAGATGACACAGAGTCCCTTGACACACATACGGTGAATGCATGATAACTGGCACCACTGTGATTGGACGGTTAGATGACTGTAAGTATCTGTCTCCGTTGGTGGGCACAGCTGTCTCTGTGACTGCCAGCTCTTTAGGTCAAGAGTCACTGAACTGCATGCCAGGCGCCAGCTCCCAGATGTCTGTAAGGTGTTATAAAGCAGCATGTTCTGGACTATTTGACTTCTGCAGTTGCTGGGAAGTTCAGATTTGTGGTTTTAAGTGAAATTTCTCAGTTACGTTTTAATTCAGTATAGACTTTGTTTCTTGCAGTGAACATCATCAGGCCAAAATTGATGCGTACCCAAGAATCTTCATGGCCTTTGCATATTGTGTGGTTAAGTGCTAAACGGGATAGCGTGCTAAGCTAAGATGATTAGCTGATACACACTGCACTGCTAAAGCATCAGCATGCAGGAGCTGCTAATCTTTGTGCATCTTTACTGACAAGTGTAGGTGACCAGCATGAAAAGTAGCTTTGCACACTCCCCCTGACACAGACTGACAACAGTAAGCCCACGTCAGGTATCACATTCAGTGATCAAGTGGCCTTTATCACATATTTAGGTTTGTCGAGCATGATATAAGCAGTCCAATGAAATTAAAAGCAAAAACAAGATGAGCTCATCAGAGCAAAACCCATTAAAAAATAAATAAATAAACAGTTGCAAAATTATGCCACTTAGCTAATTACAGTTTGAATGTGTGTGGTTTTAATAGTTCAAGGAGTTTGCTGATAAAAGATCTGATGATAACCAGAAACGCAGATGCTCAGGCACACAGAGGCTCTACTAGTTCATCTGAAAGCAATGTTGTTGAGCAGGTTGTTGTTATACAAGGGACAAGAGTAAGCAGGCTGGCAAAAAAAAGTGAGCAAACCAAAGGCAGAGTCCAAAAAACAGAGAAGGTCAAACAAAAGAGAGGAAAGTTACCAAACGATGAAACGTCTGAGAAAGGTCATGTACAAGAGGAGCGATATATGCCTCTGGATTAAAACCAGGGGAATAACAGTGATAATTCGGTGTTCTGCTGGGAAGCCCTGAGGCCTAGCATTGATGTAGATGCTGCTTTCACACATACCACCCCTCCCAAACATTCCTGCAGACCATGCGCACTCCTCATGTTAACTGCAACCTCCCCCAACAGGAAAATCCCTCAAACACAAAGCCCAAGGCATTGACCTGATCTCTAAACTCACCCCACAACCCGCATGACCTGAAACACCACAAACACTAAAGGACACCCCCAAAGGTCCCGAGTTGATCTGGCAACACTTTGGAAGGTCACCACACACTCTGATTTGACCTGAATCAGTAGATTCAGCTTTGTTTAATAAATATCTAACATGACTACATTTGTATTTTTAACTTAAAAAAGAAAATAAGACACCCTCCTCTATTTTACGAGGATATCTACTGTTATCTGTCGTCTCCATAGGCACAGTGTAACAATATTTCCTCTTGTTCTGCAAGCTGTGGGCGTCCTAAGGAGGGGCTTAGCAAAGCTTCATCCATTCATTATTTTTTTTAACTGCTTATCCAGCTTAGGGTCACGAGGCGGCAGGGTACACCTTAAACAGGTTCCCAGCCCATCAATAGACCGATACAGAGCGATACACAACTACACGACTGTGGCCTGTGTCTGAAATTTAAAAATCACTTAAAAAAAACAACAACAACACAAAAATCGTGAAAACCACTGGCTTTTGTTTTGACCAGTGTGATTTCTCATCAGTGTTTTTTTTGGCTGCAGCACTCACGGGCTTTTGCTGAACTGAAACTCCTGAACCGTTCCACAGAAAATGTCACCTTAAACAAAAGGAGATTTTTAGCCTTTCCGTGAAAGGGGATTCCCCCCCAATCAATATTCTGACACAAACAAATCCTTATTCTTTCTGCTCTTTGAAACACCGAGTACAGATTTTAAGTTTAGTGGCGCCGTGGGTGTGAGCATAAGGAAACAAGCCACCTTCTCCATCTGCTCGTCTCCGATTCTAATCTAGACTAGCACACTCATGACATGATTAGCATGACTCATGTCGTCAGGAGTGCTGAACCAATATCGTGGCTATTTTTCTGAGCAGCACAGATGGATCTTCGTCGCAGCTCGGGCCCCGGCTCTGCCATCAC
The DNA here is from genome assembly GCF_057382185.1 of Mchenga conophoros. Lineage (NCBI taxonomy): Eukaryota > Metazoa > Chordata > Actinopteri > Cichliformes > Cichlidae > Mchenga > Mchenga conophoros. Next base: position 18,912,423 of record NC_140531.1, read on the forward strand.
CAACGCACTTGTGCCACAGAGCGGCCATCTGGAGCCGGCATGGCGCTGAACCCTGGAGGCTGGTGCGGCATCCTCTCAGCTGGTGGTTAATGCCCGGGTTGCCACTTGAGCACCACACAAACACGGTTGACCCCATCTACATGCTGACCTCAAAAGTTTCTAAAAGTTGTGCAGTATAGCTCAGCTTGTCGTGCTTACCTGGGAGAAATATTAGGGAGCCAGTCACCATCTTCTAAAATCCAACAATTTGTATTTATTCCACTGATATAAATGTATAACTTTCAGTATAATCATTATATTATTCCAGTAACTGAGGCAGATGTTAGGCGCTATAGTAAAAGAATTTCACTTCCTCTGTTTCACAACTGCTGGTCAATCATTTTTTAAATTCCTAACCACTGCACTGTTAAGCTTAGTGTGCTGGTGTTTTGTTTGTCCCCATAAGTTTGTGTGTCGATGCAGCTCGAGTCCCTGTTAGCTGGCAGTTCTTCAAAACATTTTGTGCCAGCAGCAAAAGAAAACTGATAGTGGGAAGTGAAAGTCGCAGTGTTTTTCACCAGCTCATGTGCACAGGTGAAGCCGGATTCGCTTATAAGATGATTGTGACAATGCCATTACAGTAACTGTGTGCCAAACACAGTAGTGCATACTGTTCTGCACGTTGTACATGTTGGCCTATACATACTGAAAGGATTTAGCCTTTTAGTTGTCAGCGAGTTTCTCTCGACATCACTTGCAGACGCAGAGGATACAAACACAGAGGAGTGCATGGTATTTGTGAATATTCCAATAGCATCAAACCAGCGGAATCAATAGTTCTGCTGGTGGGATGCAGAGTGACCGCGGACATGTAACAGTCAGATGACAGTTAGAAAAAATAAACCTGTCGAGTGTGGGGGCCTCGAATTTTTGCCTTCCAATGTGTGGCATGCCAAAATATCTGAGAACCGCTGCATTAAGTGTGTGTGTGTGTGTGTGTGTGTGTGTGTGTGTGTGTGTGTGTGTGTGTGTGTTAGCCATTGAAACACAGTTTAATCTTTATTGAAAATATCCTTCTCATCCATTAAACCCCACTAACACACCCACAGCCCACGCCATAGCACTGTCAGTTTCACCCCTCCTTAGCACCAGCTGCACCTCTCATCATGCTTTAATCATGAGAGTGGCTGTTCTGGGCAACAATATACTGTGTTAGTGTGTGTGTGTGTGTGTGTGTGTGTGTGTGTGTGTGTGTGTGTGTGTGTGTGTGTGTGTGTAATCAAAATAATAAAGCAATAAAACAATAAATAATATAGTAATAAATATTAATAATAATAATCACTGTGCTAAATAGGTGTCAAGTAAATGTGAAGTAAATGACAGCATCTCTCTTTTATCAGTTTGATTAGTTGTTCTGAGAAAACAGAACCGGCGCTGTTTCTGCTTCTCATCACATTACATGATAAGTGCACACTTCATTTGTCTGATGGCCATCTGCCACACTGGTAACACTTTAGAAAAAGAACATAAAGCACAGTAACTAACAAGGGACAAGTATAGAAGTAATCAATACTCACTGCTACTAAAAACTACAAAAAAAGGATTGTCTTGGTTAAATTACTTTTGAGGAGGGTTCTTTGTTCTCTAAACAAGCCAGCAATCCACGGATGTAATTTAATTTGCTTATCAACCATTCAGTGAATTGTTCTTGATGCACTTGGAAGTGTTGATCATGGGTAATCAGGCTTATCACGAACCAGTAAGGAAAACAAGTTGACCCGCCTGGTGCCGGCTGGTTCAAGCCAGTTTCTCAACAGTCACAGTCACGAGTCATTTCATCTGTTAAGAAAACTAGCTACTCATGGTAACTAGCTGAAGCAAACCCTTATTTCCCTAACAAGTTTTATTTGTTTTTTGTTTTTGTTTTTTAGTCTAGTTAAAGTTTCTTTTCAAAATAAGTGTTTGAGGGTACTTAAAGAAAGATGTTTCTGTTATCACGAAACAGTACACTTGTATGGGGAAAGTGATAATGGTAGCATGTAATGCTCAATTTGCTGCCAACTATAAATGATACATACAGTAAGCTTGAACAGAGCTTTCTTAGAGCACTGGCTGCCTGCCAAACAGCTGACTAGTCTTTTAAGTCAAGCCGGTTAAAATTAATTCGTGATTGTAATAAATTAGTTTGAATGAACATGTCGCAACTTGTTTTCCTTACAGCAGAATTTCTGTGAGTACTTTTACTGTCAGCTAATCAAATGTACCAGAACAAGTAGGATGAGCTAATCAGGCATTGAAAGCGAGCAGAAGGTTTATGACTCTGAAACGTCATTTACATATAAAAGGGTGTGAGGAGAAAAAGGGTGACGTGCTGAAGGCGTTCTGGCTCCTTTGGGGTCAGATAAGAAAAACTACACAGTCATTGTTTGTATTTTCACAATTTTGTGTCCCAGTTGGATTTAATTAAATGTATAAAAGGTCTTATTTAGGTCTCACCTTAATTTAAGAGTTGCAAAAAAGGAGATCGTCGGATTAGATGTAACCACTCTCATGTTGTTGTTTTTATGACCACAGGGATTGTTGTAAACACATCCACTGGGACTAATTTGCAGAGCTCATAGGGTGGGTGTGGCTATTCCGTATTAATGTTTTTCCTAGAATACAAGTCCTGCTTCAAAAAATGCCTTTTGTAAATGAAATAATGACGGTCAAGTTTCAGAGTTATTAATTGTTCCTTCTGAATGTGAACAGTTTACCTGTTATTCAGCTATGAAGAAGACTCGCCCACTAAAGAAACAAGAGTAGACAGGACTGGCTTCATACAAGCTAAACAAACATCAATTCAAGGAGAAGGTTGTTTTACTCAAAGACCACAGTGGATCTGACCGTTTGTGGGACTCTGTGAAAGCGTCTGATAAGACTGGAGCCAATAAATATTCACAAATACTTGGGCATGTCACGCATGTGCCAGATGCTGCAAAGGGGCAAACAAAAGTGCCTTTGTCCGACAATGTAAAGAAATACTGAGAACATGTCGGATGATGTGCTGTAGTATGGTGCACTGCGCTTTAAAGGCTTGTGTGTATGAGTGGGGGTGTATGTGAGGCATTCATTCTTAGATAAACTGATGCTGCGTGGTTTGTGAGTGTGTGTGTACTTTGTGAGTACATTGATTTGAGAGCAGTGACGGTAAGCGCGTCGAGGGGGAAGTTTCTTCTGTTTGTCCGTCACAGTCTGCACGTTCTCTCTAGGCACCATTAGATCCTGGTCATATCCTCTGTGGTTCACATGACATCAGAGCTGTTTTGGGCCCTGCGCCCTCCGCTAAAGCCACGAGGATACATATGCACATACCTGAGACCGATTATTCTTTCCTACAGTAATCTGTCATTATCATCAACAACAACTATCATTAACCAAAAAACAAAACAAAGCTACTTTACAGTGCAGCTCTTTCCTCTAAGCCGTCTAGTAGCTGTGAGTCCTGATTTGTTTTCCCTAAAAATAGTTTGGTCCCACGCCTGGACAGATTTAACTGATATGTTGATGAAAATGCATGAGCTGCCAAGTGCGAGTCTTTTCAACTAAATTATTTACAGTATGGCCCAAGGTTGACGGAACAGCTCTGATCTCGGATAAGCAAAGTGGAATTTTTGGATAGTCTCAAATCTAAAAATAGGAAAAAGAGGGAGAGGCTGATGGGTAAAAATGTGGACTAAAAAAAAGCAGGAAGTGGATTACATGAAGTTCTTTTGCTTCATCTGATTTTTTGTCTGCAGAGAGAGAGAGAGATGCAGGGAGGGGGGGCAAAAAAATTCACTCAGTCAGTCTACGTGTGCTGGCTCACGATTTGTGCTTATTCTTGTTCTTGCTTCACGCCCCTCCTCCCTCGCTCTCTGTTCCTCTGTCTCTCTGTGTGTCTCCAGCACACCCCTCCCTTCTGCTCTTGCTGCTGTTAAACAAACAAGTCCAGAGCTGGGCGGGTGGGGAATATATGCATGTCAAGCCAGAGAAAAAGCAGGGAAATCTACCGTGGAGAGAAGAGAGAGGGGGGAAAGAAGAGCGGGAGGGGTGAGGAGAATCCTGTGGATGAAGGAGAAGGCGGAGCGAAGCCGCTCCTGCTCTCTAGCAGTCGGCTAAAGACAGATGGGAGGATGTTTTGACCAACTAGGGGAGCCAATCGCAGCCAGGGAGCAGCCCCCTACATTAGGGCAGGGCTAGTCTGAGGGAGTGTGTGACTCAACTTAAAGAGTGTGTTCACAGGCAGCCTGTTGTTGTTGAGCGCTCGTTTCTTTTCTCTCATGGTTGTGCAGACGTTGAAGACGATGAAGATCCAGGAGTCGCCGGTCACTTGTGACGCGGGTAGGGTCGGCGGAGAGGTGCGCGGCCCGGACTCAGACTGCGAGAAGACAAGCTGTGAGGACGTGCCCCGGTTGGATCTGACAGCACTGACTGAGGACAACAACTGGGGAGGTGAGCCTGGAGACCACCTGGCTGTTGCTTAGATGTTTCTTTCCTTTGCTTTTAGCCCATTTACAGTTTGTCTGGACAAAAGGACACACATGTCCAGACAGCAGGTTCAGGATCCTCCACCCCAGGTTGGGTGTTTGGGTCGCAGCTGCACACCTTCTGCTGCCTCATCTGCTCCTCCTCCTGAAGCATGCTGCTTCTGCTTTCCCTGCAGAATTTAATTGTTAAAGATCCTCTAGGTTCCCTAGGCTAACTATTTCTGCAGGAGAGACACCAGAGATGTGTTTGTTTGCTTGGTTAGAAGGATTGCAGTACTGCCTTCATCTCCCATGAGGAAAATATGAAAGTGCAGCAAATACTCGATCTGTGGTTTTATTTAAAGAGTAAACAGTGAGGTTCTAGCAGAATCTATCACCTATGTGGAAAGCCTGTGTGCAGGCTTAGCAACAGATGACCACTGCTGTTGTTTTCACTCACAAATCAATCATTAAAGGGTCGGCATGGATGGCGATAACAGCATACCAATCAGCTGGCTGCACAAATTTAGGTTAGGTTTGGAGAGTTTATTGATCATGGCTGAACTGTTAAAGTTCGTGCTCCATTTAAATGTTGACGTCTCTGCACGTGCCTGAGATGTCAGCTGTACGCGGGATCCTAATTTATTGATCCTGGCTTATCAAGTGGCATTACTGTTAAGAGAATTTGCAAAAAGAGCCTTCCTTCAGCCGTCAGACCTCTCTCGAGCTTGTTATTAATGTGTTTGTTTGTGCCGTGACTGCGCTGTGCGCACTTTCGATTGTGTTGTCAGAGTATTGCAAGGGTGGAGGTTTCTGTGTTGATTGGTGAAAGCCAAGGCTTTTGCTGAACTGTACTCTGGAATGATGGCCAACGTGTTCATTCGCACACTGGAAGGACATGTTTCTGCATGTTGTGTTGACATCTTTCCGCTGCGGCGATTGGCTTTGACTCTCACTGCCTCCGCCACCGCTGCTGCTTCCTGTTTGAAGCAAGAATCAAAACTGTTCCATGCAAGCAGCCTGTCAGTTTCAGCAGCCGCGTGTTTGGAGCATTAGTGGGCAATTGCGTGTTTGGTGGAGCTCTCTAGCGGCCGGACCTCATAGAGGGAAAACACCAGCAAGCTTTAGATTTGTTGTTGTCTCATAGTGAAGTGTTGTGTCTGAGATATTATGCTGTTTAGGTTGTTTGAAGTCATGGTTTGAGCGATTTTGCCCAGCCTGGTAGACGGTGTGTTTACATGCTTGTAGTTAAAATGTAATTTGTGTTCTAGTGAGGCACACCGCAGTGAGTTACAGTTCTTTATTCAGTCCACGTGGCGGTTTTACTCATTTGTATACCATCCTTTGAATCTTGCCAATTTCTTCCCCTTCCTTAAACTCCCCCCACCTCCCCTGTGTTCTGTACATTGTGTCCTGAATACATAACTAAGCTCGTGGAAACAGGGCGCCTGCATGATTGGCTGTGACAGGCTGCTTCACATGAGAACAAGCAGCGATGGTCATGGTGTGTGCAAGTATTGTGCAAAGCTGAACTGTATTTCCGTGTAGTTGGCAAGATTATTCATCAGCACAGAGTCCCAGTGAGGAATTGCTGCATACTGTACAGAAGGCATACTGCGGGCCAAATGGCCATGTGGGTGAATGAGGGCTTCAGGCAGGAGTTGGAGACCTTTGTCCCAGTAAAGTTCTAGCATGACCTGATATTTGGTGTCCCCCGCCTGTGTGCCAGCGGTGGTGGAAACAACAGTGGCCGATTTTTTTTCAGACAGCGGGAGACAGAGTTATGGATCTCACATGTCCCACGAGTTCATTAAAGTTTATGTGTCTGTGTGTTAGTTTAATTTCCAGTAACTAATTCAGCAGGAAGGATGCCTGCTAGTTCTTTGGCTTATTTCTTACTTCTCTTTCTTTGTTTTTCTTCCTTCATCTTGTCCTCTTCTCCTTCTCCATCCCCCCCATTTCCCTCTTTTGTTCCTCTAGATTCTCCGTTTTGTAACTCCCCTTTCCTTGATTTCAAAAGCATTTTCTATCCAAGTTGTTGCGATGGTAAGTCTCCCACTAACATCACTGTCAGTGCTGACTGGCCTTTTCTGCGAGTGAGATGCCAGAGTGAAAGAAAGGAAAGTCTGTCTGTCTGACTTTTACCGCTGCATGGCAACATGCTTGAGTGATCGGGAACATTGTGGCAAAGGGTGGCACGCCTGCGCACACGCACGCACACACGACCTTTAGTGAAATGGCACACCGGCGTATTTTTTTGTTTCATTAGTCCAGTTAATCCTCAGCCATCAGCGAGCAGTTGATTTAAAGGATTAATTTCAAATGCCGTGAAGCCTTACTGGCCGGCTACACTGCACTAAGCTTGATAATAGGCCTCAAAGGAAGACCTTCAGTCTGACTGAGGGTTTGTTTGCTGTGAGAGAGCTCTAACAAGCGAGAGCCCTGCTACTCGATGAACTGCACGTACCTGGAAGTGAAGGAGGACCCCCCGGGACTCCCGAGCTGGAATTTGAGCTAAATCATTTCTCATACACCTTAACCCACCCCAGCTAAGAAAAATATGCGTGTGCGGTGTTGGACAGGGCGTGCATATTTTCCTGGTTGCATACTGACACCTTGAATGTTTACACTGACAGTTGGTTTCCTTCAGCGCTTGTTTTTACTCCCTTTTATCTGTTTTCTCGGTGTAACGTCTCCCCCGCATGTTTTTCATCACCCGACACCTGATTTTATGGGTGTCTCCTGTTCCATGAAATCTACATCAGAGTTCCTGCTGACTTTTATGTTTTGAGACATTTCGTAGAGAGCTCCTAGTTTAACTTTTAAACAATCAGATCATCCTCGGTCTGCTCTGTCGCTCTCTCTAACGCACACGTGCTCGGACAGATGCGCCGTTCCCCTGTCGACGTGCCGAGTGGAAACTAAAACACAAGCTCATCACTGTACCTCTCATCAGGGGTCACGCCCTGACATTATCCCACAGAGTGCCGGGCTTTATTAATAGCCCGGCGATTGTCAGGGGTATCTGCACGGCTATTTTCACCAAGCATAATTATTGCCAGAGTGGAGACTCTGTAACCAAGGGATGAATAAAGAGAGAGAGAGGCAGAGTGGGTGTGTCTTACCCACAGTTTCAGAGCAACATCTGTGACTGCTGAGCCCCAGAGGAAATTCTTTTTATTTATTTTTTTCCCACAGCACATCCAGAACCTTCCACCGAGCCAGAGAGGCTCCGAGATGATGTTAGCAGGGAGAGAAGTCGCTGTCTGGCGTCTTCAGGATGAGAACCGGGGCTGATTTTAGAAAACGAGCCGTGCATGCTGTTTGGCTTTCCCAGGACACTTTCACATTTTGACCTCCTATATTTGCTCTGACTTCACAAAATATACATATATAACCCAACAGGAAAATATGTGAAATGTGACATTCGGTAGCGTGCTAGCCACCAAAGAGCAGCTGAATGTGTTCTGATAACAGTGCCCATGAACTCACATCGGATGTTTTAGTGCTTTTATATATTATCTTGCACAACATCACACCTGTAAAGTCTTTTTTTGGCAGTATATTTCTCCAGTTAAATGTCTTCTTGATTTTTAAAGTAGAGATAAGTTGATGGCGGTGCCTGTTTTGGTTGGCAGAGCTAACGGATTTAAGAAGGCTTTTCTCAATGCGGCTGGTTTTCCAGCATCATATTGTCCCAACATTAAGGACTTTCCATGCATAAATGTGCCGATGTGCTGACTAATCTGCTGTTTTTTCACATTCTCTTATGTCTTGCGTGTGCAGAATTATGAAAGTGCGATGAAAATCTTGACATTTTTGTTTTTGTGTCACTCAGAACCAACCCCGGCGTACTCGCTGCAGAGGGAGAGCATGGACCGCGAGGAGGCCAGGCTGTCCCCTCACTGTGGGGGGCGTCTGATCCGCCAGCTCCTGGAGGAGTCCAGCGACCCAATGGTCTCCCCTCGGTTTTACGCCTACGGACACTCCCAGCAGTACCTGGATGACACGGAAGTGCCTCCATCGCCACCTAACGCTCACTCGTTCATCAGGTAAGCTGACGTGTGCTTTTGCAGAGCTGGAAGGAAGGAACTGGGAGCTGTAACAGCATCATTTATCTCAACAGTCGCAGGCGGAGTTCATCGCTTGGCTCCTGTGATGATGAAAGAGAGGAGCTGACCTCCGCCCAGCTCACAAAGAGGATTCATGTACTGAAGAAAAAGATCCACAGGTTTGAGGAGAAGTATGAAGAGGAGCGAAAATACAGGGTAGGTAGTAACGACCGGTTCATTCGTCATTGTTAATAAAGCCCCGCGCCTTAAAGTCAGACTGTAATGATGTTTCTGTGAAACATAAACAAGAATATTGACTGTCAGAGGTGCATCATTACACCAAGTAGGGCTCTGCCTTGTTGTTTAGCAAGGCAGAGCCCTACTTCAGATTTACACTGTTATCCTCATGTGAACAGTAATTGTAGGTATTTTATTTTGAAAGAGCAGCTGATCATCTGTTTTTTTTTCTTCTTTTCCTCCACGCAGCCCTCCCACAGTGACAAAGCTGCAAACCCAGAAGTGCTGCGGTGGATGAATGAACTGGCTAGGCTTCGCAAAGAGCTAAAAGGTAACACACAGGCGCACACATTCTGACAGTTAATTTGATCTAGTTTTAGTCATGATTCAGGCATCTAACTTGCTCCTGATTGGATCACTTCCGAACTCGTCCCGCCTTTCTACACAACTTACTGAAAAGCTCTGGTTCCCGTCTTCTTCACCAGAACACAAGCTGATGAAGTCTGAGGAGGACCTGACGCCTCAGCCCCGCCAGCGCAGCAACACGCTGCCCAAAAGCTTCGGCTCGCAGCTGGAGAAGAAACCTCAGCAGGAGAAGGCGTCGAAGCCACCGGTGGAAAGCACCCTGGAAGGAATTCAGAAGAAGCTGCAGGAGAAGAGGGACGAGGTGAACCGCCCCGAGGACATCAAGGTAAATCCGCGGCTATGTCGCACGCTCACACAGACGACATTAAAAGCCAAAAGACTTTACATGTTTAAAGCAGACTGCACACTCTGAATTTATTATCACACAGAGACAAATAAGTTTTGCTGCGAGCAACACGGACTGAACTCTTGTCACTTTTAAAAGGCGAGTGACTCACTTCCTGTCTCCTGCTAACAGGATATGACACGGGAGCAGATCGCCGCAGAGAAAGTCGCCCTGCAGAAAGCTCTTCTCTACTACGAGAGTATCCACGGCCGACCGGTAAGCCTCCCTCCATGTGTTTGTTTTATTTTAGACATTTTAAATGCAAAAATTTGCCCAGTTTTGCAAATAAAGCTGAACCCATATCAGTTTGTCTGGACCAAATCCAGATGCCGTAATTTTTATTCCTGTCAGTACAGTTACATATCACGCCCTGCAGAGATCTTATAGTGAAGAAAAATGGTTTTGCTGTAATTTTGTTTTATGTTAGCAAAGTAGCTAGTTAGCGTGCAGGTAGAGAGGATGACAGAAATTTGCTAAAACTGTGCTAACAGTGTATCTTTGTTCTCCCCACCTGGAGCAGATGACGAAGAGCGAGAGGCAAATCATGAAGCCAGTGTACGACAGATATCGCCTGGTGAAGCAGATCCTGTGTAGAGCCTCCACCATTCCTGTCATAGTAAGTATCACATCCCAGCCTCCCTTTAGCTGCCGGGTTTAAAGCCACACTCTCAAAACATACACAGACACTTAATCCCAGCTCGTGCCGGCTTTAGCACCTGCTGCTGGGAACGGACAGCAGCCATGAAGCAGCTTTCAGTGCACTCGTAAAGCAAGGTCAGAGGTTACAGGCTGAGGTCACAGGAAGTGACAGCAGAGTGTTGAAGAGGCTCAGGAAGTGCAAAACAACACAGCCAAGTTAAATAAACGGAAAATAAACACAGCAAGTTCTTAAAATGTATTTTTACATATTTATATTTCAGAAATGTAGGAAAATAAATCTGCTTATGGACTAAGTGTAAAGCTCTCAGTAAAGTTATTTACTGAACATCTTTATGATGTAAGACATGATCTGCATTATGTGCATTATATAATGCACTGCATCTAATCCGCACCACGCAGGCTGAGCCTGCTGCCATATTGTTCCTGACATGGAGACGCAGAGGAGCAGACAGAGGAGCTCAAACAAAAGCCGTTAAATGTGCTTAAACCTGACAGAAAAGTGTGAAGTACTGTAAAAGAAAGAAAAAAGGTCAGAGTTAGCGTCTCAGCGTGGTTAACTCCTCCTTCTCGACCGTCACCACAGGGCTCTCCCTCCAGCAAGCGCAGAGGTCCCCTCCTACAGCCCATTATCGAGGGTGAAACCGCACTCTTCTTCGATGATATCAAGGTGAAGAGCCATTGCTGCTGCTTAATAATCAGTGAACCGGCTCCCTCTTCCTCACCTGCTAAACTCCCACCCCTCCTCCCCCTTTATATTTACTACCATTTGCCCTCTAATGAGCCTGATTGCTGCCTGTTGATTGGGCAACTGTAGAAGTGTTGAATCAGTAGTTGCTGATCTATGAATCACTCTGTGATTGATGTAATGATGTAAGTGGATATAAAATGGGTTAAAGCTTGTTGTGATTTAAGTGCCTAAAACAAGGCTGGAATACTGGTTTATTTTTCCTAAACAGCAAATATGTGCATACAGTATATTAAAAATGTATCATTGTTATCATTATTTTTCCAGCACTGTTTGCAGGCACTCTGTGGACACCTTTTTTTTTTTTTTTTTTGTATTAATTGAACAGTTTTAGTTGAATAAAGGTGGCCTGATTAACTCCATTCATAAAAACAAATGATTCCAAATGACGACCATCGCGGTGATTTCTAACCTCTGTCCACTAACACTGCACGATCCTCACGCCCTGCAGTATTTGAGCCCAGGAGGCCGCCTGCTGCAGCAGCGCTCACCGCACGATGAGACCCTCTGCCCCCTCCCTTGCAGCCCGTTGAGACTAAAGCCTCCCTCACTCTCTTTGTAGGAGGAAGAGGACGGCTCGGAGGATGACGGAGACTCCAAGACCCAGTTCACCGTGACCGTGCGACCCGACATCGGCGTGTTCAGCTTCCTGGAGCACGCGGATGAGGAAGTGGATGGTTTCATTTCACCCGTGGACGAACTTTCCCCGTCCAAGAACACGATGGACACGAGGCTGTCCAACCTGCACTCAGCTACTATGTAAGTACTCGCAAAACGCTCGTTTTACTGTCAGTTTGTGACAGATTTGGGTCTGTTTGAGAGGATTAATCCTGATAACTCAGCAAAAATTGCAGATCTATCACTGTCTACATACACAGAAATCCAACCAGAGCACAAATTTAGAAATTCCTCTAAACAGAGTTGCCCAGTAACCTTGCCTTTTATATAGGAATATAACCAGGATACAACCATCTGACAACGAATTAAATCAAGTCCCATGTTGCAAAGAAACATTACACTCAGCGCACACCCATTCAAATTAATAGCAAAGTGTTTATCAGCCAGCGGTTGTTTACAAACTTTCGCCATTGTGTTGCAGAGCAGTTGCAGTCAGTCCAAGACAGACTTAATTTGTTTGGAGACAAGTTGCCTCCCACCTGTGTGACCTGTGTAATACAAAAAAAACAAAAACCGAGCCAAAGTTGTTGATTTTTGGGGGGTTTTTTTTGTAAATGCTGGAAGTCTGTGTATATTTTAATGTGAGACATTTAAAAAACATTTCTCCTCACCCCACAGGCAGGAACTTGTAGAGCAGCTCCAAGAGACGAGAGAGGAGAAGAAGAGGATTCGCAAGAACTTGAAAGAGTTTGAGGACCAGTTTTTTAGACAAAACGGAAGGTAAGAAAAAAAGAGTTTGTCAATGTCAAATATTTGGAACTGCATAATGAGAAACCTCGACACGAAGGTTTTTTTCTCGCAGCGTCGTAACGATTGCCGCCTTGTTCCTGCAGGAACGTTCAGAAGGAGGACCGCTCCCCACTGGCTGTGGAGTACAACGAATACAAGCACGTCAAAGCCAAACTGCGGCTGCTCGAAGTGCTCATCAGCAAAAGAGACTCCACTAAATTCATCTGAATAAAGCAAAGACTCAATAAGAGGACTGGTGCTGTGTCTCCAGTGTCACAGTCAACACATCTCACCTTGCTAGAAACAGTCATGTTTTCCTCGCTGTTGGATGCTGTTGACGCGCTCCGTCGAGCTCGAGGGTTTCCCTCCGTCAAATGCTGCGCCTGGAAAAACGTTGTCGTCACCTCACCTCGAGGAGGGGACATCACTCCGGACGAAGCAACATACGCACAAACTAAACTGAATCACACTTGTATTGCTGATAATTTATTTTGAATGTTTGTCTCATGCACAGCCGTAGAAGTCTTAAAAAAACCAAAAAGAACCCAAAACACTTGATAATTCGGTCATTAGCTATAAAATTGTCGCTGCTTTTTAAGGATCGCGTGTATTTTTCTAAAGGAGATGTTACTCGATCATGCTGACAGTACCGAAGTTTCACTTTCCACAGCATTAAATCCTCTTCTGTAAAAGTTTTATCGTTTGAAAGAAGTGGTTTCCTCTTTCACTGGGGCCCAAAGACAGCAGCTCAGAGCGCACACAGTGAGCCAAAATCTTTCATCTCCTGGAAATCACCCAGTTTCAAGATGACCACTGACACTTGCTGCGTTTTTGTACGCCTTAACCTGCTTTCCCCTCATTTACTTGATGTTAAATAAGCTATCGTCCCCTTTAAATCACTGCTGTGTTTGCTCACACCGATTAACACTGACAAGGCCAGTTCTGAGGCGAGCGCGGGCGTGGTCGACGAAGCCTCGTCCTCTGGTCCTCGCTGTAGTTTGTTTGTTTGTAAATATGGATTATCGTATATGTTTACATTTCTGTGAGCGAGTACTTTATCCCTTTTTTTTCTCTCCAATTTTCTGGATGGTAATCAGTGTGAATTTGTTTTCACTGAATGTAAACACTGGCCGGGCTTAATGAACTGAGTGTGTACATTTTAGTACATAAATTGTATTTTGTATATAATGTGAATGAAATCATATTTTTACTGAAGGTTTTTTGGGCTCTGTGTTTTTTCTTTGTGAAGTTGCGAATGTTCACTCATCCAGTCGAAGGACTTTACAGACAGATCTGAGATCAGTCGGTTTATTTATATAGCAGCAAATCACAACATCAGCTGCCTCAAGGCGCTTTATACAGGAAGGTAAGGACCTCCCTAGAGCACTGTGCGATGGCGGGAAGGAAAGTAATAAAAGGAAATAAAACAGGGATTAAAAGCGTGTATAAAAAAAACTACAGCACCAAATTAAATAAAATTGTTTAAATATGAATGTACATATAAAAGATTATATGTGGTATAATAAAATTTGTCTTTCACCCATCAAGGTCTTCAGTTTAACTTAATGATTTATTGGTTTAAAATTGACAAAAAGCTTTATACCATGTAAGGATTTAAAATGTCATGTGACCTTTGACCTCTCCTTCAAGGTCAGTCAGTTGATCTCAAATGTTGATCTCAAACATCTCGGCTGATGAAGCATGTTCACTGAACGTTTGGAAGAATGGGAGTGAACTGCTTTCAAAAACTTTTTTTTTTTTTTTTCTTGTAACACCTAAAATCTCACCTCTGACATATGCCCCTCATAAAATATCAATTAAAAATAAACTATACTGAAACAAGAACCCTAACCTTAACAGCAGGTGCTCAGATAAACACTAAAAAACAACTCTATGAATCAGAGGCATCACATCTGGTCCATCTGGTCATAGGTTCATGAATTCAAGCAATTTAATGAGGAAGCTCAAATGCAATCACAGGCCACACAGAAGTCTTGCTTTTATACCGTATTTTATTGAAAACCTTGGCTGGAACAGAGAGCTTTGAGTAAATTTCAGTCAAATAATGATTAAAAAAAAAACAAAAACAAAAAAAAAAACGTATTCTCTAGCACATTTAAAGGTGCAAAAAAGTCAAGGGCTTCACAAACCTTTGCATAGGACTAAACTCTGCAGGAGCCTTAATCAGACAAATATTGATTGAATATGCGTGTGTGTGTGTGTGTGTGTGTGTGTGTGTGTGTGTGTGTGTGTGTGTACACATGCAGTATAGAACTAAGCAATAAGATGAACTGCCAGCATTTGAGACCTTTATATGTTTGGCCCAGAGCTGTGAGTACAGAAGTGGGCTGCTTCAGGTTGTTATTGCTGAGAGGACGTGTTAGTCAGAACACATCGAGTCATTTTACTGCCCAAAGTCACATTAACACCACTGTCGTGTATGAAATGTATATAAAATATATATTATATATATGCGAGACGATTCCACGCACGTCACGCTAATACACAACCTAATTAAATGTTATCTTGTACTGCGAGGTGTCACTGCAGGAATATTTATACATCATCAGGGCAACTTTTGGAATAATATGATGGGTACAGTTTATCATCAAATGGCTATTATATGCAGACTTTTTACTAAGTCATCTGCCCACACTCTTAAAATATTCATCTCCACTTGGAGACCAGACAAATAACAATTATTAACTCTAATGTTTGTATATTTAGGTTTATGTGACATTTTGGGACATGTTTTTATTTGCTTCTTAGCAGATCGGTTCAAATGTCATTACAGAGGAATCGGTTTGCTTGGCCTAGCAAAAACACGGCTAGTTTGGCTCCGTCACACGGTGAATAAATCCAACTGAGAGCCGCTCTGATGATTAAAAATGACCAAAGTTTGTTTAACCCTCTGAGGTCTAAGTCATCATTTTATAGAAGCCATGAGAGTGTTTGTTAGGGGGGGAAAAGAAGCGTGAATAAGGCTGGGAGAAAAGTTTCATAAACACAAAAATGACAGTTTTTGTCATCCACACTTACAGGGGATTTATATTTGTAAATCTGCAACCCTGCAGCCTACACCGTAACTACACACCACATGGACACAGTCTGCGATGGCTGTGATTGGACAGTTTGGGATTGTCGTGTCCTCCTGAATATTTAAATCTACTGTGTCTACTGAAAGAGACTATATGGAATTGAAGAGAGAAACAGGACGAACTCCTGGTTTGTTGAGATACCGCTGCGTTGGCCAAGAAGGACTTTGACTGTATTCAGATACTCGTCTGTGTCAGGGACCACACTATCAGAATGCGTATCTAAAAATCTGTTTCAAAATACTTCACGAAAGCGATTAAAATTAGCACTAATCAAGGAGACTGTTCTGCATCCACGCCACGGCAAACATGGAGTGTGTATCGCTGGAAACCAGAGTGGTTAAACAAGAGGTGCTCTCTTTTTCTGGGTCTTTCACCTGTTGCTCGCACAGACTGTAGTAAAATATGGATTCTTTAGAATGGCCATTAGGGGGCGACTCTCGTGGAGAACACGCCCTGGGCTCCATGTATCTGTAACCTCAGTAGACATTTTTCTGAAGAGTTTATGGGCTCAGTCGTTAGTTTTAGCTCACACTGAATGAAACAGGAAGTTCATTTTGTAAATGATTTTATAGTCACAAAGGAGGATTAGCCAAGATAAGCTGACTGTCCCTCGGTTTCCTCGCTCATCACGTCCAGTTTCAGGCAAAAATGATTAGCTAGGGTCTTCACTGTCCATGGGTGGTGTTATCTTGACTAGCTCCACCTTTCATACTGTGGTTATGTTGTTGCTAGGCACTGTCATCGAGGGCAAAGGTATGATGGCAAGGTCACATTTTAGATATTATAAGCAAACCTGGAAGCACTAAAAAAAAAACAACAACAAAAACTGCAATTCCTGTAGTGGCCACTGGAGGCTGAGGCTAAGTTAATCCCCACTGACTGCCATGGTAAGACACCCAACTTAATACAATTACAAAGTGTATTTAAAGCCTGGTATCTACAGTTCCTCATTCATAAAAACCACATAGGGGCACAGACTTGTTCTATAACTCATCACGGCTAATGCCAAACTCAACATCTTAGCGTATTAGTCCAAATACAGTCATCTCATGGGGTCTTGTTTGATTGCGACCTCGCAGATGATGCGGCCCCTTTCAGCTAGAAAATCTAACTAAACAGCCAGTAAGCGCGACATCCACATGCTTGTAACAACAGGAAGTGCGATCTTTTTGTGTCCATCTGAAGGAGCCAAACATGTATTTGCTACCACTTCCAGTCTGAGCGATGCTAACTGATGCTTCATATTCAGCTGACATGCTTTTCTTGCAAGAAAGCGAATAATCACATTTCCAAAAACGTCACTGCTAAATGACAATCTGGTCTTTGTTTTCACTCTGTAACATGCACACACATCCACAAAAAATAAAAATAAAAATAAATAAATAAAGTTTTGTTTCCGTACAGAAGGTTTTGCTGTAGAAAGGCAACACTGTTGAATGCAGGTTCAAGAACAAAGTCAGCTGCTCTGTGAGCCACAGCTAAAACAGAACGAGGGATTGCAAACGATGTTCAGCATGCTTCGCTCCCTGCCTGACTCGCTTGTCCTCTTTCAGAATCAGGCATAGAGGACATGCTGGTGGCAGATTTAAAAGGATCAGCGGGACTAACACTCCTCCCAACCTCACAGTGAAGATTATATTCAAAGTGCTATTTACATACACGTATATATGTATGTGTGTGTGTATGTGTGTGTGTGTGTGTGTTAATTTTGTCAAAAAATAACCACTCTATTTAATAAATTAAAAGTAACAAAAAGCAATATATTGTCTCAAGGTAATAACATGATTCTTTAATGATTAAAAATAGAATTTAAGGAATATAAAATACACAGCTTTGCAAACAAAACAAAGCAAAAAGAAATTAAGAGTTTCTCAACCTTCTCTGGTCCTGGTTTTTAGGTCCCGAAGTTTTCATAATCCAGGGTCGTTCTGCACATTTTAGTCCATTTAGTGCTTTTTTGGTTAATTTCCATGTTGGCTGTTATCTATCAGTCATTTGATTCTCCTCTAAATGGTCCTGGAAGGCTGAGGAACTTTGCCCAAAGCAAAAAAGCAATAACACTCTGCATTTACATACATAGACCTTTAAGATTCAAGATGCTTAACGATCTTGTTAGACCATATATAAACAGAGTGACCCTCCCGTGTCCAACAATTGCCCACTCACACTCTTGACACTCACGTGGGGGTGTATTGCTGTTAAAGTGCGTTAAGTCTCCCCTGGGACTCCCCTCAGACCAGGCTGAAGCCCTCGTACTGCTCCACGGCTTGAGTGAGGCGGCGGCGCAGGATCTCTTTGGTCTGGTAGCGGGGCATGTCCAGCAGGTTGTAGCATGTGTGGGCCACGGGCAGGTAGTGCTCCTCTGCTGTGGTAGACTGGATGATGATGCGCAGGCTCTCCATGCCGTGGATGGGAATGCGGTCACTACCGGTCAGGAACACTGCAGGCAGAAAGGGGACATACAGAACAGAGGTAAAACAAAATTAGGGAAGCTCTCTGAAACATGTTTGTGCTCTTGTGCAGACACAAGCTTGATGTTTCTGGATGTTATTAATAAATCTGGTCTTTGCCTGTCTAGACAATTTTTGACTCGCAGAGAATATTGCTCCGATTTTCATATTTTGGCTAAAAGTCATTCTTGGTTGCAATGAAAGCAACATGCATGTTTTTTTACACTGCAAAGAAATGCTTGTTTAACAGAGAAACCTGCCCACAGAACTCTTTGGGCTTTAAATACACTTTAAATAAATGTGTAAAATTACAGAACAGAAAAAAAGAAAGAAAAAGAAAAAAATTGCATTATTCTCATTATTAAGATTGAAAAACCTGAAATTCTGCATTCAGAGACTCATTAAAAGTGGCTGCAGCGAACGACCCATAAGTTCAAATGTTAGGTTTGTGGTTAGCTGGCCTGAATGGACCCTTCAGAGTGCCAGTTCTGCCCCCTGGGCCAAATGTTTGACACCTCTGATCTAGGAGCAAGAATCACAGGGTGATTTTAACAGGACATCGTCATGCCACACTTCCCACAACAGCAGCGGTATCACTATGCTCGACATTATTTAATCATATCATTTACTATTACTAAAGAATTCAGCATAATTGAGGTCTTGTAAAGTAAACAGTTGAATCTGAATGAAACACTTTATTCAAAACTCCTGAAATGTGTGATTATTTTCATTAACACTGAAAAGTTCTCGCTTTCGTTAAAGCAGCACGAAGCAGCTCTGCTGTCTTCACGATCTGCTCTCATGACCTGCAAATTATTACACTGCAAAGCGACTGCGGGTAAGAGAATTAAACTGCCACGCAGATCATTTAAGGAGGCAATTAAAGGCTTACACAAGAACTGCTTCTTCTTTTCCAGAGGGAACTCGTGGAAAACCTCCCAGAACAATCTGACTGTTGGATGAGTGGCGGTGTACTCCCCCTTATAAACGGCGTTCTGTAGAAAGAGAGGAGAGATTTGGAGATTAAAAGCCTGTTTTACCATCAGTAAACAATTTGATTTGTGGAAAACATGTTAGTTCCTTATCAGTCAGGAAATAAAGTCCTCAGAGACGTGCAACAATCTGGGTGATTTTTGCAACTACTGGCCTAAAAAACAAAACAAATCAGTTTCCCAGTTTTTTGACATCTGACAAAACAATCTGCTGTGCAGATGTTGTAATCTGCACAAAAAGGACCTCTGGACACAGGAGATAAAGTCACGGGTAAAATATGTGAAGAACTGTTTTGGCTCATACCGTTTATGATCACATCCAGAGCTGCAAAGTAAGCCAAATGTCACAACAACCCACAAGAGCGGAGTTTCTAAATCATTTATTCGCCTCCATATTAAATGATCCAGAGGTGTGCCTTTTCAACATCTGGCAGGAATAACACGAAACACACGAGAACGAGCCTTTCAGAAAAGATCAGATTTATCTACAGTTTTCTTCACCATCCAATCTAAATTTTAACTTACCTAATATGATGATTTGTGAATATATATTTAGAATATTTCTGACAACATAATACACGTTTTAGTATTTTGCAACTAAAGGTACAAGATTGGTAAACCACAAACAGCTGAAACATTAAAAAGTAAACTAAATCTATAAATTATTTATTATCATTACACATGTGCAATGAATTTTGATGCAGTCTTATCAGTGCAAACATTTGAAAATAATATGTATATAAAGTAAATATATGTACACAAGTAAAAACCCATCATCCCAAACAATCCTTCACACTTTATGGGCATTCATTGCAGTTGATTCTCTTAAAAACTGCACATTACTACAAGTGTATTTATGAGTTTTGGATAAAAAAAAATTCTTTGGTTCATGTTTTTAATGTCCTGAAACATCTGCCCTTGCGCTGACATTCAAACAGAAAGTGGTGCAGGGGGGATGGATGTTTCAGGACACTCTCAAATGACCGTATGACACTGGAATAGCACACTACAGAAATATCTCCTGAAGTTTGATTTCTAACTTGCTAATACTGCGTCAAACTCAATTTTTTTTGTCGCTTTAGCACTGCAGAATTTATACTTATTGTTCCATTTTTTCTTTTGCATCCAGTAAAAAGACAATCGCAACAACCAAACGTGGTTCGCCGGTATCTGTGTCTTACACCAGTGAAAGAGCCTTTTCTTTCCTGCTTCTTACTAAAGACGTAAACACCTATAATTAATCTTTCAGGTACAATGTAGCACCGCCTGAGGTGATGGTTTGAGGTAATGTTTGAGGGTGTTTCGCACTACCGTTCTAATCTACGATGCTAAAGCTAAACATCTATCATTCACTGAGGCTGGTATGTAGAGCCGCAGGCATGGCTGCAGTGGTTATTCTGAGCGAGGCAGTTCCCTGGTTATATAAACACAAAGCTAAAAACTACATCATTCTTTCCTGTGGTCGATGACAAGGATTTTAGGGTTTGTTTTTTTTTTAAATGCAGCATCTGAACAAATCTTTCACATATAAACTATTGGTCTGCAAACACTTGTGCTGCAGGGGATTCAAGATTTTAATCCAACAATGACAACAACAAAAAAAGAAAAACACACACAGTGAGGAGAGGCTTTGCTGACCCTGAGCTGGAAAGTTGATCAGAGCAGTCGGAGTACATGTGCAGATGATTAAACCACACACTGACCTTCTCCATCTCCTCCCAGTTGTAGTTATTATTGCCGACCACCATGGCCATCAGCTCGGAGGGCTGGAACAGAGACAGGATCTCACCACCACACACCTTCAGGAAACCAGCGGAGAAGGCAGAGTACTGCTCCCCCACCGAGTCTGAGAACACGTAGCGCAGGTAGGCCTCCACAAACTCCTTCCTGAAACACACACACACACACACACACACACACACACAAATAGGTTCAGTAAATTTATTTATTCAGATGTCAAAGTGGGACTATAAACACTCTCTTCCTCTCTCATTGTGTCTGAATCCGAGTGTGTTCACATTGTCTGAGCCGTCTGTTCAAAGCTTTTTTTTGGTTTGTTTCTTGAAACCTGCTTGGAACTCATCAACGTCCTCTTCATCCAGCCCGCTCTAATTTTGTTTACACCTCTGTGAGGTCTTAGCGCAGAAGTTGCTTAGGTAGATTAAACCTCTAATCTCTTCATCTGTGCTGGAGCCACCTGTGAGTGCGTCAATATATGTGTAAATACTAAAACAGATTTGTTTTCACTGTGCCAAGCTAAACTACAGACTTATATTTAAACAGAGTTCCTAACATTAATCTATTTTAAGACCTCTGAAATGAATGCTTAAAAGTAAAATTACTGTACTGAAGGAGAGGAATGTGCAGCTTCAACATTATTTTTAAATTTGGGAAACCAATGGAAAGCTTTAGTTTGGGCTGAGCAACTACTGCACTAAAGTCAGTGACAGAGATCCATGCATTTATCAAACATGTCAAAGACAAAAGGGAGAAGAAAGCAGAACATATTTGTCACTTTCCATCACTAGTCAAAGTCAGACTTCAGTCTGATTGAGATGCTTTGTCGTGTCCTTTGAACAGGCCGTTCAGAAACCCTCCAGTGTGGCTGAATTAAAACAGTTCTGCAAAGAGGAGTGGGACAAAATCCCTCCACAGTGATGTGAAACACTCACTGCCAGTAATTACAAACACTTGATTGCACAAGCATTAATAACTATTAACTGGTAACACAACTAGTTATTGGTTTTAGGGAGCAATTAGGTTTTAAGAACTTTTCTTTCCCCGTAATAAATACATTTTATATTCACTCAGGCTATCTCTGTCTAAGACATGTACTCAGCTACAACAACAGGAAACCCCAAGCCAACCACACACAGTGCATAACAGCATCTTAATAGATTCAAAATAACAGGTTAAAAATCCCAAAGTGAATCAGATGTCGGGGATTCAGAAGAAACCAGTTACTTTAACTCAAATGTTCAGGAACGCGCAATCCTCGAGCAATCACTCCAAGAAAGAAGAAAAAGAGAGAAACCAGATTTTTAAAACCTTTTCCCTGATCACACACACAGAAAGTAATGATGTCGTTTCATTTAGAAAGCGAGGACTCTGTGTAGCAGCTGCTGCCACAAACCCCCGTTCAAACAGGGAAGGTACCAACAGAAGGACCAACATGCTCCAACAGTTGGTCAGAAGGTTCCTTTGTAAGTGCGCATGCGCCATTAGCGTACTGCCTGCTGTAACCCTAATTTCCCTCGGGATTAATAAAGTATTCTGATTCTGATTGATTCTGATTCTCCTGAAATTTGAGAGAAATACACAAGCAGGTCTTCTCATATAGGAAACCAGCGCACAGACACGCACACAACTGCTTCACGTCAACAAGCTAATAAATACAGGCTTCAGACCAATGCTACAGTCTTCCCAGCCAAGCAAGTCACACCCACAGGGGTCACAAAGCCCTGCAAACACCAAACTTGTCTTACACAACACAAAACGAAACAAAAACAAAGGCAGGATTCATCAGTCTGATAAAGTAACCTTCAGTATCAAAATAAAACGTGCGGTATGAGATGCTGCTTTAACACCACAATCTAATATTCCTCTTGTTCTAGTTCCATATCTGAGTGTCAAAGGGATTTTGGAGAAACAATTTGTGTTACTGCTGCTCTCGCCATCTGTTCAGCACCAGCAGCCAGACATGTTGACACCGCCCGCCCCCAAACGCTCTCTCTCTGAGGACTCCTTCACATAACGCTGTAATCAGTGCCACTGGCACAAGGACAGCAGCTAGAAATGAGGCGCAATAGCACGGTGTGAGTGAATCTAAAAAACTGTGTCTGTGTGTGCAGCACAGATCGTGGCCTTCAGCTCCAACAATGGGACACAAGCTGCTGGCTCCATGAGCGCATTATAATCTCTGTGCGGGGAAAAAAAAAATTAAATCTCACAGTCTTTGCTTCTTCCTTCAGAGAGGACAGAGCGTGTAGCACTGAAAAAATGGAAACGTTCATGAAATTAAATCTAATCTGGTAAACGGGCTGGTTCTTATATAGAGCTTTTCTACTCTGAGAACTCAAAGAGCTTTTTATAAAGCTTCACTCATTCACACCAGCACTTTTTTCTATGCTTTTCCTATCCAGGTCAGGGCTCGCAAAATCGCTAGCCCGACGTCCCGGGGCTAGCGATTTTTCCAGTCGGGCTACCAAAATCTATCTCAGCCCTGCCCGTCGGGCTATCATAGGAAGGAAAAAATATATGTCAATGCTTTTGCATTCTTTCGGAAATGTAGCTGGGTAATTATGTCATTGGCATCGGTGAGCCACTGTCAATATGTGACATATTGAAATCGCGTTTGAATTTGCGCTTGTTTTTTGCTTTCACTTTGCAAATGTCCAGGTGCCTTCTTTTGGCGCACCAAGTCACTCGGGTCAGAACATGGGGTGCCACCATCATCCCACTTCTGACACCAATGTGGCGAGCTCAGACAACGAGGAGACGGAGGTGTCGTTTGGTCTTGCTTCCCGTGAGCTAGCCAGGGAGCACAGCCGTTTATTGACATCTGCAGAAGAACACTGCCGCTAGCTAACTGCTCAGCGCGGCAACCGCACAGCAACAACAACAACAACAACACACAGGGCGCCCTCTGACCCCGGAAGGACACACCGTCGCAGCGAGAGGGCGTCACCCGTCACTATGGCAACATAAACAAAACATAACTGTACAAACAGAACCCCGAACAGCCCTGGCCCGCTACAATATGCTGCTGAGAATATAGCCCAGAAGAAGCGTATAGTATAGCTTTTCTTTTGGAAAGAGCCATTTCTCTGTAATAAACTCTCTTTTCCAAAGATGAGTGTTTCCTCAATCAGATACAGGTGTTACCGCGCCAGATCCGCGGCCCCGAACCGTAGTAAGGAAACCTCTGGCAGTTACTTGAAGGTTCCGTAACTGACTCGTAGCCGGCAACAGCTTACTATACAGGTCAACTCCGCTAGCAAAAAGATAGAAGGAGGCATAGGAAACTGCTTCACCGAACTTTATTTCTTCTCTAAGGCACGAACACCGCGTACAGTGGCTGAAACAGTTTACTCACAGCGAGCATCGCCGACACAACTCTGGCTGTCGAGGGAGTTATTATATTCCTTTTATTTATTTTCTTTTCGTCTCTTCTGTAGCTAACCGTTACTTTTTCCCCTTCTCCGCTCTCTCTCTTCACACATACACCAGGCAGTCCCGCTACACACATCCCGAATACATTTCCCATCAGGCTTCATCCTTAAAGGGCCATACCTGTAACACAGGGCTCGCAAAATCGCTAGCCCGACGTCCCGGGGCTAGCGATTTTTCCAGTCGGGCTACCAAAATCTATCTCAGCCCTGCCCGTCGGGCTATCATAGGAAGGAAAAAATATATGTCAATGCTTTTGCATTCTTTCGGAAATGTAGCTGGGTAATTATGTCATTGGCATCGGTGAGCCACTGTCAATATGTGACATATTGAAATCGCGTTTGAATTTGCGCTTGTTTTTTGCTTTCACTTTGCAAATGTCCAGGTGCCTTCTTTTGGCGCACCAAGTCACTCGGGTCAGAACATGGGGTGCCACCATCATCCCACTTCTGACACCAATGTGGCGAGCTCAGACAACGAGGAGACGGAGGTGTCGTTTGGTCTTGCTTCCCGTGAGCTAGCCAGGGAGCACAGCCGTTTATTGACATCTGCAGAAGAACACTGCCGCTAGCTAACTGCTCAGCGCGGCAACCGCACAGCAACAGCAACAACAACAACAACAACACACAGGGCGCCCTCTGACCCCGGAAGGACACACCGTCGCAGCGAGAGGGCGTCACCCGTCACTATGGCAACATAAACAAAACATAACTGTACAAACAGAACCCCGAACAGCCCTGGCCCGCTACAATATGCTGCTGAGAATATAGCCCAGAAGAAGCGTATAGTATAGCTTTTCTTTTGGAAAGAGCCATTTCTCTGTAATAAACTCTCTTTTCCAAAGATGAGTGTTTCCTCAATCAGATACAGGTGTTACCGCGCCAGATCCGCGGCCCCGAACCGTAGTAAGGAAACCTCTGGCAGTTACTTGAAGGTTCCGTAACTGACTCGTAGCCGGCAACAGCTTACTATACAGGTCAACTCCGCTAGCAAAAAGATAGAAGGAGGCATAGGAAACTGCTTCACCGAACTTTATTTCTTCTCTAAGGCACGAACACCGCGTACAGTGGCTGAAACAGTTTACTCACAGCGAGCATCGCCGACACAACTCTGGCTGTCGAGGGAGTTATTATATTCCTTTTATTTATTTTCTTTTCGTCTCTTCTGTAGCTAACCGTTACTTTTTCCCCTTCTCCGCTCTCTCTCTTCACACATACACCAGGCAGTCCCGCTACACACATCCCGAATACATTTCCCATCAGGCTTCATCCTTAAAGGGCCATACCTGTAACACAGGGCTCGCAAAATCGCTAGCCCGACGTCCCGGGGCTAGCGATTTTTCCAGTCGGGCTACCAAAATCTATCTCAGCCCTGCCCGTCGGGCTATCATAGGATGGAAAAAATATATGTCAATGCTTTTGCATTCTTTCGGAAATGTAGCTGGGTAATTATGTCATTGGCATCGGTGAGCCACTGTCAATATGTGACATATTGAAATCGCGTTTGAATTTGCGCTTGTTTTTTGCTTTCACTTTGCAAATGTCCAGGTGCCTTCTTTTGGCGCACCAAGTCACTCGGGTCAGAACATGGGGTGCCACCATCATCCCACTTCTGACACCAATGTGGCGAGCTCAGACAACGAGGAGACGGAGGTGTCGTTTGGTCTTGCTTCCCGTGAGCTAGCCAGGGAGCACAGCCGTTTATTGACATCTGCAGAAGAACACTGCCGCTAGCTAACTGCTCGGCGCGGCAACCGCACAGCAACAACAACAACAACAACACACAGGGCGCCCTCTGACCCCGGAAGGACACACCGTCGCAGCGAGAGGGCGTCACCCGTCACTATGGCAACATAAACAAAACATAACTGTACAAACAGAACCCCGAACAGCCCTGACCCGCTACAATATGCTGCTGAGAATATAGCCCAGAAGAAGCGTATAGTATAGCTTTTATTTTGGAAAGAGCCATTTCTCTGTAATAAACTCTCTTTTCCAAAGATGAGTGATTCCTCAATCAGATACGCAAACGCGCGTTGCAACTTCTTATCTGGTGCGAGTCTTTTATTTTGACAGCGAATGCGCACATGCGGACCACTTATGTGCACCCGTGTAAATAACATAATGTTCTGCCGGGTGTGTTGTTGGTTTTCTCTCGATTTCTGAGTCGACAAGCGCCTTTGTTACTGGGACCAGTCATTTTAAGAAATGCCCCCATTAGAACCCATGAGAAATGCAAGAAATGCATTATTGCTCAGTCTGCAATATCTTTCCCAGAACAAACACCAATTGCAAATAACATACTAAAAATAAACCTGAAAAATCTGTTTAGAACAGCGTACTATGTTGCAAAGAGTGAACTACCACTGGCAAAATTTAGCAGTCTTTGCAAACTTCAAAAAGCAAATGGCCTAGATCTTGGTTCCACTGTCTCTTACCCGTGACTTCAGCGGAAATTTCAAATTCAGGATCTGACACAGACTGATTCATGTCCTACACAGTTCTTACAAGTTCATAGAAATTTCTGTTCAATTAGAACCAAGTATTTGAGTTGATGATTGTAATTTTTATACAATGTTGTAATTTGTTTTTCAACAATTTTTTGATTAATGTTTTGTTTCCTTTACAATATTATACTTTAATGTATAATATTGTAAAGGAAACAAAACAGGAAACAAAACATCAATCAAAAAAATTGCTCTCTTTTTTATTCGGGCTACTTACATTTATTTCTGGCTACCAAAAACTGAAGAGTCCCTGCCCGAAGGGCTACCAGGGATTTTGAAATTTTGAGAGCCCTGCAGGTGCTTTCTATCCAGCATTGACACACATTCACATTCCCATGGATGCATGGGAGAGCAACTTGGGGTTAGTATCTTGCCCAAGTATATTTGACCGGAGCAGACGGGGATTGAACCACCAACCTTCCGATTAGTAGGTGACCTGCTCTGCCTCCTGAAATACCGACTGAAACGTGCTGAAAAGTCAGCTTAAATTTTCAGTGTGCGTTTTTTTGATTTGTCGAGTCACCAAACCTGTTGTTTTTGTCCACAGCGACGCTCTCTCCTCCGGGAATCAGCTCCTTGACTTCTGTCATCCCGTAGTTCTCCCTGGTGATCTAAGACATGAGCACAACAAACAGACTCACTGTGGAGTTTTTTTACGTTGCAAAAGTGCACAAGCCGCACAAGATAATTGCAGCTTTATTTTTTTAACATTTTAAAGTTAAAGAAGTCCTGTGATGCTCCAGTTTTGTTTTTTGGTTTTTTCCAAACACCAAAACCGTCTGTCAGCTAAACCTCACACACACACATATTTTCCTCTGCAGTCAAAGACTGTTTTAGGCCCTTCTTCTGTATCACAGATCTTTACAACCAAGGATCCCTTAACATGTGCTGTACTTCATTTTCAGTTAACCCCACATTGTAGAAGCCAGAGGATCAATTCAATTCAATTGTCTTATTTATATAGCGCCAAATCAATCGTCTCAAGGCTCTTCATATTGTAAGGTAAACACCCTAGTGCCTGTGTGGTACACAGATTAAAATGTATGTCAATCAATTACAGAGACTCCTGATCCAAACTTGTTATGTATATAAAGCACACGTGTCCACAATATCAATTTCTTCCATTCTAACCTCTCCATCACCACCATGAGGGAGACCAACGAGCCATCAAAGGACATCAGGGACAAGATTGTAGACCTGCACAAGGCTGGAATGGGCCACAAGACCATTAGCAAGAAGCGTGGAGAGAAGGTGACAATGCTGGTGTGATTATTTGGAAATGCAAGAAATATAAACTGATCACCATGAAAAGCCTGCCCTATGGGATGAGGGTGATGCATCACCCCAAAACTGGCAGACAGGACTAAGAACACCATTGGCAATATGCTACGTTGTAATGAACTGAAAATCTTTCACCACCTATGAAGTGTTCAAGATGGCACTTGTAACGGCCAGTCTTAAGTTTGCCAATGAGCAAGAGAAGGCTTGGGAGAAAATGCCGCGGTTAGACGAAACCAAAGATCAGACTCTTTAACATCAACTTGACTTGAAACACGAGATTCTTTGAGTATGAACACCATCCACATAGTCAAGCAGGGAGGTAAAGCCATTGTGCTTTGGGGCCGTTTTTCTGCTAAGGACAGGACGACTTCAACACAATGAGGGGCCACTGTGGCCATGTAATGTAAAATATAGCCTCTGTCCCTCAGCCAGAACAACGAAGATGGGTCATGGATGTGTCTTCCAGCACAACAATGACCCAAAATATACCACCAAGGCGACAAAGAACGAACAGTCGTGAGTCATTCTGTAACGTAGAACTTCAAGGAACATATTAACAATAAACAAAATAAAGAATAACACCAGCCTTTTTCACACACGTGGCATAAAAATCAACAAATAAAAAGTTACACTTACAGCAAAGTTGAGAAGAAACGTCTCCTCCACGTCACTTCCTTCATAGTCTAAAAGCTGTTGTAAACTCCTGGAGAAACAAAGAAATCAACTCATAAAAACCAACACAGAAAACTCAAACTGTCATTTGCTCAGCAGACAGAAGCAAAACAAGGAAAGTTAAAACTGTATTATGGTGTTACACACAGTGTTATAGTCACTGCTTGGAGCTGTAGTAATACAGAACTTGTCGGTAACACTCTTTGCAGCTCTTTGGTGTTATACTTGTATTTAACTCTCAACTCTATCCACGTTTGACCTTTACATTGAAAACCCAGGGATCAGCCGTGCTGCTCCAACAGCTCCGTAGATGAAACAAATCGTGAACACAGGCTCTGTCAGATTAGAGGTGAATTATTAATAATAGGAAATGACTCACAGGGAGTGTTGTGTTAGTTTTCCTGAAAAGAAAATGCTAGATGTTATAACCACCAATAACAGGAAGGACAAATGGGCTGCCAACGGAAATGCTAATTAGCCAAAGGGGATATATTATTATTGTTTTGCAATTTGACCCAAGTTACTCGGCTGAGGTCACAGTACAAAGAAAATATCAAACAATGTTTTATCAGAAAGCAGAGCTGGTGTCTGCTTCTTATCTGTGTGTTGTCTCCACTGTGCTGCCTTTAGCCTGTTGAAGCTGAACGGCTCAAAAAGACAGACAAAATAATAAGAACAAACATTTTAAGATGTAGTGTCCTTTAAGATGGTGTTGTCTCGAGAGCAACAGGCTGCTGCAGCCCGTACGTATCGGTAATCACATTCAATGGATAATCGCAAAATCAATAGTTGACTGGAGACAATTAGGCTGAACGGAAATGCTGACCGTTCCTGCTCTAAATTCAATGAAGTGGCAAACAATCTCACTGCTACTCTGAAAAGCAAAAACACTGCTTATGTAAACAAGTGGCACACGGATTTGGCATCCGGGTGCAGATTTGATCCTAACCCCGATGAAGGTAAACATCCTTCTAAAGGAGGACTATTTCAAGTCGCTGGCCCAAGGCTGAGATATTATCATCACTTTACTCTGACAGCCCTGCGTGTCCAGACTTTCTTCTCTTCTTGCTAATAGGTTAAAATTAATGGAGTCATAATCTTTTTTTATTCCAGGCATTTTTTAAAATCATTGCACCAATTTATTTCTTTGTTTCTGTGGGACAGTAAAGCCCCCAGATTGGGACTTTCTTTATTAGAACAATTTACACGTTTTATATATCGGTCTTCACATATTCATACATTTATCGACCGGCTTCACTCGCCGAGTGTAGACTTGAGATTCAATCTCGCTCATCCTTTTCTTCATCTGCCTCTCTAATCTACTCTCCATCACCTATTAGGGCAAGATTTATTAAACAGAGCAAAACAGCATCTGAGTGCATTCACCAAATAGTGCTAACATTCACTACATTTCACTGTGTGTTATACTTGTATAACTATGCATGTGACAAATAAAGAAGCTTGAAGCTTGAACCTAACAGGTGTGTTTAGTTTTACAGGTGATTAAGAAAAATACACAAAAACCCAAAACTGTAAACTTCGTGCTTGATTTAAATATTCTCCTCCTTATATTTTGCACCTTAACTCCCAGAAATACAAATGCTACACAGTAGGTCGCAAAAATCTGTGAGTTCCCTCCTCTTACGCGCAATCTTAGGATTCAGTCTCAGTTTGAAGTCTCATTTTAAGTCATTTTAAGTCTGCGATGCCGTTATTGAAAAAAACCCTGTGCTCTTACTTATGCCTCCTATCTTCTGTGACATAATCGAGGCATTCAAGTTATTTTATTGTCCCATTTATTTCTTTATTTCCAGATTAGATTCTGTGCCAGGTTTCAACTTACACTATTTAAGATATAGAATCCACTTTTCAAGGTCTTATTTATCAAGAACTTACCCCAACATTATGGACCAATGTGCCAGATGTCATGCCTCACCTTGTTTGTCTTTTGCTTCAGACTGCATAATTTTTTATGGAAGGTTTTAGGAACCCAATAACAAACTGACCACTTCCATTGCTATATTTGGGGGTTCCACTTGTTCCCCAAACATACCTTGCTTGCATGCAAACATCGCTTTTGGTGAGATCTTTCTTCCTATTGTTTGTGTAGGTCCTCAGTCATTCAGGTCGTGGTAGTTGAAGGATCTTGAAAAAGAACTTGACTTAAGTTTTGAAGACCTCTCACCTAAGAGGTCTCTTCAGTTGCATCCTATTCCCCTGGAAGTCCACTAATCCCACAGTTATCTCTCTTTATGCTTTAAGGATGTCATGTCATTTCTTAAAACTTAAAGACTGTTCTGCTAAGTTTGATCAAAAATTGAATTCTTTCATTCATTATTTTAAGTCTTTACCAACTCGGAGTACAGATTAACCCTTATATATAAATAAATATATAGATTAAAAAATGAATTAAAAATAAATGGTGAGTTGCAATGTGCCATGTTTACCGGGCTTCGGTGGGTGAGAGCTCTTTGAAGTCCTCCAGCGTGGGTGACACCTCGAGCAGCTTCTTGTAGAGAGCCAGGGGGAAGTGGAGGTCCACCACTGTGGCGTTATAGATGGCCAGACCGCAGATGATCCCGATCAGGTGGAACCAGTTCTGCTCTACAAAACACTGGAGATGCACGCAGAAACATTATTTTCCTGTTGCCTTTCTTTTACCACTTCTCTGTGGCTGAAATCTGAGCAGAGTCTTTGGTGGCATCATGTCAGCTGGCTCAACATAACTCGACAATTTCTCACATCCCACGAGCTGAAAAATGTTATACGGTACACCAGCAGTAAATTCACACTCACAGAACTATACAAATATGAAAAAGGTACCTTTCTTCTTAACTCTAAGATATCAGAGCTTCGAGGTAAATATGCTATCATAAGGATAGAATAAAGCCAAAATATGGAGATTAAAGTTGTCATTTAAAGTAAACAACTGCCAAAGCTTCTATTACCTCTACAAAATTGTGTAGACGAGTTAGTGAAATCACACTTAAGAATCAGCTTTAGTAACAAGGAAAATTGTTTGTGTTTGTGTGCTAAAAGGGAATTTTTATGATGAGTATAAGGACGCTGAAGAGAAGGGGAAAAAAAGATAAAACTTGGAAGAGTTAGCCAGATTTGTACAAAATGAAAAAAACTGGCAATGGACAGATGTGAGGATGTCAATGGTTACACCCTCGTGCAAGAAAGAGACTGTATGTTGTATCACAAGGCACAAAAACACAAGAAAGCTGATGAAGCTGTTTCACTAACTCATCTACACAAAGCAGTCTGTAGAGGCTATGGCAGCCATGACAGTTGTTTGAATTGAAACAAACAGCTGGTCAGTAGATCACCAGTGGGCTTCATCCAATGATCGCTAAGTATGTGCCTAAAAATACACCAACCATTAACCTACCGAATAGTTGAGATATTCTGGAACAACATAGTGGACCCTGAAACCAACAACACCACCCCTCGAGCGCAACTCGCCACACCAGATCATCTTCCTCCATCTCACTCTATCCCTGACATCCTCCTCTGTCACTCCAACCCTCTGCATGTCCTCCTTCACTACATCCATGAATCTTCTCTGTGGTCTTCCTCTTTTCCTCGTCTCTGGCAGCTCAATCTTTAACATCCTTTTTCCAATATTCACTGTCCCTCCTCTGCACATGTCCAAACCATCTCTTGTCTCCACTCAACCTGAGATGTCCCTTTGGTGTACTCATTTCTAATCATGTCCTTCTGTCTCACTCCAAAAGAAAATCTTGACATCTTTTAGATTATCACTATGGCTGCAACTGTGTGTTATAATTATGTGCCAGAAAAGGAATCTTGGACTATATAAAATAAATGCTACTCTCATGCAAATACCTCTTACTTTTTTACTTAATAATTTTACAAAGAGTTAGTTTAAAAGGGGGGGGGGGGGGGGGTGATTTTGACCTTAATTTGAATGACAGAGAGGTGACTGACTGAACAGAGCTAATATTATGTTGTTTCCAATCTCAGTCAGCATGACGGTCAAGGCTGAGGGACGAGCTCCCTTATAGAGGTGAGTGTTTTGTAAACCTTAGTGTTCCCACTGACATACAGCATCTCTGTGTATAACTGCAGAAACAGCAGCTCTTCTTCTTGGAAAAAACAGCAGCAGTCAAACAACTGCCAGTCCACATTCGGGTAATCAATTATAGGCCGACTGCTCTTTAGTCCAAAAAAAAAACAAAACAAAAAAACAAACCCAGACAAAAGAAAGCTGAAAGGCTTCAAACTAAAAGGAAAAGGTCAGTGGATTTATTGAAACACTGACTTCTCTTTTTGAGCAACAGATATGACTCGTCCATCCTGCGCATGTCAAAGAGACATTATCTCCAAGGGGCAAATTAGGCTGGACCCCACACAGCCCAGACAAGATGCTTCAAACCTAAAACAAGGCTGAGTGCAATTTACACACACAGCACAGGAGCAGTATGCTTACTAATTACTTAAATCTTCTTTCTTTTCTGACGTCACTGAGATCTCATAATATCATTATTAACCTAAACGCTTTACTTCCCAGAAAACAGCTGAGCTAAAAGCCAACAGCACAGGCTGCTTATTGTCAGCAAGTCCAAATATGTTTCAGTCTGCAGAGTCACAGTATTTTTCTTTTTCTTTCAGAGGTAGGAAAAAAGAAGTGGACCACTGTATGCAGCTTTCAGCTTTGTGACTGAAATGCAATAACCCCTGTAAAGCATGGATTAGCTGTGCTACACTGTTGTGCATTAGGAATTAACCGATGATTTTAGTTCATATCCAAAGTTACTTAAACAGTTGTGTGTTTCTAAATTATCCATAAACTAAATAAATAAATAAGCTGTCTCTGATCTGTCTCTGATGTTTTAAAACACAGTCTCCAGATTAAGTATCATTTTTCTTCTGGATAACCATCTCAAAAGATGAAGTTTCCTATTTGAAGACATTGCAACTACTCATTCATTAAAACCTGTTCACAGCAGGTGCAGCAGTTGGAAAAGAGCTTCGTGTTTAACTGTCTGCAGCAGTGCGGCTCACCGTAATGCTTCAAGTTGAAGGTAATATGCTAAAATTAGACTTAATTATATTTAAATATACTCGATAAATACTTTAACATACTAATTCCACTGCCTGTTAACTGTCAACCAGGGAAACTCACTTTATCTGAGAACCAGAGCAGGTTGGACTCTTTGTAATGAGTGAACATCCCGTACACGGGATCCATCAGCTCCTTCAACAGCAGCAGGAAGAACTCTTTAGTTACGCCGCCTGCGTCTACGGCCTCCTCTCCATCAAAGATCACCTGGAGGGAGGAAGAAGCAGATGAAAAACAAAAACAAATCTTCGCTTTGTCCAAGTTACGCCTCCGGTGAGTGCCGCCTCTCACCTTGAGTGGTTTCTTGAGGTCCACGTCAGAGTACATGGTGAGCTCACGTAGTGTGTCGCTTACTAAATGGCTCCTGCGCACATGGAGCACCAGGTAAGGGTTCCTAGCGAGGTGGGGTTCCAGTGTGAGCAGCATAAAGACATTGTGTAGGTTTGCACCGCTTACTGCCATCTTGGTAACGGACACAGGTGGAGAGAAATGGATGAAACAATGTTCACATGAGAACGAGAACAATTAAGAAACATTTGCTGACACATAAAGTCTGTCAGCAGCGGATACCTGCATTTGCAGTTCAGCATCAGTTTGCAGCATGGTTGTCTTGGCTTTTGCGTTCAGTATGAACGGGTAGGCACACAGGTTTACTGCGGGAAAGTCACTCTGCAGGGAAAACAGAATGAATGCTTAATAAACCATCACCATTTAAATGAATCACATTTATCTATTATCATTTATCTTAATAACTGAGTCTTTAATTCAACTACCTGTGAAGGGGATGATCCCACTTTCTAAAAATGAGAATGAAAGAAAAGTCATCTGATCAAACCTGACACTTGAAAAATAAAAAGACATTTAAAAGTAGAAACGAAGAGATTTTTAAATTCCTTCCAATGCCCGAGTGTTGTTTATGAAACAAGTGGGCAGCAAGAAGAGACAAACAGACCTGACAAACACAGATGCCTTCCCAAAAACCTATCCCAAACTCAGTACTCACAATCTCAGCTTTACTCAGAAACCATTTGAGGTAGTCTTCCTGGATGTCCACGAGGCTGGTGATGTCTGGGATGTAAAAGCGGTTGTACTCCACGTGTTGTGCCTTCAAGTTTACCTGGTAACATGGAACAAAAACCTGCTGATCTCCAGGAAATGTCACAGTACACGGCAGACTACAGATTACCGAGAACCATCTGACCGTGACACAAACACTTCCTTCTTGGATTGTATTGCCGAACAAGCACAGCTGAGAACGGCGAGTGTCGTTTGTGAATACCTTGTGGAGCTTTTCCAGCAGCCGAAGAGTTGCAAGAAAATAGTTCTCATAGAACATGGGCACGAGCACCGTCTTGCCTCCTGTTAGCATAAAGACAACAATGCTCTTGTACATGTCGACCATTCGGGTGAACACGCTGCCATCCACGATACACCACCAGTTGTCTGCAGAGACATAAAAAGGAGAGGAAAATAAATGACCTCAACCAAATACACCATGATATTTTATGGTGGACTCAAGTAGCACTGAGGTTGTCAGTTTCTTCTATGATGTATTGGAATTTCAGGAATTACACAATAGCAATGCTTCTGTTTTAGCAGTCAAATGAGCTTGCAAAGAAAAGCGTCTGGACTTCTTTAAGTTACTTGAAGATGTTTCACCTCTCATCCGAGACGCTTCTTCAGTTCTAAGGTCAAATGGTGGAGAGTCCCAGATATAAACCTAGTGGGAGTATCCCCCCCACAGAGGGACAAAAGGAACCCCCTGATGATCCTCTAATCGCCTGAGCCAAGGTGTGAAACTGGGTGTGGGTCCCAATCAGCCAGAGTTTCGGATGAGTTACTCACCCGAAACTCTGGCTTCTCGGATGAGAGGTGAAACGTCTTCAAGTAACTTAAAGAAGTCCAGACGCTTTTCTTTGCAAGCTCCTTTGACTACGATGACCTGGATGACTGAGAACCTTCACAGACATTCTGTTTTAGCACTTAAATAATTTAAAGCCACTTCATTAGATACACCTGTTCAACAACTTGTTAACACAAATATCTTATTAGCCAACCACAGGGCAGTAACTAATTAGGGATGTACGCAAGTTCAAACTGAGCACTGAATGGGGAAGAAAGATGATTTAAGTGACTCTGGACGTGGCGTGGTTGTTGTGCTAGATAGGCTGGTGTGAGTATTTCGGAACCTGCTGATATAATTTGAATTTCCCATATAAATATCTTCAGGGTTTACACAAAATAGCCTGAGAAGGAGAAACCATCCACTGAGCAGTAGTTCAAAATGTTTTGCTGCCAAAGACCAAAGAGCAGAATGGCAAGACTGCTTCGAGCTGACAATAAGGGCACAGGAACTCAAATAACCACTCGTTACAACCAAGGTATGCAAAAAAAGCATCTTTGAACTCACAATATGTCAGACCTGGAAGAAAATGGGCTACAACAACAGAAGAACACACCAGTTGCTACTCATGAGAGTTAAGAACAGGAATTTGAGACCACAGTTCACACAGGCTCAGACAGAAGACTGTAAACATCTTGCCTGGCCTGATGAATCTCCATTTCTGCTGTGACATTCAGATGGCAGGGTTCAAATTTGGCATGAACAACATGAAATCGTGGCTCCATCCTGCCTTGTAATGACAGTTCAGGCTGGTGGTGTGGGGCACATTTTCTTGGCACACTGTGGGACAGTTAGCACCATTTGAGCATAGTTTAAAGCCCACAGCATACCTGAATACTGTTGCTGATAATGTCCATCCCTTTATGAAACAGTGTACTGTCCCTTCTGAGGAAGCAGCAGGATAACGCACCACGTCACAAATGTCAAATCATCTCATCGTTTTTGATCATAGCAGTGAGTTCGCTGCACTCAAATGGACTCCACAGTCCAAATCTCAGAGCACATTTGCGATGTGATGGAATGAGAGATTTTCATCATGGACAAATCTGCTGAAACTGTGTGACATTACCGTGTCAATGAGAACCAAAATCTGAGGAATGTTTCCAGCACCTTGTTAAATCGATGCCATGAAGTATTAAAGCAGTTCTGATAGCAAAAAGGGGTCTAAGGTGTAACTAATAAAATGGCCAGTGAATGTATGTTTGTGTGGCGTAGACCAGACATGCATGAACAGTTTTACGCAGCAGTCGGTCACATGTGCAGAGGTGAACAAACCTTTCTCCAGAGCGCTTTTGTCACTCGTCTGTATTATTGCAGCAGCACTATGAATATCTTTGAAAGTGTCAACAACATTTTATGAAATATCATCCAAATATTTAAAATAAATGCACGAAAGTAATTTTCAGGACCCACCAAGAAAAAAAACAAACATTATTATTATTAAACTGATTCATGTGGCCACAGAGTGAAGACTAAACTAGCAGACGGGCTAGTAACTGACCTTTACCTCTGTTAAAACCCCTAGTTTTCCTCAAATATCAGTAGTGAGTTCAAAAATCCATATGAGCCAGGCTCTTTTTTTTTTTTCTTTTTTTGTGTCCCGTTTGGATCTTTAGCCATCAGAATTGTTGTCTTAAGGCCAAGAAAGATGCCAAGCGGATTTATTTTACCAAGTGGATCATCATGGCCTTGCCATATTGGTCCATTTGATTGACCTTTATTATAATTATGAATTTATTTTATTTTCAGTTGTTACAAACGGGACAGACATGACTGGGGGATAGGACAGGGAGAAAGAATGAAAGAAAGAGAGGGAGAGAAAGAAAACCAAAGGGGAGAAGAGACGGTGAGAAGGGGGGGAAGAAAGAAAAAAATAAAAAAAAAATAAAAAGCAAAACACCTGGGTCACCTGTATGGAGAAAAAAAACAGAAGAGAAAGCAGACAACAAAGAGCAACATAATAAAAAAAACAGCACCATCACAATAAACTAGCTAGCAGTAAATATCAGTAGATACTAAATAATAAACGATATTGTGCAGCACGCAAGATAGACAGCGCACAATGTGCTTTGAGGCAGCAGCCAAGAAAGCTGTAGTCCGCGTCTGTGAATACCCGTGTGTACACCTGTGTGCATACCTGTGTGGATCAGCATGCTTGTATTCCAAAGGTTTCTCCATGTAATGATCTGCTAGGGAGTGTGGGGGGGCCACAGCCCCGTCCTCCAGGGTATGAAGCAGGTATGGAGGAGATCAAAACTCCAGACATCCAGAGGCCCCCAGAACACAAGAGACCATGGAAGACCAACAGAGAGGCAGCCGCGCCACTGTCCCAGTAAGAGCTGAGGAGAGTCCCAGATGAGGGCTCACTCAGCAGCCGCGGAGCAGAAGCCAGGGGGAGTTGCAGTGACGCGCCCTGAGCTCCGCCGGCAGCCAGCTGTGCCTGAGTGACTGAGCCCCAGGCCGAGAGGCCGGGGGCACCCCACCTCCGAAGTGGCCCGAGCGAGCCCCAGGCTCCAGGCCCCGATAAGCGGCCGCCAAGGAGTGAGCCGGTGTGTACCCGGACGCCCACCCCCAGACACAAAGAACCACCAACACACCGACACCTGAGGGAGTCCGCCACTGGCAGGGGAAGTGGTGGTGGGTGGAGATAGGCCTCCAAACCTTGGAGGGCCTGAGATGTCCCCAGAGAGGTGGCGCCTGACACCCAACCTGACATATAGACACAGACATACAGGCACACACAGACACAAACATCCATTCCCACCCTCATGCTCTCATATGCACTTACTCCACACTCAACCAACGTGGAGACAGACATAAAGAGACGCTGTACACACGATCACACTCCCCAAGCGTACTCTACGAACCGGGTCTAGGTACCCTTGCCCCTGGAGGGGGGAACTGCACCCAGACCCAGGTGGTGTTACCCTTTCCCCTGCGGTGGGGAGAGGCAGACCGCCCCGACTCCGCAGCAGCAGGGAGGCCCCACACTCCAGACCGCAGTCGGACGGCCAACTCCTCCTAGCCCCCCCGCTCCAGCAGGCCGCAGAGAACGGGGGTGAGAGAAGACTCCACACCTCCCTCCACCCGCTCATTGTAGTGTTGATGCATATGTGTTCTAAGGTGCAATTAAAACCCAAGAGGGCATGGAGCTACCTGCCAGAGAGCAGCAGGTAAGCGCATAGTCCCTCCTGCTAGCCCATATGAGCCAGGCTCTAATGTTTGAAGATGCTGTGAAAATATTGTTGTCCGGGTGGTGTTTTTTTATCTGTTGCTGACGAAGCACACGTAGCACAGATATGGACGAGGATACCGATATATTCTAAACATCAGCGTAAGCTTAACATGGTGGGACATAGCACAGAGTTGCTGAGCTTCACAGTTCTCAGTTATCTCCCAAAGTCAAATCTGAATGAAAAACTGTATTCAGTGTGGTCGTGCAAATGTAAT
The DNA here is from genome assembly GCF_057382185.1 of Mchenga conophoros. Classification (NCBI taxonomy): domain Eukaryota; kingdom Metazoa; phylum Chordata; class Actinopteri; order Cichliformes; family Cichlidae; genus Mchenga; species Mchenga conophoros. The sequence continues at coordinate 18,951,351 of NC_140531.1, forward strand.
ACCCAATACTTTGCTGGGGTTGGCATCTAGCCGCAGAATAGCCATTGCTAGGGGTATAGTGAGGCGGATGTAGTTTTTGGAGTCCTGCAGGGCCGGGTACTCTGACAATATGAGGTAGATCCTCATGGCCTCGACATCAGGAGGGGAGCGTGGCAGCTGAGGGATCAGCAGGCTCTCAAAACTCTTGGTGGCCTAAACAAGAGAGAGAGGATGCAGACATTACACCCTCTGTTTAGTTACACTGCTCAGAGAAAGAAGATTCATGTTAGAGACAAAATGCAGTCAGAGAATTATTAGGGTTTTACTGTTTTAAAAAAAAAAAAAAAAAAAAAAAAAAAAAAAAAGCTGAATGTGATGGGATATTTTTATATTTCCAAACAAGCTGGATGAATGAGGCAGCAGCGATAAAACGTCAGTTGCTAAATTTTGCAAGAGGTTATTTAGTGGTTGGGGAAAGAGGCCTCAGCCTGCATCAATCAGACTGAGGCCACTTCAGTCCCAAACATAACATTAGTGCGCCAATGTTAGGAGTCGTCAACCAGTTCTCCATTTTGTGCCATGGATCTGTGGCAGAACTTGATGTACTTTCAAAACATGGATTTTCTTTTTTTTTTCTTTTTTTATTCCACCAAATGAATGGTTACAAAGCAAACCCTGCATGTATTAAACCTGCATCATTAAGGAGCCAAAACACAAAGCGTTTCAGACAAAAATCACTTTCTATCACATTCATTGATACCAATTTCTATGAAAATCACTATGGATTTAGACGTTGGTGACCTACATACAAACAATGAGGTTTTAATTTGGAGTGAGCAGCTGATTTTCAGCAGCAACATCTACAGCCAGAGGCACAGGGGTTCATTAGGATTCACGCAGAACTCCTTCAATTCCTGAGATTAACTGTTTGACACTAAATCTTTCACAGCTCTCACCAGCTTTGTCTGGTGACAGTTACATTACATTCATTGCTTATGAATCCACTTTATGTGTAATAGCTTAAAAGGTAATTGATTAGGTGATTAGAGTAAACCAAAACATGTATGCTATTTTCTTTAGTATACAAGGGATAGCTCAGTAGGTAGAGTGGTGGCCCCATGATCGGAAGGTCGGGGGTTCAACTCCACTGAACGGCTACCCTGAGGTACCCCTGAGCAAGGTACCGTCCCTACACACTGCTCCCCGGGCGCTGCATTGGTGGCTGCCCACTGCTTCACTGGGTGAATGGGTTAAATGCAGAGGAACTATTTCCCTATGGGGACTAACACATACACATTATTATTCATGCTTCTGGTCAGATAAAGAAAGTCAGACAACAACAGGAGCCATTATCAAACACATGCACCATGTGTCCTTAGAGACATACAGTAAACTGGGTTTGGAGGTTAGAAGCAGTACCTGCTCCATGAGTTCAGAGAAAGCTGGTTTGCTCAGAGTCTCAAACAGCATTCTGACAGAGTTGAGATCGATGCCTGGGATCTTTGGGTTGGTTTTGAAATGGGTATCATCACTGAGAGAAAGCAGATAAAGAAAGATATAAGTGAGATCTCAGCAAAGGATAAAAAACAGAGCTCATATTCAGGGAATTCGTGATAAAGCTTTGATGGAAAGTTGCTTTGGATTAAACACAGGTCTACTCCAAGCTGTCATCCAGCAAGTCAGCTGTGAGTCACCTTTAGGTAGGTGTGATAATACTCACTGCAATATAAGCAATGGTTAAGTATACATGCAGCCTAAATGTATTTACGTCTATCCCTAAGCAGATCTCTTCTTCTGCCTGGGAGATGACGAGAGTGAGAACCAGTTGATAAACACACTCGCTGCTTCGCCTTAAACAACCCTCAACATATCACTGACACTGAGCATTAAAGATTTAGCTATCTGTAAATGCCATCTTCCTTCCCTATAAGCACAACAAGACAAATACTGACTGACACAGTGGACTGATCCCTAATGGCAACTATTTACAGCACTGTAGCTCAGGTGGCAGAGCAGGTCAGCCACTAATCAGAAGGTCGGTGGTTCGATCCCAGGCTGCCTCCTGGCTGCATGCCAAATATCCTTGGGCAAGATACTAACCCCGTGTTTGCCTACTGGTGGTGGTCAGAGGGCCTGGTGGCGCCAGTGTCCAGCAGCCTCGCCTCTGTCAGTGCGCCCCAGGGCAGCTGTGGCTACAACGTAGCTTGCCATTGCAATTGTGTGAATGGGTGAATGACTGTAGTGTAAAGCGCTTTGGGGTCCTTAGGGACTGAGTAAAGCGCTATACAAATGCAGGCCATTTACCATTTACCACTCAGTCAGATTAGACGTGATCCTGTGGAGACTGTTTGTCAAAGAGCAAACAGTGCTGCAGATGGTGCAGCGGTTTGTGCTACAAAACTACTGAGTCACAGCAATGACCCATTAAATTCAGAGAACTCTCTGAGCTTAAAGCACCATCTGAGCAGTTTTGGGTCCCAACTGTGATGCTAATACTTCCTGTGCATGGATGTGCTCTGAACAACTGCAGCAAATCCCACAGCTGTACCTAATAAAAGGAGATACAAATACAGTTTTTATGGCTACATTTTTGGGAAGGTTTTCATGTTATTAACTAAGGCAGAAACTAACATTTATTTCCATTTAGTCAGACAATTAGTACAAGTCTGTCCTCCTGTATTTCATATGCACTACTTACTTACTTTATGATGGATGTTACTATTTGTTTTACCTCCTGTGGCATTTCAGTTTTTGAAAGATTCATTTTTCACGCATGTGTCTGTGAGGCCTTTTTTTCCAACCCGGTGACCTCTACAACTCATTCCCAGGACGCGATAAGTATCTGCTGATTAGTTTGTCCTACATACATCATGATGTCAACACACAGGTTGATGGACTCGCACAGATCTCGCTAACCAAACAGATAGCATCTTTCCCAGGCCTGACAATCAGCTGGATAAGATGATATGCATTGATTTGAGGGTATTTGACAGAGAAAGTACATCTTTGTGAGTTGATCACACGGCATGCGTTTCCTTCATTTATGGCACACACCTGAAGGGCTTAAGAAGTTACTCTGTGATGAATCTGTACTAATAAAACGCTAACAGATCCTTCTTGTTTCCTTTTTTTTTTTTAAACCTTTGTTGGGGACTGTGGTGCCCTTTTTTGTCCTAAAATACTGGGAGAGTTTCTGTGGCAGCATTCAGTGGAAAAACTGCAATTTTGATGTCGAGCGCGACTGCAGTTTGTGCCATCTGTCACCTGCCTGAACCAAGGCCAAATATCCTGAGCATGTGCTATTTTTGGCTCAGCACAGTAGCGATACAGACGTAGCACACGTGCAGCACATAATTGTACTAACTATTTTAAATATGTCGTGCCTGTCTAACATAAATCATTGTCACATTTTCAACCTGCAGAAATCAAACACTTCTTCTAATAATAACACAGACAGTGACGGAGAACGAAGAATAAAATATCTGGTCATAACTTGTCATCCAGATGGTATGCATGCATCCAAGTTTTGTTTGGCAAATACTGACTAAATCCTGCACTATTAAGGTGGGAACTTAAACATTTTTATCACCTCTTAATTAATTATTTCAGCTCTTCTTTACACTTCGCATTTTGGTGCTATATCTTATTAACTGTTAAATGTTTCCTCCTCAAGGTCAACACTGTCTTCTTTTTCTTAAAGGTGAAAATAAAATTAAAAGTCTGACTTAAGTAAAAGTAGCAAAATCTAATTTATATGAAGTACCTTTTCTAAAGAAAAAATATCTTGTCTATGTAGATTCACTAATACTCTTAGCACTGTAAGCTTTTAGAAAAGCTCTTAGAAAAATGTAAGCTCAGTGGTGTTTTGTCTTCCACTGAAGGTTTTTGCATTAATACATGCAACCGTGCTCCAATATAAAACAAGTCCTGACTGCACTATTTGTGTATTTCTCATATTGATGCAGGTGAGGTCTATGCACCTTTGGTCCAAGAAGCTGGCATTCCAGCACGCCGTCGACGACAGCTGAACTATGACGTCACTGTAAACGAAACACACATTACAATGAAAATGTAACGGGGGAGACTTTCCAGTGATTAAAGTGAATTAAGCTCTGTGTGTATTTGTGTAAACCAATTATATATGAGTCTACATTCTATCTTATAATCTAAAATATCTGACACAATACCCTTTTATCGTTGGCTTACTTTGTGATGCTAGAGTCTGTGTTGTACATCAGTTTCAGCCTCAACGAATTCAAACTTTCATAATTGATTGGTGAGAGACTTTTGCCAATATTAATCACTCTGAAGTCTTCCGAGGGGACAGAGGTCTGTAGAGGGGAAGACAGAGAACACATAACACCACTGTTACAAACACGGAAGACTTTGCTTTGGTCCTTTGCAGTCTGTGTGGGAAAGTTTGATCTGGGTTGCGTCGACAAAATAAAGAGGCCACGCCTGAGATGGAAATGTTTTGGCTAAGCGCTTTACATCTTTATCAGCCTACGTTCCTGACAGTTTGCTTGAAAGTTACATTTTTTTAACCAGATAAAGGCTCCAAATACAGAGTTCCATCAACTGAACTGGTTAAAGCTGAGACATTAACGCCACCCTGTGGTGAAACACTAAACCTAAGTAACACAGACATGATTGCTTGGAGTTTTTGGATGTGATTGCTTAGAATTATACAGCGTGCTGCAGGAAACTAAGAAGCATATGTGTGTCACATACGGTTAATCATTTTTTAATTCCTGATGGTTTTTAGAGTACATCTTTGATTTTCAGTTTCACATTTCTCTATATTTTTAACATGAAAATAAATAACAAAGCATTTATGTAATTCATGAAAATTCAAACAAACAATAACAATGGTAAAACTGGAAGTAAGTATATATTTTTAATTTTAAAAAATGTGATATTTTAGTATTAATCTTTATGAAATCACATACCTGCTCACTAGAGTACAATAAGAAGCTATGGTCTCCTCCACAGATGATTTTGGTCACGGTATACTGTTTTGATTCTAATTAAGAAACATAAAAAAGAGATAGACACTGAACATAATAACAGGGAATAAAATATATATATTTCACACTTTAAATCACTTTAAACTGCATGTGTCTGTAAAGATTCCTCACCTTGAGAAAAAAGATGATACACAGTAATGAAGGATAAAGAATAATACACTGTGGAAGCATAAAGCAATCATAAAGCATTTGGCTCAAAAGCTCTTCTTTGTGCTATTTCAATTTGATATACATGGCAGAATAAATTGTGTTCTTGCAGTCTCCTTACAATATATATATATATTTTAAATCTCTGCTGTGACTCACACCCCCTAGCCTACATTACAAGCAGATTGCAGGATGATTTCTGGTAAATCCAACAGAAGACACTGCTGTGCAAATACAAGCTGTTTTGGCTGAATACCAACTATCCTCTTGGTTGTTTTGGCAACAGCAACTGGAGCCAAATCAGAAATACCTCCGCAAGACAGTGAAGCAGCAGAGTCTAGCTGGACACTAACAAAGCCCACTGTATCGTTATCAGTCTGTTCTTTCTGTTTTAAGACTTCGTAAATTGTAAATTCTCTCAAAGTTCTCCATTGTCTTCAAGGAAAAAATCGGAAACAAGGTTCCCAGGACCATAATGGTTAGGCCAAATAAAACTGTAACATTCACAGCTGCCTGCCTGGATTTCCACTGCAGTTACCAGTAAAGGCACAAACAGGAAACATGTCTAACAAACGTGAGAAGTGGGAATGAGGCACTTTTAAAAAGGCATTCGGTCACAAGCATATAGGGACTGATCGGCAAGTCCTCTGCTTACCTCTTCTATGGAATTTTCCAGTCAGGAAACTGGCCTTGACAGGAAATGGGCTTCTGGCATCCCCCAGTATTCCTGTTCCCAGCTGGCCATGGCTGTTACAACCAAACGCATATACCACGCCAGAGGAAGGCACGAACGCCAACGTGTGGTGCCTGGCAAAAGGAAAAACCACGAAATGAAGAAACTCAAAAAAGTAAATTTACCACTTTGATAGTTACACATTTACAGCATTAGATATGCAGTTAACATTATCAAAGGTACCTTACAGCTCTCTGATCTAACATGTTCAGTTTAGATCAGTTGTTTTTGCAGCAGATATTTTTTAATTATTACTAATGTTTATATTTTTTTTTAATTTGGATTCTCAAAGAGAAGTTTTGTTCTAACGGTCAAGAGGATAAAAGAAATAACTGAGCAAAAAAAAAAGATGCAACAAATGTCTGTGGCTGGAAGCAAAACAATCAAAGCTATTAACATTTAAGGGACAAGGTAACTTTCTATAAGTCTTTTCAGTATTCCTTTCCCATCAGGTGTGGAGAAAATACTAAAACAAAATAAACAAAAAAAACACACACCATACAAGAGAGTTAAAACTGCGGCTTTTTGAGAGTCAAAAAAAAGTTTAAGCTTCATAAACATAGACTTTACTCCAGTGTTGTTTTACTTGGTTCCATGAGATCGTATGGGTATAACCAACAAAAGCCCTCTGTAGGTTTATCAGAGACAGTACCTGCCACAGGTGATTTGGGACACCTCGGTGCCCATGAGCTCCAGCACTCGTCTAGGTAAAAGCTCACTATTGGTGGAGCCGTGACCCAGCTGACCCCACGAGCCATCACCAAACGTAAACAAGCCGCCATCCTGCCAGGAAGAGTAAACACACTGACCTTTTCCGTGCTTTTTTCCATTTAAGAGGGAAACTTTATGCATAGTCTTGCACTAAAACACTTATGGCACACGTTAGGTGGTAGATTAAGATAAGATGGGGTTAGACCGTGTGGTTGGAATAAGACTCAGTTTTTAACTCTGTATTAACAGAGTGTTGTGTAAAATAATATAAATCTCTTGCACCAATTTTTATGGCAGCTAAACAAGAACGACCTAACAAAACAAGACTTTATAATATCTGGTTGCATAATATCTGTTACTAGAAATGGCCAAAATTAAACATCCATATGTAAAGCATGTACAACACAGTTAAACATAAATCATACCTTTGTCAAGGCTGCTGTATGTTCATCTCCACAGCTGATGTAAACAACTTTCTGAGATCTCAAAAATTTGATGTGGCATGGGACGGCACGATCTGTGGAAGGCGACAACACACGAGCAAGTCCACACTGTTAAACACACGATACGATATTATCACAATACTTAACGCACGATACGATATTATTGCAATTTTTTAAAAATATTTTGCGATATTCAGATTCTGTACATAAAGGTAAACTTTATCAATATTTATTTTATCTAATATCAAAGTCTCACACTCAGTCTCTCATTTCAGTCAGTTTTATTGTTGACAAACTGAACGGTTTGTATTACAGTCTAGTCCAACTTAACTGAATGCAACCATCTGGTACAATTATAGCTATTCTGAACTTTGAAATTTATGAAAACTATGCAGCCCCTTCAGCAACTGAAGAATTTGAAAGTAAATTAAAACAAAATATAATTTTACATTAAATAAAAAAGTTTTAAACTTAATTAAAATAAAACATGTCTTAAATTAAAATAAGTAAACTGTCATGTTTATTGCGGCCAAAAAAAAAAGTTACACACATTTGGACAGTGAAGGAATGTCAGGATTCTTGCTCAGAAAAAGGATCAACATGCTCTGAAGTCAGAGCATGTTCCAGTCCACAAAAACTTTTTTTGTAACAAAATATCGATTTCTGCTGTCCCTGTATCGATACATTATTAGCAAACAAAATATCACAATACTACACAGTATCGATTTTCCCCCCCCCACCCCTACAAATAAGCCACACTTGTTCAGATTTTTTCTATTTGTACCATCATGAACTTTACAATTACCTGCTAATAGAGGCCTCTAGAGTCTGAAATGTAGCTGCTGGGTTTTTTGCAGTTTCTCTATGTATTGCTCAGTTTGAATTTGCTGAGACGTCCTTTCCAGGGAAGATTGTGGCATTGTGTTAAGACGTGAATGCTTCAGATCAGAAAGTGCCAAAACGTCTGCTTTGATAGCGGTACTCACACTTGACAGTCATTATTAATTATTAATAGTACCTAGCTGTTACTTAACCTCTAAAATATTATCAAAAGAGTACAGGTGTACTTAGTTTTTCACAACACCATGTGGAGTACTGTGAAAACCTTTTTTTTTTTCCAAGCGCGAATAAATTGATAAAAATGTGAGACACAATATTACGTAAAGATTTATATAATTTGCATGAAGCTCTACACTCTGCATTATATCATATAACAGTCGCTGTTCTTTCTAACCAGGTGATTATTACCTTGTTTATCATTAAGGCCCAGTTGTCCAGCTCTGTTTTTGCCCCAGCCAAATACAGCTCCAGACAATGAGAGGGCAAAACTGTGGTCTCCTCCTGCCGTTATTTGTGCCAAAGGAATTCCTGCCAGAGACTTTAGAGGATGAGGGAACAGCTTGCTGGGCTCTCCTTTCCCCAACCCGAGCTGCCCGCTGGTGTTCTGGCCCCATGTGAACAGCTGGCCATCTGAGAGGAAAAACGCACATCATGAACTTTACCTCACATCAACACCAATAATGAACACAAAATACAGGGCAGATGTCTGTTTTATAGAGTGGCTATATTTAGAGCTGTTACAGGGTGTGGCTCAGACCTACATATTGCCAAAACATCAACAACACCAAATGTTTTCATTTATAGCCAAACTTAAATCAAGTCAAAGCTTACACCAAACATAAATAAATACACAACTTTTCAGGCTGACAGATAAATCACAGACCCCATTATCCTGTTAGTATTAATACATGAAGCTATGTGTGTTTAGCCCCAAGAAGCTGTGGTTCAACATCTGATCACATTTCTTTGGACAAAAAACAGTCAATTTAAAATCTCCCATAATGCAAAACCATTGCATTTTCTCAAACTATGCTCTCCTCCCTTTGCAATCACATATTTTAATGAAAATATTATGTCTTGAGTCCTAGTCATGCTAACCTTGATGCTGATGGTTGACACTTTGTTGTTACATTGATAAACACACACACTTGTTCTCCATCATTACTGCCTGGTGATTGCTCGTAAAACAGCCTTGACCATGTGCAAGTTTCACTCAGATCTGACCAATACTGTTAAGGCTTAACGCTTCTAGTGAACTGTGGACGAGCGGATAGATGAGCTAAAATTTAAGAATTTATGAGGGTTTTCTGATGCCATACATTTCAGCTCGATTGGACACAGTTGGGATCCAACATTCAGATCGTGAACAGTGATGAGGTGTTATAAAGAAATTGTCTTTCACACCTCTAGAAAGTGCGATGCAGTGCTGATTCCCACACATTACTTGAGAGATGCGATGGTCACACAGTCTTTTGACCAACCTAGGATAAATTTAAAAAGAAACAAAAACATTTGTTTATCAAGCTAAAAAATACACATTTAAAACATTTCTTGTTTAAGTAGATGATGCATGAAAAGGCTGGGAATTCCAAATAATGTCAAACCTGATGTCTATTGTCTTAGCTGATTATAGGCCAATCACAACCTTCCTAACCTGCCTTTTTCAAAAAGTCTTGAAAGAGTAGTTGTAAAACAGCTAACTAATCATCTGCAAAGAAATTGTTTATTTTAAAAGTTTCAGTCAGGTTTTAGAATGCATCAGATTGCAGAGACAGCTTTAGTGTAGGTTACAGATGGTTTTCTTATGGCCACTGATGGTAGATTCCTGTCTGTGCTTCTTCTAAACTTCGGTGCAATGAGGTTCGATGACCATAATTTAATTACAGCGATTAGAGCATGCTGTAGCTATTCAAGGTGGTTCGACTCACATCTATCTAATAGACTTTTTACTTGCTATTTAACTTTTATTTATACAGGTAGCCCCATTGAGACTCAACATCTCATTTACAAGAGAGATCTAATTCAGACAAACTTCGTAAAATTATAACACTTCAATTTGTTCATGTTAATTGGGAGTCCTCTTTACACACAAAGGTGAATTATGGAGTTCTACAAGGTTCCACACTAGAACCAGTTCTGTTTATATTATACATGCTTCCCTTAGGCGAGGGGTGTTGAAATCCAGTCCTCGAGAGCTACTGTCGCGCTCCTTCTTCCGACACACCTGAACCAAATGAATGACTTGTTACCAGGCCTTTGCCAAACTTGATGGCATGCTGAAGGGGTAATCCAATCATTTGATTCAGCTGTGTTGGAGTAGGGATGGATCTAAAAGCCGCAGGACTGGAGTTGGACACCCCTGCCTTAGGCAAAACATATATTTTCACTCCTATGCAGATGATGCCCAACTTTATCTATCCATGAAGCCAGAAAACACACACAACTTAGTGAAACTGCAGGAATCTCTGAAAGACAAAGACCTGGATGACCTATAATTCCTAAATTCCGCTACAAACTAAGGTTAGCATACGTGGCCCTAAAAAAAAAAATCTTAGAAATATGTTACTATATGCTTACTCTAAATGGGATTACCTTGGCCTCCAGTAACACTGTGAGGAACCTTGGAGTCATTTTGACCAGGATGTTTTTCAATGCACACACTAAGCAAATATATAAGAACTGCTTTCTTCCTTTCGTGCAATCTCTTTCTCAGATTGATACTGAAAAACTAGTATTTATTACTTCTACGATGCAGTATGGTAATTATTGATCTCCTAAAAACTCACTGAAAAGCTTCCAGCTTTTCAGTGAGTTTTTGTCATGAGTACTGACAGGGACTAGAAAGAGCATATTTCACCCATACTGGCTTCTCTTCACTGGCTCCCTTTTAAATCCATAATAATCGGGTCCCATTTTATGTTAAAGACCTCATAGTACCGCATCACCACAATAGAGCACTTTGCTCTCAGACTGCAGGCTTACTTTTAATTCCTAGAGTAGTTAAAAGTAGAATGGGAGGAAGAGCCTTCAGCTTTCAGGCCCCTCTTTTGTGGAACCAGCTTCTAGTTTGGATTTTGGAGACAGACACCCACTTTCCTTTTCAGATTAGGCTTAAAACTTTGCTTTTTAATCAAACTTATAGTTAGGGCTTGATCCAGTGATCCTGAATCCTCCCTTAGTCATGCTGCAATAGGCCTAGTCGGCTGGAGGCTTCCGTGATGTACTGAGTGTTTTTTTTCTCTTACCATGTGTTTTTACACTAATCTTCATTAAATCATTAGTTATTAATAATTTCTTGCGCTCTTCCACAATGTGTCTTTCTCATGTCATCCTTCCCTTACCCCCAACTGGTCGAGCCAGATGGCCGCCCCTCCCTGAACCTGCCTCTGCCTGAGGTTTCTTCCTGTTAAAAGGGAGTTTTTCCTTCCCACTGTCACAAAAGCGCTTGCTCATAGGGGGTGATCTGATTATTGGGATTTTCACTGTATTACTGTAGGGTCTTTCTCTTACAATACAAAGTGTCTTGAGGCATCTATTGTTGTGACTGGGTGCTATATAAATAAAACTAAGTTGAACTGAATTATGAAAGGCTGCTGCATACAAAATACTGACTATTAAACTATCTCGCTGAGTATATGTTTACATGGGGCTTCTTCTCCTCCACTATAACACTGAGGTTAGTCTGAGTAACCAATGGATTAACAATGAAGATGTCACTGTAGTTTTTCTTTCTTTTTAATAATGATTTTGTGAGCATATAGATATAAATATATTTCTGATATATCTATTTAGTCTTAGTCTCTTTTGTCTGCTTTCTTCCCCTCATAAACTTTCAGTAAATTGTCTATTAAAAATAAAATTGTTTGTCAGGGCACTAATTGCTTATTCTAGAAAACGTTTTGCAAACCACTTATTACAGTAAAATCCCATTTTCCCAGTATTTGCATGTGAAAGACTTACAGGAAGTCTGTGACTAACAGTTTTCAAATAGGCTCTGATAAACCTGTCTACGTCTGCACGCTCTATGGACACACTTAGCTGTGGCAGTGGCCAGATGTACGCTGTACAAGTAGGTGCTAGGCTGCTGGTAAGTACTGTAAGTTTTCCTACTGGCATGTGTAATTCTGTGTGGCCAGGCTAAACCCTTCTTCCTATAAACTACACGGGCACCTGGGAATTCGAACAGTCGTCTCTGTGGTCCCCAGTCCCAGCTGTCCCCCATCACCAGCTCCCCAGGCAAACAGTTGACCCTGTTCATTCACTGCCATCGAATGCCCCCGACCGCATGACACCATCGCAATCTTTTGGGTATCCAGAGCCCCAACAACCTCTGTGAAGAGATGACAGGTCTACAGTAGAGGTCTTTTCATTACTTTTACTCTTTACCCATTTGTTTTTCAGTTATAAGTCTAAATATTTTAAACTACATGCTATTTATTATACAAGTATTTATTGTACACAATAATACAACAGATCCAAGAAACATAATATACACATTTCTTCTGAAAATAGTATATTATTAACTGCACTGAGAAATGCTGTGTTGAAGCACGTGCAAAAAGGATGTGTGGGTGAGACTTTGCAGTTGGTGTTGGTGGTATTCTGCTAAGGACCAACTAAGGGTTAGCTGCTTTAGACAAATTGAAAACTCAAAATAGTTGATAATGTGGTTTTAAGTGAGGTAAGACTATAGCATTTAATCAACAATCAACATTTTTAAGCTTGTTAAAAAGATTCAATAACATAAACATAAAATGATAAAGGCCTTATAACAAAAATATAATTATGCCAAGTTGGCCCAGCATGTTATACAACCTGTGAGATAACATCCCAGAATCTATGCAGTGTATCTAACTAAAGATGTGGATGGACATACTTCAAATAAATCTGTGTATGATTTTTAAGGTCCAGCAATTCTTGTATTTGTTCAGGGCTGTTACAAGTTCACCCACATGCCATAACAAAGAACATGTAGAACACATTTCCACCCACATAATACCAACACAGACCCATCATGTCTGCAGTCACTACCATTTTAGGAAAAATGCCCAAAATGTGGGTACACGAATCCTTTCTGTTTCATGTCAAACTCACCTAATGATGCCCAATTCCAGCATACAGTCATGCTGCTGTTACATGAGTGTCTGTGCTTTTTTTAAATCCTCAGTCATCCTGCTTCCACATCAGATAAAAACACAACAGCCACTGAACCTGCTAAGACTTGCAAAAGACATTTCACTGCATGCTCAGTCTTTGTAACTAAGCATCAGGGTATTTTTCTTCTCCCATATAAAATATTATTGGTGTCCACTAAAGAGCTTTCGGCTTATACTAAAGGAAAATAACCAGGTCTGTGATTTCTTTAAGTTTTTTGAAAGTGGAGTTTAATTTATTCCAGTTTAAAATTAATTATTATTTATCAAATGGCTGAGGAAAAAAAACTTTATATAAAACTTTCTATTATTTGAGGCAAAACATAAAACAGACTCTTTAACTCAAACAACTATGTGCAGACCAATCTTGCTCGTGTGCCTAATCACTCATCATAGATAAGTTTTAACCTTGGTTATGTGCAACTAAGTCAGCCAAACATCACTAACGGCCCAGAATTTCACCATCAGCCCATGCCCATTTGTATAACTACTTTAATTGATTAACACTTTTATTTAAATGTAAAAGATGCAAAATAACGAGCTAGGTTTTTAATACATAACTCCACTATAGTTGAAGAACAGAATACAATTTGACTTTTTTATTAGACCATCAATTCACCTCCTGCTTGTGCAGCCAAACACAGACAAAGACAAATCATGCCAAATCAGTCCAAATTCAGGCACATGCTCAAACATACTTGCTATGTTGTTCACCAGGGTGGTCCAATCTGGTGTTTCCAATTTAGAGCTTACCTGGGGAAGTCCCTGCTTTGTCATGACCCAGCTGTCCCCAGCTGTTAGAGCCACATGTGTACACACTGCCATCATACATAAGAAACACAGAGTGTTGGCTTCCACAGGCGACCTCTTTCATTCCCCTGCCACTGAACACATGACAGTTCCTCGGCTCAAACACAGGGTTCTTCTCCACACCAATACCCAACTGCCCATCCTTGGCATTCCCCCAGCACAGCATGTTGGTGAAGGGAGAGGAAATGAGCACCGATGTGAAGAGGCAAAGAGAGTGACAGCCAGATGGAGGAAGACTATAATGATCAAGCTCGAGAGCAGGCCCGCTTTCGCCTCTTCATGTAAATTCCAACCCTAGAAGCAAAAGAAACAGCGTGATTATGCATATTTCTTCGTAAGGAGCTGATTACTTTGCTCCATATGTGAACTCTTGACAGTTTTTCAATTAGGGAACAAGGACGGGCTCGGAGGTTGCTGTGGGTGTGTGTGACAGTGATGTAAGCATGATGACAGAGGAACAGGCAGTGTATTTAAATAAACCCTGTCAGTGTAATCCTGGCTTAAGCAGCTCCAAGCAGTCCCGCCTTAATGTCCAGCCTCTTCTAGCACAATAATATTACCAACTGAGTAAGCCAGAAAATACACAAAAGAGAAACGGGCCAATAGAGAGTATGCTTTACCTCACAATGTCCCAAAAACGTGACTTTTAAATATTATACATTTTCACTGTTTAAGGTGTAAATCGTAACTGGGATAAACGCCATATAAATATTTTTTATTAATACTATGAGTTATATCATTACAAGTATAACCTATATTACAACCCTGCAAAAACTAAACTGAATCACCTCTGAAAAAGGTGATTCAGAGGTGATTCAAAAAACACCTCTGAAAACAGTTGTGATGAGAGGATGCGGGCACATGTATTAGAAAGCACTAATTTACCTGGGAGGGTGGAGGAAAATATAGGGAATGGACCAAAAGCCCAGGGTGACCATCCTTATCGCAGTTAGTAAACATTAACTAAATGTTACATTAAATAAATATTAGCTATACATTATAGCTTTGTTTAGCATGCTATAGCACACCAGTCTTGGCTGTGAGTTGCTCCCGTGTATTACCAGTGCGCTATCATTATTATTATTATCTAAACACTGGTAGCTCGATGTGAGATACGCTTAGCTGTATATTTAGCTGTATTTTAAGTGTCAGCGGCTGCTTTATCGTTTGTGAGGACCAGCACGTTAAGTCAGGTTAGCTTCCTGACCCGTGCTGTGTGTACATTACAAACACATCCTGCAGCAGTGGCTAAATGTCCCCACTGACATTACCTGAGTAAGTTTGTTAGCGAGCCTGACAAACCACACAAGCCGTTATAGTTAATAGCTAACTAACGTTCGCAGGCTAAAACAGCGCTGGCTGTCAGTCTTATAGCTAAAAAACAGAGACCCGCTGGCTAGCCGATGAACACAACCTAAGCACAGCGGCGCTGTTTTACAGCTGGGTGGTGCAAAATTAAAACAGTGTGTTTACCTTGACAGATGCATTCTGAATTTGGGCGACTGGTTTCGGTTCATCAGCCCAGAAAACAAACGAGGAAGTGCCACAGCTGCTTACGTCACTAGACGTTATGGGCAGGAGACAATGTGATTGGTCCGCCGAGCATGGGGCTCTACCAATGGCTGTGTCCGAATTGGTGAATGCCTACTAGCGTAACAACAAAGTCCGTGAACATTAAATCTATTGGTGTGGCTATTTTATTTTCCCAATATTTAATACTTTTTTACAAGCTTTGTTTAAAATGGCGGAGGCTCTTAATTTTAATATCTGAATCATGTCAGCATCCCGTCAAACTAAGTCTTTTAGGTGTTATGTTTCACGTTTGTGTTAGGTATTGGAAGGTCCTGTGATGTTTTTTATGTGAGTGAAGTTGCCCCCCCCCCCCCCCCCCCACCTTCTTCAAATCCAACAAAAGTGGTCCACAATATGTACGTCTCCCACAGTGTGTGTCTGACAAGGTAATCAGCAACACAGGGGCACCACAAGGGACTGTCTTTTCTACTATTTGTTTATAATGGAGCATTGTAAGGAAAGATAATTTCCCCTAGGGATCAATAAAGTAATATTATTCTAATTCTGATGTACTGTCTGAGTACTTGTGTATACATTTTCTGCAGTTTTATGTATTTATTTCTACTTTTTCATTGCAGGAAAACATTTTGTTTATTTCACTAAATGTATCTAATAACAGCGTTATGCACATATCAGAACCTTGACATATGTCAAATTTTGAGGTTTGACTTTTTTTTTTTTTATCCAACTCATCCTAGTTAACGACTTATCTTCCACTTTTACCCCCAGGTATGGAAAGAGTTTGACACACTGGCTGTATCCCAATTCAGGGTCTGCAGCCTTAAAGGCCGCATTTTAAGGCCAATTACGTCACAGCGACACGACGAAGGCTGTCCCAATTCAAAGGCTGCTCGAAAATGCGGCCCTCAAATGCGTCCTTCATTTCATTGAATTTTAAGGATGTGGCGGTGGACTCCGTGGCCCAACATATCCCAGAATGCATAGCGCGGCAGTGGGTGTGGATAATTTTGCCGGAAAAAATACGGCGGAAGAGGGGAGGCCGAAGAGTAAACTTTTAAAAGTAAGTACTGAATATTATGTTACTTATTTATGTGCGAATGTTTAATAACGAAGAACATTAAAACATTACTGTTGGCCACATGTCGGCAAAGTTATGTGACATTAGCGATGTTTGTACTAACTTGGTTTTAAAGCCGTAACTTTAAAATATACACCGTTCAATTGTTGACGTTAATCTTACAGAGAATGTGATGATTTTATGGATATTTAAATTAAGCACTGAGACAATTTTAGTAATGCCAATATATTAAAAGAACAATATTTGTCTCTCATATATATAACACAGTTATATATACAGTGTCAAAGAAACCTGTCTTTGAGTGAAGATTTAAGGTGACAGGAAATATAAATAATATAAACAAATGCAGCTTGAATCTTTACTGAAGCTCAGTATTTGAAACAGAGTTCATTCACTGCTGTAATAACTAATAATGATTGAAATTATAACTTTAATATTGGCCATATTATATTTACATTACCAAAGTGAGATGACTTTAGTCTCATGAACAACATTAGCTAATTGTTATTTACTAGCTAATCTTAAATGACTGTTCAGTACAGAAGTGAAGCCCAATAATCATGATTTCACAGTCAGCCTCAGATACTTACCAAATCAAAGCTCATGTAGAAACAAACAAACAAATGAACAAAAGATTTTCTCCTTCATTTCTGTCAAACAAAGCTGTATGAAACGTTTCCAGCTGTTAGTGTCATGGTTGCTAGGCATCCTGGGCAGCGAGACGGAGGCTAGACTGTCCCATTTCACAAGCCTCTCACTTCCGGCCTTTGAGTACGCGGCCCTTGTGGGCCATTAAGGCTGCAGACCCTGAATTGGGATACAGCCCCTGTTTCGTTCTCCACCCAGTAACCTAGATTCCAGCAGGCAAAGATTGGACTGACGTAAACACCCAGGCCTAAATTACCTACTGGAGGCTCCGGGTCTAAATTAGTGCCCTGGCCATAAAGAAACCAGAAGCTTAGTGAACAAAATCAATGCTTGGATGACGACATTGTGTCACAAATTGTATTTTCTATTCCTACATTGCCCTTTCGGTGTTTCGCGACAGTTGGCGCTTAGAGGTGCAGCTTTATTATTGGTACCCATAGCTGCCATTAAGACTTTTTTCGGCTAATTTTATGCGCTGTAGACGGGGCGTCAATGTGGGCGGATACTCTTACAAGATTTTGATTGGTGCGGTCACATCATAGGCCTTGCTGTTTGATAACAAGGCAAGACGAGGGGGCAACCGTTTTCATTCAATTTGTTATCACGCCACAAGAAGCAAGCAAAGGATCTTTAAAGTTGACGAATACATCTGAAACTCGCGAGGTATGGCTTTTAGTCAACATGCAACTGAAATCTCGGTAATGTTAGACGAAATGGTAACTTTTACCTGATGCTATCTACCTTGTTAGCTTGCGTGCTACAGAGCTATCGTTTGCAGCTAGCTAGTTAATGCTAATATGAAAAATGGATGACGTTACCGTTTATATACTGCTTCTTTTCGTAAGTGTATTGAAACTGCATTTTATTAAGGACTGCTTCTTATTCAGATTCTCTTAGGATAGCACTTCTAAGTGCCTCACACATTTATGATATTGGGATCGATAGTGGAGCAGTTAGCTTAATGGCTATTGCATCATTCTTTAGCTTTGCCTTTGACGCACATTCTGAGAACCTTCACAGACATGTTGACGCACATGAATACACGGTTTACCCTGAGATGATTTACAACATATGGACGATATAGCACGTCGGAAATTCTCCCTAATCAGTGTTTATTCACTAATTAAACCAAATACAATAAAGGTCATTCATTAATGCTGTCCGAGTAAATGTTGCTTATTAACCCATAAGAAGCCCTGTACACAGTGAGGAAAGTTCCTGTTAAGGCTTTAACACTCTCCTATAGGTTTTACTAACAGTAAAAAGAGTCTGGGCTCATATATGTTAAATTTTAAGTGTACAATAGTGTGAATTGAGGTTGCTATAGTAGATGTCCGAAAAAGGCTGTGCGTGTTGTTGTTACTGAAAGGAAGGTTTGTTTGTTTTTTTTTAAATGTCCTTTCAACTCGACAAACCTTGTTGTTCAATAGCCAGACACGGATTTCGTAAATGCCAAGTAACAGGCAAGACTATGGTTTGTTGGTGGCAAAGAGTAAATTGTAAAGTTTGTTAAATTTTATAATGACCTTTATCTCCGCTAGTGTTGAGCTATAACCTTCAATTATTTTATGCCTCTTCATTCTTTAGTATGCTAGGAATCTGTATAATCTTAATGAACTTCAAAAAAAGTTTGCATATGCTACATTTAGTTGAGATTGTTAAGAATATATGCTTATGTGTTGTTTATGTTTTGAGCGACCTCTCATTTCTTTACGTTTTCCTGGGAAAATAGGAAATAGTTGGAAATCAAGTATTTGGGGTAAATACAGAGTTTTTATAATTCTAACAAGCTTAAAAGTCAATATTTGGAATGACTACCTTTATTCTTTAAACAGTCTTCAGGACTAGTTCTCCAGACTTTTTGAAGGACATTCGAAGCTCTTCTTTGGATGCTTGGTGCTCTTTGTTCCATTTTCCTTGACGGTGATCCCACAATGCTTCAATAATGTTAGGGTTCGGGATCCGGAGAGGCAAATCTATGACTAATGACTCTTAAGCTAATTTTTAGGCTACTTATATTTTTTGCTGTGTACTTGTTCAGTTTTCTATTTTAGCACATATTGCAGAGTTTTCAAACAACAGCTTTTTGAAAACTTTGTTGGTGTAAAAATACTTCTGTTCTGTCAAACTTATCTTTGGAGTTTTTTGTGGATTAAACTAAAGAAATGTCTTTATGTGACAGGCCGCTACTAACCAAGTGCCTAAAGATAAAAAGGATAAGATTGGTTATTTCAAGTCAAATCAAGTGGCTTTATTTTCATTTCAACCATGTGCAGTGGTACAGTACACAGTGAAGCAAGACAACGTTCCTCCAAGACCACGGTGCTATATTTAACAGACAATCAACACAGGACTACATAAGGTGAGCAAGAAAAGTGTGCAAAGATTGCACACACAAAAAGACAACCAGTTGTCTGTTGTGTGTAGACACAACACTGGCTCATCTCTTGAATCGCATTGTGTAAATACTTAAATGATTCATGGGTCGATGTTGAGTAACTTAAAAAAACAACAAAAATGGTCAAGTATAAGGGCTGAACTGAAAATGAACGAAAAAGCAGCCAGTGTCCAAAAGAAACTTTGAAAGACCTTCAATCAAAATGTAAAGAAAAGTGGAATGATTCAAGGCTTTTGCACAGTATTAGACATAATTTTATGTCATTTTATGTTACGTTCTATTTGTTTAGCAGCTCTTGGAAGATCAGCAATAAAATTAAATAAAACTGGGTAAAGCTTTTAGTAGTTAGTCGGCAAACACAGAATCCCTGTGGTATCCTTAAATGGAACTTCACAGTAGTAAATGCGCAACACTTTGAATTTAGAATTGAGGATGATTCTTATTGTTAGTTGACTAAATTTTTATTTGAACGTGGTGAATGTGTGAACATGGGGTCTTGAACACAAGACCTGTTGGGCTCCAGTTACTGCCTGTCATTATTTTCTGTCAAATAATAAAAGGTTCAGGAAGTTCACAGGGGGTTCAAGGAGATGACGTCATCTAATAGTCTTAATGCAACATCGATTAAGTATATTTAAAAGTAACCACTTGATTATTTTTAAGCAAATGATCAAGATTAGTATCAGATGCTAGTAATAGTTAGGAGGTATTTGTCACTTATTACTAGATGGATTACATTTCAAATGTTTCAAAAATATGAAGGAATTTGTGTAATCTCAGTTTTTTTCTATCTGATTTGTGTTTGTGTAATGATTTCTAGTTTGAAGAGACCTTTAGTCCTCATAATGGAGCCTCCTCCTAAACAAATAAAAGATTTTTGTCATGCTGTGTTCCCAGTCTAAATGATGGATTTTAATTTTTTTTTCCTTTTCTCTTATTTTCCTGCTTTGTCCAGACAGTACACTGTTCTGCCTCTCCATCCAGTGGCTTCCGAGGTGTTCGTGCTGTCAGGGTGATGTCAACAGCCTGTCTCGCACGCTTGGCAAGATGCAGTGGTCTTCACGTGGGTCGAGCCGGTCTTGTACAGATGAGCGTAGTCCCCCTTCCAGTCCAGCATGACAGCCACTTCCAGTTCATTTTCCGCAAACCGTTCCACACCCCGTCAGAAACTCGGCACAGTAATACACGCTTTGATCCAGACAGCAGCGGCCGCCCCACTACCTGGGATTCATTTGGAATCTGGGACAATCGTATCGATGAGCCCATCCTGCTGCCCCCCAGCATTCGTTACGGCAAGCCCATTCCCAAAGTTAGCCTATCCAAGGTAGGCTGCGCCTCGCTCATTGGTCAACGCAAGGACAATGAAGACCGCTACCGCGTCTCCGAGCTGACCGACAGGGTGCTCTACTTTGCTGTGTTTGATGGGCACGGTGGATCGGAGGCAGCTGACTTCTGTGAAAAATACATGGAAAAATATATCACGTAAGGAGTTCGTATGAGTCGCTGTCACAAGTAGCTTATTCATTTCTGAATAATGTGAATGTCAGATGTCACAGCTCTGTAAGTGATTTTTCTTTCTGATTTCCTCAAGGAACCTTCTTGCAGACGAGGAAAATCTGGAATTAGTTTTAACAAAAGCCTTCCTTGAAGTAGACAAAGCTCTAGCAAGGCATTTGCACTTCTCTCCAAATGGTAGGTGCTTTCACATTATATGTTCTTGGATATGCTGTGTACTCTGTTTTTATGTGATGACACTTGTTTCTTCTCTCTTCAAACATAATTTACTTATCCTACTTAGGCGTTGAAGCTTTGGATTTCCCCACTGAGCACTTTTGGTTAGAGGTCTGTCATTTTCCCCCCAAGTTCCTTAAATAATTCATGAATAAATTAGCTACGCGTAGAAGATATGTTAGTGTTTTTCTTGCTTCCAGCACGACATTGCCAGAAACAGAAAGGTAACAAATTAAAGGAAAAATCAGAGTACACATTTGGATAAACGGAACAGCTTTACCTTACATGCGTGACGCCACACAGGGTTTACCCAGTGGGTCGATTAATGAGAAAATTGTAGGAATTCTTGACTGCTGTTATCAGATCTCGACCATTTAAGAACGTCACTACCCCGAGGTACCTCCTAGTGAGAGAATATCATTTGGACAGAATCAGATCTGTCAGTAGAGGTTTAAAGACTTTGCATAATTAGTTAATAGTGAGTTTTCCTTTAATTTGTCACCAATCTGTTTACTTTTCTTTGTCTGCAAAGTGTTATGTTTAAAGCAGGCATTTTTATTAAGGAATGTTTGAGTATAACTCAAAAAAATTAATGCAAAACATTTCCCTCAATAAATCTAATTTACATGTTTGCCCTATTTCTGTAAAATTCATCAGCTTAGCTTGAAATTTCTCAACCACCTTTTATGTCTTAAGTTTAATGATATATGAACGCTAGTGTACTTGTTACATGGCCTCACTTTGGCCTCACTCTGTGAAATGTCCCAATATGCCTGTATGTGTGTGTGCATGTTATCTACGGCAGCTGCGGAGCCAGCTAAGAGCTGGAAGCCCTTGGCACCAGTGTGGATGACGAGAGGCTAGATATTGAAGGAGAGTCCAGCGGGTCCTAAATCCTGGACTACTGGAAGGTTCCCTATCTTTCTCTCACTTCTCTCTCTCTCTCTCTGCCTCTACCTATCTCTATCTCTCTTTTTGATTTTTCTCTTCTCACCAAGTGTATGCAACGCTTCTTGTGAGACAGTGCTTCAGTTTGAAAGTTGTGTGAGATTTATGTTGTCAGCGACAGATCCAGTCCATGTTTAATATTCAGATTAAGCTTTAAAGAACGTTAAGTCTCTATCAGCTCATTTAATTCTGAGGAGAGGAAAGGATAAACTTTTTAATTGCATAAAATTTTACCGTTATTTATCTACCACCAGAACATTGTTTGCCAATGTCAAATATTTGACAGTAAAACTTGTTAATCTTCTTTGTTCCAGTAATTTCTCAACATTTGGCATAAATAAAACATTTTTTTCTTATTTATTTAAAACGCAAGTCGTTTACTTTACTGAGTCAGTTGAACATAATATTTCTTGTGACTGACTTATTATATTTTCTCAACCCTAGAGGCATCCATGGTGAACATAAGAGGAAAGATAAAATGCTGAACTCACTATTATGACATTCTCTGATGTTTCTGTGTTGCTTTACGAGTATCAGGCCCAGTATCGGGCACTGATAAATGTTGTTGTTATTTATTATCTTTTTGGATTCAGCTTTAGACTTACCTGCTGTAACATTTGCTCTGGACCTCAGCTCTATTCTGCAACAGTTCAACCTGCATGTGTGACTGCCTCCTCTGTTGTTTACTGTGTGAATATCTGTAGTTTTTTCTAAGTCTACTACATGGCTTCCCACCCATGTGTTCATGTTGTAGCGTGTGACTGCGAGTGCGTGAGATACACCATGTTGTTGTTAACACTATGGGCAGTGGCTTTGTGGAGCTTGAGATTTTCTCGTATGTCTCTGTAGCACCCGGGATGAACGCAGGAACCACCGCCACCGTGGCCCTGCTGAGGGACGGCATCGAGCTGGTGGTCGGCAGCGTGGGTGACAGTCGTGTCATGTTGTGCCGCAAGGGCAAGGCCCTTAAACTCACTGTTGACCACACCCCTGAGAGAAAGGATGAAAAAGACAGGTACATGATGCTTTTAAAAGCAGGTTTTAAACTTCATTTTTTCTTTCTTTTTTATTAATTGTAAGTGCCCTGAAAAGAATCCTGCCTTCGTAGCATACATGTACTAATATACCGATCTGCACCTGTTTAAAGGATAAAGAAGAGTGGGGGGTTTATCACCTGGAATAGCCTGGGGCAGCCAAATGTCAATGGCAGGTTGGCAATGACGCGTAGCATTGGAGACTTTGACCTGAAGAAGACGGGAGTCATTGCTGAACCTGAGACCAAAAGAGTAACGGTAGGTTTGTAAATTTAGTTTGTCACTGAAATATATATTTTTTGATACATGTTATCTTCAGAAGATGCAGTTTTTGTCATTTTTCCTCTGTGCACCACCACAGTGGGTCTTAAATCAGACAATAAAGATGCAACTGACTTTCAAACTTTTGAGGGTTTTTACAAAAATGTTAGTGTATAGGCACATATGGCTGCCAATGGAAGCAAGGCACTGGGGTTATTGGTAATGTGACTGCTGACAGAAGTAGCAGGATGAATTCTGAAGTGTGCATGTCATGCTGCAAAAAAAATTTGACAGTGCAAATGATAATGACCTAAAGCAAACTGGAAAAACAACCCAAGAGCTTCTTGAGGGAAAGAAATTTGATATTATTCAATGGCCAAGTCAGTCACATGATCGTAACCAAACAAAGCATGTCTTCAGTTACTAAAAACCAAACTGAAGTCACAGAGAGACACAAACAAGCAACAACTGAAGGTGGCTGCAGGAAAGCCCTAACCGAGCAGCTCGAGGGAGGAAAGCATTAGGTGAGACCTTAGCCACTGACTGCAAAGTTCACCCAGGTGTTTAAAAACAATCCTTATATTTAAAATGTTTGTCCGATTATTTCTGAGGCACTGAAAATGGGGACTGTTTTATAAAAATGACTGCAAAATATTTTGTTTGTATTTTGTACGTCACGATTGTTTGATTTAAAATCCACATTGCTGGTGTATTGGGCAGAACCATGGACTGTTTTAATGCAGATCTCTGCAACAGCACATTTTCACATCTGTTGTTCGCTGAAGAAGACAGTAAAGCCAGTCTTACCATCTTCTTGTAATAGTTCAGTAGATTTGTCTTTTTAATGTCTGTTATAAAGTATTATTTATTTATTCCCTTTCAGTTGCACAATGTCCATGACTCATTCCTGGCGCTGACCACAGATGGCATTAACTTTATTATGAACAGCCAGGAGATCTGCAATGTCATCAACCAGTGTCACGAACCCAAAGAGGCAGCACAGAGAATATCTGAGCAGGTAAAACATTTGATGCTTTTGTTGAATATTAGCCCATGGGTCAATGTGTTACCTGTTCTCCTACAAAGTTGTTTGTTGCTGGGTTTCATTAAGTTTTGGTTGACTCATGTACTGAAATGATCTGTTAGACACAAAAAAGCTTCCCAAAACCGTGTCCATGTTTCCTCAAGTCTGGAATTTCCTACAGAAGATTAATTTTTGCTTGAATTTATCATTCATCCGATGACTTTCTCTAACCTTGTTGTGCTTCACATTGCGGTGCTCTGTTTTGTTTTGTTTTTTTAAGGCTATTCAGTATGGTTCAGAGGACAACAGCACAATCATCGTGGTGCCGTTTGGTGCCTGGGGAAAGCACAAGAGTTCAGACACGAGTTTCTCTTTCAGCAGAAGCTTCGTGTCCAGTGGTCGCTGGGCATAGGCTGCGGGACATAGGATGAAAGGACGAGGTCTGTTTAAGACTTTGTTAACATGTGCAATACATTTGGCTTCCTGTAAAGAAACATTGTAAAAAGTGTGTGGTTTGCCGAAATAATGACACCTAATGGCTACAACATTAATTACAGTTGCATGATGTTTATTGCCTGTGTGAACAAAGAGGCAGTGAATTCATGGGGGTAAATCTCCCTTTATACAAGGTTGTATCTACTAGCAAGCCAATGACCTCATAGGTGCTAAAAGTGTGTGAGCAGCAGACGGGAATGTGTGTTGGCTAAATCTGTAGCCTGCTCTACAGATTTAATTCCTCACCTTCTTCTGCCATTCACACGTTGTTTTCTCAGTTTAGATTCATCACACCACAATCTCACTCACAATTTCATTTTTATTGTTAACCTACATTTTTAAAGAAAATGTATCCCACCAGTTTTAAGAGCACAGGTTTTAAGTTTGGACCTTTTCTCCATTTTAATTTTGGGAGCAAGTGCAACAAAAGGAGTCAGGGTTGGGCAATTGAACTACAGTGATTGGTCATCAGCTGCTGTGAAACCCACACCTTGGTTGAAGAACTGGTGTCACTGATAAAGTCACTGACTGGGCCTTAAAAACTTTATGGCAAATTTAAAATATCTAAATTATATAGCTTTCCTATAAGAATTGTTCTTGTACATTTAGTTGCAAACCAACACTTTAAAATTTCCTTTATATTTAAAGAAAAACAAAATTTCTTAAAGAGCCGCAGAAGTTATTGGAAGACTTGGACAATCTTAAAAGATGTAAAGGTTTTGAACAGAGCTGCCTGGACAGCATTTTGGTGACTGAACTTGGTATTTATATAGGAATAAAAATGAAATTTTATGTTTCTTTGCCAGGCTTGCTTGATTTGCAACAGGTCCTTTAAAGGGGACTTAAGTGTTTGAGGTACTGAATCATACTGTTTCTGTTCTGTAAATAATCATCTGTGTGATATGTACACCTGGAAAACTGGTCTCACCTATATTTTCTTCATATCTCAGCTACGTTTGGCACATCAGAATATTCTACACATGCAGGTCTTTAGACACGGACCTGTGGTGTGAGTAACCTGGCGTTATTTTTGGTTTTCCACCGTTGTGTGTCAGTCAGACACAACAAAGCACACCTAATGCAACACTAGAGAATTGTTTAGCTAAGAGCCATGTATGACAATGTGAATGTTTGCTTAAACTGAAACAATGTAACCAGTCTCTGTAGGCTATAGGTGTGACTAAGCTGCTCAAGTCGTGTTGGCTGACCTTATGTGAGTGGATGTGTTTTCAGACTTAATCCGTTGAGCTGGTGGTGTGATCTTTTATTTTGTCCTTGTTAAGGCTAAAGAAATACAGCACGTCATATTTATCAGCATTATTTTATCTGTGAGTTCCTAATGTTGTATAAACTGTCATCTTGTAAATGTTCATGTAAATATATTTTCTCTCCCTTATTCTTGTATCTAACGGGACTTTGGATATTATAAAGGCGCTTGTGTGTATGATTTTCAAAATAGTTAACAAGCCTTCTGTCAGAGTTACTCTCTAACCTTGTGTTCAGTATTTTACTGTACTTTGTTGCACTGCCTCTGAAATATAATCATTGTGGTGTTGGATCTGCACCTGGGACCCAAATGTGACCGTTTGAACGACACTGTTAGTACTGTACTCTTGGTCTAAACGGCTTGTGACACTTTCAATAAAAAACGATACATTTAGAAGCCGTTTTCTTTGTAACATGGACGTGTTGTTATCCTCGTGTAGGTGATCGAATGCTTTTGTCCATACAGTGAAAGATTTACATCAACAGAGCAGTTTACATGCCACTTCAAACAGATAAGAAAACATTGATATTTTTTAAAATATTTATTTTTGCATTATGTCTACATATATTCCAGATTTTTCTTTACTTTTTTTTTTTTTTATTTATTTTTTTAACATTGCCAACGAGCTCAAACTTGGTCATCTTTATTTAGAAAATTACAAATTGTATGGAAGAATTTGATAAATTAAAGAAGGCAGGTGTCTGAAAAATAAATCTTGGACACCTTAATTGAGTCCAGAGTTAGGAAGCTCTGCTCCACCTACTTGACTAATTAAATAACAGGTATACGTAATAAATAATGAAATCTTAATTGTTGTCAGTTAGACAAGAACACAATTTTTTTTATTTTTTTTCAGTTAACAAAAAAAAATCTCATTTTTATCTGGATTGATTGTGTAGATTCAAACTGCTTTAAGTTGTTGGGGAAACAACCTGACAAACGAATAATAAAAAAACTTCCTGTTTATCCTCAGAACAAATTCAAGAAATTTCCAAATGTAAATGGAGAACTAGACAACTAGACATTCACTCAGTTGTGGTCAATGTCAGTTTGATTTCTACAGCACTTTGGTCAGCCATGTTGCTTTTTAAAGTACTTTACGGGTTGGTTTAAAACCACATGAAACTACACATTAATAAAACAAAATCAAACGAACATATTTGAATAAAACAAGATGATAATAATAATAATAATAAAGGGGAACACAACATAAAAAGCCTGATGGGACTTGAATTTGACTTTGAACTTCAATTAAAAGGCTGGATTTAAAAGACTGCATAAACTACAGTACAAATATCAAGTGGCAGGTTATTGCATTAGTCTAGGGTCTGCAGCTGAGACTGAATCGAGACTTCGGTTGCACTGAGAGCATCTGGCTACATGTTTTGGAGTTATATAGGTTGAGCGGCTTGACTAAATAGATGAATGACATATTGTTTAAGACTTTAAAAGTAAGTCAGAAAGCAGCCATCTCAGATCTATGTGAAAAGTGCCATGTGCCACAAGGATACATGACCACAGCATGGAGATACTCTGAGAGAATATTCTGAGCCACTGTGAGATTTCTTCCAAGGCCACCAAGGGGAGACAGAACTCAAAGTTAATGTTTGTTCTGACACTGATCCAATGGATCCACCACAGAATCCACGGCAAGAAGCACTGAGTGGGATTGCAGGTGTCAGCCATTGCTTCACATCTTTCCTTGTCGTGGGTTCCAGAGTCGTTTTCCATCCCTGCCTTCTGAACATGAATGCAGTAGACGTCTTTAGGTGGAAGCTTCCACAGAGTAGAGTTACTCCGTGACACCAAAGAAGTTACATAAGACCGCTTTCCTAACGCACTTATGTTGAAAATTGATAGGCACACTAATGCACACATGCAGACTCTTTCAAACTCTGGACGCAGCATCACACCGTTGCAATCTAATGCTGCTAAAATTAGGATCATAGTTCTCTACAGTCTTCACAGGATTGTTGGCAACCTAACAGAGACTATATCTTGTGCAATAAATCCATTATGCTCTCCTGTGAAACCTGATCCTGTTTAGTCAAGAGTTGCATGAAGACACAGATATAAATTTTCTTTTACACGCAGGCATTGAAATCCAGCATTCACAGTCACACTCTGGGCTTTAGTATCACAAACACAAAGTTACTGCAGTACATCTACTTTACCAGGATGCCACAGGTAGATATTCTCTCTTGTGACAAACTAAAGTTAGCCACACATATTTAATTAATTTGACTGACGATAAAAGTTTGTGTAAGATGAGCCAGGTATGCAAACTTCAATGCAATGATACATTAACATTTAAATTCCCACCCCCTAAAAATCTGTAAGCTGTGTATCTGTCAGTCACCCCTTGAATTAAGTGTCCAGAACTATTAAACTGCATTTCTAGACATTTTAAAAGGGGATAGATGCTCTACTAACTACTTCAGCTACAATCTATTAAGTTCTGACCCTCAGCACTCATGTGTAACCCCATACAGTAGTGGGTAGCTAAACAACAGATTGCCAGATGCAGATTTCATTATATTCCAACTCCTGGAAGAAACCAGTAACTCTGGTGGAAAAGGGGGATAAGCTGATTTATTATAAGTGGCATAACTATAGAAAATGCTATAATGAAGTTATCTGGCTAACTTTTGTATGAATAAAACGGAAAAAAAGAAAAATGAGCAGCTGTGAAAAATGTGATGGGCCTCACCTCCCTCCCCCAGCCTGAGTGGGGTTGACCCTTGTGTGAGCTGCCGCTGGCCATCAGTCTGCAGCAGCAGCCCTCTCACATCCTCACCGCCCGGTAAGTCCCAGCTACAAATATTTTCTCTCCTCACTCTGTTGATTTCAGCAGCTCCTCAATCATATTTTATTTATTAACGTCTGCAAGAAATCACGTGCAGCTGCTGCCTTGATTTAGCATTGGCGCAAGAAGAAATACTCCCTTAATTTTATCTCAGGCAGGTTTGACCCATGGAGTGTAAATCACCGAGGTCACGTGTTTTACATAGCTATAATATTCTTGTCCACTCATATACCTGCTGTGTTTTTTTTTCTTTCTTTAACACGTGAGCTCAAACACAAAACACTGCTATAAAGAGCAGCGCGTGCCACAGAAACAACGTGTGGATTTAAAAACTGTACTTTGTTCCCAATAATAATAATAATAATAGTAAAGCACATCAATACGTTTCAGTACATCTTTAGTCCTCTAAATTAATACAAGTTAAAATAAATAGTGGACATGTCCTTTGAGTCGAGCACCCTCATAAATGTGTTTAGAAATATTAAGCTTACAGTGTTGTCCAGCATGTCATCCCCGAGTAATGCAGTGAAAAGTCCACTGTTCCTTAAATTCCAGGATTTTTATTTGTTGTATTTATTTATCCTTATCAGTTTATCCCTTCGAAGCCGTAGAATACCAGCCTTAGCCTGCATTTAAACTTACAACTTCAAAATTAAATTAGATTAGAGTAGATTAGAAGAAATGTGTGTCCACATGTTGATCTTTTTTGCTTTATAAAATTTAGAGCTAATGCCTCCTTTGGCAATGAACATTTAGTTACTATCTTGTTGTTTACCACTTTTGCAGGTGTTTATTATTTAAGTGAGACTCTCAGGATGGTTAAAACAGCTGATAACTATGCTGATTTTAGGATTATTGCTTCAAAAAGTGATTTGCATCCAGCAGGTATTCAAGAGGTGGAAACCTTAACACCACTTCAAAGCGATCCTTATCACCATACTGATCAGTCTGTGCCTTTAGTAAAGTAACAGCGTTTCTCTTTCATGTATAAAATTCTGTGTTTTTGGTTGCAGCAGAGGATGATGGAGAAAACCAGTCACATCAACATTGCAATGATAGAAGACATCGGTACTAACGGGATGGCCGTGTCAAAGGTCGGCACGGGCGTGGACGGGACGAAACAGCGGTGCGGTTCCACCGTGAGCTTCCACAACATCCAGTACAAAGTGCAGCAGCAGAGCGGCTTCCTCTGCAAAAGAAAGATCCTCTCCAAGGAAATACTGGTGGACCTCAAGTCAGTCTCTTTGTCTTTCTCCGCTCTGTCACCTTCTCCCTCGCTTTCCTCCGTTTTCTCATCACTCACACACTACGCGCACATGAATTTACAGATATTAACCTGCAGAGCTATGATTTGCTCACTTGATAAGTGCAGCAGAAAACCTGTAAAACATTTAATACCTGTTTTTTTAAAATTATTTCCCCTCTGCTTAAGCTAGCTGAACATGCACAGAACCCCATTAAACAGTAGAAATCTTATGATTTTTACTTTGTTGAATTTCAGAAAAAATGCCAAATGAATCCTTTTGAATTTTATTGCACTGACTGTTTTAGATTTCTTTTAATTTTGGGGGGTGTCGTCTTGCTTTTTTTCTTTTGTTTTCCATGTCAGTCCAGTACAAAGTGGGACAATAGTGAATAGACCCTTGCAGTTCCTTTCTGATGGTATTAAATACAGCTGACGTTTCCCATGGAAGAATGAATCATTTCACACAAGTTTTTTTGGGGGGGGAACCTTTTTCCTGCCACAGTGTTAATTATATGATATTAAGCATGGTTTCTTGCATATAATCTCTCAAATGCACTAAAGAGCAGTCTGCCAGGGAAACGAATTAAACAGCGTCACGTGATCCACCGCCAGACCTTAATTCAGTCTTCAACTCTGTTTTAAATCACTGACTCACTCCGTGCTTTCTGAAGTCTCTGAAGTTCTTTAAATTGTTACTTTTTAAAAAAAAATGATATGATATCTGTATTTGCTGTAAAATCCATTCATGAATATTACTTTAAATGGGATTGGGAGGGCTGATTCATTTAATAAAAGTAGTTCATTTCAGCATGTGTCTAAGGACCATATTAACTACTTTGATTCACATGCTTTGTGTCTGTGGCATAAAACTGATACAGTAAAAATCTAAGAAAAAACATTTATAATTGGAAACATAAGCAAATATGTGTCCCAGTATTTGAGTTTCTTTTTTCATTATTAAATCATTACACTCTTTTTGCCTGTGTCACTGTCTCGCAGTGGGATTATGAGACCTGGTCTGAATGCTATTCTTGGACCTACTGGAAGTGGAAAATCTTCGTGAGTACTACTTCAGTTTTCAAAAATACAGTTAGGTCTATAAATCATTGTATTATTATCTTATTACAGTATAAATCAATTAATCAATATGTGATTGAACAAACAGTAATACAAGCAGTACAAGTAAGTATCGCATTTGCTGTGAACAGCCATCTGACATGTTTGACAGAGGGTGGGTTGTGCTTTGGATCATGAGCATTTTCTCTCCTTCACCATTGTTTTCTCTTCTGTTCATACTGGTACGCGTTCATCTTGGTTTCATTTTTCCAAGGTTTTTTTTCCTGAACTGTGCGAGCTCTTGTAGATGTGTAACCAGAGGTTTGCACCTTGTAGTAAACGCTCTGTATTCATGAAAGCGTCTCTTGATCATAGTGCTCTTCACTTGGTTAGATGCGGTGACCCATAGAACTAATTCAGCACTTTAGTCGTCGTAATACTGGGCAGTGGATTCATTGTTTTTAGGAACCAACCAAGTGTTTCATTTGGCCGCTCTTAACCCTGTAAAGCTTGAACCATGATTTTTTTAACCCTCTCAGGCTCAAATTAAGTTTTTGTTGCTAATGCACAAAAGAATACCTGCAGTGGTACTTCTGAGTAAAAAAAAACCTCATAAAATATGTATGTGGGGTAATCAGGTTGTTAGCTTTTAACTGTTGCAAATCTGCAACGCCTGCCTTGAGAGAGTTAAACTGGACTGTTTATTAAACCTTCTGTCAGCTCATAATACTTTGAGCTGACTTCAGATATTACGTCTGCTTCATTTGTCAGTTGAAATTATGAGGGAAAGAGCCTCACCTAGCCACGAAACGTCTTGTTAATTATTTTTGAACCTTTAAAAATGGGGTATTTATGCATAAAAGGCCTGCAATTCCTAAACAGTTAATGTGATATTTTTAGGCCCGTTGAATTCAAATGACATTGTCTGAATACTTATGGACGTAATTGTATATAATCTTGAAATAATTACCTTAATTTTTGTTTTGGATATCTGTAGAATTTTTCTTTGCTCTTTTTCTTTGAGATTCTTGGATATTCTGGCTGCGAGGAAGGATCCCGCAGGTCTCTCGGGTGAAGTTCTCATTGATGGAGCCCCACAGCCTCCAAACTTTAAGTGCCTCTCTGGCTATGTCGTCCAGGTAAATTTGTATTTCTTTAAATAGCTCATATTAACCATTTTATATCCACTCAGATGCACTGATATGGATATAGTGATATTATGTTTTGAAATATATTTATTTGATAAATGTACAGTGCTTAACAAATGCTTGATACCACCTGCCACAAATATTTTAGAAATCTATCAAAAATTTGTTCAAAACTACACATTATGTTACTATTTATCAGGTAAATAACAGCTGAATTTACATTTTTATACCCAAATTTGAGCCGGCACTCTAGTCGTCTCTGAGAAGTCAGGAATTAATTGAGCGTCAATCGCGAAATTTTTTTTTTTCTGTTTAGGAGCACTAGTAAAAAAAAACCTGTAATTCTAAAAAATAAAAATAAAAAAATCAGCTTTTTTGTAAAATGTTAAATTGGAAAAATTGTGGATAGGACAGATAAATATATGTTAACATTAAAATAAATCCTTTCAATTAAACAGTGTATGGATGCTGGTGGGTTAATCATTACAGAAACATAAGAATTGCTTTTGATAATTAGCAGTGCTTTTAATTTAGAACAGCTGTGGGATAAAACTTAAATTGTGTTTTGGTCTAATAAACTTGTTAAGCACTGTAAGTCGGAGTCATTCTCTGGTTTATTTTCTACGTACTTAATGCAGCTCTCTTTAGGTGTTAAGTTAAGCAACGTGTAAACTGGCTTTTCACTACTTATTTTTTGTTTTGGGGTCTTTTTCAGTGACGCATTGGCCGGCCTCGACTGGTTTCTTTAAGCTTTCATGCAGAAAAAGCTGAGAGCTTTGACTTTCTCTTAGACGCTGCGTCTGAGAGCAAAGCAAATGTTGTAGGCTGTAAAACCAACTTAACACACAGAGGTTGGCCTTTAAACATTAAACATAGTGCTGAGATTGTTTGTGTTTGTGTTAGACCTCTTTTAAGAAGAAACTCTTGAGATGAGAAATATTTTGTGCAAGTGTCCTTAGAGAAGACAGGCAGGCAGGCTTAGACCTCCCAGAAAAACCTGCAAACCCTGCCGAGGTTCACTCCTTCTTGCAGTGAGGCAGTGAACTCCGTCTTGTTTCTGGTTGTTTCCCTTAAGGATTTGTGGAAATGATAACTACAAAATAGCTTTTCAGTTTGTGACCTTTGATCAAGCTTTGGTCTCCCTGCTAGGAAGATGTGGTCATGGGCACCCTGACCGTGAGGGAGAATCTGCGTTTTTCTGCCGCTCTGCGACTGCACGTCTCCGTGCCTCAGGTCGAGAAGGAGGCTCGAGTCAATCACCTCATTAAAGAACTGGGTCTCACCGAAGTGGCTGACTCCAAGGTGCTGCAGATAATCACAGCCTGTCACTCACCTGTCCTCTAACAAGCAGCCTGCCCCGGCAGATGAAGCTCGTTTTCAGCGATTCCCGTTGTGTTTTGTTGGTGTTTTTTTTGTTCCTCAGGTGGGCACGCAGATGACCCGAGGAATCTCAGGAGGAGAGAGAAAGAGGACAAACATCGGCATGGAGCTGATCATCGATCCTGCTGTCCTATTTCTGGATGAACCAACCACCGGGCTAGACGCAAGCACTGCTAACTCTGTCCTGCTCCTGCTGAAAAGGTGAGAAAGCCCGGACTCTCTCTAATTTCTCAGATTTCTTTAAAGTAAAGTAAAATCTTGAGCTTCTGGCCTTTAAAGAATTTTTAAAAGTGTTTCAAGCTAAATTCTGGAGTTTGGTTAACTTTAAACAGAAGCTTATCACTTTACATAGAAGAATTACAGCAGGAAAACTGCTGCTGTTTGCTTCTACTTTATTTAGATCAATTTATTGTGGTGCCTATTGATTTTTTACTGTGTTATGTGTCTTTTCAGAATGGCGAGTCATGGTAGAACCATAATTATGTCCATCCACCAACCTCGCTACTCCATCTACAGACTGTTTGACACTCTCACACTGTTGGTCGGTGGTAAAATGGTGTACCATGGACCAGCACCAAACGCTTTGGACTACTTTGCCAACATCGGTGATTACACTGACTAAACAGTAACATCACAAGACACTTCTTTACAGTTTTCTTAAATTTATGAAGTAAATAAATGTAGATGGATGTGCAGCTTCTAAAAAAGCTGCAGGGTCACTATATGTATAGGATTTGCTTTGATATTGAGCTGCAACATTGTGATTTGTGTTCAAGGCTATGCCTGCGAGGCCCACAACAACCCAGCTGACTTCTTTTTGGATGTGATTAACGGAGACTTCACCGCCACAGCAATGACCAAAGTGCACGGCTCTGAAGGTAGCGGCATAATTAACCAACTATGAATATTCAGTCAAGTTTGTATCACATCTCCTGGTTTAATAGAATAACAACAAACAAACATATCCTGTGCAAATGTGCCCATTTCTTTGCATTTTTCTTTGATTTTGCAACATCCACAAAAAGGCACGATACAATAAAGAAGATACAGTATTTTTACCTGGAACTTTTTATTAACAAGTTATTTAAAGTGTTTTAAATTTGACATTTATAGTGATTAGAACAACATGTCAAACGCACAAATTAGAGTTGACAGAGTAAAACAGGAACACAGATGGTTTTTACTGGACCTCATAACGCCTTAATTTTTGTTAACATTTTCTGCAAGTGAAAAAATTTCACGTGAAAACTTAAGCAGAAAAAATCAGGGATTCCTTCACATCCATGGGAGATTTTGATAAAGTCATGTAGAAAACAGCTGAAGTCGTGGCTGCTAAAGGGGGTTCTACAAGCTGTTGAATCGTGGGGTGTACATAGTCGACCATTAACTCTATTCTAGAGTCAAATCTGTATATAAAGTGCCAGAGTGAATTGGTGCTATGAACATAAAATATAACTGAGTGGGTTTTTTTGTATTTGTGAACAGATTTGGACTTCAAGGAGCTCAGTAGCTCCAGGCAGAGCATCGAGGAGCGCCTGGTGGATGAGTACAGGAACAGCGGTTACTCCAGCAACACACGAGCCGAACTGGAACGCATTGTTAAAGATAAGCGCTGTGGGTCCCTCCCAAAGTCCCGCACCATCACCTACAACAGCTCGTTCTTTCACCAGCTACGATGGGTCCTTCACAGAACATTTCAGAACCTCATGTTGAACCCCCAAACATCTGTGGCCCAGGTAAGCACGTACACCATCGTCTTTTAGGGCACGCGTTCGACTTTCAGACGTCGGTCAGTGCCACTCTCGTGTCTGTCAGCTGAACATAAAGCTCATTAGCTGGTGAAGACTTTTACCAACTTTTTTGTAGCTATATGGGTAACTTTAAATAGTTAATTAGTGACAGGTTTAAACTTAAGTATGTTTAAAAATAAAAGCATACACTGTTCCAAAAAATAGTAATGTCAAAGTATCTTACTGTATATTTTACAGTTTTGTACTGTCTTTCTAGAATATCATGAAATTTACATAGGTAGACTGTGATTTTACATGTCAAAGGTAAAATAACATAACATCACTGTAAATATAGTAAAACACAATTTACTTGTTTTTTAAATATATATTTTTTGTACATATGTATATTTAGATTGTAAAAATACATTCAGAAATGTATCATAATTTCACAAATATTTGTCTGTTATGTGAGAGAATGATCTGTTAAATTCAAATGTAATACTATGGAAAAATATATAAAATGATAGAAAATTAATGAGAATAATCAATAATTAAAGGAGTATTTGAATTATAATTTTGCTGAAAATTTCATGTCATCTAGGTCTGATTCAATAATTCAGAGGTAACAAGTGAAAATATAATTAATAGAAATAAAAACAAACAAAAAAAACATATAAAACATTGCCCGGCCACGCTGTGCTCATTATATATTTAAAAAAATAAATGTAGAGGTAGGAATTGCAATTAATATAAATCTCAAAGTATTCACAACATTCCTGAACAGAAATAGGCCTCTGCACCTGGGTGAGGGTGTGGCCATGAAAACAATGTGACATGCCATTGGATGTTGGGACACATAATAACATGACGCTAAGCATCGGCCAATGAATGTGAACTAACAACTACAAGGTCGCGGGTATGGAGCACTGTAGGAAAAAATCCTAATATGAAAGTATTTTACTGTGCATTTTACAGTTTTGTTCTGTTCTTCTAGAATATCATTAACGTTACGTAAATAGACTGTGAATTCACATTTTGAATGTAAATTAACGTTAAATCACTGTAATGTAATACAACATAATATTCATGATTGCCGGAATATTACCGTTTTTTAGGATTTGTTTTTTTTCCCTATTTATAGATAATTTCATTGTTTAATCACATTAACATGTTCCTAATTTAATGTTTAAGATCACTTGAAAAGGCAAGATCCCATGTAAAATTAGCGCAACAAACTGTATTGTCATTACTGGAAATAACCGTATTTTTATGAGGAAGTTATTTTTTGTTATTTTACGGTAGTATTTTGGCGCCCCAGCTGCCAGAATATTACCGTTTTTTAATGTTTTTTTTTAACAGTGTACATTGTATTGGCCCCATCATCGTGAGCAGGATACGCAGCGTGTTAGAGGGGTCACCTTTATGCCCCCATTAGTCGCCCCATGGCGGCAAAATGCTGTCAGAAGTCTCCTCACTTTAAGAATTATTAACAGCTAATTGGTCCTAAATAAGTCAAAAATAATCCTTCGAGAAGGTTCCTTGGTGGCGTGGGTGCTGTAATCAGCTTTGGTGACTGTTGTGACCCCACTCCTGCCTCTTTGGGCCTGAACCTGAACTGATATCATATCTAGCCAAAGCCCCTTGGCCCCGGTGTGGGAGTCATCACATGATGGCATCATGACCTATCCCGCCGCTGCCCAGCTTCCACATGAGGGACTGAGGGGAATGAGGTGAAAAAGGCTCAACCTTACTGGCTTATCCCTTCACCCTGGGAACCGCTTAGTCCTGTCATAACCTGTAAATAGTTTCAGCTTAAAACATGTCTTGCTTTCACCTTTTTCCCCCTCCATTCAGTCATCTCACCCCAGGATCAGTTCAGGAGGACATAACCTTAGCATTTTCTGCTCACTTCAGTCCTTTGTACCCATGTTTTTGTTTTGTTTTTTACCCCCAAAAGTTTAATTTAGTTTTTCCATAAACTAAATTCAAGTTTGGATTAAACTTACCAGTTTAATCCAAACTTACCAGTTTGGATTAAACTGGACTTCAGGAGGTTTTAAGGTTTTTTATATAACAACATATTGAATGTGTATGTTGTAGGCACAGAAGTCATCACGTTGTCTAAATCTCTTACGCAGCTGGGAGTCAACGTTTTCCTCGCTCTCATCGTGGGAGCCATTTTCTTTGGGGTCAAAGATGATCAGAGTGGTATTCAGAACAGGTGAGAGAACTGCTCTCAACAGTGAGCTGGAGTCACATAATAATATTTTACAAAATGTTCTGAGTATGTAATGTGACTGTCCTGCTGTCATCTCCAAAAAAAAAAAACATCTTCATGGCTAAATAATTTGTACTTTGATCATTTTAATGTTGTGTGTTATTTGTTTATTTAAAGCATTCCTATTGTCTAAATGCCACAGCAGCTAATCAGCTAATCGCTCTCACTTATAATACTTATTACATCGGTGTAATTTAGCTGGTTTAATACATATGGCACTCCATGAAATGCATGTAATAATGTAAAGCTCACACAGCAAAATTCCTTTTGTCTCTCATCGTCTGCAGGCCAATAAATACCTCAACATACTCTTATAAAATCGATGTTTTTATTAACTGTCACATTAACACAGCCCTCGGCCTGTTACTGCAGTATGACTGTTACTTCCCCATCGGGTCTTGCAGTTATCGCAGTAAACCATCTGATTTAGAGGAAATGTTGGCACGTGTGAGTGAACAATGCAGCTTAAAAAATGCTCGAGAAAGTCCTTCGCCTCCATAGTCGGGGTGTGAGACGCAGCGATGTGGTTCAGATATGGGTTTAATACACTTGTAAAAGGTTCATTTAAGACTACAAACCAGTCAGCTAACATGAAAAATGTCAACCTAAGATTTGACGCTAAAATGTTTAAGCTATATTCATGGCTTGGTTTAGTAATGCTTCGTTGATCGCTTAAGCCTGTAAAATAACATTTGGGTTGCCAGTTTGTAGAGTGTCTTTCTTTAGCATGGTACTTCACTTGAAGACACAGTGTGTCTTTGCTTCCCTCTTTCCAGATTTCTTGTGTGTGCCTCATGTCAGCAAACTAAGCGAATCCAGCAGCATTCGTGAGGAAAATTACTAATAAGCAATTTATTAATTGTTTGGACTCTACATATTTTATAGATGATGTTTTCCACAATATGTAAACCCCAAAACTCTTTTTTAATGCGCTGCAACTACAAAAAATCTATATCGATGGGCAAATGTTTAAATTAGTAGCTTTAGTAGCATTTATTTTTATTAGTAAGCCATTGTTTTAAACTGGACTTCTTTTATTGTTTCGTTTTAGGTTGTTTTGTTTTTATTTTTTAATACTATGCGTTTACACGCTAAAGGCAACATGTTTCCCCATAAATGTTCAGGTCAGTGACCGCTTCTGGTGAAAAAGTGTGAAAGGTAATTCCCGCTCGGTTAATCTTCTTACCGTTTTTTATTGGGCACAACCTGGTACTCGCAAGTCCAGCGAAGCCCATCAGAGACCTCAGTGGTCTCCCTTTTTCCGTTCAGTAGTGTACAGGGACCTAATGTGATTATATTCAAGGTCAGTGCACATGCAGAATGGCAGACAGCCCGTACGTGGCTTAAATGTCTCAAGTTTCTCACCCCTCCTTCATCTTTGCTTGGTGTAGGGGCTAATATTGGGGCAACAACAATCAGCATCAACAGTCAGCGTAGGAAAATCAGCAATGAGGGAAAAAACCTAGAAACAAACGCAAAAGAAATTTGTGAGGAGTCGTGTGAAATATTGCTCAGATTGGGAGTCTGTGCTCAGGACATCGGTGACAAACTACTGCAAACATTTTCAAGTTTTCAAAGGTCACGTTACAGTATGTAAGATCTTTAGTCTTTATTCTGCTCTGAACATGACTGTTTTCTTAACAGTTCAGTACTGTGCTGAAATTCTTGAGCCGCCACTCACTTCTTTATGTTTTGCTAAGAAAATGTGAAATAAGTACAGTGATTTGTGCAAACTCCATACAGTATATTCCTGTACAGAGTTTGTACAATTCCCCATACTGAAAAGTCAATATTTGGTCTGACTACCATTATTCTTCTACACAGCCTGAACTCCTTTAGGCAAGCTTTCTTACCATTTCTTTAAGTTATCTTTGGGGATAGTTTTCCGGGCTTCTTGACGGACATTCAAAGGTCTTTGGATGTTGGCTGGCTTTTGTTCTGTTCTCTGTCAACATTATAATGACGAAGTCTGGGCTCCAATAGTTCCCCAGGCTTTCTGAAAGACCTTCAGAAGATCTGGAGAACTATTGCTCAAGAAACTCTGGCTCTTTGAAGGCAAAATATAAGGAAATGAGGAGTGGCTCAAGACTTTTGCACAAAGCTGTGTCTTTGCTTCTGTGTTGATTGACAGGTTGGAGTCTCATGTTATTTTTTTTCTAAGACTTTTCCTGGCAAGCATCCTATACAGGTCTTATCTGTGCAGTCTCTTTTTGAGTATCCGGTTGTTCAGTCTGACGTCACTAGCAGTGTCTGGACCTAAACTCCGCTGCAGGTCCATATATCAAACGATCACTATGGCATTACTGAGAGTTGAAAAACTGTCTAAAGTCTTTCATCTTTAATAAAATGATCAGCGTTCTGCTCTACCAGGTGTAACAATTGCGTTTAACATCCAGGCATCCATGAAAACGGAATTTATGACATTTAACGGAGTTAGAAGTTAGCAGGGAGTTAGCTCGCTAGCTTCTATCTAAATACAATATAGCATGTCCTGACTGCGGGGTTTTGGAAACAAATTAAAACGTACAGCTCTGTTATCACTTCCAGCATAAATGAAGACAGGAAACTAAACAGCAGTGACGTTTGTAGGGTTACTGAAGTTGGGCTAGCTGGTATATAATGATGTGCTACGTGACCGCTAGCGACACAGCTATGTTAGCATAATATAAACAAGTTAACTTTTTTTCCACTCGATAAAAGTTACCGTGAGTGTTCTCGGTGGTCAGGAACAAATGTAATCGCATGGCAGGATGCTGTAAAAGGACCAAACTTCAGCCAGGAGAACAACTGAGATAATCCATCCACAATACGAGGTTAGTCAGTCATATACTGCTGCATGGGCTGGGCTGTAGTTACATCCTAAGGTTTTAAAAACTGAGCTTAAATAAATGATTAGCAGTAATAAAAGCCGAGGGAGGTCAACAGTGATCACTGACTGTTTTAGGAGCTTTTTGAGATCAAATATAAGAAAATACATAACATTAAACATGTTAACAACACAAAAGCCATATTAAACGCAGACTACTTTAGACC
The DNA here is from genome assembly GCF_057382185.1 of Mchenga conophoros. Taxonomy (NCBI): domain Eukaryota; kingdom Metazoa; phylum Chordata; class Actinopteri; order Cichliformes; family Cichlidae; genus Mchenga; species Mchenga conophoros. The sequence goes on from NC_140531.1 coordinate 18,992,288, forward strand.
CGGAAGTAGGATTTGTCGCGTCATCACTGAACAACCGGATAGCGTGCACTTTAAGTGTTGTGCTGTCTGAGAGGTTCCAATTCCAACTTTATTTATACAGCACCAAATTACAAAAACAGTCGCCTCAAAGCGCTTTCTATTCCAAGGTAGACCCTACAATAATACCTACAGAGAAAAACCCAACAATCACATGACCCCCAGTGACCAGACTTTTGCTTTTCTGATTGCTCCAGGATGGGCGCCCTCTTCTTCATCACTACCAACCAGTGTTTCAGTACTGTGTCTGCTGCCGAGCTCTTCATCACTGAGAGGAAACTCTTTGTGTAAGTTCTCCATCAGGACGCCGTATACGTGTGTGTGTGACTCTAGATTGAACTGTTGCTTTATGTGTTTCTCTCGTGACAGGCACGAGTACATCAGCGGCTACTACAGAGTGTCTGTCTACTTCCTTTCTAAGATCCTGTCTGATATCGCTCTGCGCACCGTCACCTCTGTTATCTTCAGCTGTGTTGTCTATTTTTTGATTGGTGAGACTTTTATCTATTTATCTATTTTAATTTTTGCATTTAAATTTAAATAAATGGCATCAGTGTGTAAAAGCGCACAAAACTGTGTGTCCAACCAGGGCTCAAATCCACAGCAGAAGCCTTTTTTGTCTTCATGCTGACGGTGACTCTGGTGGCTTACACAGCCACAGCCATGACCATGGCCATCTCAGCTGACCAGAGTGTCGTGGCTCTTGCCAACATCCTCATGACCATCACCTTTGTCTTCATGATGGTAAGAGATACAGCAACCCCATGACCCACATAAATAAGTTGGAAGGGAGAAGGAGTAAAGATGACATCTCCGTTTTTTGTTTTAGGCAACTTTAGGGTTTTTTAAAAAAAAGAAATGAGACATTTTAAACAGAAGACTCACTGATGACATAAACTCACTGGTCACTTTAACATCAGATGTGGTTATAAAGGGATGGAGATGGTCGGCTATGCTGGGGTGTGGTCTTATTCAAGGTTTGATGTGTCGTGCATTCAGAGATGCTCTTCTGCACACTTGGACTGTCACGAGTTGGTTGCTGTTGCCTGCTCAGAGCAGTCTGACCATTCTCCTTTTACTTTTGGCATCAACAAAGCATTTTCACCCAGACCTGCCATTCACTGGATATTTTCTCATTTTTTGAGATTGCTGTGTGGGCAAAAATTCACTTCAATCACCTTTCTTTCCCATTCTGATGCTCAGTTTGAACTTCAGCAGGTCTTCTTGACCTTGTGTACTTGCTTAAATGCACCAAGTTGCTACTACGGGGTTGACAAATTAAGTATAAGAACGGCAATGCCTAATGAAGTGGCCAGTAAGTGCATTTTAAATGATTGTTGATTGATTTCTTAATCAATAGCAAAATTTTCCAGAAAACATTGACTATTGAATCTATATCTGACTAAGTCTCTATAAGCAACACAGATATATTATATTATCCGTATATTATAATGAACAATAGACAGTTATTCATCTACGTTTTACTGTCTGATAGTAAAAGCTCCCGTGAGACTATTAACATCCTGCATCTGGACTTTGAAACATTTAGATGTGTTTGTAAGTCGTGTTATGTCAGCTCTACCCTCCAGAAAAAAGACATCTAAACTGACTTTGTGTCTGCTAGATTTTTTCAGGACTCCTGGTGAATCTACCCAGCACCAAAGACTGGTTGGCTTGGCTGAAGTACTTTAGTATTCCTCGTTATGGTCTTGCAGTAAGTCAGCATTAAAGGTTTTGACAGCAGACGATGCAGATATATAGAGAAAGTAGCAGAAACAATTCAAAATTCAGACAGAGGTTATCACCTCAATGAAATACAGTGGGGCAAAAAAGTATTTAGTCAGCCACCGATTGTGCAAGTTCCCCCACCTAAAATGATGACATAGGTCAGTAATTTGCACCAGAGGTACACTTCAACTGTGAGAGACAGAATGTGAAAAAAAAATCCATGAATCCACATGGTAGGATTTGTAAAGAATTTATTCGTAAATCAGGGTGGAAAATAAGTATTTGGTCAACAACAAAAATACAACTCAATACTTTGTAACATAACCTTTGTTGGCAATAACAGAGGTCAAACGTTTACTATAGGTCTTTACCAGGTTTGCACACACAGTAGCTGGTATTTTGGCCCATTCCTCCATGCAGATCTTCTCGAGAGCAGTGATGTTTTGGGGCTGTCGCCGAGCAACACGGACTTTCAACTCCCGCCACAGATTTTCTATGGGGTTGAGGTCTGGAGACTGGCTAGGCCACTCCAGGACTTTCAAATGCTTCTTACGGAGCCACTCCTTTGTTGCCCGGGCGGTGTGTTTTGGATCATTGTCATGTTGGAAGACCCAGCCTCGTTTCATCTTCAAAGTTCTCACTGATGGAAGGAGGTTTTGGCTCAAAATCTCACGATACATGGCCCCATTCATTCTGTCCTTAACACGGATCAGTCGTCCTGTCCCCTTGGCAGAAAAACAGCCCCATAGCATGATGTTTCCACCCCCATGCTTCACAGTAGGTATGGTGTTCTTGGGATGCAACTCAGTATTCTTCTTCCTCCAAACACGACGAGTTGAGTTTATACCAAAAAGTTCTACTTTGGTTTCATCTGACCACATGACATTCTCCCAATCCTCTGCTGTATCATCCATGTGCTCTCTGGCAAACTTCAGACGGGCCTGGACATGCACTGGCTTCAGCAGCGGAACACGTCTGGCACTGCGGGATTTGATTCCCTGCCGTTGTAGTGTGTTACTGATGGTGACCTTTGTTACTTTGGTCCCAGCTCTCTGCAGGTCATTCACCAGGTCCCCCCGTGTGGTTCTGGGATCTTTGCTCACCGTTCTCATGATCATTTTGACCCCACGGGATGAGATCTTGCGTGGAGCCCCAGATCGAGGGAGATTATCAGTGGTCTTGTATGTCTTCCATTTTCTGATGATTGCTCCCACAGTTGATTTTTTCACACCAAGCTGCTTGCCTATTGTAGATTCACTCTTCCCAGTCTGGTGCAGGTCTACAAGACTTTTCCTGGTGTCCTTCGAAAGCTCTTTGGTCTTGGCCATGGCGGAGTTTGGAGTCTGACTGTTTGAAGCTGTGGACAGGTGTCTTTTATACAGATGATGAGTTCAAACAGGTGCCATTCATACAGGTAACGAGTGGGGGACAGAAAAGCGTCTTACAGAAGACGTTACAGGTCTGTGAGAGCCAGAGATTTTCCTTGTTTGAGGTGACCAAATACTTATTTTCCACCCTGATTTACGAATAAATTCTTTACAAATCCTACCATGTGGATTCATGGATTTTTTTTTCACATTCTGTCTCTCACAGTTGAAGTGTACCTCTGGTGCAAATTACTGACCTCTGTCATCATTTTAAGTGGGGGAACTTGCACAATCGGTGGCTGACTAAATACTTTTTTGCCCCACTGTAAATACACATCACAGACAACCTCCTTCACATATATGTTTTAGCAGTTTTAGTTTTAATTGTCTGTAAGTGTGTTTTTATTGAACTGGGGTTGGACCTGAACTGGGCTCTAAACTTGATGTTAGATGGCTGAATGCATAGACTTAAACAGACTTCTCTGATTTTAACTGTTGGGTGTTGCACATTATACCAAACATACATGACCAAGTGGATAGCCTACTGATAATGCGCTTTAAAAACCCCATGTATAGTAACTGTCATGTTTGAAGATGGAGCCAAACTCAAAGGAGAGGATTAAGGCCAACAAACTAGGGACCAACTGACCACAAGCACAGCTAAAGACAGCGTGCAAGAGACAAGAGACTTTAAAAATGAAACAGGAAATTACTTTATATGGCAACATATACGTGAAAAGGGAGTTGAGACCCAAAAGAGAATAGCTACATTACATTTATTGTTTTAAAATGGAACAAATGATCTGCCAAACGCACCATATTGTATTTAAATTGTTCTGCTAAGGATTTACTGCTCTGCCTCACCTGCTGTCTTTGTTCAGGCCTTGAAGATAAACGAATTTGTGGGTCTGAGGTTCTGCGAAGAGGTTGTAATCCGAAACAGCAACATGTCAGCTATGACAGCCAACTGCACTGTGAAAACAGCTGGCCAGACGTGAGTAATTGGTCCAGTTCTGTCTTACTGGTTAACAACATGTTGTATTGTGGCTCTAATATCTGACCAGTTTGAACATGCCTCATTTCAGATGCACAGGAGAGCAGTATCTGGAGTACCTGGGCATAGACTACACCTGCTGGGGTCTGTGGGAGAATCATGTAGCTTTGACTGTTATGATGATCATATTTCTCATCATTGCCTATCTGAAGCTTCGCTTCATCAAGAAATTTACTTAATGCGTTATCTGTTTTTTACTTTAATGTACCAGCACTGATAGATCTTGTGCTCAGAAATAGCACAATTAAAGCTACATTTATATATTGGGGGTTTAGTTTTATTTTACACTGCCCTCATATCTTTAGCATATAATGAAGCGAGAAAGTTAGAGTACAAGTGCAAATACTGAAATAAAAAGCTGAAAGCAGCCGAAAACAGCTAGCTAAACTTTTCTAGAGTTCACGTTTTTACCATTAGTCTCCCTATAAAGCTCATAAAATCTTATTGTGTTGTGTTCAGCTGCTCATTAACCCTTTTACGCATAGTGGTCACTACAGTGGACAGCTATTCAAACACTGTTTTCTTGTATTCATATCAGTGTTGATGGTACACTTGCACATAAACCACTACATTGGACACTGATGTGTCACTCCATACCCTGCCGCTCACTCTAAAGGTGATGTTGTCATGTAAAAAACTATTTGAAAAATACACGTTTAAAAAATGAAGTTCAAAAATCTTTTTTTCATGCCTAAAGATGAATAAAAATACTGATTAAGGTTGTCCTAATCAATCACATGGTAGCAACTCAATGCATTGATGCATGCAGACATGAACAAGATGACCTGCTAAAGTTCAAACAGAGCATCAGAATATAGAGGAAAGGTGATTTAACTTGAACATGAAATGGTTTTTGGTACTAAATGGATTGGTCTGAGTGTTTCTGAAGCTACTGATCTACTGGGATTTTCCCCACACAACTATCTCTAGGGTTTACAGAAAAAAGTCAGAAAAAATAGAAAATATCTATTGAGCAGCAGGTCTCTGGGTGAAAATGCCTTCTTGATCGCAGAGGTCAGACATTCAACAATATCCAACTTGTTAAAATCAAAGTGTACAGAAGAGCATCTGTAAATACATGACAAACCTTGAAGCAGGTGGACTACAGCAGCAGAAGACCACATCACAGCCTACCTGTGTTGCTCACCCTGTCCCTTTTGGATCGCAGTGTACCCATCTTCTGATGGCTGCTTCATGCAGGATAACACACCATATCACAAAACTCAAATCATCTCAAACTGGTTTCTTTAACATGACAGTGAGTTCGCTGTGCTCGAATGACCTCTACAGTCAGCAGATCTGAATCCAGTACACTATATTTGGGACGTGGTGGAATGGGAGATTGATGTGAGCTGACAAATATGCAGCAGCTGTGTGATGCTATCATGTCAGTATAGACCAAAGTCTGTGAGGAAAATTTCCAGCTCCTTTTTAAATCTCCCCAACAAAGAATTAAAGCAGCTCTGAAGGCAAAAGGGGTCCAACCCAGTACTAGCAACCTAGTGGAGATGCCAGTGTGTGTATTTATTGTGCAGATATAAAAGTACCAGTATACCAAGTGAGCAAGTATGGCTGTTTCCCAAAATATCAAAACCTAGTTGTTGGTTCCTTTGTTTACTGTTATATAAGTTTAGTCTGGATAAAATCTTTGTGGGTATAAAAAATTGTGAGTCCAAAACAAACTAGACAGAATATTTTCAAATTATAGGATAAAATTGTGAATTTTCCAAAGTGAAAAAGTGTAGAAATTAAAAAGTATACTGGCCTCAAAGTAAACTTTCAAAGCTGTTTATTAATATTTACTTCTGCAGCATTTGTCAGTTTGTGACTTTTTCCCAATACCTTTGTAACCCAGTTGTTTTGATTAAAGTTTCCAAATTATACTTATTTAATTGTGCTATTAATTTTTCATAATATAATTAAAAGCTGATCATTTGTAATTGTAGACATTAAAGCATTACATCAAGTGGCTTTATCTGTTTTCCAAAGCAAAACTCTGTAATACATTTATACTCTGTTAGTTTTTTCATACCATGTATAAAGATCTTCATGTAACTTTTGGTCTTGTGTTTTTTTATTATTATTAATGCATTAATTATTATTAATACAGTTATAAACCTTAGTGTAGTTACCACACACCAAAACCATGATATAAATTCTCCTGAAATAAGAAACTTTTTTTTTTTTTTTGCGTAACTTTAAATCAGTGTATATGGAAGAATTTGAAGTACAAACCAAATTTTGGTTACTGAAAACCTTAAAATGTGTAAAATATCTTTTAATTTAACATCATTTGCAAATAAATGTCAATGTACTAAAACTGCTGCATCTAAACTTTCTCGTTCTTAGACAAATCCAAAATGACTTTTGGCCTACTTTTCAGTTCACTCCAATTTTATTTATATAGCACCAAATCACAACAACAGTTTTCTCAAAGCGCTTTAATTTGTATGGTAAAGACCTACAAATAATACAAGGAAAAGCCAATAATCACATTACCGTCTATGAGCAAACACTTGGAGACAGTGGAAAAGAAAAACTCCCTTTTAACAGGAAGAAACCTCCAACAGAACCAGTCTCAGGGAAGTTTGTGGGTGCAGTTTATTTTCTGTTCAGATCAGTAGACAGTATGACTATTATTTGATTCTGCTTTGAAATAATGACTCATCTGTAATACTGTATATAATATGTGATTTCTCTCTCTTTTTATATATATGTTTTCTTGTAAAGTGAGATAAAACCAAGTAAAGTCCCCCTGATGTATTTTGATAACACTTTATTTGGCACAACAGATTTTTTTTTTTAAAAAAAAGGAAAAATAATGCATGGGTTTCCCATGAACACTGGATGCACTCCAAATCGAAGTTTGTTTAAAGTTACAATATGTATCATAAAACGATAAGCTAATTCATTGGAAGGATGAGTAAATGTGACAGGAAGTGCCACGCTTGTACCTACTGCATATTAAAATGATGAAAAAAGTAATCAGCAACATTATTATTCATAGAAAGGGCTTTTGTGTAAATGCTAATAATTGTGCATACAGCGATCAAAAGCATGTAATATTAAAATCATACACTGAATTCTGAATATACTTGCTCGCTGGTACATGCGTGTGTAATACTGTGGTGTAATGATTAAATCCTTCACTGTTCCTCAGCACCTTGTCTGTTTTGTTTACCTTTCGTCATCTGTCAAAATAATACGTGAGACTGAGTAAAGACCCTTTGCATGTGACAGCCTCTCTCTTTCAGTGCATTTGTGTATACCAGGTGAGGTGCATTTGACTTCCTCTCTAATATGTCGAGTAAGTTAAACACCTTCCATGAGCTTTAGCACATTCTGCTGCAAAACAAAGACCCACATATTAAGTTAGGATCCAATAAAGTTTCTTTGCAGAGTTCAGCATGCCAAGTCTTCACACATGGCTGCTCCCATTCACGCCTGTGTCGAGGCCGTCGGTGGACAAGGACGAGGAAGGGCGAGGCCGCGGGCCAACAGGAGTGGCCGGCTGTGGGTGGCTGACCTGTGAGACCATATCATCGGACTCCCAGCGCTCCAGTTCCTCCCTGACGAGCCTTTCCATCTGCTCTCTGTGTGTGTCTGTGTCCCGCCCCAGATGTTCATCCTGACAAACGGAAACAGATTAAATGTCAAACTATGTTAACGTCAGCTCAACCCACACGTATTCATCTCGTGAGTTTATCCAGTTAACTTATAATAACTCATTCTGAGCTTCTTCCTGAATGTAAGGCAAGTATTTAAAAAAAAAAAAAAGACTCTTGCTTAAATCCTAAATGTTCGATAGTGTTCACCACAGTGTTCATCACTGTTCGAGGGAGTGACTGAGAGTGATGAACCAAACAATAAAAAATACCTAAAAACCTCAAAAACTAGAATACTGTTTTAAAACTCAACTGAGGGGAGCTGCAGGGTGCAATTCAGCCATAAGTCAACACTACAAATGACGCATTCAGTCATGTGATAACATTATTAACATAATAACATATTAACACCTCACCTCCATGACTCCATCCAGCAGCCTGCTCACCACGTCTCTTCTTTTAAGATTAGCTCTCTCCATGACTTCCAGCTTGACAATCACTGAATCGATCTTCGACACTATGCTGCCGATAGAGTGCTCCATCCTGTCCACGCGTCTCACCAGCCTGCACAACAAAGAATGATTTTCTCTCTTGTTGTTAAATGTCATATAGCGCTGCAGCTGCTATCACTCAGAACAGCATGAAATACTACGACGTGACACACAATACCCATTTTTGCCTGCCAACATTAGCTGATGAGTTTAGCTGATGACAAAATTAAATCATTATTACATTATCAGTCTTTGTGTACAGCACGTGTTGGCAGATATGCAAAGGGACGATGCTAACACATCTGCAGTAATACAGATGCAGTTTCGCTAATGTCCAGTGCTGCATATACACCGATCGGGCATTTCTTTATCATGGCCCCTGTTAGTGGGTGGGATATATTAGGGAGGAAGTGAACATTTTGTCCTCAGAATTGACGTGTTAGAAGCACAAAAAATAGGCAAGCATAAAGATATGAGTGAGTCTGACAAGGGACAAGCTGGACAAAAACTGCAGCTCTTGTGATGTGTTCCTGGTCTGCAGTGGTCAGTAACTATCAAAAGTGGCCCAATGTGAACCAGTGACAGGATGATAGATGGTAAGGCCAAAATGATGCATGTGGGGAGTGAAGGCTGGCCCGATGCATGTGGTGTGATCTGATCCAGCAGATGAGCTACTATAGCTCAAATTACTGAATAAGTTAATTCCCCAGATCTCAGTCTAATCAAGCATTTGTGGGATGTGCTAGACAAAGTACTCCGATTCATGGAGGCTGCACCTCGTGACTAACAGAACATAACGAATCTGCAGATACCACACCTTTAGGGGTCTATTGGAGTCCATGTCTCAATAGGGGGGAACAATATTAGGCATCTGGTTATTATGTTATGCCTGATTGATATCTATTTATTGTCATCAACCACATAAATTTAATACAGTAGAGTTGTAGTTCACTGACAGACACAGCTACTGTTACGAATAAATATTTAACTTACTATAATAAATACTGACAGTTAACAAATCTGTAATAAATCTGGACCTTAGATCTAAACTTGAACTTGCAGCTTCTTGTTGTTGTTGTTTTAGTTTCTGGAATTGACAATAAACTTCGCCTTTAGTCTGTCCAACACTCTTAGGAAATCTGTCATGACTATGTGTTCATTAATATAATAAAAATATATTTAAAAAATAATTATTTGTTCCTGGCAAAATGTTTTCATGCTGCGCAAGTTTAACCTATACTTCAGGATGTTCCAATGTTTCACAATCACCAAAAACTGTCATCAATTAGACTTCATTCCATGCTTACATCCAGTTATCACCATGGTCCTTTCTCTACTAACTGAGTCTGCCCAGCAGTTTATTTATTATTATTATTTCTTTAAATATCATTTACTGATAAATCTGAGGAAGGAAAAAAAAAAACTTCATACACTTGAAACTCCTCATACGAGACACCCCCAGAGCTGCTGCCACGACGTCGAGAGCTGTGACCACTGTCCTCATCGTCGTCCTCCTCTGAGTCATCCTGGGTACGAGGGAAGCTCCGCCCACTGCTGGGTCGAGTCAGCGAACTGCGTTCCAGATCCAAGTCCTCCTAGCGTATGAGCAGAGACACACTGAACATCTGCTGTTGTGGCTGCATTGTTGCACTTATGTGCAGATTGTCTGATCAGTTACTGAAATAACACTCTTTTCTTGTTTTACCAAATGGTAAAAATAAAAGCTTGGGACTTCACTCACTCTCTCTTTCTCCAGGTCATCTCTCATTTGCTGGTGTTCATGCTCTGTCAGCTCCTGATCACCATCCTGATCGTATTTGGCAAAGATGGCCTGAATCTCTGCATCTGTGTGACCCTTTCTGATGAAATTAAGAGACAGTACACACTGAAGACAGGCTGCATGAGTGTTATATTCAACAAACTGAGCACAACAACTCTGAGGGATTTTAGCAGAATTAGAGTTTCCTCACCCTTTTAGATCCTGACGGAGTTCATCAAAGTTCAGTTTCCCCCCAGCTTGACGCAAACCGTCTGAGATGTCATCTACCGCTGTCTTCTTTAGTCTCAGCTTCATCAAAGCTTTGTTACAACTCTGGGGGAAGGAAACCAGAGAAATATTTCAAATTACATTTACAGTAATATAAATGAGTCTCTTCCATAATATACTGACAGCGACATAGGGGGGAAGAAACAAAGTACAAATACTTCGTTACTGTACTTAAGTAGAATTTTCAGGTACCTGTACTTTACTTGAGTAGGTCTTTTTTCTGACAACTTTTTACTTTCACTCCCTACATTTTGAAACAAACACAGTGTGTTGCTAGATGCACTGATCGGGGACCACTTTTAATTTTGTTGTACCTGTGACAATGATAATAAAGTTATTCTGATTCTGATTAAACGTCCAGCAGGGAGAGAAAAGAAAGCGCTAACTTCACTCAAAGATGGAGAAAGATAAGAAAGACAGGAGAGGAAGACGAGGTTGGATTTAAATGTAAGGACTGCTCAGTGGGATATCATAAACTGGAACTTTAAAGCTTACATGTAAGTCCTCTTGTTTTAAAATCAAATATCGTGTCTGTCCATGTGACATGTGTTTTCACATTGTTATACATGCTGCAAAAAACAGAGGGAGACTAAATGTGTTGTTTAAAGATTGAATGAAAAGACTCTGCAGTTTAGTGCGGGATAAACAGGTTACTTTGCTGTACTGTGGTGGATTTAAAGGTTCTCCCACCTGCTGAATCCCATTTTAGCCTCTTCCCTACTAATTTTCTAGTTTAGAGGCAAAGTCTCTACAATGGAGGAAACAGAAAATAGTGCTATTTTTTTATACTCTGAGTACCTTTATTAGAAATACAATGTAGAATGAAATAAAGTTTGTATTTCTATGTACTAATATTATTTTATAATTACATTATACATAGGGCGATCGTGGCTCAAGAGTTGGGAGTTCGCCTTGTAATCGGAAGGTTGCCGGTTCGAGCCCCGGCTCGGACAGTCTGTCGTTGTGTCCTTGGGCAAGACACTTCACCTATTGGTGTTGGCCAGAAGGGCTGATGGCGCAATATGGCATCCTCGGCTACAACTGTAGCTTGCCTCCACCAGTGTGTGAATGGGTGGATGACTGGGTGTGTAAAGCGCTTTGGGGTCCCTAGAGGGGACTAGTAAAAGCGCTATACAAATACAGGCCATTTACCATTAGTATAATACAAGGTTCAGTTAGCTTAGCACAAAAATAACTGGTAGAAAGGTCCTTCAAAGAGCTACTTTGAGTACATTTTAGAGCCTGTACTTTTTTACTTTTACTTGAATAAAGAAGTTGACTCAATGCTTCAACTTTTACTGGAATATTTTTTAATACCCTTTAGTTATACTTAAGTACAGAATGTCTGTACTTCTGCCACCTCTGGACAGCAATAGAAACACATAACTGCAGTCCTACCACTTTTTCTCAGCAAGGAAAGCCTGAAAAACCTCACAAAAAGCAGAAAATACTGCCCACCCAACACTCCACACATGGTTCAGATAGATTCAAGAGAAAAGCATCAGTCTTTTTGTTAAAACTACAAAGCAGAGTTTTTACACTTGAATGCACCACAGCAAGACCTGATGTCTGCCCATTTTCCGCATAACATCATCATTATGAAACTTAATTTCTTGTGACTGGCTGCTCTTTGCATTTCTTTGAAGACAGAAGTTGTGCTTTAAAGCCCCGCCCCCATCTCAGCCACATCCAAATTCACAGCTCTGATGTCTGGAGTTTTTACTTCCCACTAACTGATGAAATGAAAGTCATGGTTCTCCCTATTTATTTAGATACAAGCTTCGACATAACAGCCCAGATTCGTTCCAAGGTGCCTGCTCAGGTGAGAGGACATGGCCTAACTGATCTTTAATATGAGCATCAAACAACATCACAGTAAATATACAACAGACGACAAAGTGTGTCATAATACTTCCCCTGTTAAGATTCAGTCACACCCAAGAAATCACACTTTCAGGTGTACATGCTTATACTTATTATTATTATTATTATCAAAGCCAAAACCAATTTAAAAGAAATCTGCCTTAATAACAAATAACAATGAAATAGAAATGTTGTTCAATACCTTCTTAATAAGGTCTGTCATTTCCATCTCAGACCTCTGTTGGGACATGTCAGCCTTCACCTCAGAGTATGTGTCATTGATAATAGCCAAGAACATGTTCTATGTAAAAAATAAAGAGAGAAAATATTGTAGGATAACTGAGCATTAATTTTAAAACCCAGAACAAAGGTTACTTATTTAACAAATCACGTGGATTCTCTACTTACCATGAGAATAAAGAAAATGAAGAAGACAAAGGTTGTAAAGTATATAGGTCCAACAACTGGATGAGCTTTTTCAATTTCTGAGAAGTTAAAGTCTCCCAAAATGATACGAAACTGGGTAAATCTATGCAAACAAACAAATAAAACATTTTAAACAACAATAGGAAATAACACTGGTTTGAGGTGTTCCTACATTCATTAGCTAAATTTTCAAGGCTCTTACATGCTGGCTTGGAAAGTGCTGAAATCGTTGACTTGAGTTCCAAACACCAAGTAGGCCAGCTGAGCGTAAGCCAAGAAAATGATGAAGAACATGATGGCAAAACCCATGAGGTCCTTGGCACAGCGAGACATGGTGCTGGACAGCTGACTCATGGTCTTATTGAAGTTGATGAACTTAAAAAGCTGAGAGGAAGTGAGACAGTGTTCGCATTAGTCGACTCTGCTGCATTGGTGAATTCCACTAAGTGTTCCTTGAAGGTCTCTTGGATGAATAATGAAGTAAAGGAAGAAGATTTTTTTTTACCTTGACCCAGGAAAAGAAGACAATAACCGCAGCCATGTTGTTAAACTGAACCTGCAGGTTGGCTAAAGGCTCAAAGCTGGGGTGAGCAGTGTGGTTCTCCAACAGGCCTCTCAGCAGGTTTCCAACCATGGCTGTTCTCGTTATGTTCATAATAATAGCAACAATGCTCAACTGAAAGAAACAAACAAGTGAAAGTCTGTGAATATCAAATCAAATCAAATTTGTAATCATCCTAAAATTAACCTTGATGCCCACCGTGACAATAAGAACATCGAGACAGTTCCACAGGCTCTTGAAGTAATGTAGGCGGTGGATGCGGATCTCCAACACTTCCTCCACCACATAATAGAGAATGAATAGGCAGAAAGCCACTTCACACATCCCAACAAAATAGTCCCAGCTGGACACGTATCGTATCAGTCGCACCGTCTGGAACTGCCAAGAGGTCACTACGCCACCAGTAGCAGGGAACTCTGCCAGCAACCTGACAAATGCACCACATTTAGTCAGCTATTGCAACGGTAGCTGGCATTGTTATGTTGTGGAAACAAATCAAACTAAAGTGTGTAAATCAAGAATCTGGCTGATGATAAGTCAGGAAGGAGCATGATTAGGTTTTCTAATCCTCATTAACAATGGAAGGCAAAGTAGATTTAAGTTGGTGAGTATTTTCCTCAGCAACTTCCTTCTTGGATTTAGCCATGTGTATACATCCATACTAGTCACCACCATTGAGGTTCAGCAAAGTAATGTGGATAGGCACCGGGTGATAACCATATGCTACCACACACATTTTAGTTAACAGAATACTAAAAGCTTTTTACTTTTTGTTAAATTCAGTTTAAATTCAAGAATCGAATCCAAAAATAGGCAATTTGACCTAAGGGCATTTTTCACCATTTCTGCTTATAAAGACCTTAAAACTAATAGTCCAGTCATACAAGAGGAAAATCTAAAAAATGATATATTGAAAAGAGGGGTCTATAGTAAATTTATTCTGTGCTGCAATTAAAACTGCAAATTTATTTTTAGATTTACTTTGTTTTATTTTCAAATTGTGAATTTTCAGTAGCAAACTCAGGAAACATTAAAATTAGGCATTTTCTTGAAGATATTTGTACCTACGTTTAACTATAATAATGATTTCAAAGTATGTTATCTGTAGTTTTGTTATTTTAGTTTCAGCTCAATAAATCTGTTACAACCCAACATTATAATTTATGACAAGGCTATTGATTCTTACCTGGCGATGCAGAAAAGATTTATGTTGCTGTTGTAGACAGAGAAGTCGAGGAAGACTGCCCTAGTGCCTCTGTCCAGCCACAAGTGATCTTTCAGAACCTGCAGCTGGATGGCTGACTCCTCTTTGGTACGAGACAAGTCTTGGTAATATCCTCCACCTCCATATTTAGACACCTGACCTGAGTAACTGCTGCTATTCATCTCGCTTTCTGGGGTGTACAACCACCTGACAGAGGCCAAGAGAGAAACATACAGGATGTAGATAGTAATATATCTGCATCCCATATGATACATATTTATGTAACCAATTTAAACTCATGAACTTACGCGGTTCCATTCTTGGGACCAAAGGGGGCAGTATCCTCATTGGTCAGGGTGTATAGGTTGTAGCAGTCCTGGACCTCATCCCTCAGATCTTCATGGACAGAGCAGGTCTCATTGTGGACCTTGACCTGTCGGAGGCGCGGCACCCCAAGAAGGAGGTTCTCGTAGTAGATAAGACTCTGATTCTCTGGCAGGCTCTTATTATTGTACCACACCTCCCAGTACATGCCATTGAGGAAAGGTCCCTCTGTGAACTGAGAGTATAGGGCAGACAAAGGCATGAAGAAAGATCTTTAATTCTTGTAATCAAAAGTGTGGTTTATTACTAAGTTTGCACTGATTGAACTGATGGACACCAACTTCACAAGACTAAAACTGCCATGCACTTTTAAAATAAAGAAATAGTTCACAGATGAGATCAACACCACACTCACATGTATTTGATAAATATGAACCGAAAGTTAAAGTTTCTTAGCTTAACACAAACTAAAGATCAAGGTCAAACTTATTTATATAGCACATTTCCAACAGCTCATACTACATATACAAAGTACTATACAAACTAAAGAGCAACTAAACAAGGAAAATGCACGACAATGATGCAATAAAAACAACAACAACAACAACAACAACGAATAAAAACAACAACGATGACTGAAGCTGTTAAACAAATAATATATTTCTGTAACGCACAAATACAACCCCTGGGATAGGACCAAGTCCAGTATGTGTCCTTTTTCATGAGTGGGGACAGTGACCCATTGTGTCAGGTTAAAAGAGTCATTAACATTTAGAAAGTCCTTGACCAGGGATTTAGCATCACAGCAGACATGAATATTAAAATCACCACTATCACCAAATCACCAAAATCAGAAACTTCAAATGCATCTCATCAGTAGGGAGCAAATAAGCATTAGTTGAAAAAGTTGACTTTAAAGTACTCCTTTAAACATGACCTTCCTTTCTTGAGATGTTGTGAAATGATAACAAAACTGCAGAAAAGTAAAAGACATCAACGACAGGATGAATGTTACACTTTACCTTCCAGAAATCCTCCATGGTTGACAGGCTCCTAAAAGTAGAGGGGTCCCCGGCAGACAGCCGCGTGTCCAGGAAAAGCTGAGACATGACTTTGGTGTAATGGTACATATTTACACTCACCATCCCATAGGTCACTGCAGAACAAATCAGGATATGACAGGAAAGAGAAGGAAATTTCTATTAGCACCAGCATCAATGACACAGTTTACATGCACTCTGACTGTGTAAGGACCCTATGAACATTTAAATTCAAAATTAGGCTGAATCTACTTTTAATTTTGTAATGCATTATTATTCTCTGCAGTTTTTCAGTAGTTCTGGAAAATGCCTTTAACAGTCGGGCTCAGGCTGGCAAAATAAGCCTTAATGGTGTCTGCCAGGAAATCATTTCCTGATCCACCCTAAACCACACTTTGGCATTTTTTATTGCAGCAAGAAGAGAGAAGGGAAAACTTTACTATGAGTTCTTTTTATTTTATTTTAACTTTCTTCCCAAACATGCCACTTCTTTTTGCCATTTGAAATTTGTGCTGTTTTTTGAATTTATGCCCGTTGACAAATGCTGAAATTTAGATTTTCTGCCAGACTCATTAAGCTGTGAGTATGGAAAGTAAATTTTCAGCAACAGGACAGATGCCACATTTTAAACAGCTGTCCATGAGTCACTCTCAGTTCAGTCCACAACTGTTATCTGGAGCTTAATTTATGCTATCTATCAGGGGGATCTCCTAAGTATTTCTTAATAATGATCAAAGTAATAAGTCACTTCTGAGGAACTACTCCTAAAGGACACAACAAGACTCGCATGTTTACTTACAGATACAGATGGTGATCAGGAATGCGATATATGTGAGCATCTCCCTCAGTACATTCCTGAGGTATCTTTCTCGACTGCTGTCACTCTCCTCCATCAGCTCTGTGCCCCACAGAACTACAAAGGAAACAGTTAACTATTAACGTGCAACATTTACACAGAGACAAAATGTGCAACTATCTCAGGAAAGTTTAGAAGAGTGACAACACTCGAGGCTTCCATCTTTGCATAAAACCTTATATACATGAGATAAATAAAGGCTATGACACATCAGGACAATATTAGTGCAATTATTGAACTCAGATTTACTGATAACAATAGAGAAGAAAGCGGTGGTCATACAGAATTCAAACATATATGTGATTCCTTACTTTAATGGACGAAAATAAAGTATTGTTTTTTATCATGCGTGCATCGTCTTTATTAACAGTTACAAAGTAAAAACACAAATAACACTTAGTAAAAAAAAAATAGCATGACTGTCAGTGAACCGTACAAGTTTTTTTGGCGTTATTCTTTACAATAAGAATAAAAAATCGTCACCTACTTCTGATTTTCTGGAGTATCTGCTTCAGACAGCTGGGGTGCCCATGCCTGTCTTGCTGCTCCAAAGTCGGGGTTGGATAGAGTCCTCCTCGGGGGATGTTGGTGCTGCTGCCCCCACGGTTGTAGCTACCCAGACCGCTGCTGCTGCAGCTGCTGCCGGAGGTCGTGGACGCCGACCTTCTCCCGGGACTCGCTTGAGGCCAGTCTGCTTCCATGATCTCGTCCTCTGGTTCAAAACCCGGGTTATCCCGGCTCCACGCCTGTCGCGAAGGTGGGGACGGGGTGCCTACGACTCCACCGAGACCCAGGTCTTGATGCTGGATGTTCTCCATCTCTATCCCTTCACTTGAGTCGAGTTTGTTTGCCGACCTAGCAGCCTGGCTCTGAGGCAGCTGCTGGGGTCTGACTCGAGATGAACTCATGGTCCAGCTATTATTATTATTTATTTATGTATTTTATTATTATAATATGGTGCGGGCATGCGAAAAAGCTAAATGTTACCCATAAACAGCAGTGACTGAAGCTTTCAGAGGTGACAAACTAAACTGTTAAACGCCTTAAAAAACAACCAAACAAATAAAGCAGAAAATTAGTCAAATGGCCAATTGAATGAGATCACAAAACCTTGCCGTGTGCGTAAAATTCACGGTAAAGAGATCTCAGTAACGATGTCCTGCTCCTCATAGCTAATGCAGTAGTTTCCACCCTCAACAAACCGTTAGAAACTTCCCGAAAAGTCCCGTGAAAAACGACGTCCGTTTCAAAGTGATGCCTTTAAAGTGGTTAAAGTTGTTAGATAAACAGGTATTTGGACTGAACTGTCCGCTGCATTAAAATGCCGTGTTTACGTGAAAAAAAGAATATAGTTTTCTCATCCCGGGACAGCCATCTTGTTCTTGTTACTCTTCCCCAAAAAACTCCTTGGGTTGGACTCGGGTTACAGTAGAAGTCATGGCGTCGCAGTAAAGGATGGAAAATACCACAGGGGGAACTTTTTTTTTTAATGAAATTGATATAATTTTTTTAACCCCAATGTCTTAATAAAACTTAACAAGATTTCACTGTTTGGATTTACAGCGTGTAAAAGGTGTAGGGTTGTATTTAATTAGTAAAACCCAGAATTCAGAATTTGAAAAAAAGTTGTAATTTTATTTGAAAACTTTTTTTTTTAGCTTTCTTTTAACAACCAGTAAGCTTTGCACTTACTGAAAATGTAACACAGGTTTTATTTATAAAGTTACACAAGCGCTGCGTGTTTGGGTCTGTGGTTGCTATGGCAACAAGGCACTGGGCTAAGAGGAGCGTACTGACAGGAGGTCGGAAATTTCAGTGCTCCACATGCAAAAAACAAACCAAACCAAACAAAAAACCCCGTCAAAATCAGCGGGAACTATATTTGATCTGCTGCATTTTAGCTTCTAAATAAAATGCATGATCATGGCCGTAAATTGGTCAAGCTGACCCTTTGGTAATAACGTGCTTTCACACTGGGCTTCTGTAGTTATACATGGGTGTAACAACAACTCTAAAATCTCAAGCACATATTTAAAAACAAACTCCACAAACAAACATGGTTTCAGTAATTTTGTTTAGTTAGGTAATGATGTTAACCTACGGTCTGCTCTCCATTTTGTTAGTTATTATATAATTTAATTTGTATTATGTGTTTTCATGTGTCCAAACATTATGGAAAAAAATTTTCTCAATACTTTTGGAGGTTAAAAAAATGCAACTTCAGATTTTTTATTTTGTGTCTTTCCAGCACTCTAGTAAGCCATGATAATGGAGGTGTTACATGTATAATGCACCGATGATCAGGCTCTGACTTTCTCTGCACTATACATCCTAAATTAAAAACAAAGATGTATGATATTAAAAAAACAAGCTTGTCTGATTTCCAGATTGTAGATATTAAAAATGTACAAGTCACCCATCTTACAAAATAATTATTTCGACTTTAACTTTATATATTTTTTAAAACATCAAATCAGCAAAACTTTGCCTATTCACCTAAATTTAGTAAACCAAACTGTTTTAAGAAACATTGTAAAAGTATTAAATCAAGCTTTTGTTTCTATTTACGTCAGTGACAAAACACATATATCAACCACCAAGCAACCAAGATTGATTATTTTTAACCTTTCCCTACATTTTGTGCAGGTTTTTATTCTTTATTTATTTATTTTTTTTACCAGCAAAGAAAAAAATGTCCCACAGTAACAGGCATTAAGCCTGTTTGACCACATGGTGGTGCTTAATATCCACTTTTGGGAAACCCAAAATCAAAGATAGAGTTAAATGTCAGAAATCATGCTTCACTGTTGTTTCATCGGTTTAAATAACCTCACTTTTGGTGTCAAGTCTCAGTTAAGTTTCACAAAGCTTTCTTTTGCTCTGTCTCCACAGGTAATTAATCCGAAGACAGAGAAACATACAGTAAACATCTTAGAGCAGAACAGTCAGTGCACACAAATCAAAATAAACTAACAACTTTGACTGAGAAACGGTCCTGCCCTGGTGTACTGGAAAAATATTATGTCATCTTTCGACTGATAGAGATGAGTTTCTTCTATAGTTGTCAGGTGGGTTTTCATGGACTATGATGCCTGCAGACAACACTGTAATCAATAGTGAGAATAGGGAGCAGGTGGATGAGTTTAAATACCTAGAACAGAGAACAGAGGGTGGTGGCAAGTGAAAGGAAAGGTTTACAGCATGGTAGTGAGACCTTCTATGATATGTGGTTTGGAGATGGTGGGACTAAGAAAACGACAGGTAACCAACGTACAGGTGGGAGAGCTAAAGATGCTGAGATTTTCTTGAGAGCGACCAGATAGAAACATCAGAGGGACAACTCGGGTTGAGCAGTTTGGAGACGAGGATAAATGGGCAAGGCTGAGATGATTCGGATATATGAAGAAGATGGATAGTGTATATGTTGGACAGAGTACTGTTGAATATGCAAAGATTCATGGATGTAACGGAGGACATGCAGACAATGGCGTGTCCAGCGGGGTGGCCTGGGGGGGCACAGGCCACCCCCCAAACCAGACTGGCCACCCCAGGTGCCACCCCAAAGGCAAAACAATAAAATTCAATCAAATATCAAATGTCCGATTATGTTTTCACGGTGACGCTCAGATATCCGAGTGTAAGTGAATGCAGCATCGCTTCTGCGCTATGCGCATCACGTTAGCAAAGGTAGGAGAGCCAGGCGCGAAAGACGGCACTGCAGGAACACAATTTTTCGGTGAAAGAAAATGAGGACAGAATAAATGTCCCGGTAAGTAATATCAAGTTTGTTGAGTTTAGTAAACTTCGGTGAAATTAGAATACGAAGGAAAAAAATAACACTTAAAGAATTATTGCAGCCGTGGAATATTTCAGACAGTAGGCTACTGAGGGCAGCTAACATAAGAGTTATAAGATATAATCTAAGTCGTAACATTGCTGTATGGAGCTGCAAATTTGGTTGCAGGTTAACATAGCTGGACTGGCCATCGGGCATACCGGGCATATCCCCAGTGACTTATTTTTTATTTTTTTTGTAATGGCATGAACAATGAGAGGTGGTGGATTGGCCAGATGCAGGTCGATGTGTAGAAATAACTCAGGTGTTTGGTGGTGGCTATGACGGGGCTTCCACAGAGGCAACAGGTGGATGAGGGAAGGGGAGGCAGGAGGAGAGACCCGAAGCAGCCACCAGTCCGAGTGTCAGGTGAACTGAACTTCATGTAAGAAGTTATGACCTGCAGTCTATCTGGGTCAGATATAAACCAAGTTTAGGTGGAGTTTATTTTCATGTTGCTGACTTTTTACTGTCAGTTGCAATAACTCATACTGCGTTCTAGCCAGCTTGACGGAGTTTCTATACAGCTGGGTGGGTGCTATGATGTTACTGATAGTGAACTTTATTTTATTCATAAGGTTAGTTAGTAGAGTTGCCAACGGCTCCTTAAAAAAATGGAATGGTCCCTCATTCAGAGAAAATATTACGCGTTTCGTATTGAGCTGAGAAGAGACGCAGTTTGTCCCGGACTTTAGCTAGAATGGAAAAAAGACACAAAGCTGGATTTATTCTGTCTTTATGCTGCACAGCTGCCTCTTCTCTCATTCTCCCCCCTCCCTCTCCTGTTGCTACTTCAATCATGAAACTGATCAATGATCAGCTGATCGGCTTTTCTCTCTTGTTTGTTTATCGCCCACTTTGCGCCAGAAAGAGGAAACCAGCAGATATTGCGCTAAACAACAGCAGCACGTTTAAGCTTGATCAGCTGTTGTTAGAATGTATTTAATATTAATTTCTAGTATCAACTGATGTTTGCTGGAGCCACAGCTGTAAAGCTGCTGGTCATGATGTCTGTTTAGATATGTGGTGAGAGGGAAACATGAAGATGAAACCAGGAGATGTCCTTACTGAATCATCAGAGCTGAACAGGTGATGGAGAAACAGGTTTACCTTTTAGGTGACATGAATGAGTTGAAGTTATCAACTGTTTCTGAGAGACAATAACACCAGGATCCTTTTTTATGTAGCTGACAGCTGGTAACTGTGCAGGGGCGGGTCTAGCAAAGTTTTGCCAGGGGGCCAGGTAGGGAATTAACAGGGAAAGGTGGGCACAAAGAAATACTTTTCTTTCTTATTCTCATTTAAAATACCTAGTTTTTATTAAATAATTATCTAAATCTTACAACCAAAGTTTTTATCTGACGTAAAATGTATAGAAATCATACATATACCAACAAGACTGTACATCACTGTCACAACAGCATTTGTTTTCATTCAAAGTCTTTATGGCTTTACTACCTGGTGGGTCGGTCTGTAGTAAAAATGCCCAATTTTTTTGTCCCAGTCCAGCCCTGCAGGTTAATACTGGCAGTGTCACCATGCCAGCTGACTGTATTTCATCATCAGCCAGTGTTGTTCTTTATCAATATTACCAAAGTTTACGATAAGGCAGCATAGAAAGTATTTACTTGCTTTCAGGTTTTATTCAAATGTTAGTCTTTTCATTTGTTTCCCCACTTTTTTCCTGTTTCAAAATCAAACACCAGTTTGTGAGAAGATTATCTTCTTTTTTTAAACAGGCAGATAAAATTTTACATTGGCATTGGCTAATTTGTCAATTGTTTGTTACAAATGTTCGTATTTTAATTTTCAAAAATGTTTTTGCCCAAAACATATGTGCAGTATATGTCAGTAAAAATACTATGCAAATATTGCTGTCCTTGAATGCTGCGTAAACACTGACAAAGCACTGATTGTATCTCTTGTACTTTATCAACGCAGTATCTAAAAACTTTGCACCGTAGTGGTTAAAATCTCATTCTAATAAGAGTTAAAAGTGCATTTGGTTATTAGGTTTATAGGATTATTGAATTATGGTTAACGGTTGGTAGAATTTTTTTTTTAAACATTATCTGCCAATTAAATCTGCCACCCTTCTCCAAATCTGTGCCCCTACCTGGCCCCCCCAACAAAAATTTTCTAGACACGCCACTGCATGCAGAGGGTAGGTGTGACAGAAGAGGATACTAGTGATAAGGAGAATTAGAGGTGGACCCCCTAAATGGAACAGCTGAGAATAAGGAGAAGAAGTTGTTCACAGTTAGAACTGGTTTGTAATGAGATTTTTACCAAAAGAATGCGTTGTAATCACAGAATTATGGATTTGATATGCACGTTTAAACAGTATACAGTATGCATGTTATTATGCATGCAGTATGCATGCTACAGACAATTACGTATATATCAACATAGACGATATCAAAACACCGCAAAAACCTCAATGCAGGGCAACTAAAGAGTTTAAAAACACTCCTGTCCATGAGTACCGTTTCAATTACGCTCCACACGTTTGCGGATAGTTTTGTAGGGGCGTGGTTATTTATCTGACGTCACTCTCTTTGTTGCCCAGTGTAATCAGTCCATTGGCTGAATTTGTGTAATGGGGGTTCCCAGCCCCGGATTGCAGGGGTACAACAATAAATCGAAGCTATCGCTTTAAATCTTCAATCTCTGGTAGAGCAGAGATCATAAACTGTCAGTGAGAGCAGCGTGGGAAATCGCACAGTATCTCATTTGGGATTTTCTGTAATTCAGAACCCTTTACAGTCGGTTGCTCATAATTATTTATTACACACCATTCTGTCTACATAGATAGGTCTTTCACAAGGTAAGTTAGCATTCCTCTAAGCTAATGGTTACAGCATCAGCTAGCCTAATGTTAGCTGCATTGTGTAGTTACACCGCAACTATTCCAATCGATTACAGCCAGTAATAATTCAGAGTTGGCGACTAAAATGTGTCATTATTGTGCAAATATTCCACATTAGCTGTGTGGTTAGACGTTTTAACTCTGAATCAAGTTAGTTAAATCGTCTTCCTTTGTTGTCTCTGAGAGCTAGCATTAGCTCTTAACTTGTTTCATTGATAATAGCTGGACACTCAGGCGTTGGCTAATAGAAGTGTGAGGGAGCTTTATCTTACTTGGGCTTTGTAACAAATTTTAAAAGAGTGAGTGAATAGTATCAGTTGTGGAACCTCTCTGTTGGTTAACTACAATGGCAAATGCCTTAGCCATTGCTAACGCCGGGCTTAACATCAGGTCGGCTTGATTTACCCGAGCTCTGCCTTCAAACAGCCTGCTAGTTGTATGTATGTGTGGATGTTGTCTGTTTTCCAGGGTTGCGTGTAAATGAAATATGCCCGCTGTCTGAACAAGTGGTCCCTGTCGAAAGAAAAAACGACGACGCCACAAGTCAGCTAACGCTAGTGTTAGCCAGTTAGCAGTGTCGCAGGCTCTGAGTTTCGATTCAGTTTGCTGGGCTCGTGTTAGCAGTTTACGGTGACAGCAAAGAGGCCGGTAGTGGCATTCATATTCATTCAGTCCACTATATAACGTGTGTCAGCTTAACGACGTTTCAGTGCTCATTAATCTTCTAGAACTGGCGCACATACGGTGCTGTTTTTGGATCCGTCTGTTAACGTGATAAACGTGAATGATGACAAAATGTGGTTAGACGAAAAGGCCCTTTATAGCAGGCCACTCATCTACATATGGTTACGCAGATATAACACATGAACGTGATGTATAGTTGCAACTCAATTTAGCGGTAGTTTCGCTGGCTTTCTCCACTCGTTAACCAGAGCACCTGCACTACTAGCTTCCCTTTTTAATCATCAGCTGGTTTCCCTCTTTGTCTCATTGGATAGACGTGATGGCGCAGTTGAATGTCGGCTAGTGTATTAGCCAGCCAGCTAAACAGTCAACTGTCTTGCTTTTGGTATGGAGTTAATGTTGGTTTGATGAAACGTGGGCCTAGACGACGAAAACGAAGCGCTTTTCTAGCAAAGAGGAGACCTTTCTGTACTTCCTGTACTTGCTGCTCAGATACATCCATGTTTACCTCAGGCACTGCAACTGCGTGTGCTCAACATGGACTTCCTTAAAATGGCCTGACCGCAAACAATGCACGATGCGCTTTAACTGATTCTGAACTTCATTTTCTGTGTCCGTCACTCGGTTGCCACTCTATTATGACTGCCTAGCTTAAGCCAGTGCTGTAAAATGCAGATGTAATCCTAGTGGAGGAATTTTGAGTGTTGCTAAAAATATATGGCCGTTTTTGTTTTGTTTTTTTGTTTGTTTTTTTAGTTATGCACGGTGTTGTTTAATAGTATTGAGTTATCTTAAGTATTATGTGGTAGGCTTTCCACGATGTTTTTCCACAAACTAAATATTTTCACTTTTTCTAATGTGGTTTAGGGTATGTGTAATCACCAACTGAATGTTTAAATGCATGCTCTTCACGGTATAATAACTAAATCCTGGTCGTTTTTTGTTTTGTTTTTGTTTGTTGTTGTTTTTGTTTTTTTTCATTTCAGCACTTAATATTGTTTACCAAAGAAATGGTGATGGAGAAGCCAAGTCCCCTGCTTGTAGGGCGGGAGTTTGTGAGGCAGTATTATACACTCTTAAACAAAGCACCAGATTTTCTGCACAGGTAATTGCAAAATGTTTACATGACAGTCTATTTGATGGGAAATTTGTGCATGGGTAATGATGCTTTTTAACTTGCGATTAGGTTTTACGGGAGGAATTCTTCCTACGTTCATGGAGGACTCGACCCAAGTGGAAAGTTGGCAGAAGCAGTGTATGGGCAAGCGGTAGGTACTGTAGCCCCAGTTCATTAATGGGGTAATACTTAATTTTAGTGAAATGTCATTTTAATGGAATTTAAACGTTTTAAATAAGTCGCTGTCTGCAAAGAATATATGTACGGGGAAGTAAAAAAAAATGGTATTATTAAACTACCAGAGGTAAAAATACCATCTTGCATCCTGAGCTGATGTATACTTATAAAATTAAAACACACTGGGTAAATTCTGCTGATTTTTAACCTGCCAAATTAGTAATTAAAAGTTTGAGAGTCTAGAAATAAGATTCCTATTTTCCTAGTTCCTTCATTTTCTCTTTTTTTTTTTTTTTTTTTTTTTTTCTCCCCTCCCTGCATATTTTAGGAAATCCACAAGAAGGTCATGTCACTGCAGTTTAGTGAATGCCACACAAAGATCAGGCACGTGGATGCTCATGCCACACTGAGCGATGGAGTGGTGGTACAAGTCCTCGGAGAACTGTCGAACAATGGTCAACCCATGAGGAAGTTCATGCAAACGTTTGTGCTTGCTCCAGAGGTGAGTGCTTCTACCTCTTGGTGCTCCCACTTGTCTCAAAGTGGCCTCACAATAAAGGGAATAAGTAAATAGTGTTAGGATCTTGGAAAGAAAGCGACTAGAAGTTTTGTGATGACATTTCACCTCTCATCCAAGAGGCATCTTCAGTTCTGAATAATTGATGAATATCTTTATGAAACTCGCTACTTATGAAAAGTACAGTTGCTTTCTTTCCAAGATCCTTAAACCACCATGACCTGGATGACTGAAAACCTACAAAGACTAATAAATTCTTATCAGGGCTACACAAGACCAGCCTAATTGAAAAGATATACATGAAGTACTGTAACATGTGCCGTTTGTGTATAAATATTAAACAGTTTTTCTTTTCTTCTTTTTTTTCATGTTCTCAGGGTTCAGTGGCGAACAAGTTCTACGTCCACAATGACATCTTCTGTTATGAGGATGAGGTTTTTGGAGACTCCGAAGCTGAGCTTGATGAGGGTGAGATTTTCATGAGTGACTTTTCTTTTTCTTAAAACTAGTGAGTTTAAGTAGATGTTCATATTTTAAAGTGCTCTTGTTTTTTTTGTTTGTTTTTTTTAACTATTTTGCTTCTGCAGAATCGGAGGAGGAGGTTGAAGAGGAGCCAGAGGAGAGGCCGACTTCCCCTGAACCACTTCAGGAAAGCCCAAACAGCAGCACCTATTATGAACCTCACCCCGTCAGGTACGCAGAACTTGATTAGAACTCGGTGCAATCAAATGTAAGATGAAAGTCTCTCAAATATGATCCGTCTGCAGAGGTGACACATTTGTTTCATGTTTCCTTATTTGTGGTCTGCAGCAACGGAGTTGAAGAGCCCATGGAAGAACCAGCTCCAGAGCCAGAGCCGGAACCCGAACCAGAGCCCAAGGTAGAGGAGACGAAGCCCGAGGTCGAGGAGAAGGTTCTTGAAGAGATGGAGGAGAAGGCACCCTCACCAGTCCCTGTGGAGTCTCCACCAAACACCCTGGAGCCTCCCAAGGTGAGGAGAAATTACTTCTTAGTGGTTTCCATCTCATATTACAAGGGGCAATACAAGTTCATTGAATCTAAAGTGATGCATTTAACATTTTAGAGAATAACAACTTTACTGTGATCCAGTTTTAAAGCCAGAAGGAAAAACAATGCATTTTGTAATGTTAAGATGCACAGAGCAGGACGATACAGAATCCACATGGCACTAATGCGCTCTAATCAAAGTTACAAACATTGATATGACAGTGTGGCTGTTGAGCATTATCAGTGTAGCCCTAATGATGCGTTACTGTACTCCTAACAGCCTTTCTCCTGGGCCTTGGTGACCAGTAAAAACCTGCCTCCTTCTGGCACAGTCACCTCTTCTGGAATCTCACCCCATGTTGTTAAGGCTCCAAGCTCACAGGTAAATAACTACCATGAGTTTATTAACTTAAAAACCAAGAGAGCTTGTTGTAAATTAAACCTTAATAATGAGATACTGTAGGTGCCCCTCTGATAGGTGTAGGCCCTTCTTAGAAGTCTCTTGCAGTGCTCATTTCAAACGTGCATCACATTGAATGTTTGTGATGAAGAAGAGCAATAACTTTGGTACACATGTGTGAATGACCTCTGCTCATTGAAAAGGACACTAACACGTGTTTGGACTTTTCCGATTTCATGCGGCAAACAAAATAAAAATTTTCATTTGGAACCAGGCATATTCAGCATATGCAGTCTCCTCAAGGAAAATATGGAGGAAATTCAGCAATTCTTTAAAACCTGAAGCAACCGCTTGAATGCTAACAACCAATATGTTGAACAACCAGTAAAAAGGAAAAGTTTTGTCAGGAAAAGATCAGAATGACATACAGCCCCAGCACAAAAGGACAGATTTCTGTCTGATCCTAGATAAAGCTGAGATGATATTAATTTCTCATTTGCCTTGTTTAGCCCAGAGCCGATGCAAAGCCGGAGACACAGACGGCACCTCTTCGCCCCAGAGACCAGCGCACTCGTGACAGACCACCCTTCACTCCACGGGGTCCCAGATCTGGTAATGCTAACACCGACCTCCTCAGATTGAAGATTCCTCTGTTTTGGTTTTTTGTTTAAATCTGGTTTATTTATACTATCTGTACGTCTGTGTTGCTTTTTAGATGGCGTTGCTTCTTCAGACTCTCAAACAGGAAAACAGCACTTGAGTTTTGTGAACAAAGGTAAATATTACTGTTTAAAGCACTTGTTTTATTTCTTACTGAGAACATTTTTCAGTTGTTGATCCGATGTGTGATTCTACATTTTCATTGCCTGTTGTTCTGATTTGCAGGTAGCAGGGGCGATTCAGAGTCTGGTGACATGGATAGCAGGCGAATTGTTCGGTACCCTGACAGCCACCAGCTTTTTGTTGGCAATCTTCCACATGACATTGACGAAAACGAGCTCAAAGAGTTTTTTATGAGTATGCTTTTAAATATATATATATAATTATTTTTTTAATATATTTATTTTCTTCCACATTTAAAAAAAAATATTCAAAATTGATGAATTTTTTATTTTATTTATTTTTTTAATTTATCCCCTGATCTTTCAGCATATGGAACTGTGGTGGAACTGCGAATCAACACCAAGGGCGTTGGTGGGAAGTTGCCTAACTTTGGATTTGTTGTCTTTGACGATTCGGAGCCTGTGCAGAGAATCCTGGGGGCCAAGGTAGAAGGGGCATGTATCAACATTTCATTACCCACTTTGTTTCATTTGGTGGTGGATTTTGGTGACACGCATTGCTACATTTCATTTGATGCTAGGGTTCACCTACGTGCTCAGATTGAATACATACTGATTGAAACATAAGTCATTGTTTTCTGTGATATATTTGTTTGCATCCCTTGTCCTGTCAGTCACATATTGAGATTTTAAATATGCAAAGAGGAAAGCAAGATGACGAAGTCAAATTGCTATCGTGTCTCCACCCAGAGAAAGGAAAAAATTTCAAGGGTCTTTTCCTTGAGCGTGTCTAGACTGGTTTCAGACTTTGTTCTCTTCCTGATGGCTCTGTGAAAAATCTTGTTCTGACTGCTTGCACTAGTGCATCTGCAAATTAGCCACTGACAGACAAAACACAACTCTGCTGTCAAACTGGCCCAACTTTCATGCCAAGCATCATCATGGGTCTTTATCAGTGTCCAATCCTGAATCTGTGACATCCAGCCTAGCACATGTTTGTTTTGTTTTCTCTGTGAATCCATGATGAGACGATAAGCAGATGTGTTACTGCAATTCCCTGAAGTCTCTGCACTACCTTATGCCTGCCCACTAAAAATTGGGGGACTACAGTAACAAAATGTCTGCACACCACCAAACCCAGTCAAAAGGTTTTGCCTCTTCTTTAACAAAATTGGAGTTCAAGTTAAAGAGTGGCCATTTTGACACAGTGGAGAAGATCCAGCACACAGACGCATAAGTGCAGGTGTAAAGAATCATATTTTCAGGGAGTGAACAAAAATGGCAGCTCTGCCTCAACCAGTCCTGCAGACATGCTCAAGAGTCCTTTTTATGGGGTGGGGAAAGATTTTGCTGTTTGAGGCTGGGGTTATCAGTGATGCCCACGAGACAAGAAAAATCCAGGAAATTGCATTTGATATCGAAATTGATGCCATTACACAGTAGCAGGTAATAGTGGGGTTTTATTGGTCAGTGAGGTGGTAAGGATAAACCTTAAAAACATGCTTTTCAAGTTGGCAGCAATGTCAATCTCACCAGTGTCCTTTCACTCTGGGTCGCTGCCACCTGAATGAAACAGACCTGGAGAGTAATGCTTAAATAGTCTGGGAGAGGAGCAAAGTGAAACTGACCGTGCCCTTCTTAATTTTCCCTGCAGCCCATCATGTTTCGAGGCGAGGTGCGTCTGAACGTGGAGGAGAAGAAGACGAGAGCAGTGCGTGAACGAGAGACCCGTGGGGGAGACGAACGTCGGGACATGAGGCGCAACGATCGGGGTGCCGGAGGTTCACGAGGCGTCGTGGGAAGCGGGATGATGCGTGATGGAAGGGGACCGCCGCCTCGTGGTAGCATGGCCCCCAAACCCGGCATGGGCTCTGGAAGGGGCTCCAGTGGCCAGGGAGAGGGCCGCTTCACGACCCCTCGTCGCTGAAAAGAGCGCCCCTCCTCACTTCAAGTGTGGAAGTAGTATCGTGTTCTTCATCTTCAACCGTTCTCGTTAACGAAAAGAAATCTTCATGTATAAAAGTATATATTTGTTTTTGTTTGGTTTTTTATTTTATTTTTTTTGTTCCCTCTATGCTTTGGAATGTGACACAGCCTGTCAACCATTTGTTTGTGAAATAGACAAAACAAAATAAGCAAACAAAAAAATGTCGCTTATTAGTTGTGAGCTGAGCATCCTTTTCAGGTTTCTCAAGAATTCGCAGACTTTAATTTGTAAATTTGCGAGAAGAAGAAGGAAAAAAAGGCAAACCAACCAGGAGTAATCTGCCACATTAGGAGGGACTGATGAGACTTAACCACAATAATACAGCCCATCAAAAGAGATTATATATGCCTTGACTTAACTGGGGCGCTGCTTCAAGAATTCCCCTCTATTGCACATTTTATATGGTATGGTTTTCTGCCCGTCACAGGTCGAGAAGAGTGAGATGCAAAGTTCTGTGCAGTTCCTGGGGGGAAAGCTTGCCTTTTACTTTTTCTTTTTTGAGAGACCACTGCTTCAAAATTGCATAATGCTCTCATCAATATGCACTAATGGGTACTTTTGTCATGTTACGTTGACATCCATGCTCGGGACGCAGCTGGAGAGACCTGTTTTGTCTCAAAGCGATACGACTTAACCGGGGCAGGCCTCACTCGCAGCCTGTCGGCTGTGACCAATGTACTTTTCACATTTTTGACCCAAAACAACCTTTCGATTACTGCTGGATGGACAAGATAAACAAATCTACATGACACTTTTCTCTCATTTATGAATCAAAAAAAATCCTCTAATCCTGGACTTACACCCGATGAGTGAGGAAACAAAGGATAAATGAGAAACAAAGCTGAACAATAGAAGAGTAATAATGATGGCGGCTTGCTCTTGTTCTGTTTTCTTTCTTTGGTTTTTTTTTTGTTTGTTTTTTTTCCCCTCTTGAGTGTTTAGTTTTTTTTTTCTTCTTTTTTTTTTTTTTTTTTTAAGTCCTGCCAGCTAGACTGCGAAACTACGATGGTCAACACCTCTCTCCCTCTTCCCTCCCTTCCTGTCTTAAGTGCGGAGTAATTGAATAAATGTACAGCAAAAATCATAGTTTACTGTATGTTTCGCTTTTCTGTGTATATCCATTTCTCTCTCGACTTGATAAAAGCATGATGGTGCCTTCTCTTTCACCTTTTCCAGTCTTACTAAAGCTAAAAGTGGTTTGGGGCTGCTACACAGCTGCTCTTTTCTTTCTTTTTTTTGAACTGGTATCTGCTGAGAGCAGATTTTGGGGGGGGGAAAAAAAATACTTGCAGTATTCATAAGATTTGTTTTTCAGGTGCATATTTCATTTTCCATACTGTTTTATTACTACAGATAATCTGCTGTGAGTTTTGTACATTTGTTGTAATTGTGTGTCGTGGGTTTTGTAGAGACAATAGGGGCCTCATGCTCTGTTTTGTTAAAACAGCAAAGAGGTGCAGCCCCACATCTTAAGAACTTCACCCTCCAAAAAAAAACAAGGTACATTAAAAATGGTGGCAGTGAATTCTTGGTCTTTTGGTTTAACAGGTCATAGCTCCGCACGACCACGATTTCATTGAACTGACGCTTCGGCGATGTCTCAGAATAAAATTCAGACACTGGCCGTAGTTTTGATCGACTCATGGCAGCAATCGGGTTGACCCCTGGACTCACAAGTTGTCAGACTGTTGTTTTTTTTTTTTTTTTTTTTTTCCTCAGCAACAATTTTTGTAAAGATCTGTATGCGTGGGGCTCGTCGGTCCCCTCCAGCCTACAGACAAGCAAATAACTGCACTCACTTTTCTAGCGTTAAAACATTTGTATTTTCATATGCTGATTATTCACTGTGCATATTTTGAGTTATCTGAATGCCATACATGTCAGCTCCTCCTTGTCCATTAGCATTTTTCTTTCTTTTTTTTTTTTGTTACCACTCTAAGGGAGGGAAGACCTTTTGGTTTCGGCTGGAAAGGAAAACGTGTTTTTCTTTTTTTTTTTCTTTTGTTATCTTGCACTGAAACGGGAAGTAAAATGATGATGTAGCATTTTTCTTGACAAATATACTAATGAGGTCTTCCTTGTCTGGTGGTTTTGCACTATTTCCAACATTTCTGGGACAATCTCGTCAGTCTCAACACAACAACCTCTCCAAATTTCTCATCTGGCTGCAAAAAAGAAATTGCTCTTCGTAATTAGTGTGAAATCTCTCCTTCTCACTCGCAGTTGAAACAAGACGTGGTAAATAAGTATGGTATCGTCAAGGTAGATTTTCACAGTCATGCTTGGTAATTTTGTGGTATGTTTTCAGATGTGGAAATGGCTTTTAAACTTTAAACTTGGTAACAGCTTTTGACCTAACATTGCAGAAAAATGACAGCTCTTTGGTCCTCGAGTGCCTCAGCCCACCCACCCCCTCCCCACCAAATGTCTATTTGTCAGGTAATTGCTTAACGCGGGCACTTGACTGCAATCATACTTTTTACAGCAACGGTCAATGAAGAGAGTGGTGAAGAAGAGCCATCATGCTTTCAAACCGATCTCGTGCTTTCTCCATGTCAGTGGTGGTAAAACGTTCGAAGGTAGAAATTTATAGATGGGTAATTCTTTTCTCGCTGAGGTCTTTAACGACTCATCCCTCTCGAAACTTTAAAGGATCCTCGAAAGGAAAAAGGAAGAAAAAGTGTTAATTTATTTTTCTGTGATTTAAAAGTGCAGTTAATGGATCCTCATTGTAAATCATTCCAACCCTTTTTTTTTTAAATGGAAATAGAAGTATCTTCTTGGCTTTAGCAAGTGTGGTAAACATTTGGCTGCCATCTTCATTTTACTGTGTTTACCCTTGTTGCTATTACAAAACTGTTGTAGGTGGAGACTTTTTTTCCCCCTTTTTTTTTTAACGTTTAGGTCCTTATTTTATTTTTCTTTCTTCCTTTCCATTTTGAATGTGTTGGATTTAACATACAATAAACTACTGATAACATCACCGCTCATACCGTTTGTCATGTTTACAGGAGACTCCCCTCATTGGCCGTGTAAAGTTTAAGCCTCCAAACACAAACTATATTAAACATAGGGTTGTGGAGGAAAAGAGAGACTCCCTGTAAAGTTTCTTGCAAAATTGCTTCTCAAAATAGCCTTAAAAGGTGTCAGAAAGTCTTAAGCTCGCTCATACAAACTCATTTTTCTCTCTTCCAGTTTTTTCCTGTTAGTTTCTGTAAGTGGTTGATGGCTGTCAGCTAACATTTTTAGTATCTGTAACACTGGAGCGATAGATGGAATTGTTAACTCCACCCATGCATCAGTTTCCTGCTGCTTAATCCTAATACTAAAACTGATTAGTTCTATTATTAGGATTGCTAAATTATATTACAGTCCCTGGCTACGTTATTCTTGGTGCTGATATTTACTCGGCCAGTCGCAAGGCAGCAACTGAGTGCATTTTGGCATGTAGACACGACCTGCTGAAGCCCAAACCGAGCATCAGAATGAGGAAGAAAGGTGACTTTGAACGTGGCTTGGTTGTTGGTGCCGGACGGTTTGGTTTGAGTATTACAGAAACAGTTAATCTACAACTTTCCCACACAACCACCTCCAGGGTTTACAGACAATGGGCCAATAAAGAGAAAAATATCCAGTGAGCAGCAGTTCTCTGGGTGAAAATTCTTTGTTGATACCAGACGTCAGAGTAGAAGGGTCAGACTACTTTGAGCTGATAGGAACAACAGTGAGTCAAATAACCACTCATTAAAACAAAGGTGTGCAAAAGGCATCTGTGAACACATGTCGAACCTTGAGGCAGACGGGCTACAGCAGCAGAAGACCAGACCAAGTGCCAGTCCTGTTACCTAAGAACAGGAACTAAAATTGGACAACAGAAGGTGTTAAAAAAATATTGCCTGACGTGACGGGTTTCAATTTGTACCCTGATATTTAGGTGGTGAGTTCAGGGTTTGGCGTTAACAACATAAAGTATGGATCCATCCTGCCTTGTATCAATGGTCCACGCTGCTGCTGGTGGTGTAAGAGTGTTCAGGTTCTTTTTTGGCACACTTTGAGCCCCTTACTACCAACTGAGCATTGTTTAAATGCCACAGCCTACCCGAGTCCATCTTTTTAAGACCACATTGTACCCATCTTCTGATGCCATGAAAATCTCAGATCATCTCTGCAACAGTTGTTTGATGCCATCACGCCAACATGGACCAGAATTTCTGAGGAATGTTTTAAGCACCTTGGGCCTATTTGACGGGCAGTGCTTTGAGCAGCTGAAATACAAAAGTAACTATGAAATGAAATAATGTGTATATATAATCTAGAGGAATATATACAAAACAAGAGAAAGGCAAGAGTCTGTTTGTGAGTGGCCTGAGTGATGAGACCGTGGCTCAGATTGGTAAGGTGTGGTGGCCCATCGGAAGAAGCTGTTAGTGACCCTGGACGCTCACCAGAGGGTAGTGGGTCAAACTGGTGGTGTGCAGGGTGCAAGGGGTCACCTGTAATGACCCTGGTTTTCCTGAGACAGGAGCCAGTGATTTCTTGGGAATTGTTAATTACATTGTGCACAGCCTTCCTGTTGTCAGAGGTGGACCATGCGTACCAAACATCCAGGCAGTAGGAGAGCAGTACAAGGCTCCTTTATTTTTTTCAAGGAATTTAATTTTTAAGGATTAAGGTATGCTCCAATTGTTTTCAGTTGGTGAAAGATCTGGACTGCTGCCAGGCCTCTTCGCCACCCAGACTCCTCTACTGGTATAGAATAGAATAGTAAGTAAGTAAAATGTATTTATATAGGACTTTTCACCGATAAAAATCACAAAGTGCTTCACAATAAAACCAGAAAGATACATAAAATAATAATATGAAACAATTAAAAAAATGAATTAAAAGCTTGTTTGTATAGAAATGTCTTCGGTTACTTTAAAAAATAAAATAACAACCGGTTATTGTCATTGTACAATGAAACTTGTGGACAACACCATGCTGTTATATTAGATGCTGCAGTATGAGGTTTAGTATCATCTTACTGAAATACTCAAGGCATTCCCTGACAGACAGGTCATCTGGATAGGAGGTTATGTTGAAATCCTGTATATACGTTTCAGCATTGATGGTGCTGCTAATCTCATGGGACCTAAAGCACCTCAATACAGTCAGAGATGTATGATTTTCAACCGAGTCTGGAGAATGTGGCATCCATGTTTTTGTTTTTTGTTTTTTTTGTTTTTTTACCTCAGTTAATGTCTGGAAGTGTTCCTGAGCCCATGCAATGATTCCCTATTTTGATCCCGACTGACTGATTTTCAGCCGTGTCCCTTGTGTACAGAGATTTCTCCAGATTCTTAAAATCTTTTTATGATATTGTGTACTCTAGACGATGAGATATTCCAGGTCTTTGCAGTTTTACATTAAGGAACATCATTCTGTGATTGTTCCACAATTTAAAGATCCATATTTAAAATGTATAAGTTCATTTTTGGTAGATTAGTAAACCTCTGAAGATGCAGGTGTTGTCGTTCCCATAGCTGACAGAAAATGTGTCCAGGCTTCTCTGTGTGAAGCTTTTAAAAGACACTAGAGGACCACATGTTGCTTTTGCTTTGTCATTTGTGTCATGGCTCTGATGTGCAATGATGAAACTCCACTGCTTTTATATTATTGTACTGGATTGCTTCACTAATTTCAACATAAGTTTATTAAAGACACTGAATTACTGGGTGCATTTGAATCGGTTTGTGGTGCCTGTGCTGTGTGGAAGCAGCTGTGCGCAGGGCTTTAGAAACAAGATTTATGCAAATCAAGATTCACACATAATAAAGGGCACGATCAGTAACAATGAACCCGGCCATCAGAGCAGATGGTAGATGGGGGTTAAGGGCACTGAAGACACAGTTACAGAAACAGTTTTCATTGCTGTAGGAAAATTAAAAGGTAATTCTTTATTTAAACAGCCAAACATGTGCTGTTGTGTTTGTTGGGAAATGATATTTGGTGGCGTGAAGGTTTACTTGTTCTCTTCTGGCTGAATGCTGTCTCTCCGGCTCTTCATTGTGAGCCGGAAGCAGCTAGACATCCATGTGTAGATGTTTACAGCTAATTGAATGAACATTGTCATGCTTATCTCAGCGTTCCTGTAGATCTTTCCCCCTCTTTATTCTCATCCAGATCACACACCACTCAGCAGACCTGGATCTATATAATGTTCCATGAAATACAATTCTTTCTTTGGGCCCATAGTCCCCTGGCAGGTTAATCCAGCCCTGGCGTTACACGCAGGTTAGAATCAAGTAGATCTGGTTTCTGGTTTCACTTTATTTTTCTTTGATTTGTGCTTGCTCTGAGTGTGTTTCTGTAAACTTTACTGTTTACCTGCTGTTTTCTGTAAGTACCTACACATATAAACTTAGTCACTCTGCTTAAGGATTATTTAGGTGTGTATTTGACAGTTATACCATACCTATTAGTTATATTTCAAAATTAAAAGCAAAAAAAAAAAGTCAATAAAATGCATTAGACTGTACAGGTTCAAGTGCCCAACAGTCCTTTCCTGAATGCCTTTCCTGAGGTTTGCACTGTGTCCTATTTATGTGTGACAATTTGATTTCCCTCGGATTGAGCTAGACATATGACAGCAATTATAAGCTGAAATAGTAAAATTCTCCAAAGTAGGTAACAAAGTTATGAATCAGTCATAAAGTGCACACACCAAAACTGTTTTCACTTTGTTAAATCCCTGCACGCTGACTAGGAAGTTTGGGTTGTTTGTATGCGCTGATCCAACCCTGAATTACACTATTAGAATGACCACCTACACAATGAAAAAGGTTCCTGTGTGCTTATGTCTGTCTGCAGGCTAACTGTGAATCCTGTAGCACAATTTCTAAAACTAGTCAGACGTATAGCAAAACCACTCACTGAGTTTGCAAAACTAAAAGCACAAAAACTGCTTTGCACTCAGTTTGCAATTTTGTAACACACACTTTGCAAAACTGTAGGCACAATTCACTGCACAACACTCAATTACCAAATTTCCAACACACTCCTAGCAAAAGTATACACATGTATGGCTATCATTAACACTAATTTGCCAACTGTCTGGCACACTTTCACATGTGAAAACTTTTTTAGATAATTAGTTCACTTTGCAATCAGCCTAAGCACTATAATACAGGGAAGCTGTGTGTGCGGAGTACAATGGAGGGAGCAGAAAGAGTGAGAAGTAGAGGAGGCCGAGGAAGAGGACGTGGAGGTGAAGGAGTAGGATGAAGAGGACGACAAGGACAAGGAGGAGCAAGAGGAAGACGAGGAGGGGGCAGAGGAAGCATGTTCACTGCAGACCACGTAACCCATATAGTCATTATGGCGATTGCAAATAATCCTATACTTGGAAATAAACACTTGTGTTTGTTTTGATGTGTTTGACTAAACACCAGTACTTGAAGTTTGGATCCCTCTATGCTTATGGATCTATGACAGAAGTATGAGCTCAAACTGACATAGCCTACCTTGTGCACAGGGAAGGCAAAAGCCAGATGTGTTTTGTATTCATACCATCAGTGTGCAGTTGGCGCATTGTGTGCTTAGTAGATGATGGCTTGTGTGTACTGTTTGATACGGAAACACCATTTTTACGAAGGTGTGAAGAGTTAATCTAGCTGGGTTTGCTTTTGCAAGAGAACTACAATGTTTGGATAATTGGGTGACAGGTTTTCTTATTTGTGTGAAGAGTTTTGCTAAATTAGCCAATAGTTACATAAAATGTGCTTAAGCAATCAGAAAAAACTGTAAAGGTACAGTAAGTGATGTTTGTGAGGTAACAGAATATTGTATTCATAATTAAAAATTGATTTATGGATTCTTGTAAACTAATTAAGAATTAATACATAAAAATGCATAAGAGGTTGCCAGTTTTTGTATATATATATTTTTGTATATTATAAGGTTTTAAGAATGGACAGCTTTCACCTCGTGCTTGTATAGTTATTGCAACATCGTGTATATGAAATGTGTTTATGTTTTTTTATTTGTTTTATTATGTGTACTGGTTGTGTTGACTCTATAAAAACCAAATGCCTTCATATTATGGCATACTATGGTCCCTCATAATAACTGTCTACAACAAAAACATAAATAGCCTATTTGACATTAATAGATGTATGATCAATCCTCACACAATGTTTTGGAGAGCAGGGAGAGTGGGTTTTTAAAAAAAAAAAGAAAAAGAAAAAAAGATTTTACAACATTTGTTTTTTAAAATATCATATCCTGTCCAGTCATAATCATTCAAGTATAATAAACTGAAAGTGGAAATGTTACTGACACTGAAACAGTTGGTATTTATTACACCTACTTCTGTGTAATTAAAAAAAATCCTCCTAACTGCCATTTATACAGGGAGTGCAGAATTATTAGGCAAATGAGTATTTTGTCCACATCATCCTCTTCATGCATGTTGTCTTACTCCAAGCTGTATAGGCTCGAAAGCCTACTACCAATTAAGCATATTAGGTGATGTGCATCTCTGTAATGAGAAGGGGTGTGGTCTAATGACATCAACACCCTATATCAGGTGTGCATAATTATTAGGCAACGTCCTTTCCTTTGGCAAAATGGGTCAAAAGAAGGACTTGACAGGCTCAGAAAAGTCAAAAATAGTGAGATATCTTGCAGAGGGATGCAGCAGTCTCAAAATTGCAAAGCTTCTGAAGCGTGATCATCGAACAATCAAGCGTTTCATTCAAAATAGTCAACAGGGTCGCAAGAAGCGTGTGGAAAAACCAAGGCGCAAAATAACTGCCCATGAACTGAGAAAAGTCAAGTGTGCAGCTGCCAAGATGCCACTTGCCACCAGTTTGGCCATATTTCAGAGCTGCAACATCACTGGAGTGCCCAAAAGCACAAGGTGTGCAATACTCAGAGACATGGCCAAGGTAAGAAAGTCTGAAAGACGACCACCACTGAACAAGACACACAAGCTGAAACGTCAAGACTGGGCCAAGAAATATCTCAAGACTGATTTTTCTAAGGTTTTATGGACTGATGAAATGAGAGTGAGTCTTGATGGGCCAGATGGATGGGCCCGTGGCTGGATTGGTAAAGGGCAGAGAACTCCAGTCTGACTCAGACGCCAGCAAGGTGGAGGTGGAGTACTGGTTTGGGCTGGTATCGTCAAAGATGAGCTTGTGGGGCCTTTTCGGGTTGAGGATAGTCAAGCTCAACTCCCAGTCCTACTGCCAGTTTCTGGAAGACACCTTCTTCAAGTACAGGAAGAAGTCTGCATCCTTCAAGAAAAACATGATTTTCATGCAGGACAATGCTCCATCACACGCGTCCAAGTACTCCACAGCGTGGCTGGCAAGAAAGGGTATAAAAGAAGAAAAACTAATGACATGGCCACCTTGTTCACCTGATCTGAACCCCATTGAGAACCTGTGGTCCATCATCAAATGTGAGATTTACAAGGAGGGAAAACAGTACACCTCTCTGAACAGTGTCTGGGAGGCTGTGGTTGCTGCTGCACACAATGTTGATGGTGAACAGATCAAAACACTGACAGAATCCATGGATGGCAGGCTTTTGAGGGTCCTTGCAAAGAAAGGTGGCTATATTGGTCGCTGATTTGTTTTTGTTTTGTTTTTGAATGTCAGAAATGTATATTTGTGAATGTGGAGATGTTATATTGGTTTCACTGGTGAAAAGAAATAATTGAAATGGGTATATATTTGTTTTTTGTTAAGTTGCCTAATAATTATGCACAGTAATAGTCACCTGCACACATAGATATCCCCCTAAAATAGCTAAAACTAAAAACTACTTCCACAAACATTCAGCTTTGATATTAATGAGTTTTTTTTGGATTCATTGAGAATATGGTTGTTGTTCAATAATAACATTATTCCTCAAAAATACAACTTGCCTAATAATTCTGCACTCCCTATAATTGTATATATTAATTCAGTATTAATTAATACTTCTTTGATCACCAGTTAACCTAACATGTGTTTGTTTTTGGACCGTTGTACTTTGGAGAAGGTCAAACATGTAAACTCCGTAAAGACAGACCCCAGCCAGGATTTGAAGCAGGAACTTGCTGTGAGGAAGTAGTGCTAACCACTCTGCCACCATGCTGCCCTAATACACGTCTTGTATCTGCCAGGCAGCCTCTGACCTCTGTATGACCTCTTTTCCTTATGTGCATCATACATAATCGCTACTACATATACACAGAAACGAGAGTTTACAGTTTCAAGTTTACATTTGTATTGTTACAATTGTTGAGAAATCAACAATTTCTCTTGATTTGATGCCCACTGGCACAATGATCTGAAATCCACCTGGATAGTTACAGATCAATTTAATTCAGAACAAACTCAGTGTTTAAAGGATTGTAGCTCCTGTACAACAGTATAAAATTTAGAGACATTTGTATTCTTTGTGTTTTTTAGCACTAAATGACACATTTTACTCCAGTCAATTTTACTTGAACATTGTGTGAGAGTTAAAAACTTTAACCCTCTAATGATAGATTTAATTGATAATTGTTTATTTTATCGCTGCATTGCCTATCACAGAGCATAATCATTAGTTTTCTTGCCCTTTAAATAACCGGCTGGTGGTCTGCTGCTGAGCCACGTATCGCCACGTTTGCGAGCATGCGCAGTGCCCAAACGTTAGTGTTCCGGGATAGGTCAGTGTACACAGTGTAAAAAATATATCATTGTGTACTCTCTTACGTGTCTATTATACTGAGCACAGTGAGAGGCGGCAGAGGGGTGTTTTGTGAAGAAAGAGAGGCTCTGAATACGGCACCGAGATGAACTTCTTCAGAGGAGTGATAAGTGGGCAGGCAGCCGGGCCGCAGCCGTCCGGAGCGGAGACGGTAGGAAAGCAGCTGGGCTAGCAGCGGCTAGCTTACGTTTCTCCGCTGTGCGCCGTACAAACTGAGAACAGGGGGATAGAGTTGTGTTTTTAAACTAGTTATTTTTTGCTCCGTCACATAACAAACACCTAAGAGAATGTGTGATGATACCTAAGATACCTTTCACTTGGCGAATAACTGACAGCGAGCTAGTTAGAGGGCTAATGAGCTAAGGTGGCTAATCTGTCAGGCAGCAGTGGGAGTGTGTGTAACCTGCTGTGAAGCCACAATGAATGGAGAAATCCATGAAAGACACGGACACCAAGGACCAGCCCGTTAGGACTGTCAGCTGTTTACACGTCAGCGTTTTGTTTTGATTAACTTTAATCTGTAAATCTACTAAACATATTAGTGCGATCTTGTAAAATGAGCTAGTGTATAACATAAAAATGGACCTCGTCGTGTACGTAGGGCGGCAGCGAACTATTTAGTATTGATTGCCTGCTAATCAATTGGTTTAAAAGCACCAAAAAAAATAACTGAATATTTTGTACTTTAGCTGATGACAGCCATGCATAGTGTTCCATGCAGGAATCTCCTGACACATTGCTGAAATTGCAGCAGACAGCCACATATAATCAGATCTTTGTATAGTGACTGCTCAGGGAGAAAGCTGTCACTCCTGAGAATGCACAAAACACTTGAACAGAAACCTTCTCAAATTCTGTTTTGTTTCTCCACCTTGTTACTGCTCTTTCTGTGTTTAGAGGTGTTAAATTAATTTACTGTTGACTTGTCGACATCCCATGCTGCAGTAAAACTTATCGGTTTTCCAAGAAAATGTGCATTTTTAGACCGCCTTTTGCTTTTGGAATAGGACCTGTATGAAAATGAAAGCAGTAAACCTCCCTACAATAAGTGCATCTGGTGGGCCTTTTTTGGGGGGTGGGTTGGGTCCACTTGTCCCCTTTGTCTCGTCAAATCAATACAAAGTTGTCACCTTCATCCCATGATGGGAGTGGTGTCTTCCAGGGTGACATGAAGGATTGCTGAATGGTTTGAGTATTAGAGCGATGCAAGTCATTTTCTGTGGCCTTTGCAATCAGCCAGATCTCATTTTAGACAGACAACTTAGACACTTTATCACACTGTCACAGTTGACTTTCATGGCAGTTTGCATTAAACATGTGTTGACTCATCATCTTAGTAATAAGAGCTAAGCAACTTGAGATGCAGGAAACATCGTGCATTCACACATGCGCCTTTTCATAAGTGATACGTAAATCTTACTGAAGTGACCAAGGTGCACATTAAGACACAAGCTGTCAGATGGTGTTGGATTAAAACAAAAGATTTCAAAACTTGAAAGGGTTCAGAAATACTAGTGTTTTTTCCTTTAAGTTGTCAGCTGTCTGTGTGTGCTAAATGTAATTATATACAGTATTTTGTTTTTTTTGTATTGTTTTTTTTTGTTTTTTTTTTTGCTTCTTCTCCTCACAACTCCACCACAGAACCCTTGGGACTTGGAAACCACAGCTCTTTAAAACATTCCAAAAATTCTGTCAATTTCAGAGACATAAAATTACAGAAATTATCAGCAAGCATGGCAATAATAGTTAAAAAATAATATGTCCGTTAACAGATCCAGAAGCTGTGCGATCGAGTTGCCTCCTCCACACTTCTAGAAGATCGGAGAGATGCTGTCCGTGCTCTTAAGTCCCTCTCCAAGGTAAAGTATAAGTAGAGAACTAAAAGGGCCTGAAGCTGTATGCAGTCAGTTGCTAGTTAAATGGATCCGAACTTGCCTTGGAAAATTGTAATTTCTTGAAGGTTTTAGTGAAACTATTTAAGAGAAGAGCTGTGAAACTTTGAGTTGAAATCACTGCACTAACATCATGTACATAAAGCAGTCTGCACATGTCTTCTGCTGTGTCTCACTGCAATAAACGTGCCATCCGTAGCCTTGGTTAAAAGTCTTGTTTGTCACGTTCTACTGATTAAAATGAACTCCTCTCTGACCTCCACCAAGTCACTTCTGTTCACTGACAGTTTTGCCATTAGCTGCACTGTCAACCATGAGTAATGAGTTTATCGAGCTTGAATAAGGGATTTAAGAGGCACAGGGTTTCACGTTAACACACATGGGTGTTAGTCCTGGTCTGCTACACAGATAGATGTGCAGGTTTCCTGTATTTCACAAGAAATGCCACAGAAATCCAGAATGTTTCTAACTAAAATTCCTTTATTTTAGGTTCTGGTTGCATTACCGATCCTATGAGCATTTTTTTTTAAATGTTTTCTAGAAATATCGAATGGAAGTTGGAACACAGGCAATGGATCACTTGATTAACATACTACAGACTGACAGGTATGTTAATACTCATACTTGTAATGCTTGTGGATTACAGCTCAGTAAACATGCTAATGTTTGTCTCCCAAATGCAACAGATCTGACTCTGAAATCCTCGGCTATGCTTTGGATACGCTTTACAATGTCATCTGCAATGATGAGGAGGAAGAACAAGGTATTACACCCCACATCCTTAAAAAATGTGTAATTTAACTTGAATTCATAACTGGAAGATAAAACCTCTGATCTAAAGACATTTCTAACTATATTGAAATGAATTCCTCCTCATTGTGAGACTTCTGTAAATGGTTTGAACTGACTTAAAACCCATGTTTGTTTTGCATGTGTAAACGAGTTCAGTTCATGTTAAACATGGAAAGCTGTCAGTTTGCATTCCCTTCTTCTGTACACTGATGATGACTGCTTTATTTAAAGACTCTCGTCTCTCTCTTCTCTTCCATGTTTTAACCTACAGATGAATCAGAAGGTAAAATTCTTTGACTGTGCATGATGCCAACCCCTCTAACACCAACGGCACTTACGAATCACACAGTCCCCTTTGTTTGGTTATTGAAAAAGAGCGCATTTTAAATGTATTCCCTGCAAAGATTAAAATAAGCTGATAAATGAAAATGGTGTTGTCATGGCATGGGTTAACAAGTCTCTGTCAGCTGATGCTGGACTTGGAATGAATGCTAGCTTTTGGGTAAGGCGTTGAACTTGTCTTCCTCCCTGCACTCGCAGACGCAGTAGCCCCTCTCCCTGTCTCAGGGAAGCATAAGAATGTGTCTGTGCCTGGTCAGTACTCAAACTGTGCCTTTGTGCAGTAGCTTTAGTGCTAACTAGTTATAACTAACTTCACTAAAATTAGAGGGCACCAGAAAATAAACAGGAAGGCACTTTGGTGTTGACAAGAATGCTTCACTAATGTTTCATTACGCCCCATCTTCTGGCTGTTTTTTTTTTTTCCCCCCTCACATCACATTTTAATACCTCAGTAATTTTGCACTGTTGTTGTTGTTGTTGTTATACCAATACTAATTATTGTACATGGGGGCAAAACTAGAGAGATTTCTATCTACCTGGCAGTAGTGATTTACTTTTTAGCTCTGATTTGGTTTCAATTGCCATCAGCAGCCTGTCTCTGTGTCTTTCTGCTGTCAGGTAGTATGCGTTGTGGTTTTTCAGAGCATTTTCATTAAACACAACAGCCAACTGGTGCTGAAAACTTTGTTTAGAGCAAAATAAACCAGTAAAGATGGACCAAGGGAACCAAAACAATAAGCTGCAAGAAGCTAAAGTGTTAAGCTATTGTCTGCAGGTGCTCCACCTTGAAATTTAATGTATATTAACTAACTAATTAATTAACTAAGATAAGTTTATCTCAGTTAACTAATGTTAATCAATGATCTCCATTGTTAGTGTTGCAGGAAGAATGAAAAATAGTTTAGCAGCTAAAATGTATAACATGGAGGAAAAAATAAATAAATGTGTGTGTGTGTGTGTGTGTGTATACATACACACACACACACACACACACACACACACACACACACACACACACACACACACACACACAGTATAGTGCAAAATGAAGTCAGAGCAGCATATAGCGACCTGCTCTACTACAGTTAAAAGTGGGAGTGAATCATCAGTTTTTCAGTCAGGAGGCATATATGA
The DNA here is from genome assembly GCF_057382185.1 of Mchenga conophoros. Classification (NCBI taxonomy): domain Eukaryota; kingdom Metazoa; phylum Chordata; class Actinopteri; order Cichliformes; family Cichlidae; genus Mchenga; species Mchenga conophoros. The sequence continues at coordinate 19,037,152 of NC_140531.1, forward strand.
GGACCTGTGGGTAGAAGCTTTTATTGAGTCTGTTTGTGGCAATAGCTGTTTGCATAAAGTCATACCACTAAAAGTAGACAAGAACACTCTTTTTGTAATCTCGGTAATGGATCCTTAGCTGGGAAAAGCATCCATTTATTTTCAGTTCTTTGCTTTAAAGTGCTGCACTCATCCCTAATTAACTGTTTATCACTGCGGGCTTAGAATACACTTCCTTTGGCGGTAACCCTGCTGTCCTCTCCTGTGTGTAGCCTCTCTTGTCTTCCTGGTTTGTTCACATTTGTCACCCTGAGCGCGTCTCTCATTGTCATGGTACCTGTAAAGTCGCTCGTCATTGGTAATTGAAGTTATACATGTGAGCTTCACTGCTGTGTTGCTCAGGCTGATTTATATGAACAAACCAGCTGGGTCCACACACTTTCATGGATGACTCCTGAGACGGTGACTCATTTTCAATCTCGCTTCACAGATGAGAACGCACAGAAGCAGGCAGACGACCTCGGCCTCCAGTTTACAGACACGTTCGTCCAGGATCCTGAGCACGTAACCCTGCTCCTCACTCTGCTGGAGGTACAGAGTGGTTTTGATCCAGCAGCAGAAACTCTGTATTGTTAAATTTTTCCTGACCCCCATCTGATGCTTTTCTGCATTTTTAGGAGTTTGACTTTCATGTACGGTGGCCCGGAGTGAAGCTGCTAACTGCTCTGCTGAAGAACCAGGGTCCACAGATCCAGGGTATTATTCTGGTCAGCCCCATGGGTGAGTTTCTTATCTCTGCATTATATTGAACTTTGTCACGTCGGGAATTTATTGCTTTAACAGCAACATTTTTTGTTTCTGTTTACTCTCACAGGTGTTTCCAGATTGATGGACCTGCTGGCAGACTCCAGAGAAGTAATTCGCAATGATGTAAGCACACTTACGTTTTGTATTACACTGTATTTGAACCCCTTTGAAACAGAGTGTTGAGTAGAGGTCTGTTTGAGTCTGTGACATTTTGTTTTCTGCCACCATCAGGGCTTGTTGCTACTTCAACAGCTGACTAAAAGCAACGCTGCCATTCAGAAAATTGTGGCATTTGAGAATGCGTTTGAACGCCTCCTAGATATCATCACAGAAGAAGGTAGCAGCGATGGAGGTAAATAGAGTTTTTACACAGAATTGTTACTGAACAATACGATCCTACCTCTTTTCTCTAAACACAGTGGGGGTTTTTTGGTGGTTTTTTTGGCTTGTGATATGTCCTGACATCTGTCCTCTTTCTTGTGTGCAGGTATTGTGGTAGAGGATTGTCTGCTTCTTCTCCTCAACCTGCTAAAGAACAACAGCTCCAACCAGAACTTCTTTAAAGAAGGCTCCTACATCCAGAGAATGAAGCCCTGGTTCGAGGTTGGTGATGATAACTCTGGTTGGTCTGCACAAAAGGTCACAAACCTTCATCTCATGCTGCAGGTAATATATCTAATTGTTATCTTGATCTAAGTACTAATTAAAAACAGCTGAATATTATTTGTTAAAACTCTTAAATAACTGTTAAATAATGTTGTAATCCCAGCTGGTGCGAGTCATGGTGTCTCCAGTGAACTCTCCTGGAGCTACAGCCAGCTGTCAGAAGTCCATGTTCCAGTGTGGCCTACTGCAGCAGCTGTGCACCATCCTCATGGCCACTGGTGTCCCTGCAGACATCCTCACTGAGGTAATCACAACAACCCGCTCGTTAAGTCTGGGACCATTAGCCATTGAAGCATTCAAAAGATTCTTTAGTTCTCACAGCAAACAAGTGCTGAGGCATGTCTGAGAGGTTAAAACGTATCACATTCGAATTCAGAGAGGTCCTAACATTTATGTTTGTATGGTTTATACAGCAATGGCAGTGGAACCTAAACACATCAATTCAAATAGAATAGAATAAACCTTTATTATCCCACGGATGAGAAATTTCGGTGTTACAGAACTCTTACAGCAAGGGAAAATAAAATATAAAAGGAAGACACAAGGTGGTCCTATAAACATAAGCAACCGAAGTTCGTATATACAGGTATGTACAGGTAACAATGTACAGAATATGTATAGAAAAATTGTACGGAGACATGTATAAAATGTACAGTAAACAAACAAGCTGGTGAGTAAGATGACCAAAAGAATGTTAAGCTGCATTATAGAGTCTGACAGCTGCTGGTAAGAATGTACCTGCGGTAGCGCTCCTTCCTACACTCTGGGTGTAAAAGTCTACTGCTGAACGAGTGCAGTCTCATGCAGGGACTGTCCGTGATGGATGTTACCTTAGACAACATCCTCCCCTCCCCAACTTGCTCGATGGACTTCAGCGGAGAATCCAGGACAGAGCTGGCCCTCCTGACCAGTTTGTTGCGGTTCCTCCTGTCCCTCTCTGCCATTCCACCACTCCAGCAGACCACAGCATAGAAAATAGCAGACGCCACCACAGTGTCGTAAAATTTCCTTAGGAGTGGCCTGTTCACCCCGAAGGATCTCAGCCGCCATAGCAGGTGGAGACGACTCTAGATCCTTTTGTAAAGTGCATTTGTGTTTGTGGGCCAGTCCAGTTTGTTGTTGAGGTGAACACCCAGGTATTTATACTCCTCCACTGTTTCAATGTCCAAACCCTGGATGTTCACTGGTGTAATAGGGGCTGGCTTTTTGCTGAAGTCAATCACCAGCTCCTTCGTCTTGCTGGCATTGATGCAAAGAGGTATTTGATGACCCCCTGTATTCCAGTTCATTTCCCTCCGACACCTGACCCACAATGGCGGTGTCGTCTGAGAACTTCTGGAGATAGCAAGTGTCCGTGTTATAACTGAAGTCCGCAGTGTACAGGGTTAAGAGGAAAGGGCCGAGTACTGTTCCTTGTGGGGACCCCGTGCTACAGACTACAACCTCAGACAGTAAGAGGTGTGGTCCAATACTTTCCTTCATGTCATGCATCAGCACAGCTGCATTTAGGACAAGGGTTTAAATTCTCCTGAAAAACATGTTATGTTTTGGGTCGGTCAGTAAAGTAAAGCGGCTGCGGGTGACTCATTGATAGACAAATGTAATCATATTGGAGGAAGAAAACCAAAAATTAAAATGACTTCGAACAAGAGCGCTGGGAGGATCCCATCCACAATGAGGATAGCAGTGGTGTGGCTTGAATTGTTTGCTGACAAATAGTTATTATCCTAAGATCAATGTCCACACTGAAATCTTGGTCGGCCAGACAGTGATTTATATTTTGTGTCTGGGATACTGTGAGACCAGAGACTTTAGGGTACACTGGGAGTTTCTAAAGCTTAAAGACATGCCTCTGTATGGGGCTAATTAAAATCTAGAAAGGTCCAGATTGACATTTGGGGAAAAAAAATGCATCAAATTAAAAAGATGGGAGCTTTGTGCATTGCAGGAGACACTTCGACATGGAAACTGGTTTGATATGTCATGATACTTAGAGTAACAAAGCTGAAAAAAGAGAATTTTTGTTGCTCAGCAGTGAGCTTATGCAGATTAATGATCGTGACTTTGATTTGGATGCTTTCTTTCAGACCATCAACACAGTTTCAGAGGTTATCAGAGGCTCTCAGGTCAACCAGGACTATTTTGCTTCTGTCAACGCTCCATCAAACCCACCAAGGTAAAAACACAACCAGTGGACTGACCTGTTAAATCGCCTTTATCCATCTAAATCCTATGGTGACCTCTCTTCTTCATGTCCCCACAGACCAGCCATTGTGGTGCTGCTCATGTCCATGGTGAACGAGAGACAACCATTTGTGCTTCGCTGTGCAGTCCTTTACTGTTTTCAGTGTTTCCTCTATAAAAACCAGAAAGGCCAGGGGGAGATAGTTGCTACACTGCTGCCCTCCACCATTGATGGTCAGTAACAGTTTCAGGTCCTATAAATAAATAACATGTGGTCTGTGCTTTTAGATGGTTCACACTGTTTTAAGTGCTTAATAGCTCACTTTTTTCTGCCTTTTAGCCAATTCCATCTCTGCAGGACAGCTGCTGTGTGGAGGCCTGTTCTCAGTAGACTCTCTTTCAAACTGGTGTGCTGCTGTGGCCTTAGCTCATGCCCTGCAGGACAACCTCACCCAGAAAGAGCAGCTGCTGAGGGTTCAGCTTGCCACCAGCCTGGGCAAGCCCCCTGTGTCTCTGCTGCAGCAGTGCACCAACATCCTTTCCCAGGTAGGGCAATGATGATACAGAGGAGCGTGCTGATAGGCTGTGTGTCTCCGTTTGCCATAGGTTTCTTAAAACAGCACTATTGTCGATCACAGTGAAGAGAACAGTGTCACATTATTGTGGTTTTGCAGGGTGATAAGATCGTCCGGCGGGTGAGTAAAGTGTACCTGTGTGTGAGTGTTTGGGTGGCACCTGTCTGTGTTATGTTTTTGGCTTGGCAGTTGTAGTAGGGGTCTTGTTGGCCCACTTGTTGGGGGATCTTGCTTCCTTATAACTCTTTACTACCCGATCTTTGTCCCTAACTGAAAGCTTTGACCCAGCGCTTCCTCATTAGGGTGACACACAAGTGAACTCCTCCTCACACACCTGTAAGATGTGGTTGCTGTCAGTGTTTTCACCAGGGGCTTGTGGGGAAGTACACAAGTGGACACCCGAGAGGTTCAGAGAAAAGGGACACATTGGCTGTTTTTAATTGTTTATCTCTGGTGCTATCATCCTGACACCTACTTTAAACTTTGAACTTTGTTTGCTGTGCTGCAAGCCCTTATCTGTTTGTTCAGGAAGTGAGTACTGCAGCAACTTTTGGGCCTTCTCCTGTTCAAGTGAGTGACTGTCACTGCTTTTTGTCCTGCATGGCGCACAGCAAAACTGGCAGATGATTTATAGGAGTGTGTATGATTTTTATGTCTTCCTTTGGGTTCAGATATTTCTGAACTGGAAATCCCAAATAATGGGATCAAAGAGGCCTTGTAAAACATAACCTTGGTACCAAAACAGATTTAAAAACTAACTTCATGCTGCTGAAAGGCTCCAAATTACTGCTGGTACTTATCTGTTGTGAAACAACTTGATAAAGATAAACGTACTTTGAGCTCCTATTGCTTGAGGCCTGAGGTTGGTCTTTGGATACTCACAACCTCTAAGCCTTGATGGTGTGCTCAAGTTTCCTACCAAGAGCTTGACGGTCACCTCCTGTAAAAGAGGAAGTGAAATCATTTCATGTTTCAGAATTATTATCACTAATGAAAACCCTCAGCGTGGTTAGGTAGTTTGTGCAAGAGCCACATTGTTATGTGTCTGCGACGGACATTTGCATCCAACCTCCATTACCTGACGAACATGTGAAAACTGTTCAACTAAGGCAGCTGGTATGAGCATGTGCTGTCTGGTGGGCCCTGGTGCTCCGTTTAAAAACTGTAGAGGGCACTCCTGCAGGTTTGCTTTCCCATTTTAGTGTTATTCAAGTATCTCAGGATCTTGTTCATAAGTGTGGGTGAGATGGAACCACAAATCCAGGATTGTGCTCAAGTGTAAAGTGGCTAAGGCTTCAGTCACTCAGGCTTGAAGGCCATCATCGACTAACCTAATTGCTTGCTGACAAGTTATAGTGGCATGCTAGTGACCAAAGGAGGTTATCAGTACAGGACTGTTATGCTTCATCATGTAGACTTCTGCAGAAAATCTATGTCATAACTTACGAACCGGAAACCCCGTTGTAAACCTACACTGTAACCTTCCATGACAGCTGACGTGTACCTCCCGATAAATGTAACTACACATCGGATCAAGGCAGCTGATGTACCCAAACTACTCAGTGATGTGGAAGAGTGCAGCAAAGGGTTAAGAGGGTTTTCTGGTTACAACATAGATTTTGTGCAGGAGTCTAAATCAGTCTCTTCATGACTAGTTTGCCCTAATGTGCCTGTCAGCTGCTACTCACCAACCTATTGTGGAATAAGTATTTTTATTTTTATTTTTTTATTTTTTTTTGGGGGGGGGGGGGGTTGTTGTCCTGGCTGGGGGGGTAACTGATTATTTTCTAGGATTATGGTAATGATGCTTTAGTAAACAATTTCACAGAAACACCCAGCAACAACTTGCCATCCAATTGACAAATAGACCTTTTTCCCTGGCAGCCAGTGGTTGCCGACTGCTTGCGTGGGGCGACCATTGTCTACTAAAATCTGCAAATGTGATTTGGATTCTAGGTAGCGAACAGATTTTTGTCACCGATTGTCTAGAACAGAATTAAGATCTCTGACAGTGGCTCATACTTGTGAAGATGTCGTCTTTGTGTCAGGCATATGCAGTGTGCAGCTTTGTGTTAAAAACACACATTCATACGAGCCACACCTCTTCTGACTTCCAGTCTCAGGCTGGCAGCAGTGCAGCCCATTAGACAGTTGTAACTGGATAGCTGTGCCTTGATGTGATGTGTTGTGTTGGTGGTTTCCTGGAAGAGATACAGAAGTGGAAATGTTTCCTCTAAGATTATTTTGTATTATGAAGCTGTGTCACACAGCATTTGCTTTACATAAGTCAATTTCAGCAATGTCTCAAGTGTTAATGGTCATCAGTGCCCCCCACACACATATGACGTCTTTGTAGAGACCAGGCCAATGTGTGCTCAGTTGACGCCTGTGGTGGTCATTGTCTTTTCTTTTGTTTTCCTCTTCATTTTATTTATTTTGCATTGCGTCACATTTGGAGACAAAAGCTGAAAAGGTGATTTTTGTAAGTTTTTATAGTTTTGAATGCTGATTAGTTTTTATCCACACCTTCACTGCTTACTCAGAGAGCTCCTTTCTTAAAAGCATGTCGCGCGTTAAGTGTTAATGCACCTGTTGATTGGCAGTCTTAAGCCACAATTTAAACTTAACAGGTTTTTGCTCATCTCCGTACCGCGTCACACTGTTGTTTTTCATCATCTCATGTTCCAACTCCATGAAAATCATCCTGTCTTCCTTTCAGTGATAGAGATGACATATCCACTCGCTGGCATCAGTTTCCCATAAATGTGCGCATTTGAGGGACGTTTTTTATAAAGAAGGAAAAAAGAAATCCACATTGAGCTCTTTTAAAGATCTTTAAGCTCTTTTAATAATAATGAAATAATTTATGTCATTAAAAAAAAAATCCTGAAAAGCACATTTAGCGGGGTTTGCTTTGCATGTGCTGACAGCTGGAAATGAGAAAGTTTCCGTTGCAGTTTCATAACACTTTGCAATCAATTATTTTCAAAGCAAACTGATTTTATTGTTGATCATGTAGTTATTTTATTTATTTACATTTTTTTAGTAATTATCACAGGATTGCTTGCTCTGATAAATCTAACCTCAATCTAAATATGTTAATGTTTTTGTTTTGACTGTCCTTATGATAACCTCATTAACCACTAATGTATGACATGTGTTGAAGGATTACTTTAACCATTTCCTTATTTTTATTGACCAGAAAAGGACATGCATTGTTTTAACTTCGCCATTTCCACTGATAGGGATGCTTAATTGTTGCTGTACCAGCAAATCCAATGCTTCTTTTTTAATGTAATTTACCATTTTAGAGCTAACATCTATACTCCGCTCATGCTCTGATGAAATGGCTGCTTACTAGATACGTTAATTGGTTAAGTAATCTGGATCCAACCTCTAAACTATTCCCAGTCACGTTTAAATGTGATGAGGATTCAGTCTGACTCTCTTTTCTGTGTTTTTTGTCGTGTAGCATCGTGTTTTTGTGTTTCTAAGTGTCACTGTAGTTCTACAGAAACACGTTGACTCTCCTTCTGTCTTGTTGTTTTTCTCTGCAGGGCAGTAAAGTGCAGACCAGGGTGGGCCTCCTCATGCTGCTGTGTACATGGATCAGCAACTGTCCGATTGCCGTTACGCACTTTCTGCACAATCAAGAAAATGTTCCTTTTGTATCCTTTTGTCAGTTTTACTACTTCATAGGGTTCTTAATGCCTCGTAAACAAGTTATTTATTATGCTTTTTTCTTTTATTCAGTTTGATTTTGTGTTTAGGTTAAAACCTCTCATTCAGTCTTACTTAAAATGTGCAGCTTTACTTGGATGAGTCCTTGACACTGACTCTTGTAGCTGACCGCTCAGATCTCAGAGAACCTGGGGGAGGACGAGAGGCTGGTGCAGGGCCTGTGTGCGCTGCTTCTCGGCATCTGCATCTATTATAACGACAACTCGCTGGAAAACTATACCAAGTAAATCTCTTTCACTCACTCAAACATGTGCATGCTATAATTAGGTTTACCTAACATTTTTGGTGACAGAACGACAACAATACTCAGTATACACACAAGTAAACACATTATTATGGTGATAAGTTAAAAAAATATAGATTACATGCATTTCACAAATCAGATTTTCATCATTTCAGCTGATATATATCCATCATTTGTGTATCTAAAGTGTTTAAATGAGAGGTACATTGTTTAAATGTGGTGTCTTTGTCCCCTGATTTGACAAATTTAAAACAAATAAAAATCTGTTTAATATTGTGACAAAGCTACTGTGCTCTCTCCTCTTCAGAGAGAAGCTAAAGCAGCTCATCGAGAAGCGGATCGGAAAGGAAAACTTTGTAGAGAAGCTGTGCTTCATCACCAAACATGAACTGTATTCGCGGGCGGCTCAGAAGCCGCAGCCCGTCTTCCCGTCTCCAGAGCAGATGTTGTTCGATCATGAGTTTACCAAGCTGGTCAAAGAACTGGAAGGTCAGTCCCGTCACATTCATCCTAACAAGAACAGTTTAAGAGAACTATTGCAGAGTTTCAGTTGGCCTAACGAGTTATGTTCTTCTCCCTACTTTTCCACAGGAGTGATAACCAAAGCAGTTCACAAGTCTAGCGAGGAGGAGAAGAAGGAAGAGGAGGTGAAGAAGACATTAGAGCAGCACGACAACATTGTGACTCAGTATAAAGAGCTGATCAGAGAGCAGGTAAATAACACAATTTTCATTTTGTTACATGTTGTGTTTGTTCAGTTTGATATACTCTCCTGCTGACAGATTGATTTTTGATCACATGATCCTCAGGACGCTCAGCTTCAGGAGCTGAAGGAGCAGGTGGCATGCATGACCTCCCAGAATGAACAGCTGCAGGCTACAATCACCCAGCAGCAGTCACAGATCCTGCAGCACAAAGACCAGTACAACATCCTCAAGCTGAAATTAGGTGGGTGCACCTCATCGGCTGTGTGTGTGTGGTGTGAATTTAGATACATAAAATATAGAGATTTAGTTCATTTAAAATACATTTTCTCATAATGAATGAGAAATGAGGGACTGACATGCAGGATTTTAATCCTATCAACCTCATTCCGGCGGGCACATTAAGCTTTTACTGCCCCCTTGCTCAGATAATAGAGCGACAGGGATGTGCAGCAACATCCCCAGATACTGTTTTATATCAAATTGTGCGAGACCGTCACGCACACAGCCACGTTTCATAGGAGCAATTTACTTTGTTTCATAAACAAAATGTTAAAATGAAATTTTGTAGCTCACAGACATGTAAAAGCTGAGTATCTCTAGCCTGTTACTTAGAATCAGAGTTCAGCCAGAACCTCTTAGATAGGAGACTGAAATTCAGAGGTTTATTCACAAATGGTGATGTAGCTGCTGCAGGACGGCGATTTAACTGCAAAATTATGCCCATGCTGGGTTCTGGGTACTCTGGATTTCTCCAGTGGTCCAAAGACATGCAGTTAGTGGGGTTAGGTTAACTGGTGATTATAAATTTCCCATAGGTGTGAATGTGAGTGTGCGAGTCTCTCTGTGTTAGCCCTGCGACAGACTGGTGACTCGTACAGAGTGTACCCTTCCTGTCGCCCTAAGGTACCTGGGAAAGACTCCCCCTGTGACCCTTACTTAGATAAGCTGAAGAGGGTGGATGGATGACATAGGCTCACCTACCCTGCTCTGATGTAGCTGACTTGTCCCATATTGCAGAGAGACTGACTTGAGCACAGAGTCAAATTGATTGCAAAGTGTTAGTAAGTGGTCTGTTGATAAATTAGATGACAGTTATTTCCAAACCTTTGTCAATCTGTCTAAGAATGTTTACAGTCAGTCCAAATTAGGCCATGATTGTTTGGAGACAGGCTGCTTTAACCTTTGGATTAACAGTGGTCACAATGGCCAGATAGTTGCTGCAACTACTAGCAGTTGGTTGCTAAATGCAAAGATTTCAATGCAGTCACCAGTAAACCACCAAGCTTCCCCCTCCTTCTACTCACGAGAAGGTTGCTATCCCATTTTTACTCCAGCGTGATTGAGCCTTAAATCAGCTCAGGATTGTAGATTTAGGGATAACATCAGCATCAGTATTGCTGTTGTTAACACTTAAACTGAGTGTTTGTGCTCTAACTTCAGCTAAAGAGAACCAGGGTCAGTCCAACAGCCAGGGAGACGGCTCTCAGGTGAACGGGCTGCAGACAGAAGAGCTGACCCAGCTCAGAGAGGAGGTGGAGGAGCTCCGCAAACAGCACTCGCTACTTCAAACACAACTTGGTGACAAAGATGCTCTCATCAGCAGCCTGGTTAGTATCTTTTTTTTCTTTTCTTTTTAAGTCTGTGTGTACTGGCATTGTTGTTCTGGGGGCTGATTCCAGAGAGATGTTTTAAAGCTGTTTTGATGCGTTTGTTGGTGTAAAACAACTGTAGGCAAAATAGTCCTCCAAACAGCTGACTGACACACGGGGAGCAATGTGGACTCTATACAACCACCAGAGATTAATCAATTGATTTGGACTGATACATTGCTTTCTATGTCTTATTTTAGAATTAACACTTATTATATCATTATAATGTTTAAACCACACCTGTAGAATAAATTAGACGACGAAGATCAACCAGAAAACACTACTGCAACTATAAACATGCAATCCAAATCCAAAGACACAAAGAAACCTTTACGTTTAAACTTTGACATATCTGGATATGGGAGCTTCTAAAAACTGCTTCATGTCTGTATTTGGGTTAATCACATAGTTACATATTGTATCTGGAGTGAAAGTGACTGCATAATGTTTTAACTCTGTGTAACTGTAGAAATCAGGAGCTGCACAGACAGCAGAGGGTCCAGCAGGAGGATCAGACGACACAGAGCTGCTCCAGGTGGGATTCATCACTTCACACCTGTCCCTGCTTTTCCTTTGAACCCCCTGTTTGCTAAAAATGTTTCAAAAGGTTAAGCGCATGAGGCAAATGCTTGTTTTGTCACTAAATAAGTGTTCGAATTACTCTTGTGACTAACAGAGAGGTAAATCTTTAAGTGTACCGTTTTATTTTCACTTTTATTGACATAAATATTCAAGATGATTTATGATGTTTACATGTATGCAAGAGGGTGTGACTCAAGCCTGAAGAACCTCTCAGGAAGTGCAGCGCTACAGCTTGCTGTAGAGTATTAGTGGTTTTAGGACGGGATGGACTTCTGGGACACAGACTTTGTACTCGGATTACCTTATTTTCTCTCACAATAAGAATTATATATGTCACCAGAGTTAACCTGGAGGCATTAATCAGATCGGGTGTTAGTATTTTGTACATGTGCTGAATGTGTGCTGTGTTGCAGGAACTGGAGGCTTTAAGAAGTCAAGTTCAGTCCCAGTCAACAGAAATCGGCCAGCTGAAGATGGAGAGACAAGACCTGCTCAGAAGAGCTGAAGTCGGGGTAAAAATCATGAGAAGATCAATTTGACATAGATTTGCTGAAGTTGTTTAAAACTAATGAACCTTTCTCTGGCTTCTCTCAGTGCTCTGACACACTCCCCTCTAGTGACAGCTCATTAGATGCTGCAAAGATGGCTGAACTGGAGAGCAGGCTGGGAGCGCAGACGTCTGAGATGGAGAGACTAAAGGTGCGTGAGAATATGTGATCCTCTAAATCACTTGACCCTCATTTACCGTAATGTTTTTATACTGCATTCAGCTTGGACTTCTCATATATTAACTCCCTCTCTCCCGTCTCCTTCCTCTCCCTCTGCGGCTCAGGCAGAGGTAAAGAACCTGTCGGAGAGCCGGGCGGAGCTGGAGAAGCGGCTGGATTCAACTACGAGCACGGTGGCCATCCTGCAGACGGAGAAGGAGAAGCTGCAAACTGACGTCCAGGAGTCCAAGAAGGAGCAGGATGACCTGCTGATGTTGTTGGCAGACCAAGACCAGAAGATCACCAACCTGAAGAAGAGACTGAAAGAGCTGGGAGAGACGGTAGGAAAGCTATTAGCATTTTCTAAAATCACCAGTATAAAATGTATAGTTTTCACTGCCAATCTGCCTCGTTTATCCAAACATAAGGAACAAATTAGTTCAGCCCACTAAAATTCAACAGTAGAAATTATGAAATATCTAATAGCCTCACATTTAAATAATATGAATATTTTTGTTAATTTTAGGAATATTTTGTTAACGGGACACCCAGCAGATTTTGGGACTGATTACTTCCCTGCATTAGTATTGTCATACAGGAAAATGGGTGTCACAGAGAAAATGAACATCCACATGAGGTGGAGCTGCTGTTTCAGCCTTTTACCTCTAGTTTTGTTCTCAGGCTAGTAAAACACGCAGCCCCAACAACCTCCAGCAGTAAGGTTGAGAATTTTCTTTAAAAGTTTTGAGTGAGAGGAGAGAAAGATGACCAGTAACATCCAGCAGAGATCCCAGGTCAGTTTGGTTCACCAGGTCCCCTCAGGTAGCCGTAGGCTCTTGGAAGTCTTTATGCCTACGCCTTCTTATGCCAAAAGAAAATTGTCTGACAATTTGAATTGAACTGACAATGAGCCACGAGACTTTTGCAAGTTTGCACTTTGATGAATATTCTCCAGAGGACGATCTTAAAACAGAACAAACATCAGGGTAACACTGCTTGTTTCTAACATCCTGTATCACAGACATTAAATTAGCACAGTGTTGTTATTGAAACTATGACATATCTCATGATATTGATGTGGCTCTATGACAGTTGGTGTAAAATTGATTTGATTGCAGTTTTTAAAATAGCTTAAATATGTTTTTCAGTTGTGAGAGTTTTGATTAGATAGCCAGTTATGGAGGATTTGAAAGTGCTGGAGAAGAAAAAGTTGGATTAAGTATAAAATTTCAAACTGTCCCTTGTTTTTTTTGTTTTGTTTTTTTTTACCCCAGTGTAGTATGTATGTAGTCTGATCTAAACTTTCCCCAGATTATTCAGTCTGATCTAAATAAATGAACAGTGAGTTGATTCTGATTAGCGAGGATTCAAAATAAAAACGACCACACTGCAGCCTCAGTCACACATGCCGAGACAGCGGTAACTAAAATGTCTATTCACCGACTGGTTGGCTAGTGGTTTCTGGCTGTCACCAAGTGAAAATGGCTGCAAAGAGGGTGCTGCAGTCTTCTTATGATTGATTTTCGTTGCAAGCAGGTTGCAGTAGCCCACAGTTTGCATGCAAGGAATTCATGAGTGTTTGTAGGTTACACACAAACTACGGGTGACCACCGCAATCTGTGGTGCAGCACTGGTTAACTTTATGCACCTGTTGTTGTTTTCTTGTTTTTTTTCCCCCCCCCACTATCAACTGTGAGCAACCTACAGCAACCACTCACCAACTGGTTGGAGACTACAGGTTGTCTCCAGTGACCTGTGTCTGCTTTGTGGTCTCAAAGCCTGTGTGATTGTGGCCTATAGGGGTTGGAATTGACTCTTTTTAGTCATTCATCTTATTTTTCATTGCCAAACAAACAAAAAAAAAACCCAGCAAGATTTTAGTGTCTAGTCTTGGACTAAGTATCATTAAAGCTTGTTTGCTGTCGTGGTAGCTTTAGCAGTGAGTAATTATTTAATAGTTACAGAGGAATAGATGCAAACACGTAAGTGCGAACCACTCAGTTCTGTTTCGTCTGTCTGCTTTAGTTAGACTGTGACCCTTTCCTTGCAGGTGGAAGATGAAGATGACCTCGACACCAGGGACCAGACAGACGACGATGATGAGGAGGATGAAGATGAGGACTAGAGAAAATCAGTGAAAGGAGAAAAAGGAGAGAAAAGACTCTGCAGAAACGCACCTGAGAAACTGAGTAGGACTAAAATATGGAAGCAGTTTCTCGTCCGGGCTGCCATGCTGTCTTCTTCTTTACTCCAACACATGTATGCGTTAGTTTTTGGACATTTTTAGTTCAAGATGACGATGTTCTTTCCAAAAACTCAATTTTCAGCGACAGCTGAGAGGTTTAAATATGTCAGTGTATTCATCTCTGCTGCATTCACCATCAGTTTGTGATGGATTTTATTAGTTGTTTTGTTTTTCTAATGTACTGTCACATAGTTCCTAATCACAGAAAAACCCTTAAGTTAAATTTAACACATCTGGAGGATTTGCAGAAGTGGATTTAAAATGTGTCACAATGCATTCTCATTTTCCCCATCCTGCACTGCTGCCCTCACCAGTACAAGCACCTGCAGCATTGGCGTCACCTGCACTTCGCCCCCCGATCAGTTCGAGTTCAGCGTCACAGTTGTTCCATTTCACCGACTGCTCTGCAATATGCTGCAAAACACTGATGGAAAAGATGTAAAGAGACAAAAAAGACAAATATTTTTGCAACTTTTTGTCCAATACTGGCATCCAGCTTCTGTATGATATTGTGTAACTTATCACTTTAAGAGCGACATTGAAATGAATAAAGAATCTATCTATATGGAGGAATAATTGTAGATAAATTAAATTTTACTAAATCCACAATAAGACCTGGCTGTTAGGATTTTTTTTTTTTAAATTCAAGTGTTTAAAAAAAAAAAAAGTTCACGCTGAATGTTTTCATGCCAAATTAATAACACTAAATGATTAGTGTCTGTCACTAAAACCTGAAAAGGAGGCATGGCGGGACATCGTACATTTACTGAGAATAAACTATTGTACCCTCACGCGTCTTCTGCTAAACACTTTTCATTTCCCTTGGTGAAAAACTTGTGAATCGATAAAAGATGTGAAAGAGAGTTCAGAAGGATTTCTGATATGGAAACAGCTTAACAATGGGATGATGTGGGGGCGCCGTGCTGAAACTACAGGTGGACTATAAAATCTGCATCTTGGATGCTTCAAACATGTTCTCCTGATTCATGAAAGAAGGAACCACCATGTTTGTTGAATAAAAATAAATACAAATATAATATTTTGAAATGAAATGCTTTCTGAGTTTAGTTGCTTAGTTGAAATCCTGCCTGGCTTTGTGTGACTGGAGTAAAATTGATAATGAAAGCTTGGTGAAACTGCAAACTAAATTATAATAAAGCACACTATTAATAAACATAGTTGTGAAAAAAAGTATCCACAATTATACAGTGCTGTGACTGAGTACACCCCATGACTCAGTTGAATTACTCACAGATATGTTTGCATGTACTGTTAGTGAATCAGGGAGTCGCTTCTTGTTTAATGCCATACATACAAAGCACCAAACTCTTAATGATACATAATGCTTTGTCATAACTGCATTTAATTAGGTTGAGGAAAATATTTTGGATTTCCAGTTACCTTGGAAACGTTAATAAACAAGCTTCACTTTAATGGCACACTCCTGTTGACATAAATCCACCATGACGCATGTTTATGATGACGTTTGTGGGAGAAGTTCACACTTGATGTTATTAAACTGTTGAAAACAGAATGGGACCTTAGCTACAGTCCCATGTTTTCACACAGCCCTGCTCAGTTAGCACACTATCAGCCAACAACCTTGGCTGATAGTGACCCACACCTGTTTTCACACCTTTGAAAGCTGAGTTCAGTTTCACTAACCACACTCGGGCCTGATTACTGTCAGTCTTGCTGAATCAAGAAATCACTTAGATTAGGATTTTTCTGCCTTCAATACATTAAATCATAGTTTAGGAAGGAAGGAGGAAAATGCTTTTTCACAGCAATACACAAGGATTATTAAAATGTTAAAAGTCCTGCCTCTACAACAGTTGCTTGAAATATTAGAAATTGGTGCAAGAAGAGAAGTATTTGGAGAGTCACATGTCAGGGCTGATTTTCCTGAAACAAAGAACAACAAACTATAAAACAGGAAATTTAAAACTTGCTTGAAGCACATGCTGGTTAAAAGTAAGCCAATTAAGGCAGACGAAGCCATGACTGAGGTGCCATAGTGAAAGCAGCATGAATTACTCATGACTTTTATTTATTACTAGCTGACTGTTAATGACATGTATCAAAATTATTTTTTCTGTGTATTTAATATTTTACTTACCGATTATCTTTTTCTGTATAATATAATCATTTTAAAACATTAACATGTGTAAAGGTTATGATTGATACGGCTTCTGTAATAGCGCAGTTTCACCGCTGGGGGGCAATAAAAACCCTGAAATGAAAATGTGTGGCAGACCTGTTCACAACATGGCATCCATCCCTTTTTTCTTTCTTTCTGTTTCTTTAAATTTTCCATATAAGCAATTATAACTGATCTGGCTTTCAATTTCTCTCACCACTAGGCTTTAGAGATTGTTTAGCTTTTACCTTAACTTACATTAATCAACATCTGTGCAGTGTAACTGTTAGTAAGCAGAGTTTATATAATGTCCACATACACACACACTTAACATAAAGCATAAATGATCTATGCAAACACCGTGATATGGATCGTGCTTCACTGAGAGTAGAACAACACATCACCACACTGTGCTGACCACATTTCTGCAGCTGCTCTCGCTTCCAGACCCTGGGGCTAAACTGATGTGTGAGTTTTTATTGACAGCTCCTCTGTGTGATCCCTGCTGCCTGCCAGCTGTAGCACACAACACTGTACATGACACGCTCAGCACGGTTTGCCTACACAGAAACCAGGCGCTCTGCTTCAGGTGTGCATGTCAATGACTTTTACACACATCACATCAGCAAAATGATCTGTGTAAAATTACAAAACGTGGCAGAAAACACACAAACCACACACACACACATACAAATAAAGGATCTATGCAAATACAGCGATACTCAGCAGCAGCCAAACACAAGAGTAAACAAGGGCCAAAGCATATTGTTTTGATTTGGTTGTCAAACAATAAGAAACATAATTAAAATAGTACTAAGCATAACGTAAACTTAAACTGATTTTACAGAAACCACATGTTTATTTTTATGCTCTCAAATATACTGAACTGAGCTTCATTCATATGATAACCTGGCTGCTAAAAGGTGACACTGATGGTGATGGACTCTTAAAATAAATGTGCATTATCGATATGCTTTTCTACTTTTTCTGATGAATCAAACTGTAAACTGCAGTTAGGGATGAACACACAGGGTGCTGTTGCAACCAAGAGCAGACAGATTATAAATCAGGGATGTTAAACTTATTTTGATCTTATGTGTGCTGGAGCCGGTTAAAAATGCAATAAAAAATTAAAATTAAATAAATGTATATTAAAATTAATATAAGACAAAGAAGAGCAATTTCAACAGTACGCCTCAGTTTTCCTACATGATAAAGGAATGCTGTAGTAAGGTGTAAAACCTGTGAAACTACAGTAAAAGATAAAAATGTATGTCCTCCACATTTTCCAAAGCCGTGCAGTGGGCCGGATTAGAGTTTCCGAGGGGCCGACTCTGTTCCCCGGGCCCTATGTTTGACACCCCTGCTATAATTAAGATTTTATTTGATTTTACAGTGGGTGAATAGAGAGCAGCAGGTTAATGTAAATGGTTAATGCTTCCTCTGCTCTTGTGTGATTGATCGTGAAACTGCCATGTTGTGTGTGAATCTGTTAACATCGCTTGTTTGGCCTTCAGTCTACTCGGTGTTCATGATAATATTTATATATCTTTGCACTGATCGACCTGGATTTCCTCGCCCCTCCCAGCCTCCTCCCTCCTCTTCCTCCTCTCTCGTCGCGTCCTGTGCTCGCATCTCTCCCTGTGATCTCTCCTCATCCTCTTTTCTTTTTTTTTTCATGGTGGCTGCAGTTTGAAGGGCAAAGAAAATGTTTTGACTGTGAGATTTTATTTATGTTATTGTTGTTGCTGTTGTCTTCTTCTTCTTTCTTTTTTTTTTAAATTCCGGGGGACTCTCAAGGTTGACGCGGGCGTCATGACTTTTAAGTGACCACTCTGCCACAGCAATCGGTGATGTAACACGACTGGTTCCTGCTTCCCGGCTAGTCCCCTCCACCACCAGCAAAGCCAGCACATCCAGCAGGAGCAGCTCCACCGCTCGAGCCTTCTTCCCTCGGGGGAAACACTACCACCTGCCGCCACATCTCGCCCCTTATGACCGTCTCAAAGGTGAGTTCCCTTCAGCTCCAACTTCTCGCTTTGTGTTGCTTACTTGCCATCACGCACTCGCTGCGTGTGCGGGTGGGACACTTTGGGGGGGTCTGAGCTGCAGCCGGAGTTGGAGCTGTGCCATGCGGCTCCACAGCAGGTTGGATTTCAGCGGACGACTTTGCGGCAGCCACGAGGTTTGTTTGCACGCGTTTCATCCACACACACACACACCGCTCCAACGTCTTGCTTGGTATTTGACAATGTGACGCAGAAGTGTGCAGCGGTTTCTGTTACACCTGATTCCCCCCCCCCCCCCCGCACACACAGTATAGCACGACTGCATAGCTCTCTGCTGTTTCTCTGTTTGCATGGGTGGAAACCGAAAACCTGCACTGTCAACTTCACCATGTTTAAACGGAGTGAGTACAGTAGTTGATCTAATTGATTATACGTTAAGTGGACACTTTATTAGATACATCTTACTAGTCCTGGGTTGGATCTGCTTTTTGCCTTCTTCATGGCACAGGTGCTGGAAACATCTCTGAGAGATTTTGGTCCATACTGACAGGATGGCACATTAGATGTGCTCTGTTAGACTGAGGTTTGGACTGTGGGTGTCATTACAGTGAAGTCACCTGTGTTCAAGAAACCAGTCTGAGATGATTTGAACTTTGTGACATGGTGTGTTAACTACAGCAACCAGTGGAACATGTCATCATAAAAGGATGGACATGGTCATAATGCTTAGATAAGCCATTATCTGTGGCAAAGATGCTCAGTTGGATCTAAGGATGCCAAAGTGTGCTGAGAAAACATCCTTCACACCATTACATCACCAACATGAACTGTCAATACGAGGCAGGATGGATCCCTGCTTTCATGTTGTTTGCACCAAAACCTGACCCAGCCATTTCAGCGAGACTCGTCAGATCTGTTGTCCAATTCTGGCGAGCGTGTATGAACTGTAGCCTCAATGTGGTCTTCTGCTTCATGCTCTTCTGCGTACCTCGGCTGTAAAGCGTCACTGTTGCCTTTCTGTATGCTTGAGACAGTCTGATGATGGTGTATGAAAATCCCAGTATAGATCACCAGCTTGTCTGCCACATTCAGAGTCACTCAAATCCCCTTTCTTCCTCATTCTGATGCTCAGGTTTAACTTCAGCAGGTCGTCTTGAGCACATCTACGTGTGATTGGCTGATTAGATATGGGGGTTAATGAAAGCAGTTTAATGAATAAAATTGAAAGGAATTGAAAATAGAATTGAATCCATAATTAGGTTTGTTTTAAAAAGTATTTAGATTTTCACATCTAATGATCTCTAGTATTGGAAGTTTAGAAAATTTTAGCTGTGAAATCCACATTTGTCTTTTTTTTTTTTATTCCAGCTATCATTCCAGAGCACACACATGCTTAGCTGTCACGTATGACGGAGAAAAGCACACCGTCCTGAACATTCTCTCTTTTTAATCAAGATAGCTGTCAAATCAAGGCAACAGCTAAAAATGAGCACTTTCACCAAACAAGTACTGAAAAAGATTGATATTAAAATAAAATGCTTCTTCCTTTTCTTTTATATGAAACATAATCCAGTATTTAGGTTGTTGGACAAAGCAGCCTTTTTAAAAAAAATCTTATTGTTTCTGGTTGTTTAAAAAATATTAGCTCAGCAGAAAACAGTTTATGCATATTTTTAAATAATTCTTTAAAATCGATAACTGAAGTTTTAGTTTACTTTTCATCTTAGCATTAAAGGAAAAAAGTAATCCCTACAGATGGCTAATTAGTTATCTGGTTAATTTTCAAACAACCTTGTGAACACGTTAGCATTTTAAATAATACTTTTGTTTTGGAAAAGCACTTTAAAGTTGTTTCATTATTCAGGACCTGCGAGTTGCACGTTTGTATTTTTTCTTGGGAGCAAACACAAAATCCAAACAGTGTTACCCTGATAAAGCTGTAATCAAAATGCTGCAGGTCCCATCAGCCAGTATATTGTGAATAGATTTGGTGTGCCCGTTCAGTGTAAACACCTCCCTGCTTCTAAGTGAAGCCTGTTATTTCTGCTCTGTGGGTGGCTGGACTCTTTCAGGCCACCAGTTCACCAGATTGTTTGGATCCATTGTGGGTTTTTTTTTTTATTTTTATTCACTTCTGTCTGGACGGGTGTAAATAAACTTAAGACAAAGAAAAATAACAGCTTGAGAGCTGTGTTTAATGAACCGAGTCTAATGCTCACCACATGTGGAGCTGTGGGACAAATTTAGGACTTCAGTGCCAGTTGGCTCTTCAAGTGTGGCAGTGCACATCAGTTTCACTGAAGGCCGGTCCAGAGCGTGCGCCGTGATTGGACCAAACGAATATTTGTATAATTTTCAGATGTTTTTTATCAAATTCTTCCTTCTGTTGTATTTTTCCAGAAGTTGTGGTTAGTTGGTTCAGCGAAAGTCCCATTTCACTGCATTTATTGTCGCAGTTTGATATTGATATTCTCAATTTTCCTGTAGCATTAGATAAAAACAGAGGTTTGTATCCAAGGTGAATATTTGGGGGGGATGAGACTGCAGATTTTTGTAAACCTTATCCAGTCTGTTTGGGAGTCACTCCGAGTCACAGCGCAGTGTTTGGAGACAGGTTGCCTCCCACCAGGTGACCTGTTCAATTCCTGGCCCACATAATGAGGCGTTGGCTCTGTGGAACCAGTTGGTCGTCGCAGCTAATCACAAACTGTTGCTGAAAGTGGAAAAAATCGATTTAATCAGTGGGCAGCCATTTTTTTCCCTTCCTCTCTTCCCAAGTCAAAACAAGGGATTTTTACTCTATTTTTATTCTACTGTGACAGAGCCGTACAGTGTTTTGGTTTGGTGCGCATGCAATGTTTTTAATCCTTTTCTACACTTTTATCACTAACACCTTCAAAATTAGCTCAAAGAACAGTTTACATTTATTAATGAGCCTCATCAATAATAAACCCAACTTAGGCCAGCCCAACTTACTGCTTCCAGCTATTGGTAGGAGTCTTTCCTGTGAGATTCATGCAGCTTTACAGGGTTAGCTACATGAGTATCCATTTGACAGATGAGCTGTTATAAAGTCACAACTGAATCATGCATTACACAGCAGCTTTCTTCAGGTTGAGTCACGAGTGACGCCATCAGGGTGTTTTTTTTGGTGATCATTTCTATTAAAGCCCCTTTTGCAGCTTTTCGGGACTTGACTTTGAAATCTGCTTCTTTTAAAAAAAAAAAAAAGAAAAAAGAAATTACGGATTAATAGGTTACAGGTATATTTGTGACTTCTCAAAGCAATAAAACAACAAACAAAATATATCAATGGGTATCCTAGCAACCTTGAAAACAGACTTTAAGGTTGCTGATATGGCTAGATAAAACATCGTCACCCATGGACATACTTTCCACTGTTCAACAGGTTAGGAAATCATAAATGAACTAATAAAAAAGTTTGGTCATCAACCCCGGCGGCAACGCTGGGTTGGTGATCATTAAATTTATCAAGCTGAAACTGTCAACCCCACCTGTTAGCTCGAAAGTGGCAGCCCTGACTGTTAGGTGGAAACATTTAGCTCCCCCATGACTATGACATATTTTCACTCTGTACTGATTAAACTTAATAAGATCCAAGTTCAAGGCTCCTTTCGGGGCTGACCTCAGACACCAGTCTGGCCTTTCTGCCCATCTTAATGCTAAGCTAAGTAGCTCCTAAACACTTTCCAAGCATTTAACACTCAAAAAGAAGCTCCAAAAATGTCGAGCTGCTCCGTTTAAAGGTGTAAAATAATAGTGTTTAGTTTAAGAATTGACCTTTGGCTCCTTTTTTAAATATTTCCTAATGATATACTAACAGTTCGCTGCTCCCCCTCTTTGGGAATTTTATCAGAGCGCATGAGATAAACGGCGAGGTCAGTTACCGCTCTTCAGCTTGGCGGAGGCTTGATGCAAATTTTTCTCTGCGCCCCTGACAAAGAAAAGTCTGTAGCTAATGAACAGCGAACATGTTTTGGGGTTGCGCAGAGTTTAAGACTAATGCGTGTCAGCTTGAGGCACGACTTTTGGTGCCGTGCTGTGTGGAGAGGTGTCATACCAGCTCTCGAGTTGTCTAATTAGGCCTCATCCACCTAATGGCCAACCCGCTGCCAAAAAGAGCATTAGACTAATGAGTTTGCCACACGTCTGCACTTGTGTGAAACAAAAATCTCCCGACCACAAATGAACCCTCCCTGCTGTAGCCGGCTTTGAACTCGGTGAAAATTCTTGACAGTCTCATTTTTAACGAGGTGTTTGTGGGATTTGAAGGCACCACAGGCTCTTCTGTTTAAATCCACTGTAGAGAGAGTAAAAAATCTGCTGTGCACTTTCATGTTAGGGCCATAAAATGCTAACCTGGCATGTCATCACACAGACTGTTAAACACATACCTGAGATTCCCTTGCTTTGTCCAGCCTGTGACGTGTGCTGTTTGCTATGTAGGTCCTCGTTTCTTCAGAATCTCTGAGCAGAGCCTCTTTTGTTTTTTTGTTTTGTTTTTTTTTCCTGCTGTGGAAATACTTGGCTGTTTATCTTGTAGTATAACTTAATGTCACTCACATCCGGAGCAGTGATGAGGCGCTTGCTGCTGCTGCTGTTAGGAGTCAGTCTTTCCTTCTGTAACACCTGCAATGAACTGAAGGTGTGCTTTTGAGCAAACATGCCCTTGAATCAACCCGATGACCTGAGCGCTAGAAAATCTGTGCTGGATATATGCGGCTGTTAAGCTGCTGTTGTGCAATAAAGTGAAGACAAACCTGTTGTTGCGGGCCATTTAGTCCCCTGTATGACTGCAGCCAGAGCTTGGTTTGCATTTCCAGCAGTAACCTGTAACCTGTGGGAGGCCTCAGGGTGAGGCAAGGCATGTATCTCCCAGCTGGCTTGGAAAGACCTCAGTATCACACTGGAAAAGCTGGAAGAGGTGTAGAGGGGGGCCTGGGCGCCCTAGCAACCCAGACCCAGGCAAGCAGCAGAAGCTGGATAGATCGATAAGCAAATCTAGCAGCCAGTATGAGCTGTTTTTAAAAGAGAAAAAAAAATTATATAAAAATGTTGTGTTGTAACAGAGCTGGAAGAACAAACAGATTAATTAATCAGAAATGTGTTGCGAGAATCATGTAATTAATTTTTAGTAGTGTTAAATTCACTGATCTCTGATTTTCATCGATGACCTATCTTGTTTTAAAAAAGCTTAAAATTGTACCAATTGAGGGTAAAATGTTTTGCTTATGTAACATGTTTATTTTTGATCTAAATTTGGGCATTTGGAGTCCACCAGGACTCAGCTTTTTGGAGCCAGCCTCCAGGGGCCCGTGGAGCAGCTGCAGTTCTTCAGTGGCTGGACGTTGCTCTTTGGGGATTCAGTGATTTTAAGCATTTAAAAGTAATAAATCTGCAAAAACAACTTCAACAATGGTCACTGTAGTCATTAAATGTTCAGGATTGTAGCTGTGCATGGTTTTGTCTTTGCAGCATTGTGTGTGTGTGTGTGTGTGTGTGTGTGTGTGTGTGTGTGTGTGTGTGTGTGTGTGTGTGTGTGTGTGTGTGTGTGTGTGTGTCAATCATGCATTTTTACTTTCTTTGTTGAGGGTTACATCCCTGATTTATTAAGAGGAAAACCCTGAAACTGAAGCAGCTCATGTCACATGTCCTCTGTTGCCATTACAGACCCGACTTTGTGCCCTGAGGTGATGTTGGAGAACCCTGTGTCCTCAATAAATGGTGCCTCATACATGACTGTACCTCCAGAACAAAGCCCCCCGTGGCCTTAAGACTCTTACTCTCTGCCCCCGCCACACCTCCTGTGGTTCAGTTTTCACTAAAACTAATGAAGGCCTGCTTCACTGCCCGGCAGGGTCAGAGTGATTTCACGGTACTTGTGGCCTCTTTCAGTTAATCCTGCTGTTCTCACACTGTCAATAAAACATCTGGTATGCACTTATTCTGTCTTTGCCAGGATTTTCTAACAGGTGGAAATCTTTTGAGTGTTCTTTCTTCGGAGATTGTGTGCCCTCAAAAACTCAGAGTAACACAAATTTCTGGTGATTTATTTTTCTTAAGTGCACCTAAGCAATAGTTTTCTAAAGTTCTTCATTGGGCATTGGCTGCTTTTTCACTCATGTTCAGTTCAGTCCTTGTATCTCACCATTTTCAGAGGAAGTCTTTATTAGCTTTTTTCAGTCGCTTAATTCTGATCTGTGACTCATTCAAACATAGAAAGTACGTAACTCCACAGGTGAACCAGTGTTGTGTCTACACATACCAGACAACATGGCAAAAAACAATTTAAAATTGCATCTTTATGCGCTTTGTTACCAGCAGCCTGTCAGAGAATTCACTCCCATTTCTTTAGTTGAATCCATGAAAATAGATGTCACAGTCTGGCCGACCCAAAGTAGTATTTTTGCACTAAGGTGATTCCCGAAGAGGTATTAGCCAAAAACCTGTCACTCTCTGTAACAGTGTGCAGTGTGTCCTTAGAAAAAATTGAGGAAACTGGACAAATGGAAGACAAAAAAGAAGGGGCAGGCCTAAGAATCCATCGATAGCAGATTAACAGTATCTGAAAGACATGTCTTTAAGAAATAGGGGGGAAAAAATCCAGCAACGACCGAACACAGGACCTGAGATAAGCACGTTAATCCTTATTTTAACGCTCTTCTCTCTTGGTGTCTTTTTTGAGAAGTGTGAGCAGAAGCCAGATTTTTGAGTTGTTGTGTTGATTCATCACCGGGGAGTTGTCGTCTGGTATTCGTGGATCATCATTTGATGCTTCAGCCTGGCGGTCAAACTGAATAAAATCTGCAGAGTATTGGGCATTAGTAAACAATCTGCTGGTGGATATTGGGGAAGATTACTGTACTTGTCCTGACAATGGTTTAAAAATCCCGAAAATGCTCTTATATAAATCGAGAGGGTGCATGTGACCACAGAAGCTCTCTGTCTTTGTCCCAAAGACTACAAACTTCCCTTAAACAAGCTGTCGTCTGCTGTTTGTCACTGCAGGGCATTTACAGTGCCAGGCATAATGACTCCTCCAACAATGGCTTCGAAAGTCTTGTTTGTCTTTCCACCCTGACCTTCTTTTTCTTTTACTGTTACGTCACTGACACTCAGATCAGTCGTGGCAGGTTGCCGTGCACGTTTCTGACATGACAGCTGTTTGGGGATTATCCGGCACCACGTGGGTCAAACAGAGAGGGGATTATTTTAGAAAATATAGACGGAGTCAGTAAATGTGTGCACAGTACAAGTAAAATACTGCAGGCCAAGCTTCAGAATGAACAGCTGGTTAGCACCTGAAGGGTTTATATGCGGTTTCTTTGGTAGTTGTTCTATTGAGGCGTCTGATGACATCATGCGCACATTGCTTGAGAATTGTTTGCCATGTTGGCTGTGACACAGCCACTGGTTGGCGGGAAAAAACATGAATCTCCTGACCAGTTGGCAGTGGTTCCTGAAGGTTACTGGCTCTTGCTGGATGAGGTTGCACCAAAAACTTCCTTGTGTTGCTTTGGTTGCCAGCAGATTGCCACAGTTGTCTGTAGTTTTTTTTTTTTTTTCCCCCTCAGCCGTAAAAGGCTGATAGGGTGTCGCTGTCACCCCGCTGGACAGGTGGCCAGCTGTCCAAGTTTGTGAATGCAATAACTCAGGAATGAGGCAACATAGGATTTTCAAGATCATCCCATTGAAGCATTTACTGAAACTCTGTATAATATCAGTAAGTTTTGATTAAAGGTCACGTTTGTTTAGTTTGGTGCTTTTTTTTTTTCATTTTTAAGAATTCCCATATAAAGATCAGAAGCTTCTGGTCGGACTTATAAAAACCCCGCTGCTTCAGGCAGCGTGCGCTCCGGTTGTTTTTGAAGTTGGCAGCTCTTAGTCATGAAGCAGATGGGTCAGCAGAGTCTTATTTATTATTCATGATAACGAGTGGTTGGCCACACACACGTGTGTGTGTGTGTGTGTGTGTGTGTGTGTTTCAGCCTGTTGGTTCATGAGATTTAAAGTTGCACATCATGAAAATTACTGTTAGAACAGTTGCAGACTTGGTCTCTGATGCCATGTTTGCTTATTAAACCCGACAACTGCTTTCCACAGATAAGTTTACAGGGTGATTAGAATAAGTGGCTCTGTGTACTCAAAAATATACCGTATTTTCACGACCATAAGACGCACTGTGCTAAAAGGCGCAGTCTCAGTTATGTGTGCCATTACTGTATTTAACACACACATAAGGCGCACTGGATTATAGGGCGCATACAAGTACCGTATGCGTATTTAAAAATAAAGCGGGAGCAAACCTGAGTTCGGTACCTTACTCACATTTTTATTACCAGTAATCGTCATCATCAACAACACACAAGCATACAAGTGTGCGTATTTAAAAATAAAGCAGGAGCAAAACAAAGTTTGGTACTCACATTTTTATCATCAATCAAACCCATCGAAGTCCTCATCCTCTGTGTCTGAATTGAACAGCTGTGCTAAATCTCCATCAAACATGCCAAGTTCACTTTCTTCACTGTCAGAGTCACTTTCCGTGCCGTGCGGCTCCTCGGAAATGATGCCGGCTTTCGCGAAAGCTCGAACAACAGTGCCAGCAGACATGTTAGCCCAAGCATCTACAATCCATTGGCAAATTGTGGCGTAACTCGCCCGGCGCTGGTTTCCACTCTTGGTTAAACTGTGGTCTCCATCGGTCATCCATCGCTGGATGTGTTTGTCGCCGATGTGTTTGCTGCAGTAGGAGCGGAAGATGGCCAGCTTTTCCTTATAATCCGCTGGAAGTTGCTGCGCTACCGTAGTCCTGGTCCGGATGGAAAAATGGCACCGTTTCATAAAAAGTGAAAGTGAAACTGCTTTTAGCCGAATGGTGACCGTCGAAACGCTTCTCCCGCTCGTTCTTTGCTCGATGATCGCCTTATGTCCGCGGAAACTCAGCTGCGTCTTCTTGACCTGCCGGAGCTTGTTTTCCAGCTTCCTCCACTTGCGAACCATCGATTCATTAATCTTAAATTCTCTCGCCGCTGCTCGATTTCCATGTTCCTCCGCGTAGCTGATGGCCTTCAGTTTAAACTGTGCTTCGTAAGCGTGTCTCTTTGCCATTTTCAGGGTTGTTAAAACAACGATGTCCTGCATAACGCACATACCTGTTCTTTTATACAGGTATGTACAATAAAGTCAACGCACACACTTCACCCTTTAGCGTTCTCATGGTGTTCTCTACTACGTCCTCCTTACAACACACAGGGCGCACTGCGCTATAGGGCGCGCCGCACTTTTTGAAGAAAATCTAAGACTTTTAAGTGCGCCTTATGGTTGTGAAAATACGGTATATTGTGTGTATGAATACATACTGTTATTTATACTTGCAGCGAGGCACGAGACTGACATTTTTGTGTGCAGACAAAAATATTTCAGCAACTGCTGGATGACTTTCTGTGTTAATGGATAAACAAACTGGCCGTGCATTTGTTGCCTGATTTACATGTGGTTTGGCAGTGAAAAGTCTGCTAACACATGGATTGCCATAAAACTTGGCACAGGCATTTAAATTCTGATCGCTTTTGTCTTTTCTTAAAGGTCTCATGTTACAGCCAGATCATTTATTCTACCGTGCCTGAATAAACCATGTTTTAGCCTGGTTCTGTCTGCACTGAGCCAGCACTCTTTGCCAACTGGGAGCAGTACTTTTCTCTTTATGATGTCTCAGGGCAGGGTTTGGCATCTGTTCCTGTCAAAAGAGGTCAAAAGAGCCAAGATTGATCAGTTTTTGCCAAAGACATTTGTATTTGGGGGAAAACCATTTTTTTTTTTTTTTTTTTATCCTTATGATGAAGATGACACAGCCTGTAAGGTATGAACTGGCCTCTCCAATTTGGGTAAAAATAATTGTCTTTTTACATGTGAACACGCTGCAGTGCGTTTTATTTAAGATTCGCTAGGAGACAGACTCTTCTGTCTAGAAAGAACACGGCAGCTTAGGTTTATAAAACAGCATCTGAACAAACCACAAGATTTCTGGATTAATGTACTTTGGACAGATGAGACAAAAGTGGAGATGTTGCACAGTGGCATGTTTGGGGAAAACAACCAAACCCCCCCCCCCCCCCCCCCCCTCGACGTAATCATAAATGCCTCGTACCAAACATCAAGCACGGTGGTGGAGGGGTGATGATTTGGGGTTGTTTTCCAGCCACAGGACCTTGCAGTCCCTGAGTGGACCATGAACCTCTCTGTATACCGAAGTGTTATAGAGTCACGTGTGAAGCCAGTTCTTGCTGTTAAAGGTTAAATCATTGGGTATACTTAATTTATCACCAAACTGCAGAGAGTCCTGTGAACATTTTTTTCCACATGACTGTATAAACTCTAAGTTAATTGTGTGAAGTGGCCTACTTTAGTTTATGGCCTGCAGAGGTATATCCGATCTGTTGCCAGTTTACTTCATTAGCGCTAGTATGACTATGTTAGCCTGCTAATATAATGACTTAGTGAGCATGTTATAGTTGGGTTAAGCATTAGCTTTTAGCTGAAGACTACTCACAAAACCATGTATAAGTGCATTTCTTTAGCTAATGTTTGGTTTGAGGCTTCACAGACAATTTGAGTCTAGCATGTCATGTTGCATGCCACAGTGCATTAATGCAGTTAGCTAATGGGCGTGATGTGATTTGCTGTGGCCTCGTTTTGCTCGACAGCAGGATGTACACTGTGGCTGTACGCTGTCTGTGTATTGTTTATACAGAGAGGGTGAGCCTATATAATAGCAAGCCAATCCCCTGGAGTCTCAGAAAGTGAAGCTCACCTTGACTACAGTTACTATGGATAAAGTGGATGGATGGCCTCTAGCTGCTGCTAAGCTCCTCAACACTGTATTAATCTACATGATGAGGATCCTTGTAACTTCCTTGGTGTGCTCTAATCAGACCAGCTCATTGCCTTTGTTGAATAATGAATCATGCTTTAGCCATCTTGTCATTTAATATTCCTTATGTGTATAAAATAAATTATTAATTCTCATAAAAAGGTCCTCTTAGACTCATTTTAGAACATCCAACCTAATTTGGTGCACATTTTTTCCCACTTTTCTCCCTTTGATGTAGAATATTTTTAACTCTGTCAGGAGTTTTCACTGCAAACATCACCAGCTGGCTGCAAAACAGCTTTACTTAGTTATAATTGATATAAGATAAAAAGACACTCCCTCAAGGATACACACACACACTTGTCTCTATTCTGTGATGTGACACGATGTGTGCTTATAACCAGCCATATAATGTGATTAATATTTTAATAGGCCTGCAGTTTCTCAATGAAACGGCTCCTCGCACAGCTGAGATCTAGGTCACTTGGCGACGTTTTATGTACTTTATTTTATTTATTGTAAACAGACATGGAAACACTTAATGTGTCCCATCTGAAAATAAGAGGTAAAAGGCATCGATGTATTCATATAAATACAACCATTTACAGCAAATAGTGCTGTTTCTGTCCTGAAAAAAGCCAAAAACACTTCATCCCTGCAGTTTGTTTAAGAAACGGCTACCAGACCACAAATTAAGCCAGTATGATTCTGGATTGTAAACTCCTGTGTTGTTTTTTGTTCTATATTATTTTTATGTCTGTAAAAGGTTTGAAAAGACAAGTAACTTAAGTAGTAACTTAGTATCTGTGCTATTATGTAAAGCATGTGCATCATGTCTGCTGTGCAGCTAATGTGGCACACCTTAAAGTAAAGCCACTACTCACTCCTCACTTCACTTTCATTATTAAGTAGACATGAGCAACAGGGACCATGTATATAGAAAAAATGGCTTGTTCGCCATGACGTCACCCATTGGGGTGGGACAAAGCTGCCAACTATTAGAGGGCAGAGGCTTTACTCACGAAACGCAACCATATGTAACCAATGCCTCATTTTTCTGCACAAACTGACCAATCAGAGCAGACGGAGGAAGGGTCACAGTAAAATGTCTCAGGCACAGGACAGCTGCTTAGTGTAGGCACAGACTGGGCCAATACTAACACTCACTCTCGTTTTAGGAGAGTTATAATACCCAATAACTAAATGTGATGGAGCTAAAGCTTATTATTAGTCACTACAATACAACAGGTCGACTCTTTAGGTAACTATTGACAATGGGAGTGGTGACTGAACCAGGCTGGGGTTTGAGACACAGAGATGACTTGAACACTTAGATAGTATCAGATTACACGGATGTTTTCAGGAGCCTTCCTAAGAAATTACAGATGCCTTTCTGGGAAATCAACAGATGGAAAGAAGTTCAACTGTAACTGCTCTGACTGCCTGTCTGTGACGTGATCGTCATGCGTTGCATGCAGTATGACCATTTCCAGCTAAATCTCTTAATGAAAGTTAAGGGAAAAAAAGCGATTTTCTTTCCTGGTTGTCAAATCCAGAATCTCGCTTTATATACCGTTTCTATGATCCTCACAGTTGGCTTACATGTGCGACAACTGAGAGAGGTGCCTGTAGATGAATCGGGATGAATAACGGATTTCAACATGCTTCGTGATCTATAAAATGAGTAACAGTACATGGTTTGAATGCTTTTCCAACAACTTCGTGGTCCATTGGTTTTTACAAACCCTGCTTCGTGCCAAAGTTGATGTAAGCAGGTAGTGTAGCTGTGATATCACTGAATGGGAATTGTTTCAAACAGATGTGTTAATGGAGATTTTGGAGTGAATCAGACGTGAAAGAATGAGGCGTTCTGCACAGGCATGCAAACAAATTATTCACGTTAGATTTCGGCCAACTGGAGGTGAGATCACTATCACACAATGTTCTTAAAGCAGCCATCTGATGGTATGGGATTAAAGGTGTTACTCAAACTACAGAGAGCAAGTTTCCAGCTGGTGATTAAATACCTGAATCACTTAATATACACAAGTCTTATGCAAGGGTATATCTGTCATTTCTTTAGATTCTGCTAAGGTAACAGGAAATCAGTGCAGTGATTTATTGAAACATACAATGAAATTCTTCAACACAGCCTGAACTCTCTTTGGCAGATTTCTTGTCATTTCTTTAAATGGTCTTCAGGAATAGTTCATCAGGTTTCTTGAAGAACATTCAAAGCTCTTCTTCTTCTTCTTCTGTTCTCTGTCAAGATGATCCTACACTGCTTCAATGATGTAGGATCCAATGACGGATCCTACATCATTCAATGATGTAGGTCCAGGCTCTGGGGAGGCCAATCCATGACTGTTAGTGCATCATTGTGTGTTTTTTCTATCTCTTCATGCTTTTACCGCACTGTTTGGGATCATTGCCGTGCTGAAAAATGAAACAGTCGCCAGTCAGCTGCTTTCTATACGATATTGCATGACAGTACTTTACAAATTTCTTCAGTAATCGTCACTCCATCAGACCTGTTGCAACTGATTTCACTGTAGTTCCTGTGTTAATTATCGTACCTCAGCCTTTTCTCCGTGTCTCCCATCCTTAAGAATGATGTCATGACAGCCACACTTCCACTGAAACCATTTCTTTTTTGTTTTTTTTGCTTGTCCCGTTTGGATCTTTAGCCATCAGAATTGTTGTCTGAAGGCCAAAAAAGATGCCAAGCGGATTTACTTTACCAAGTGGATCATCATGGCCTTGCCATATTGGTCCATTTGATTGACCTTTTTTATAATTATGTATTTATTTTATTTTATTTCCAGTTGTTACAGACGGGACTGACATGACTGGGGGATAGGACAGGGAGAAAGAAAGAAAGACAAAATATAACAAACAAACAAAAAAAAAAGAAAATCCAGAGGACCCAGAGTACGGGGACCCAAGTGATGTGCCCGCGGGCTCTACCGGCAGCCAGCTGTGCCAGAGGGGACCGACCCTCAGGGGCCAGAGGCCTGAGGGCGCCACACCTCCCAGAAGGGGCACAGCCAGGCCACAGGCACCAGGCCCCGCCAAGCGGCCACCAGGAGTGAGCCGGTACATACATGAGCGCCCAGACACCAAGAACCACCAACGCACCAACGTCTGAGGGCATCAGCCACCGGCAGGGAGTGTGGTGAGGGCAGATAGGCCTCCATATCTTGGAGAGCCTGAGATGTTGAAACCATTTCTAACGAGGCTTCAGCAAACAATAAATCGGCTGATGGGCAACATGCACCTCTCAGGTCTTGTGTCAGTGTGTCAAACGTTTGCTTGATTTTTCTTACGGACATGCTTTCAGATGCTGTTCGTCTCCAGAGGCCTGGTAATGAACTAATCATTTGATTCAGGTGTGTTGACCCAGGGCGATATCTAAAACCTGCAAGACACCGGCACTCGAGGCCTGGAGTTGCCTACCCCTGCTCTAGAAAGACAGATTTGCTTCTTGATTGAGCGGCTGGAAATAGACTCAAAAATTTGGACATGTTTCCCAGGTTTAGACTTGTGCTGACAATTCATACCCCCATGATTTTCATCAGCATAGTTAGTCACACCTTAGTTTGTTGAGACAGGAACAGATTCTGATCTTAAACTTGATACTCGTGCTGCGTCTTGTGCGTTTTTAAAAACTGGATTGTTGACGACGGATTTAAAACCTGATGTCATACCTGACTATTCAGCAAACTTCAAAACTAAAAAAAACTCTTAAAATAACAACATTTTTGCTATTTCCCCCAAAAAAGGGGAATTACTGAAACTCTAAATAGTTTCTGTTGCACAAACACCTGAATGCTTGACTCGTTACATGTACTGACACTGAACCAGACAGCTAGAAAGGTATTTTCGTTATCTTCTCATCGCCTGAATCATACCAGTGTGCCCCTGATTGTTGGGAATCAGATATATTTAACTTCACTTGCTGGTCGTACGCTTGCCTCGTTATGATTTCACTCTTTCAGCGTTTTCACTGCACGGACCATGTGGCTACTTTATTCAATCAGTATTTTATTTTTATCCAGGCAGGTGTGGCTTCTCATTTGCAAAGTGAAGCAGAAAAACCAGAGCACAAGGTGACATGCAAATCTACGAGGATCAGGGGAAAATAAGGAAAGGAAGACTGCTTTTCTCTGATGCGGTGCTGAGTCCTCACCAATACATTGGTGACATCCAAAATGACCAGCCTCTCATTTATTTGTTTTCAGGTGGACCCGTGTAAATGAATCTGTCTGCAATGTAGGCTTCTGTGTACACTGGGCTTCAATAGCTCCAATACAATTGAATTACTGACTGCACCTGTATTTGAGCTGGAATGCAGTGTTTGCTCAGTTGGCATACAATTTCTGTATTTAAAAAAAAAAAAAAAAAAAAAAAAAGGCAACCCCAAACGTACTCTAGGAGTGAAGACACTGAGGCGAAACACAGGACTGGCACTGAAACCAGATGTTTTACAGCCAAAACACAGTCAGACAGCTAATCAGCAATGACAAAGTAAAGAAGGGAAGGTCACTGTGTGTCTGCGGTGTCAAAGGGTCTGGCCTATTTTCTCACAGCAGCTAGTTATTAACCTGCCACTGTGTGAGTTGAGATTAGAGGGAAAGCTTCTGGTTTAAGCTCTTTGGAAGGAGCCACAAGCTTTTAGGACTCTTGCCCTGTGCTTATTGATAATTGCCACACACACACACAGAGTCAAAATGACAAGCTTTAATCATAGCCAAGAGCTTAATGAAAGGAAATACAGAAGGTAACAACAAATGGATCCAGGGCTTCCAGTATGTGTTGTAAATCACAGTTGTCTGTAGTGATAAGGAGGTGACAGGGTACACGGTGATACTGGCAAATCTCTCGAGCTCTGTCTGTCTGGTTGATATCCTTGACACACCTTTTGGCAAAGTGAAACTGGCTTGAAAAGTTTTAGACATATCTTCCAGTCGCCCAGTAATTAGTAGACTTGTTATTAAATTTATTCACTATTTGTGTAATAATTCTGTTCTTCCGCTGTAGGTTTTAGTTTTTAAGAGGTCAATGTGAGAATCACTGCTAATGTTAGGGTTAGTTTTCCCGCTTTCTCTCTGTGATCAAACAGCAGCCCCTGATGAGCCAGCAGCTTCTCATGCTTTCACCAGTTTGTGTTCTGAGTCTTATCTCAGAGACACTGTGACCGTTGGACTTTGTTGTGTATTTGGGGGACATGTGTTTGCAGCGTTTTAGAGCTTTATCAGTAGTGTCGCGGCATGTGTGTGTCCAACAAGTGCATACTTCTCTTCTCTCTTCTATGTTACAGATGAAGTTAAGTACAAGGTATCTTCTGCTATGAAGATAAATGGTTTAGGTGCAAAACGTTTGATTGGCTTGTGAAATATATTGCCATGACTTAAACTTTGTCTGAAATGGTTCAAAAATTACCTCCACCTTTAACCTACATTAATCTGATGCTTACACATGCCAGTCATTACATTAGGAACGTAATGACTCTCCAGTCAGCTCAATCTCTAGGTAATAACTTTTGATCACAAGGTGATTGCACGAGTCACCTGGTGGAAGGCAACTTCAAACGAACTCGGTCCAACTTGACTAATTCAGTCTTGCTTCAATCAGTTCATGCTTAAAGATTGTTGAAGATTTGCAAATAATAATTGACATCTAATTTATAAATGCGGACAGACTGTTGCAATCAGTGCGAGTTGGTGTGCGCTGATGGGTTACTTTGCAAAATAAAAAGGTTATTGCACATGGTCATAATAATTTTGATCATTTCCGTCTCTCACCACTGTTTTCCATGGCTTGACTGTAGCATAATGCTAGCCAAGTGTTGCACTTATGGCAGCTCATTCATTGTGTGCACTACCTTCTTAATATAGCAGGGTTTGTATACATTTATCATTCTGTTTTCCCCCATTTCAAGGAATGGTATCTTTAAACTTGGAAACTCTAGCAAAATGTGTTTAATTGGCTAGCTAGTTGCTTACTAGCATTAGCAACATGAATCCAATGGCTAATTAGCATCATGCTAATTAGTCAAAAAATTCTACTTGTTGTCCAGTCTTAGGACTACCGTGGGACCTACTGCACCTCTGGGCACATATAAGCTTAGAAGTCTCGCTGAGTCTATGTCATGCTGATCGTTACCTGAAGCATTTTTTTTTTACTATCAGTCATGTGTAACTGTCAGCTAGCTGTGTGGAAATGGAGTTGTGCCAATGCAAGTGCTTAGAATAACAAAGCTACCTTTACATACCTACACTTTTCCATCTGTCAGTTAAAGTAATGAGGTAATCTTGTTTCTGTTGCAATCTGTCCTGTCACGTACAATCATGCACAAGCTGCTACACAATGCTGACAACACGAGATTCTTGATTTTTCTGTTGTAGATTCAGTTTTGGTTTAAAAATCATAACACGCACAAAAAAATGCT
Source organism: Mchenga conophoros (assembly GCF_057382185.1). Taxonomy (NCBI): domain Eukaryota; kingdom Metazoa; phylum Chordata; class Actinopteri; order Cichliformes; family Cichlidae; genus Mchenga; species Mchenga conophoros. The sequence continues at coordinate 19,072,732 of NC_140531.1, forward strand.
TTTAATATTTTCACTTGTTCTTTTTTTGGCTTGAGGCAGACTGGATTCACTTTATTCATTAAAATAATAAATATAGGAAAAATTATTTGCCTTTAGTAACATTTAAATTGCACTACCGGATGATAGCAATCGAAACCGCACGGTATCACATTTTGTGTGGGGATATTGTATTGATAACAGAAACGCCTATATCAGTATTTTTAAATGAATTAAAATACTGTGACTGACTGCAATCACTCTGGAGAGATTGTCGAAGGTTTGCAAATAATTGTGTCTAATTCATAAATGCAGACTAATGGTCAACATGTTGCTGTCATGTTCCTGCTGGTTGTATTCTACTTATATTTCTTTAGAACAGGAGGGTTATGAGATGTAAGAATGTCTGTTTAAATATAAATTTCTAGAAACGTGTGATTTGCATCAAGTTATCAGAGTTGATTGCTGTACTATCAAAAACTGAATGTATGTAAATCCCTAGCTTGACCTCATTCAATAGCAGACGGATAGCAGACTACTTATAGCAACATTTGTGGCAGGATTTAGTGGCATACTAGTATGCTTGGCACTCTAGTACTGGATAAATCAGATATTCACAAAGTTTAGCTCTGAGGACCTAATTTGCATTTTGAAAAAAGGTGATAAATCTCAATATGCAGTACTCAGCATATCGCAAAATGTGTGTCGTGAGGGAAGTATTGTGATGCTTGGGCTATGTGGGGATTCCCACCTCTGCTACATAATAGTATTGTTACTGTCATTCAGTCATTTATGCAGGTAGGACAGCAGTGGATGGAGAAAACTGTACATAGGACAGACATTTATGTAAACAGTTGCTGATAATAAAGAAGAGAGAAGATGAATGGAGAAGATTAAAAACCATCTGCTATCTTCAATCAGAAAGGCAAGATTGAAGCATTAAATATGTGTACACATGGCCAAATCCTACCTTACTGCAGGTAAAGTAAACAGTCGTATTCTGAACACTTCCTCCCATTACAGCTAACGTGCAGGAGCTCAGGTTTCTGTGGTAACAATGACTGACCAGCCCCTCTGTGAAGGCCAGCTGCCAGTGGACAACTCTTTTTTTTTTTTTTTTTTTTTTTTCGCCCCCTTTCTCTCACCCCATCCTCATATCGACCTGTTATCCTAGCGTGTGCTGCTAATGTGCCATTACATAATGGTTCACTTTGACTCGACGGTCCAGCTGAAGCCATGTGAACGGTTGAAAGGACTTTTGTAGCAGCTTGGCATTCTGCCCAAAATGCAGCCGATCTGATGCAGGCTGAAGATCACAGAGAACAGAAGGTTTGAGAGGGGCTGTCACAGATTATTACGCTAACAGGAAATATTAGTTTGGCGCTTTTGTAGCGGAGAACATCTGGCTTAATCGGTGTGAATATATGAGTCGGCTAATGGTGAGGAGCCGAGCTGGTGCTGTGTTTGTTCCTGAAGATGGACCCACATTTTAAATCTTCACTTAAAATAGTTTACATCACTTTTTAGTATATAGTTTTACATTTTTCTCTTTGTCAGATCAGAAATCGTAGAGGAAGAGACAAAGAGACGATACGAAGCATACGTTTTATGCACTGTACCTTGCTTAAGTTTTAACCCACCCTTTATTTTTTTGTTTTGTTAGGAAAATAGGAAATGGGTGCACTGATTTGATGAAACGTGTGAAAACATACAGAGTGGGGACAAGCCTAACCAACCTGAAAGTCACTTTTATTCTTGAACACAGCTGGAACTTTTGTAGGTAAGCTTTCTCAGAAGTATTTAAATAGTCTTCAGGAATAGTTCTCTGGGCTTCTTGAAGGACACTTAAAGCTCATCTTTGGAAGCTGGCTGCCTTTTGTTCTGTTCTCTGTCAAGATGATCCCATACAGTAGATTGATGAACTGAAGGTACAGAAGCATCTCTTAGGTCCTGTGTCAGATCTTTGCCAGATTATGTCCTATTCCTTAAAAGATATGACTTCCAGATACTGTTGGTGTTTTATTGTTTTTAAGGATGTACTGCACACCATGCCCAAATATTCCAGGCTTTCAGCTAATATGTCTTTGGGAATCACCACTAAAAATGTGACTTGGATCAATCGACCAGCTGATTAAAAGCTAATTAGTATATTATGATCAAATTCCACATATTTACTTCTTCCATCTTCTGAAATGTGAAGCTTTCCAGCTCCTGTTTGCCGTATACAGGACAATAAAATCATTTTTAAAAATATTTTTTCATGAAGATGTCAACAATATTTGGCAGTAAAATGTAACGGCAGAAACTACTCCTACCCTAAATTCGGATTTTCCAGTCGGTGCTTCAGTTTTCTCAGCAACTGTTCCACTGATCTGCTTCCAACTAACTCGGAGTAGTACTCGTGATCCGAATAGGTGGAGCATCCAGTTTGTCATAGTTTGGATTAGCGGTTCTCATATTTTGGCTAAAGGTTGTTCAGTCTAGAGCACCGACTACCTGCCTGTGAGGCTTTTAGGGAACATCTGTAAATTGCAGCAAGACTGAAAACAATCACAAGTAAACCCGAACCTGGAGAAAACATTGCAGGGAAATTTGGTCACAGTTTAAAAATAACTGCTGTCAGCAAGTATGGCTCAGTTCCTCATGCTTGAGCAAACCACTTCCTAAAAATATTATCTGTTCTTTTTAGGCTCCCTTTGCAAAGACATTTGGTGAAAGTATTCCTACATTCATGCTTATTTTAAACCCCTCAGCCGTATGGACGTTTTCACCACCTGCTTTCATTGTATTTCCTTTACGGAGTTTGAAAAGCCTGCCAAGCGCGTTTTTTCTGAAGAACTTTGAATCACTTGTGTGTGAACCGAGCCTCGTCTCAGAGATACTCCGGTCAGAGTTTCTAGGAATCCACATATACGTGTTATTTCACTACCTTTACATGTAAACAAAACAAATCTGGCGAGTAGATCGTTTCTTTTTTTATTTTGAGCAACAGGGTTAAAGATGAGCGTTTGCAGTTACGAGAGTGAGAAATCCTGATTGAGCAAACGCTGCGGAGGAGTGACTGGAGGGAGTGGCACTCGAGGAAGGAGAGGGAGTGAGATTACCTGCTGTCTCTCACTCCCCCTCGCTCTCTCTCTCTCTGTGCAGTCACCTCCCTCTCGGGGAGTGTACACACTCCTGCGCTCGCTCCTTGCTTGTTCACACACGCTCTGGGCTTCATGGTGCACACACACATACTGTCTGTCGTCGCTGACTAGACTGCTTGTGTTGATTGTGCACATCAAAGAAGAAGAGCTTGAGTGCAGGAGGGACTGTAAGATCTTTTTGGACTGGGTTTCGTGGTGTGTTTATGTTCACACGCGTGTGGGGAAAGTAATCACAACAGCAGCAGCACTGGTCCATGAAGCTAGGATAAAGAAAAAGAAGTGATTGTAGTTTGTTTTTGTTTTTTTTTGTTTGTTTTTGTCTTTTTCTGATTTGGCTTGTCACTGAAGACAGAGATCAACTGTTTCCCTCTTCCCTGCTGCTGGTGCTGCTTCTTCCACCAGTGACAACTTACTCGACAGGGTGAGTACTGCTGAACTCCCACCTCACCTCCTTCGCTCTCCCCCTGACTCAAGTGAGCCTTTTTCATCCGTGTTGTCCCTCCATGTGGGTGTTGCTCCCTCTGATCGGTCTCTGCAGTTTGACATTCGCTTATTGATCTCCGTTTTATTCTTTAGACCTCCATGCGTGTGTGTGTGTGTGTGTGCGTGCTCGCCATTTCCCCCCCGAAGCTTTAAACTCAGGACTGTTGAGTGCACATCAATAAGACAGACTTGAACAAGATGAAACAAAAACCGTTCTGCAGACTGACTCTGAATCTGAATTTCCACAGCAGCTCACATTTAATGTGACTGCACTTGTGCTCTTTTAGTAAATTATCCTACAGCCCCGAGATCGGACATGTAAGCTCTCATTTGCTACCGTAAGTGTGGAGATATTTTCAGTTTTTTGCTGAGGATTTTAAAAAAAAAAAAAGTCGGAAGCTGTCCCAGAGTTGTTGTAAAAATGACATCATCATCAGCTAACATCCCAGTAAAGTTATTTCAGCTCACAGATTCAAAACACTCCCATTCACTGAAATATGCGTCTTCTGGTTTGGATTTCAGTCTTTTTGAGGTCTTTTCATTAAGCCGGCAGTCCTGATTTATTCACACGAGTGTCCCGAGTGGGGAAACTGTAAGACTCGGCTGGGATACGATCAAACATTTCGGGGAGTTCTTAGGAAACTTTGCTTGTTGATTTGTGGTGAAACCCTGACCGGCTGATTGTGTCATCATCTCATGTCTTGTTTCAGCTTATAGTGAGTCTTCTTAGGAAATAAGTGCGCCGTGATTTGTATCTTATTGTCTTGCAAATTACGTTACATATGGATGTCCTTCAGGAGCTAATGGATGTTCACCGCGTGAGCTGTGCACTCTCTCTCCAGCCGGGAACTAATGGAAAACTCTTAAGGGCAGACTTGTGTTAATGCAGTACCTGCTCACTATGATGTCTGGTACGTGGCTGGGTGGAGTTTGTTTTGCTTCATCTTTGCACTGTCACTTTAGAGAGTTACAGTTTTGGTCTTATTTCCTATCAGTGATAGCATCTCATATCTTCTTTCCATGTTTTAAACAAACCCTGAACTCTGAAGGTAGGATAAAAAGAAAAAAAGTCCTGAAAGTGTAAACATGGATTTCAAACTGATTACTTCGGGAGAAGTTGTATCAGGACTACGGGAGCCTGGGATCGACCCACCAACCTTCCAAAGTATCCCTGGGTGAGTTACTGACCCTAAAGACTTCCTTCATCAGTATGGATTAGTGATAGAGAAGTGCTGTGTATGCAGATTGGAGTGCAAAGTGCTTTGAGTGGTCGACAGGACTGAAAAAGCACCATTTATTTACGGAGGCTTTCTTCTTTGACACGCACACAAACACAAAATACACGCACTTGCAATTTTACCGGCAGTCCAGGATCAGTGGGAGGTGTTTGGTTGCATTTAAGCTTTTATAACCTAAAGAACAGATAACCAGATCTGTCTGATAATCAAGTTTGTCTCTTGACCTTCATTTTAGCACAGCGGCTGTTTTCTCAAAGTGCAGGGTTATCGTAACTGCAAAAAGATTACCAGAAAACTGCAGAACAACACACAAGCTCTCCATGTTCGATTAAATCTTACACCAAATCACATAAACGCTCACTTCAAGGTGCTTTTTATTGTAAGGTAAAGACACAATAAAATGGAGAAAACACCAACAATCAAATGACCCCTTATGAGCAAGCATTTGGCAACACCGGGAAGGAAGAAGTCCTTTTTAACAGGAAGAAACCTCCAGAAGAACAAGGCTGGGGGTGGGGGTAAGAGAGGGGAAGAGGGGGGATACTTTCACAAAAATGGGTGAGGTGTAAAAGAAAAATGGGAAAAGTGGATCTCATTGCCACATCAGCTCCATTTCTGTCAATATTTTGAATTAAAATAATGGAAACCCTACAACGAAACTCCCATTAATCTGTATTTTTGCCCTGTTTTTTGAGCTCTCAGTCGGACCATCCACGCCCTGTTCATCCGAATACCGTATACGTTAATCATTAGTTCACTCTTGTCTCTACGTGAGTTCATACACCTGTAAAACTGCTCGCCAGGAGAAAAGGACTCTGAACGTACATGGCGTCCAAAGTATCCATAAATCGTGCTGGGAGGTCAGACACAGTTTTGATGAAAGAGAAACTGAGATGGTTTGGAGATAGTGGTGTGTGTGTGTGTGTGTGTGTGTGTGTGTGTGTGTGTGATTGTGAGGATATCTCCAGGTAAACGCAGCGAGGCAGGTGGACATATCCTGGCCCATCTTTTCATACTTGCTCACATGTGCGCTCCATTGCATTGAAGCGGCTCCAGGATTATCACTGTGGCTGTTATCCTATTACAGGAGAGAGGTTGTAAGCTGTCATCTGTGTATGATATCACCTAGTCTAAACAAAGGGAGGTGTGTGTCGCTCAGTCGTGCGCACACAGTGATTCAGTGTGTGTGCGCGCGTGTCTGTGTGTGCCATGTGCTCACACCTGTACATACCTCGTCTTGAATTTCACTCTGAGCGTTTACAAAACACGACATCTGCAGTTTGAGAAGCCAGCGCTCGTGCCCGCTTGTTTTTCTTCTTTTTCTTAAGATTCACCGTGTTTCGATGAGAATTACTGCTGACAGCAGAGGGGAGGAATTGATTTCATACTCATAGGAATTTTGGAGGCTAGAGGCTGGGCACCAATAAGTGAACTTTGAACTGTGAAACCCCTCCCTCAGTGCCAAGCTAGTCAAAGAAAGGAGTGGCTGCTAGTCTACGTGGTTATGACTTACGAGGTGCTTAAAAGGCAGTCTCTAGGAGAGGATGTATACACAACTACAGACCTACAAAGAACTCAGGCAGAACAAACCAGATGTACAATATATCTTTTTTTTTTTTTAAAGAGTCATATCTGTGTTTTCAGTTTAGTTTCATGACTGTTTTTACAGCCCCCTTAATGCGGTTACCGCTGTGACTCCCTGCTCACAGACTAAAATAAATTTCCCTCTGACAAAAAAGACTGCATCTCCTCTTTTTTTAAATTAAATTTTATTTTATTTTGCCAGACATAAAGCCTGTCACAGAAGTCCTGATGAATAAAATCATTTTCCCGCTGTCAGTGAGCATGCCTGGTTGCCTTTTGATCAGTAAGAAGCCACAGTAAAAATAGCCAGAATAGTGTTTCCGTCATCAGTTCTGTGAAGAGCAAAAGACAGGCCGCCCACCACCCGGCAGCCTGCTGCGTACCTGCTCCAAGACGCAGCTGAAAGAAAGCTGCCACCGGCCTGATTACAACCCGCTTTAGACGCGACAAGATGTCCTAGCTGTCGGCCCTGGAAGCTTCTCCCTCTGGTCTTGTAAGCCTCAGCAATACATGAACGCTGATTACAGCAGTCCAGATGTGGTCCGGGTTGTAATTGCGTGTAGCTCGCTCGCCAACTGATGCATTCAGTCTTTTGCTAAAAATGTGCATCAGAAACCTCAGTTAGAAGGGCGAATGATGCCAAACCATCCACTAGAAAGAAGAAATGGTTTGATGAAAGACAGACTTCAACATTTGAAGAGGTTTGGAGACCCTTTGTGAACAATCTGGTTAATTGATTATTGCAAACCGTGCAAAAATCTTTTGCACTGGAAAAAGCAAACTCCAATATTTTTTTGTAAAGTTTTTTTGGATACGTCTTGTTAAAATAAAGATATATATATATTTTAAACTATTTTAATAACAGTTCTATGACTGAATTCCCCTCACACCTTTATGGCTGTCTGGCATATTTACAGTTCGGTTTATTTAACTTCCAGTAAGGAAGTTAACAGGTTTTTTGTTACGGAGCAGATAGAGCAGAATAGATGTCATAAAAACCTGATAATCACCATGAATTTGTTTTCAAAACTAAGCTTCCACCTTCAGACATCAACGAATCTGTGAGATAAGCTTTAGCGGCGCCATCTGTCATGTTTTCAGTGTTTCAACTTAATTTAATATTTAAACTACTTTAAGCAGTCCATACTTTAACATGGAACTATAACTATACAAACGTTGTTTTTTAAAGTTATTACAGTGTGTGGGGAACAACTTTCAACTAGCAGTTTTAGAAGTTGCGTAACTCGCACTGTAGCACAGTGTGCACGACCTACAGCAAAAATAACTTGGAAAATATGTATTTTTTTAAGTGATTTGATTACAGTATCTGATATTAATACACTAAATCTCTGTCTGTGAACCTACTACGTGATCAGGAGTTAACACACATCTTACAACAGTCACCTCTAATTTATATCCACAAAATTTGAATAATATGATTATATTTAATGTATTATGACACCATGATTTTCTTGGCACCCACCTAACAATGGGCTAGAATGACATTTGTATAGTAGAGCAGGACCTGAGCATTAGCCCCCAAACATGGGCTAATTTTTAAACCGTCAGTCCACCAGCCCTGTTTTGTTTTTTTTTTCCTTCTCTTTTCTCAGTCTCATGATGTGTCATTTTACCAACAACACAAATGGATCAAACAATACTGTAGCACAGCCATAAACGAATACACGTGATCTGAAATTATAGCTCCACCAAAAATTATGTTTCGGAGTTCTTTTAATACAGTCACTGCTCGAAATGAAAAATGTGGGTTTTATCAGAGGGGCTAGTTGAGCATCATGCGTTGGTATGGTGGGGCTGAGTCATTTTTCCATGATGAACTGAGCGACAATCGCACTTTTGCACACGCTTTACGAACAGGTCGAGTGTGTGGTTCAGGCTGGCTGACGGATGCATTACGCGGGCTCGTCTTCAGAGACAGCGGTCAGATTGAGTGAGGGGAGTGCACAGCAGGGAACGGTAATAGTAAAATAATCCTACTGGTTTAATTAAAGCCCTTGTAAGATGGTTTCCATTCATTTTTTTGTATTACAGTTAATTTAGACATGTACTGTATATTAACCATTATTCCAGTGAGTGGACTGGCATCAACTTTTTGTGGGTGTTCACGGCTTTTCTATCAAAACCAGGAGGTGTTTCTGGATTAAATTTGGTCCAAATGTATATCTCACATGGTCACAATTTTATGAAGAGCCTCTTGCTTTATTTTGCTTTAAATTATTTCAGCATTTTTATACTCCCTGTGTGTGTAAGCCATATAGCATCTGCTCTTGCATTTTAGCATATGAACTCTTAAAGTGAGGGCGACTGTGGCTCAGGGGATCTGTCCCTGGGCTCTCTGTCCTGGTCGTTGTGTCCTTGGGCAAGACACTTCACCTACTGCCTACTGGTGTTGGCCAGAGGGGCCGATGGCGCGATATGGCAGTCTGCCCCAGGGCAGCTGTGGCTACAACCGTAGCTTGCCTCCACCAGAGTGTGAATGTGAGAGTGAATGAATAGTGGAATTGTAAAAAGCGCTTTGGGTTCCTTGAAAAGTGCTATATAAATGCAATCCATTATTATTTTTATTATTAAAGTAACGGCTCACAGAGCTGCCCTCACAGCTGCAGACTCAGACTTCAAACTTGCTTGTTCAAGTATCTTCCAGATTTGCTGCTTTTTTTTTTTTTTTTGCATCTGCTATAATAAAAAAATAAAAATTAAACTGGACTGGATAAGATTTGAAGATGCATCACGTGGCCCTGTGAAAAATCTGGATATTTTAGATGAATCAGTTTATCTGTGATCAATTTTAGGAGAAGCTTTAGCAAAAGAAAAGAGACACCATTTTTCAAGTTACTCTATTTTAAGCATTTAGGTTGAGGATGAGCGAAATGTCTTTTTGTTATTGCAGCAATTGCTGACAAGGTAACTGTGGTAATCGCAGTCATGGATGTGACTGATGAACGCCTGAGTGGCAATTAGAGTCTTAAACACCTGAGTAGTTTAAATCCTTCTCAGGTTCCCGTGTGGCAGTACGAGGCTCTCTGTGACGGCCTCGGGCTAGGAGGTGAGAGGTGGAAGGGTAAACTGAGCCATGAAGTCATGCTCCACACCTCTGTAGCATTCTTCTTTCCTTTCTTTTTGCTTTCTCTAAACCTGATTTTTTTCCTTCTGTTGGTCTAAATCCTTCCTCGGCCTCTTTCCAGCCACACCTGCATCATGCTCACCATGTATTTATTTAGCCATCATGTGAAAAACCAGAGGGCAGTCCACATAAAACAGGAGCATGATGTCACTGTTTTCAGTGACAAGATTTGCTGTAGGTGCGATTTGTAGGAAAACACAAACCTGTAATGGGTTTATACCTCCACCTCCTACTGCTGTTGTTCTTGTTCTTCGATGTTCCTGTAGCTCTCTAATCGCTCTCTCCATTTACTATACTTTGTTGGTTGAATCCATTTTTGCGTTCTTGTCCATCAGCCGCCTCCACCCCTAATTCATAAGTAATGACCATGCAGCAGGCAGGCGGAAAGCCAGCCAGAGCAGCAGAGCAGACATGCTGGCTGGCCAGACCTCGTCCCAGTGGAGCAGAGCCACTTATCTCTCACAATAATGACATATGCATCGACTGGCTTAAGGGGAAGCGGCTAAAAAGAGAGTCCGGATTGGGAAAGTATTGCAGGTTTTTCACTCCTTATACATTAAATGTAGTAGACTTTATTGAGAGCTGTAATACATTTTGATGACACTGGTTAGGAAAAAGCATGTGTATGTGATACAAATACAATTAAAATCTTTACTGCGGATATTGTCATTCACAACATATACACAGATGAGCTCATATGGAACAAAAGCGAAAGTGAAAATGTTCTCCCAACCATTTCCAGTAGGTAGATTGTTACACTTCTAGTTAGCCTTTCATAACTAGCTTTATAAGCCTAAAAATAAAACCAGATGTGCTTAAAATAGATCAAAGATGGTTGTTAAAAATGAAGCTCTGAGCTGCTCACATTTTCTACCTTGATACATTTCGTTCATGTTCAGTAGCTCAGTGGTGTCTTTATCTATTTTTAGATGTAACTCTTTCTTGGATGCTTTGAAGTACTAACATGGAGAGCAACTCACTGTCAATGCACTACATACTGTTTTTATATTGTAGTTTGGATGCTCGCTAGAAGTACGCCGACCTTAAATGGCCAAAAAACAATAAAATGATGATGTGTCTGTTTGTGGACTTGTTTCATTACATCATTATTTAATATGTTGTGCTGACTTATTACATGGAACCCAAGCACTGTAGCCTATTTCCAAATGAAGTGAGAAGTTATCTACCAGTTACTGCCGGGCGGTTTGCTCAGAAATTGTTTAACCACAGTCTCCTTGGAAAAGAAACGCTAAATAATTGGCATATAAAAACAAGCAAAACCTACATCCATTAACACGTAATGGTAATAAAAATGGGACTAAAATACTACCCTGTGGAACGCCACGAGTTATGCACTTTTTGGCTTGAGACAGCTTGTGTCCTGAGGTTGACCTGAGTATTTTCCCTCTTTGTCCTACTTGACATTTTACGTTAATGCCTCAGTCGCACAGGCCACAAGTCCAATCAGTGATCTACCCGGTAACCACTGGTCGCTAGGGAAACATGGGTATTCCTTGAAAGTAACAATGTAATAGTAATTAATATAATTACTAAATTTAGTACAGTAACATGCTACCTCGTTGCATAGAGGGTTCTGATCCAAAACCCACCATGTGATCGTTTTAGTTGCTGGCAGGATACCACGGTCACCAATAGATACTCTCATTACTCTGCAAGCGGCAGTAAAAGTTGAAAAAATGTGATACTAACCGGAAAAAGAGATGGTTTGACCTCAGAGTAAAAGTTGTGCATTACTGCTGTAGTGGTAAAGGTGCAGCTTTTTCTTTGAAGGGAAACTGTGTCCATTTCACTACCACTCTGAGTAATTTGCAAGTTCTTTTCCATGCAAACTACTAGCAACCTTGGTAACCTGGTAGTGACCAAAAGGAGGTTTTTGGTGCAGCGATTTTCACACAAGCAAATTCGAGCCACCACTCCCCAACAGATCCAGGAGTATACACTTTTCCATAGCGACTGGTGGTTGAGTGAAGGGGTCACTGACTGGTCTATAGGCTTATTTGAGTTTTAGTGTTTTAGCAATGGATTTAACAATGATTGCCACCAACCACTGTAACCATTCGGGGAATACACATTTTACACTAGCGACTGGTTGTTAACGAGTCTGTAGGCTTGCGTGACTGGGACCTGGGACGTGATAAAGTCAGTGCACATATTTTGGAATAGATAGAGCTGATGGTGCATACTTACATGGACTGTAGACAGCAGACTTCCCTGGTGGACTTGTCTCTTTGCTCATGTTATTGATCTTTAACCCCACTTTTCCTACCTATGTGCACCTAGTTCATATTAAATAGGGGCAAAATGGCCCACATAAGTTAGAAAAAAGTCATTAGCAGATATTTAAGGTAAAAACTTTTTGTTGTTTACAACAGAAAATAATTTTTTCTACCTTCAAAGCGGTTTTTAATTCCTTTGAATGATGTTGAGTGTACACTTTCTGTCAGTGAGTTTGAGAACTACATTTTGGTTAAAGAGCAACCCTTCATACATCCGTCTGCCATGATGCATATGGTGTCATTCCTTAATTAAGTTAACCCCCCTTTTACTGTTTGTTTGATGGTCCATAGATGCTGCAGTAACCCTGCAGAACATGTTTTTATTTTATTGTTTATACTTTAACACGCTGGTTTTTGTGTCATGCTTTTTATCTGAGACGTGGCTGACCACCTCTGATACTGAAATAAAATCTGTGCTGCTTTTATTGTTTTATTGTTTGCCAGTGAAGCCATCGCTGCTTTGATCTGAAAGGTCTGTGTCACAAAGTATGAGATAAGGCGAATGCTCTAAGAGTTTTTTTTAATTTTGTACTTCTTATGGAGCAGCGAGTGTTAGTTTTGTTATCAGTTCCCTGTTTTATTACATCTACCATTAAATAATACCCTCCTGTGCTCGTGGACCAGGAGGCTTAGTGCCTATAAAATCCTCTGTCTTCATAACTGTGCGATGGATGGCTCTCCTTGGCTGACCTCTCTTCTCCTCGCCCTTCCCTCAGATGACATGGCGTCCTCAGTACCGCAGCTCCAAGTTCCGCCACGTGTTTGGTAAGGCCGCCACCAAGGAGAACTGCTTTGATGGCGTGCCAATCACACGCAGTGTGCAGGACAACAGCTTCTGTGCGATCAACCCACGTTTCCTGGCTGTCATCACTGAGTGTGCTGGAGGAGGGGCCTTCTTGGTCCTGTCTGTCCATCATGTGAGTATCTGTACCTCGCATCAGGTTCACAGGCATGAGCCACGACATGAGCAGTATGTCAGCATTTACCTCATAATGCAGAGAAGACACAAGAATAAGGTGCCATTTTTTCCCCACTTGTGTTGTTCCAGTCAGACAAAAGACCTAAACTGAGCACCTCTGACTCCTCAAAGTTAGGAATGACTCAAATACTGTGTGTCTGCTTTATTTCTAAGTGGCAGCTGTTGTCCCAATGAAACAACATCTCAGCAAATCTGAGGATTTTTTTTGGCTGGGTTACAGATGAAGTCCATATATTAAACAAAAAACGGTGAGCAAAAAGTTGTGACATTATGGAAGAGATTTTAGGTGTACAGGTAGTTGGTCTGCAGAAATGCTGTCTCTTAACTTGTCACATTTCTCAGAAGATAAAGTGAAAAAGTTCACTTTAATGTAGTTCTTAAAAATTGCTTCTTTTGACTAGCAATGGCATAGACAGCTTCATCTCTTACTGTTGATAAATTGAAGGCAAAAGCAAACAAACATGATCTCAGTTATTAGAATAAAGAAAACACTGGATTAACTGTATGAGCATTAGTTGTTTCCTTAGCATCATGTCACATTGCTGTTAATATCTAAGGCCTCAGACATGCAGATCTACAGACAGGTCAGGGCCCTCCTGGCAAGCAACAAATGCTAGGGAAAAATGTGTATTCCCCAACTGGTTTGCAAGTGGTTGCTGGGTGAGATCAGTCACAAAGAGGGTACTTGACATGGTCTGCATTTCCTGTTTGTGTTACATTTTCACAGTTTCACTACAGCTTGGTGAGTAGTTGAAGAGTGTTTGCAGACGAGTCTGCGTCTTCTATACAAACTACAGGCGACTGTGGGAATACGCTAGTAACTAAAGGAATTCGTGCAGCACTTTCTTTGTGACCAATGCCACCTAGCAACAGCACGTGACCTTCAGCAACCACTCAGCAGCCAGTTGAGGAAAGCGTGATTGAGGCCTTATCAAACAAATTAGGATTTCCACACAAAAAAAATCAAACAATTTTTCCATCGCTTTCTTTTTCTTCATTTTTTTAGGCTGTTTTAAAAAGGTTTCCCAGATGTCTGCATTTTTTTAAAAAATCAATTTCTTCAAACTTTAACTTGTTTCCCAAGAGAGCACAAGGGTTGCATTATCCAAATTTATTGAAAAAACTGTTCTGAGAGCACTATAGACTGTAGTGATATTCAAAATGGATTCGCGTGATTGTTCCTTTTCTGGTTTCACAGATATATTCAAAAACAAAATGGCCCTTCTGAACTTTCACCACGCTAAAGATTTCGCACATGTTTGAGCAAAGATCAGCCAAAAAGCTCTTGCTTCTCAGCATTTTTCTTCTAACCTCAGATAAAGTGAACGTTTTGGAGGGCAGAATTGTCTCTGCTAATTGTTCACCATCTCTTTCTTCTTTTTTGTTCTCCCTGCATGGATATACACACCTGGGTCTGATTATAAATAGCTCAGCATTAACACAGCCTGAAGAATCTCTAAATAAAGTACAACCCTGGCTGCTCATGTGCTACAACCTAAATATCACATCATTAGTCTGTCTCATTCCCCCTTCACTCTTTCACACATGATTTATGCGTGTTATGACATCCACTGCTGATGTCAGCCACAACAGCAGAACAAATAAAAGTCGGCCCTCACGTTCTAAACAGATCCTCTGTCTCTCTGTACATCTCCAGTCCAGAGGGATGCATCAAGCTCCACACCTCTCTTTACTTTGCCTCTCTGTTTGAGTTATCACCATCCTCCTGGCATGTGTAAGAGTTGCATAGGAGCTTAGGAATGACATAACTCACGTTCTGACCCCTCTCTTCCCCTCCGTTTCACTATTCAAAGGATGTGAAATTTCAGCACTCCCTCCCCTCAATCGCCTCCACATCCCACCTCTGCCTGTTACAGATGAGCTGTTGTTCTGTGACGAAAGTAGTTAATGCATATAAAAACAGGAGCAGATGTAATACTTTTTTGCGTGCATGCATTGGGATCGCTGGAAGTTTAAATAATGGTTACGTCATTTTCTTGTTTCAAACACACCTTACGCACCTACAGGCTAGATTATTGAGCAGGAATGTCAGTTTAAAGGAGCTTCGGCTTATACGAATGGAACAATTAGCCGGCTTGTTGAGGCGGAAAATCTTCCGCGTTGTACGAGTATCATTGTGTGTCTGTTAAAAACAGTTAGTGTAATTCCACCTTCAGTCTGAGTAGTTAGTTGTCATGTTGTCATGTAGAGTTGGCTTTTTTTTTTTCTTGAATGAAAATACCCGCCCTAACCTGCACATGTCAGCACGTCGTGTTTAGATACATGGAATTTTCACTTACCTTTGGTGGTTCCAGAGGCAGCTCTCATAAACGTCCTCAAGGGATGTCACTCGAGTGTGGTTGTAGCCACAAGGTACAAGTCTCAAAGTAAAGGGGAAAAGAAAAATCTGGTGTGGAGTTGCTACATTACAGATTACTTAGCTGCATAATGCAGCAGTATCATCTCAGACTGAAATGTTGGCTCTCCTGGTTTGATTTCTTTTTTTTTTAAATTGTCCATTATGAGTCTGTTTATGATGAGCTGTGACTAAATAGATGGAATACTTATAAGCACCAAATTCACTCAGTGCGTAAGAAGATGTTTATACAGGCAGACCTGCAGATATTAACGCCAAATCTGCAGTTTCACTCAGATTAAAGCAAAAGTCTACGTCTTTTAGTGCCTGTCTGGGCTTTTGTTGTTCGTGTTTTGTTCTCATTTCTCATCAGTTTTAGGTTTTAACATAGCTGACTGCCTATTTAGCATCACTTAGCAGCTAAATCCCGATATTTTCCCAGAGGAGTTGGTAGAGAAACCCCCCCCCCCCCCCCCCCCCCCCCCCCCCCCCCCCAAAAACAAAAACAGTTGAATTCATTGGCTGACGACAAATGCAACTCCAGGTGAATGCTAATGTTATTCTATCATACATTCACTCAGTTTAACGTCGATAGGTTATATCGCTGCCCACAATTGGCCAAAAGAAAAAGTTCAGCTGTTAGAAGTATATAGAGGCAGCCTGAGCTCTCCAAACTCTGTAACAAGGCTGCACAGAGGTCAAGGAAACTGCTTTTTATGTGGGCAGCTCGACTTCTTGGATTGAGCTACAAAAAAACTCTGAAATTACAGACACCAGTTCTGTGATTTTTACGAACATAACCTTCAAGGGCACTTCAGGGGACTGCTGGCACAGTTTGTTTTAATGTACAGTATAGTGCAAAATTGTTATTTTGCATGTTTTTAAATAGGCTGTCTTTTTTGTTTTTCGTCTCTTTCCTTCCTCTATATGTTGGTTCTGTGCAGCTCGGGTTATGGTCACTACATGCCAGTTACTGTAGATAAAGGATAAAGCTTGATTTAGACTTCTGTGGGAAATCTGCATCCTAACTTAACCGGGAACTCCTCTTAACCCTACACTACGACTTTCCATGCCATTCAAGTCACTGTGGGCTGGGTCAACCCGACCTATATTATTTCTCAGGGTGTGTGTGTGTGTGTCTGTGTGTGTGTGTGTGTGTGTGTAAGATGCTGTATATTATAAAGTAAAGAACCTACAAAAGTAGAAAGGAAACCCCAACTATCAGACATCTCCCTATGAGCAAGCAGTTGGTGACCATGGGAAAGAAAAACTCCCCTTTAACAGGAAGAAACCTCCAGCAGAACCTGGCTCAGGGAGTTGCAGCCATCTGTCATGAGCAGTTGGGGGTGTGGAGAGAAAGATGGGACAAAAGACACGCAGAGAGACGGAGATTAATGATAACTAATGATTAAATGCAAAGTGGTGTATAAACAAATAAATGTGGAAAAAAAGGTGAGTGAACAAGGAACACACAGGGCATCATGGGAGGCCTCAGCAGCCCAGGCCTATTTTAGCATAACTAAAGTTCAAGGTCACCTGAATCAGCCCTAACTGTAAGCTTTAAAAGTAGAGAGGGCGTCCGTCCGTCTGTGAGATAAGATGGGGCCCGATTATTCATAACAGGATATGTGAGGAGAAGGATTTCTCATTCCACAGTGTAGCGAGCAGCTGATTAGTGGTTTCGCTTTTGTTTCCAAGAGGAAAAATATTGTGATTTTCCCTAATGTCCATGTTTTGTGTTTTAAATTTTGCCAGACGGGTAAAGTGGACCCTCAGCAACCTCGAGTGTCGGGCCACAGGGGCAACGTGTTAGACATCAAATGGAATCCCTTCAACGACTGCTGCATCGCCTCCTGCTCCGAGGACGCCACGGTTTGTACACCGGAACGCACACAGAGTCAATTTTCAGTGAGGTTTACTGACGTGTTGTCATTTTCATGGGATTTGAGCATGTTGCAGCAGGGAGATCATTTTATAGCCTTCAGAAAGGAGCTAGAAGTCATTCCTCACATTCCTCAGCTCTGACCTGGCAGATGCTCAGAACAAATCACTGTAGAGAGAGAGGAAAAAACCTAGTTTCAGGCTATTTGTTTTAAATGTCTTTCTCTGTTGGCTGTTCTTTGTGGATTGAGAAAGAGATGGTTTGTTTCTGGCACGGATCTTCATCAATTTGGTCCTCTTTGTGTGTGTTTGTAGGTTAAAGTGTGGGAAATCCCTCCTCACGGTGTGTATAAAAATATTACAGTACCGTGGAAGGAGCTCCAGGGTCACAGTCGCAGAGTGGGCCTCATCGAGTGGCACCCAACTGCTAACAACATCCTCTTCAGTACTGCCTATGACTACCAGGTAACACACACACACACCACCTCTTACACAAGCCCGGAGTCATTTATAGACAATAAGATAACGAGGCATGAACTCCGAAAGCACTGTGACCTAAACCGAGAGCACTTATCTGTCACAGTGCAGCCCTGCAGTTCACACTGAACTGACCTGTAAAGATTTCTGATATTACATTACACAGCATCACGAGCACTTTGTTTGTTAGCCTAAGTATTCAGATCGTTTTGGGCCGTAGGTGCGATGTCTTAACTCCAGAGATACGTGCTCCAGTTACTGCCTGTATTTGCACACATGCTGGCCTCCCATGTTTAAACAATTCTGCCTCTTTTCATCCACACAGCTGAGTGCAATAGCACAAATTCCTTTGAGATAAGCAAAGTATGCACTGTTATGTCCATTCGCACAACCGTTATGTACCACTCTCTGTAATTACTCGGCCCTCTGAGCGGCTTAATCGTATGTTGGTGATGTCAGTGCATCGTTGTTTTTTGATACAAAGTGGTTTACTTGTAGCACACCACCAGTTACTTTCCACCCTTTAATGTGTCTGACTTCTTGGCCTAACCACCTGCGTTGATCTCTGTGTGTTTCTCCGCCTCCAGATAATGATCTGGAACCTGGACTGTCCGGAGCCGGTGATAAAGAACCCCGTGCGGACCATCAGTCACCACCCAGATGTTGTCTTGTCCATGTCTTTCAATACAGATGGAAGTCTTCTTGCTACCGCCTGCAAGGACAGGAAAGTCCGCCTGATGGAGTCGCGCTCTGGAACGCTGCTGCGGGTACTGCTGTGTGCACGTGTGCACTTCTCTTATCTTCCCTTTTTTTTGTAATGGGGGAAAAACAGCAAGTGATCTGAATTTAAACACTTTGATTTTAGGTGGAAGACTCAGACTTAAGCTTAATTACCTCAGTCAGAAGCTGCAAATGGTATCGTTTAACAGTAGGAAGTTCAGACCAGCGTAAAGTCCATGTGACAATCTGTCTAAACTGGCTCTCATTTGTAAAAGAGAATTATTGAACTGTAAGCCTGCGTTTGGTCCACAGTAGCATCACAGCAAATATTACATAAGTGGGAGTTCCCTACTTGTTACTGCCCCCTCCGCTCCCTGCGTGGGCACCCAGGCACTCATCCAGCACCACACAGCCAGAATTGATACCTCTGGCCTGGCCTGGATAACAGAGTAGCCCCACAGCCCACCGGGTCACCAGCCAGTGATTCACACACTGTTCATCAGTCTTTTCTTGCTTCCTTTGCCCAGTCAGGGAACTCCTACACATATTACATCCCAGTGGTGTAACACAAACCTCTTTATATGACTTATAAGTGGCATAAATGTTCATCGGGGTTCATTGATTAATGCTGCACGTCATGTGTACTGTGTCACGTTTGCAGGAAAGCAGCTGCAAGACGCACAGAGCCAGTAAAGTGCTGATCCTGGGAAACACCAAGATGCTTCTCACGTCGGGAACGTCGCGCTACAATGATCGGCAGATAGCACTGTGGGATCAGGTGAGAGACGTTACAGAGCAATGCAACAAGACATTTGCAACAAAATATCACAATTTTACAAAAAGCTTTTGTGTTTTTTGTAGCAAAGCAAAAGGTTGAGAAAAAAGAGAAATGTTCATAGTAAAAATGGCATTTTTGAGATCTCACACACGTGTTTATTTACATTGAACACATGTTTACTAATAGAATATTAATTGAAATAGCTAATTGATGAAGAAAAGCATTAATGTCAGCAAATGTCTGGTGGGGGTGTTTGTTTTGTTTTTTTTTGTCAGTCGACACTCCTCACATCGATTACTTGTTAAACTTGTAGATATTTCTGATCAAATTAGGATCATTCTGACAAGGATTTGCAAAGACAGGACAGACTCTGGATAATAAATATCGCAGCACAAGCATTCGTGTAAACAATTGTAATTGTGAGCTCAGCGCTTACCTGCTGGTCTGGATGCTGGAATAATGAGAGCACCCTGTTCCTTGGGGGCAGTCTTGGCTAAAAATAGTCAGGCTGGTGTGAATAATTTGTACTAAGTTTAATATATTGAACACTTATATCCAGGGAATTTAGCAGGACTGCAGGAGGAGGAGAAATCGGGAAATTGGCAACAACAGAAGGGCCACAAATAAGTGAAATCTAAGCTTACAGAGTATTAATAGTAACACGAGTGAAGTAATGGTCAGCATATTACGTCACCATTGGAGAGGTCATGACTTTTGGCAGCTTCATTTCCTGGCCTACATCATTTAAACCCCTGAGCTTTGAGATAAAGTTTTCTTACCTGTGAAATTATCTGATGTGCAGCCAGGTTCATGTTCTGACCTTTTTTGCACAAGGAAACATTTTTTGTAGCGTTTTTCTGACAACATTTGAGGATTTCTTTTTCTTGTAAAGTCAGAAGTTGTTGTATTAATGATATCTCAGAATACTTCCTTCACTACCAAACACCTCTCGAGCCTGTCACAAGTGCAACTCTGCCACCTAGTGGATGAAATGCACCAGTTCAGCAACCCTGCACGTTTACCTGAGCAGCTCACTGATTCCCGTGTTCAAGTGGAGCCAAAGTTATTTGTCACATCGCGATTATGTCATCACCCAGTCTCATCACACATAGTAGTCTAGTAGTAGTAATAGTTGGTGTGCCAGGCCGGCGTGTTGTGATGATTTAGAGCGTATCGTGGGTGGAGGATTAAGGCAAAGCTCGGATTAGGGATTGAGCGCTCAGTGTTTTTAATTCGCCGCTGCAGAGTGCTTCTTAGGGAGCATTGGATTTCAGTCAGTGTTTTGATATTTTCTGTATGTTGTTTACATCAGCGCCGCGTAGGTCTTGTGTTTTAACACGTTTTTGATCCTCGTGTGTGTTTGTAGGATGATCTGTCCGCGCCTTTACTGGAAGACAACCTGGACGGTTCGTCGGGGGTCATTTTTCCTTTCTACGACCCCGACACACACATGCTCTACCTTGCTGGGAAGGTGGGACTCTGAAACATGTTAAAAAAAAAACCCCAAACAAATCATAACAATCATATTAAAAGCTTCATACAGAAAATATTCTTTATTACTGTTACAGAGACTTACGCTTTTTATCTTTTTAGGGTGATGGAAATATCAGGTACTATGAGATCAGCACAGAAAAACCATACATTCACTTCTTAACAGAGTACCGCTCACAACTACCTCAGAAAGGACTGGGTAAGGAACACACGCACATAAACACGCGCTCAATTTTAAACTTTATTAATGTCACCGACACATTATTTCCTAAAGTGAGTGTTAATAAAAGACGTGACAGTTGAACCCTGTTTGGAAACTCCGCCTACTGTGATGACACTGTGCACCTTTAAGCAAATTTGCTGTGCAAATAAGCCTCCAATATTTGCATAGCCAAAACAGCTGATCGAAGGGGTTGTGGCTCAGGTCAGGTGTACAGGCAGCAAAAAAGTCACATGTGCACTTGATAGATTTGTTATTTCACCTGTTTGTTGTGGTTAAAATGTATATTATAAATTCCCAAAGCACTTAGTGTAGTGGACTTGTAGTGGCTCTGCTTTATAAAGTTACTCTGATACAGGTTAACCTTTAACTGCCTGCTGCTCTGCCTGCAGGTGAATTTCCTGGTGACAGAGGAAAGTGTGTTTTTAAAAAATAAGATTTGAGTCCCCATATAAATACAGTACGTCTTACCTTGACTAATATTGATGCTGAAAATAGAATGAATACAATCTGTGTGCGTCTGTGTGTTAACCTGCAGGTGTGATGCCGAAGCGAGGCCTCGATGTGAGCTCCTGTGAAGTCTTCAGGTTCTACAAACTGGTGACAATCAAGAGTCTCATCGAGCCTCTTTCTATGATTGTACCCCGCAGGGTAAGTGTTGCACAAAAATGGCAGACACCACTGCACAAAGAAAAACAAACATCCAAATTGAACACATTTCACAGACCTAATGTTGAATATTTTTCTGAATCTGCCGTGCACGTGTCTCCAGTCGGAGTCGTACCAAGAGGACCTCTATCCAATGACGGCTGGAAACAGGCCTGCTCTGACTGCAGAGGAGTGGCTCGGTGGCATGGACAAAGGTTAGAAGTAAAGAAAGATTGTGCGTGAGATCTGTTTGTGTCCAGTAGCCTCTGAAATTGCATTTATTTGTTACCTTTGATATTCCGGTGCTTCACTTGTATGTGGGTAAATGAAATATCCTTTCAATAGTCTTTTAGCTTGTCTAATGAGTGTTTAAATGTGTGTGAATGTGTGTTTGAATGGGTGGATGACTGGATATGTAAAGCGCTTTGGGGTCCTTAGGGACTAGTAAAGTGCTATATAAATACAGGCCATTTACCATTTTTAAATCCCTGATCAGCATCCTTTGTTTCCTAGGTCCATTGCTAATGTCTTTGAAGCCAGGAAGTCAAATAGCAGAGTCCTTCTCAGACATGAAGGCAGTGGGCAACTCACTGGAAAACTCGCTAGACACTCGCAGGTCTCAGGGCAGACCGTGCATGCTACAGCTCGCTTACATTCAGGACCAACTGGAAGCCAAAGAAAGCAAAGAGGACAGCAGCCACACAGTGGATGACAGGATTCAGACACCCGTCACCAACGGAGAAGATGCCACGCTTTGCTCTCCTCCCAGAACAGAGAATGAGGTGCTGGATGGTTTTGCTTTTTCACAGACACACAAAGGCAGACGTAAAAGCAATATGAGCTATATTTAGTTGCATCCTAGTCAGTTATTCTTTGCAATGGACTTGAAATATAGAAATGCGTCCTACTTGTTACTTATCCGCTGAAAGTCGAGTACATGTCCCAGGATATTCTTCAGTTAAGGTTGTGTCATTGGAAAAAGATAAACTGTTACAAGTAAACAGATATATACACAAATGAGGAGAAATTCTGAAAGTACGCTAAAGACACTGAGCTGTTTTTAGGTCCTGTGTAGTTACTTTTAGGAAACCTGAAGAAGCCGTGGCACTCAGAAGGTTCAGACTGCTTTAACGTGAGGCCAAAGAGGCACAACAAACTAAATCCATCATGAGTAATGAGTGGTGGAAAATATTAAGTACATTTACTTATCACAAGATCACAAGAGGAGGCACAAATCCGTTTGGAGTTTGCATCAGGAAGGGCATCGGGTGTGAAATTTAAAAGAAGCTTTTACTGAAGTACCATCTTGAAATACGATGCACTGATAAAATTTAGATTCAGCAGGTTTCTGTTACATCTTTGATTATAAAGCTGGGGTAAAAACAGGTGGAAAACTGCACGCCCGCAGCGTTAAAATCCCACTTACTGTGAATGTGTCACTAGTTATTGTTTTTCTCCACTCGAGGCTTGTTTTACCTTGACGGCAGCAGTTTGTAGTAGAGACGTTTAACTGAGCCTGTAGCCTAAAAGTGAGGCAGACGTGTTCCCCGAGTCTCCAGTGGGCACAAGAGCCGTGGTTTAACTCCTTATCCCGTGCGTGTGTTTGTCCACAGCTGCGGTTGAAGTTCCACAAGCAGCAGGAGGAAATCAGGCGGCTGAGGGAGCTCCTCAACCAGAGGGACGTACGCATCAAACAGCTGGAGCTGGAGATTAAGAACATCAAGAACTCCCAGAGTCAGAGCTCACTTTAAGACTTTCTCCAATTGCTGAGTCACCCTCACCTCCTCACGGGGGTAGACGCGCACAGGTGTACCAACCTACTTAACCCCGTTTTTAAAACTGCCGCAGTCTTCGTAAGGCCCCGGCTCACCGGTTTTCCTCTAATGAGCCCCACGCGCTCACTGCACAGGGGCCCGTCAAGCCTCGATTTTATGTTGTTTTCCTTTTTTTTTTTGGTTGTTATCTTCAGTTTGTCGTTTTGTCGACTCTACACAGGGTGCACATCTCTTTGCTCGTGTACATACTTTTAAAACTCTCTGCACCTTTTGACCATCCCCGCCCCCTTGCCTCATTTCTTTTGTACGCTTCCCTATGCAAGCTCATTGAAATTTTTTCGCTTTTTTTTTTTTTTTAAGTTGACGGATAAAAGGATGTTTGTGCCGCGTCGACCGAATGACGTGGCTGTGCGTGCGTTGCTTGAAAGTTGTGGCGGACACCAGACATCCCGTGTGATTGTGAGATAACGCTGCGTTTATTTTCTATGCCTGTTGATTGTTTTTGTTTTCTTTTTCATCCAACATTCAAACTACTGTAAGTGAAATGACTGTGTTTAAGTTCAGCAGACAGATGTGATATGTGTGCATGAATGAGAGCGAAATGAATGAATGACTGTTTCGTGATCCCAGCTGTGTTCTGCCATCTCATTAAGCTGCATTTGTTTTTAATTCTTCTATCATTTCTTTTAATGACTGGAAAGTTGGTGGAAATGATCCGTTTTGCTGCGGTTAACGTGTAAGCCAATTCAGTAACTGATGCCATGTAGCAGTTTGGATCTTGACTTTTATATTTATTTTAAAATAAGGACAGAGAAAATGCCATTTAATCAAATACTTGAACTTGCTGTTGTAATTTTGGCAAATACAGCATGCAAAATGTTAAAAAAAAAAAAAAAAAAGGACAAAACCCTGTTTGCTTTTTCCTACTGCTTTCTGATCATACTTCATTTACCTGATCAGTTTTAGGGCAAAATGGTATCTACTGTTGAAAAGGACACAAATGTACCTCACAGCTCTGATAAAGCTGTAATAACATTAATATGACAACAGTCAGATGTTTTAACCAGGTCATTTATCCTCTTCTCTGGGTATATTAAATCAACAAGCAGGACTCTTTTATTGCAAAACTCAATTCTGACTCAATTGAATTTTTAAAGATGATTCGCAACAGCAGTCATCTCAAGACTTTATTTTTCTATATTTTTTAGTGTAAAGACTCTACAGAGGGAAAACCCCAGGCATGTTTCCCCTGTATGAAGTGTCTTGATTTTAGTTTAGAAACCTTATCTGCTTGAAATGTGGAGAACGCATATACACTGAAAAAAACTGAGAAGCTACAGATGTCTTTATGTGTATGTTTGTAATCTATTGATTTCAATATGAACAAACATGATTCCATCCATGGATGGATGGATGGATGGATGAAACCCAATTCCAGAAAAGCAGTGATGCTGTGTAAAATATAAGTAAGAACAGAATGCAATGGTTTGCAGATCTCAGACTTTGAGAAAATCAAATGGTCATTTTGAATTTGATGGCAGCAGCATGACTCATAAAGTTGGGAAATGGTCCTGTTTACTACTGTGTAGCATCCCTGATTCTTTTAACAGCAGCCTGTAAACATCTGGGAACAGACGAGACCAGCTGCTGGAGTTTTGTGCGACTGAAGGTCCGATCGAGGCTTCCAGCTGCTCAACACTCCTGGATCTGCTGTGTTGTTTTTGTTTCATGATGAGACACATACTGGTCAAAGGTCTGGACTGCAGTTCAGCCATTCCCACACTCTTCTGTTATGAAGCCATGCTTTTGTTATAAATGGAATGTGCAATTTTGCATTTTCGTGTTGAAGTGTACAAGGGATTAGCTGAAAGAAAAGCCTCATCTTGAGGAGAGCACGTGTTAATCTAGAACCTGAATATACCTTTCAACATTGATGTTCACATTTAAATACATATAGCTTCTTTTCTGCGTGGTAGAGCTTTAACCTGCATTTATGGATGGAAATCACTGTGAAGTGTTCCTGAGCTCATCTGTTTTTAATGCAGTGCTGTCTGAATATTGATTTTTGGGCCTTGCGCACAGAGATTTCTCCAGATTCGTGCAATCGCTGTCGATGATGAGATCTTCAAAGTCTTCCTCTTTTTGCGCCCAGCCACGTCACTCACCTGTTGCCAATTAACCTGATTAGCTGCAGTCTTCCTCCAGCTGGTGCTTTTTAGCTTTTTTCCTTTTGTTGCTCTCCTTTTAAGACACATTGCTGCCATTAAATACAGAATGGCCCTAATTTTATTTTCTCCTTAAAATGGTTATTAGATTTATAAATCATTACATTCTGTCTTTACTTTACACAGCATCCCAACTTTTTTGTGTCGTTAAGCCCCACTATGTTATAAACATACAAAAAAGACGCCTGCAGATTCTTTTTTTTTCCAGTAAATGTACATTAATGTGTCAGTATCACAGAGTTAAGTTATATGATATAAGAGGTCTGTACATTTCCAGCAGGTGAGGTTTGTAACTAAGCTGTCTAGACTGCAGTGGGCCTAAAGACAAATAGGATGACATTTACCAGTGTTGTGTCACATTCATTTTGTGCTGGGCGAATGTTCAGAGAGCGTTCACTCAGCACAAGATTTCTCTGCTATCCTGCCTCAGAAGCTGGTATAAATAAAATCCGAACAAAAAAGCAAACAAACAAACAAAGAACCCTGTCATCAGCCAAATTATTGTTCTGAGCAACAATTTCACAATCTGTGCGTCCCTAAAGTGGACCATGAGTGGGGATTGATTTGTGCGCCGCTGTTTACAAGCGTGAATTCTTGGGCTCACTTTGAATATCTACGGAGCTGTGATGCCTAAGCAGCCTGCATCTGCTGCTCACGGAGGTTCTTGTTATGGTTTAAAGTCCACAGCAGTCCAAGACTGTTTATCAAAACTAACCATGTTTTAATGTTTAAAAACGTAAAATGCCTTATCGTTTTAGAATAGGTATAAAATACCAGTACACTGTTTCAGCTAAAAAACAAAACACTTCTGAAACGAAAATGAGGGGAAAAAAGACAACCTGGTCCACATCCGATTTACGCACTCTGTAATTTATTTTCTATCTATTTTTAAAAGCTTAACCTTAAAACAGCAGGCTTGTGACTGCACAGTGTGCATATACTGTTTTAGCTGAACAGCTGATAAAAATCTAAACTGTAGAAGTGTTTCTCATGGCTTCTGCCACCACCATGGTACAGTCAGACCAGAACATTTGTTTTCAGATTTCAGGCAGCTGGTTTTAACTCGTATTTTTCCCAGCTAATTAAAGAGATACATTCCTAAATAATAATAATAAAATAAAAAAAACCCTGACGGACACATAGATGTAGATGCCACTTGCAGATATTAGCACAGCAGCAAAGCATGTTAGTTTGCTTTGAGAAGCTGGTTTGAGTGGTTTGTGGGATTAGAAAAACACTATAAATGCCAGTCTAAAGGTAAATACTAAGATAAATGGTCAGATGTAGCACCAGTGATCACACATGCCTGTACTGACGCACTCACGGGCACAAGCACAACAGTGATCTTCTAGATTTGGCACATTTCAGGTGCAGCATAGAAACCACACACACACACGTACACACATACAGATCAATGCAATTGTAATGCGTGCGCGACCCCTTTGACCTTTGGCCAGACAGTTCTAGCAAAGCTGCATCTCATGCTGACTTTTGTCCAGTAGCAGCAATGCCTGACCGATGTTTAACTTCCACTAGAGGACCAGTCTCAACACATTCCCATCGTTCAGCGGCTGAGTTGCGATGCCGTCTGAATAAATTCTCAGCCTGAAATGCTGAATATCACCAGTTAAATAGCAACAGCAGCTGGCATTTTGAGTCAGCCTGTTTCTTTAGCAGTCCTTTTATAGCTGCTGAACCTTCAACAGCAAACTGCCTGCCTACTGCTGAATCTGGTGGACCCTTTCATTAACACAACAGGCTCTTCCAGTACTTTGATACAAATACATTGCAAATTTATTCTTTTTAGGTTAATGTAATTGCAGTTGAAAATGTTTTTTCTTCCCTGATAAAATACCTCTAAAGTTGTCCATTTTCTTATTGTCTAGTCACAGCATGTTCATTTAATTTATATAGCATATTTAAAACAACTGCAACTGACCTAAAGTGCTTTCTGGGCAAATGCATTTACATTCAAGAGCTCCAAAAACCCAGTTTCAAAAACACTAAACTCACATGGCAAGACACATAACAGCAAGTGAAGAGGAGGTAGATCTTTAGAGCTAATTTAAAAGTGTCCATCGTTGGGGGGTTGCAAGCTTTTGGGAGGATGACACTGGTAGTGAGGCAAAATACAGAGTTAAAAAATCTGTAATATACTGTTGAGCTAAACAAACTAAAAAAAAAAAAAAGGTAGGTTAAAGACCCTACAATAACACAGAGGAACACCTCAACAATCAGGTGATCCCTGGATGAACAAGCACCTGGCAACAGTGTGAAGGAAAAACTCCATTTTATCAGGAAACCTCTGGCAGAACCAGGCTCAGGGAGCGAGGGGAGGAAGACAGGACAGAAGACGCTGTTGAAGAGAGCCAGAAATTAATAATAACTAATGATTAAATGCAATTGCACCAGATTTTTAAACAACTGTTTGGACATATGTGGATAAAGGACCAAGTGCCTTAGTTGGGATGTTAATAGAGCTTCGCCAGCTGTGGTATCATTTAGTCTAAGGAAATGTTTCGCCGTTCAGGATTTCAATCATCCAGACTATCAAAGAAGCTCTTTATATGTTTCATCCACATAAGAGCGGTAGTGAATATATTAAGATGTATAATAAAAGCAGAAGAGGACCTAAAATGTAATGTTGCATTTACTGGAACCTGGTAATCCATCATATATATATATACACACTGTGGTGGATACTCCTAATAAACAACCAAAGGATCCAATATTGAGATCAGTGTGTGTCCATGTGATCCCTGCGAGCCAAAAGATCTGTAAATGCTAAGTTTGAATTTATTTCTACTCTTTGATCTGCACGATGTCCTTAACATGGTGATCTCAGGGACACAGCAACTCCACCCGTCTGCTGTTCAAAGCCTTTTGGTTTTGAGGGGCAGCCAGAAGAAAGTTGGCTTGAGGGGAGCGAAGGAACTGCACCAAAGCTGAGTATAACAATTATTTAGAACTGTGAATCATGCAAAGCTACTGTAGTAAAGTCCAAAACTGAAAATAGGGAGGTAGAAAAGAACATAATAGGCCTCATTCAAGGCAAACTCAAGTGGTTATATTGTTATGGTTGTTTAATTACCAATTAGATATTGGATTAGATACTTACCAGGACTTTAATTACATCCTTCTAACTGTATATTAACACCAATATCTAATTGGTTAATCACATAGACAAGTTCAAACAGAATCAGAATGAGGTCATTTAAGTAATGCTGAACATGTCATTGTTGTTGGTGCCAGACGTGCTGGGCTGAGTATTTCAGAAACTGGCGATCTGCTGGGATTTTCCCCAAAAACCATCTCTAAGTTTTACAGAGATTGGTCTGAAAAGGAGAAAATACCCAGTGAGCAGTAGTCCTCTGGGAGAAAATGCCTTGTTAATGGCAGAGGTCAGAAGAGAACTCAAACTCAAATAATCACTTTATGTTACGTTATAACCAAAATCTGCAGAAGAGCACCTATCTGGTCTACAGCAGCAGAAGACCACACCAGGTGCCATCAGAGAATGGGAAAACTTAGGCTACAGTTCACACAGGCTCATCTAAATTTGACCACAGAAATTTGGAAAATGTTGCCCGGTTTGATGAGCCTCAATTTCTGCTGCAACATTTGGATGGTAGGGTCAGAATTTGGCATAAACAGAATATAAACAAAGCACAGTTCTATCTTACCTTTGTAGCCTATCGGCAGTACGTGCTGCTGGTAGTGTGCAGTGGTGTGCGGGATATCTTCTTGCCAAACTTGGCTCCCTCTTGTGCCAACTGAGCACTAGTTAAAACACCAAGTATTGCTACTGACCATATCATCCTCATTTATAACTACATAGTAGCTGTCATCTGATGGCTCTTCCAGCTCTGAGGGATAACAAGCCTCCAACTATGTAAGGCTGTCATGTAGAAATGAACCAAAATCTGTGAGGAATGTTTCCAGGCTCTTGCTGAGTCTATGCCACAAAGAATTAATGTTTTACATAAGTACTACTTGGTACTAGCAAGGTGTACCCAATAAAGTATCTGACAAGTGTACAAATAACTTTTCACACAGGGCTGTGTTTATCTTAATCTGTAGAGGTTTACCAAAAAGACAGTAGTGTAGTAGTAGTAGAACAAAAGTCCCACTCCTTACATTTAAAATTTCTCTCCAGCTTCTAATTACAAAACTAACAATCCAATGCTTTAATTGGTGGAGAAATGGCATCTAGTTTAATCTGATTTCATACCGTGTGAAGTCACTGGGCCATCAAAATCGGAAACTCGCTGCCAGCTCTGATACCCTTTGCCTTTGTCTTACCCTCAATGGCTCACTCGCGTAGAATATAATTTCAATATACGCACATCATACATTAGTATGAATAATTAACAATAAGGAGGGAGGGGAAAGGGACTGTTGTTTCTCCATAAGTGTTTTTTCTTGCCATTTCCTCCAAGTTATCATCACATTGTTGTGGTACCGTGATGACTATTATTGCTCTTGCTGAAAATTGTGATAGTAAAACTCTGCAGATGATGATCGTTCTGTTGCTCTGTTATGAATGTGGCGTACACTGAGTCCTCAGAGGGGAGAGAAACAACTCGACAAGCTGAAATGAAGCAATATCAATCCCTGCCCGAGACCTCTCGGCATTAAAGCATGCACACTGACAGTCTCTTACATTACGCCGGAGCAATAATGTAGCTCACTTGTAGCATTTGCTGTCTGATTTAATAAACTATGTCATTTATTGGTTGTTGCCGACTTTGTACGAGCCTCACTGCGTCAGACTTCCACAGATTTTAATGCAGTTATTTTGTGTCTTTAAAATGTATTTAGTAAAAATTTTATGTATTTTTTAAAATTCTTAAAATTTCCAGGGTAATCAAATTATCTCTGACTGTTGACATTCTCTATTAGAGCAGAACATAAGTGAAATATAAAACATGTCAATCAAACATGAACAAAAATGTGAATATTTCTTCTTTTTTTTGTACAAAAACAGCACCGCTTCCTCGGTTGACTACAAATTACTTGAGAGTCTGAGAGTGCAGCACATGGAAACAAACATTTTCCATCTGTACACGATTGTCTGGGTAGTGTTTTTTTTTTTTTTTATAAGGGCAGCCTGGAGTAGATCAGCAGCCATAAACTCTTTAAAAGAGATTATCGTCTCTCCACAATTCAGTAATGCAGTTTTGTTGTCATTTCTGGTCTTATTATTAAGAATAAAGGTGTTACAGAGCAGTGGGCTCTGTCCTGAGGTTGCTTTGCTGTTTCTGTAAAGTGAAAAATGACTGCACTTAGTTACAGAACGAACTATAAACTACAAGCTTGTGAGGGGCAGGAACCTTTTTTTCTTATCTATATTAATACAATACTTAAGCACCCATGTGTGCATTTAAAGGCGCTGCTAAATGCCCCCTCTCAACATGATTCCAGTGTGAATGATCGGAGACAAAATTCACAGACCTCATCTGGCAAAGTGCAGTTGAACCAAATATGATGCTGAATAAGTCAAAATGGGTATTTTCTAAAGTCAGTGTTTTAGAACTGAATTTTCTCTGTTTCATTTCCCAGTGAGCTGCAGTGCACAGACAGATACACCAAGAGTCAATTTTATGCTGGAAAAGACAAAAAACACAAACCAACTTTGGTCCCCATTTCAATAGTCGAACTCAGATTTCTGAGCCCCCAAAATTAACTTTGGCTGAAAGGCTTTTTTCTGTCCTTATTTTACAGACACCAAATTGTATATATGCATTGTTATACAGTAAGTGTTTCTCCTGTTCGTATCGGCTGTGAAACAGTGCCTTTGTCCTGTGACAAAAAGAAGCAATTGTTCTGTGTAGGAATGTATTCTTAAGTTCAGCCAAAGCCAAAGTGAGGCTTCAGCATTCTGAATTTGCCAGTTGATTTTTTTCCCCCATGATATTGCTGCATAGCAGATTACATAAAGAAAAGAAAGGAAAAACAAAATTAACAGGTGGCAAATTTTTTTTTTAGATTTGGCTTTTAAATCTGCTGCATTTGGTATTTCCTGTTGTGTCTGGGCAAAAGGAATTTTATGTGAAAGACTTTGGGTGCATTTTGTCCACTTACGTCACTACTGGTCATTATAATGTTTTAAACTCACTGGCCACATTGTTAGGTACAACTGTTCAGCTGCTCAGCAACATAAATATCTAATGAACCAATTACATGGCAGCAACCCAGCGCATTTAGATGTGATCAAGATGATCTGCTGAAAATCAAATGGAGGATCAGAACAACGAAGAGAGGTGATTTAAGTGACACTGAATGCATCAAGGTTGTTGGTGTCAGACAGGCTAGGCTGAGTATTTCAGATAATGTTGATCTACTGGGTTTTCCCCACACAACCATCTCTAGGAATTACACAGCGGTCAGGAAATGTTATGAGCTGAAAGGAAGGCAAATACAAACTCGTTACAATCAAGATATGCAGAAGAACGTCTCTTGAACCTTAAAGCAGATGGGCTATATCTGCAGAAGACCACATTCTGCCCCACTCCTGTCAGCTAACAGGAAACTGAGGTCTCTGGGTAACAAAGGCAACCATAACTTTATTGGCCACTTGTTATAACTAAGGTATGCAGAAGAGCATCTCTTTGGGCTTCAACAGCAGAAGACCATTCCTGTCAGCTAAAAACAGGAAACAGAGGCTGCAGTTCCCACAGCCTCACCAAAATTGGATAGAAGAAGTAGGGTCAGGATTTGTCATAAACAACGATGAAAGCATAAATTTATCCTGTATTGTTTCAGTGATTCAGTGAAACAATAGTGCCAGAGTTATTTTGGTACAGCAACTGTATGCCATCATGTCAATATTGACCAAAATCTTTGAGGAATGTTTCTAGCATCTTGTTGAATCTGTGTTGCAAAAAATTAATGCAGTTCTGATGGCAAAATGGGGTCAAACCCAGTACTACCCAGTGCTGAGAAGAGTTATCCTTCCATCCTCTTGAAATAATTTGGGGACAGAGGAGCATGAAGAAAGAAAAGCACAAAATGTTAACATTTTATTTACAAAGTTGTTTTTTTGTCATACAGAAAGTAAAAATGTAGCTACAACCTTGATTTGTGCAACAGGCAGCCACACTAAAAATCATGGCTCGCTGGTTGCACAGCTGCTATAGCAATAATTTTATTGGGAAAAATAAGGAACGGAGAAAAAAAAAATTAAAAGACAAAAGAGAAATAATAAACCCAACAACAAAAATTATTCATCCAACAAAATATTAAAAGCACAGACCCAAAACTAGATACCAGTCCCAAAGTCCTCACACGGGAATACATAAAGAGGGATCGACAGTGAAATTGTGGAATGCTGAGTGGTGGGCTGCCTGAGAACCTCGGGGGCCGTGAGTGGGGTGAGGTGGAGGGTGTTGGGTGGCTCTCAGTTCCATGGGGGGCAGGGGGAGAAAAAAAAAAAAAAAAGAGGGGGTGGGGGGCAGCTCCACTCGGCCCACCCATTCGGTACAGTCTAGCCCCATAAAAAGAGCTCAGCGCTGGGGAGGGGGGTTGACGTGGATTACAAAGGCGGTGTGAGTTGTAGGAGGGTGGACGTTCGGGTTTGTGGGGGAGAGGAGGGGTAACTCGGTAGGCTCTCGTTTTCAACTTTAGCTCTTAGTCGTCGTCCTCGTCATCGTCCTCGTCGTCCTCATCCTCTGGGTCTCGCTTTCTCTTCTCGCCTTTGCCGGTTTCTGCTTCTGAAGGTAAAGAAGAAAACTGTTGTGACAAGGAGCCAAAACTACACAAATTCTTGCATCTGCAAGCATGAATACAGTAATCCTCCACCCATTTTAAACAGATTCAATCTCTGCATTTATCACACTCTGTGGGAGTCGCTTAATAATGGTCGCTATCACATTGCTGTCCCTACATGTTATAACGATGCGTGATTACGAGCACAAAATAA
This sequence comes from Mchenga conophoros, assembly GCF_057382185.1. Lineage (NCBI taxonomy): Eukaryota > Metazoa > Chordata > Actinopteri > Cichliformes > Cichlidae > Mchenga > Mchenga conophoros. Next base: position 19,106,072 of record NC_140531.1, read on the forward strand.
AGCGGAAGAAATGCATCTTCAGTCACGCCCTCGTGCAAGATTTTGTTCTTAGTTAAGTGACTAACATTCTCACATCACATGTTATTTGGGATTGACTGAGCACTACTGTTATTTTAGTTATAAAGATAAATGTCAGTAACAGGTGATCACTAAAGCAGTAATCTCTAAACAGATGCAACATCAAGAAGACAAGATAGATCTATTTTCTGTGTACCAGGTGAAGGGTTCCCACATTGCTGACGGAGTCGTGAAGAACTTTGGGGACTGCCCTACATGGTGTAACAGCTGGTGTTGTATCACTTGACAACTCAAGTCAAGTCATGCATGTAAATATGTTTCAAGTGTTTTTCAATTCTTTGTTTCAAAATTGATTGACATTTTTGGAACATTTCTGATTTTTATTTTTTTTTTTGCTTTTTAATGCTTTCTAACAGTTGGGTATGATCTATAAGTTAATAATTTTCCATTGTTTTATGCACTTTTCCAAGACATAAGTCTATTTTATTTCCATCTTACAGAACAAAGAAAAACAACAAGTTGTCTCACCCCTGAATTAAGTCTCAGTCTTGAGTTGTGCAGACATATCGAGAGACTTCGACTGACTCTTGTAGTGATGTTTGAGCCAAAATTGTGAGTAAATTTACTTTAAGAAGTTACATACCATCTTCATCTTCATCCTCGTCTTCATCCTCTTCATCTACTTCTCCATCCTGACCAAAGTCTTCCTCCTATGTGAACAACATTTTACACGTTAAAAAAAATGAGACCGTGCATCAACCCGCTTTAACGACAGCTCCACCAAGCTCGTTTCACTTTTCACCTCATCTTCACCACTGCCTTCCTCGTCATCCTCCTCTCCTTCTACCTCCTCTTCGTCCTCCTCATCGTCCTCTTCCTCATCGAAGTCCTCCTCCTCTCCGTCCTCGTCTTCTTCCTCCTCTCCTTCTGCGACACAAAAGTGAAAAGGAACAATCAGTCGACCGCAAAGTGAGAGCGCGCGGAGGCTAATCGCGACGATCGCTTTCACATTTTCACTTTACAGAAATGAGAGAGCGATTGCCGTTACTCAGCCGTGGAGCCGTTTCTAAATAAGCTACTGCGGTGCACGCATTTTTCATAATGAGCGAACATGTCACCAGAGCAATGGCATGAATGATCGAGGAGTCTTTAATTGTTCTTGAACAACAATGGGACGTTCCAACACAGAGGTAAAACCTCATTTACGGTCTGTTCGTTGGATTTGACAACCAAAAAAAATACCTGCTCTTATTTTTACTACAGCAAAGCACAACTTCATACCTTCATCTTCATCATCGTCTACACCGTCTCCGTCCACCTCTCCATCAGAGTCTGAGGCTTCCCTGTCCTCCATGTCATAACCATCCAGGTAGGTGAGCTGGGGCAGCAGCTTGAACACGCTCTCTCTGTAGTCGTTCAGGTTTGTCACTTCACAGTTGAACAGGTCCAAACTCTTCAGGTTGTCCAGCTTTTTCTGTTGGCAAGAAGAGAAGAGAAATGCTGTGATGAGACTGTCGCTGAAATGTGGTAGTAATGGTACTAGGCTCCAGTTTACATGTGACAATGAGATAATGTGAGACGACAGAGATCCGTCTGTCTGAAGTTTGCGAGACCATTAATTACTGAATGGGTTATCCCTTAAAATACCTTTGGCTATGAGTGGAGTAATCAAAACAAAGCTGCTGAAACCTCACTTCCCAAAATGATTATGATGAACACTGCATTAGCTGGTTTACTATTTGTGAAGTGTGTAGCATGTAAATGACCCCCAAAACACATGTGAACACATACCAATGGTTCCAATGTGCTGATGTCTTTCAATTTGTTGCCACTCAGGTTTAGATGTGTGAGGTTGGGTAGTTTTTCTGCTAAAACATCAAGCCCGCCGCTGATCCTGTTGTCGCTGAACTCCAGCTGAATGAATGACAGTAAAAAGAGAGATTAGTCCAGATGGTTCTTTGCACATTTTATTTCCCCCCCTCCTTTCTTTTTTGTCATGAATATATGAGAATGAATAATCACTCCCGCTTACCTTTTTCAGTTTTCCTAGTTTGGGCAGATTAGAGACTGAGATTAAGCCGACGTTTATCAAACTGAGGAACTCCAGGTTGACAAATTCAGCTGTGAGACCTTCGATTTTTCCTTCAACTGATCGACAATTGTCCAGGACAAGTTCTCGTACCTGAGATTGAAAAAACAAACAAATAGTATTCTTTTAAAATTACCTGTACTTTTTAATGCATTTGCAAGTACTACAACTACTTGCAAAACTTTTAGAACTTAAGTGTATTTTAAAACAGACCAAATGTTAAATATTCCAAAATACATTTTGCAAATATTATTAATTTTTTCCAAACAAAATCATTAAGAAAGGCGTTCGGGGAACAGAGCAACCCTAACGTATTAATAATCAGTGGGTGGTGGTGTTTGTAAAATGGCCCTTCACTTTGTGTAAAATGATTACAGGCGTTTTATAGTTGCTTAAAATATTAGAAAAAAACAACTCTGAAGGCGGAGTTACTTTGACTCCGTTAAAGCTCACACTGGTTGCGCAAGTCATTGTTAAACGTTACCAAAAAAGTTCTTGTCAAGCGTCAAAGACAGACGTTTCTCGATTAAAAACACCAAAATGGATACTCAGTCTCTATCTAAAAACACTTTGCTATCACTGTGTGCTTCGTTTAACCGACCGCTACAGGTCGTCTATTGATTTCTTTGAAACGAGGAAGAGCAAAGCAGCGGCTTCCCATGGCCTGCTGATGCAGTCACTAATGACAAATGCAATGATTTTGTGAGCTAGCTCGCTACAGGCTAGCCATTGCCCCTTTTAAACGCTGCCGTGCCGTAGAGGAGCAGCTAGAGAGGTCTGTCTGCCCGCCATTAGCCAACCCAACAGCAACGGAAAGGATTGCGAATACACCCTTAGTAAAGAGATTCTTTTTTTCTTTCGTTAAACCAGCTTTCATGGGGGAAGTGGAATATTCCTTGTCGTCGAGCAAACGACCGATATTGGCAGTTTGTTAGAGGGTACAGCATCGCTTTCAGGTCGAAGTGGCGAAGGAAATATATTGAGAACGGAAATTTAGTAAAAAACAAAGATGGAGACAGTTCCTTTCTCCCAGAGCTTCAAAGACGACAGAATGACAACATGGCGATTCCTGAGCTACAGTATGCAGTCCTCCGAACGCTTCAATGGCGGAAAGTGCTATTAAGAATGAGCAATAAGCGTTATTTACATATAACCGAAAGTGGTTTTTCGGTGTTAAATTGATTTTATTTCGTGCATGATACGAGGGGGAACGCCGAGCGGGGAGCTTTTGGCTGCCCACGCATGAAGCGCGGTGCGCCGGATCTCCGTGTCATTCGAGCAGCCTGGCTCGGTCAATGAAGCCGCTGGCCAACACATGCATCTGTGTGGTAGCAAGCGCCAAGTTTAACAATAGTAACGATTACTGGAGCACATTGTAGTCGTGTTTGGTGTTTTTACTTTACAACTGGATAGATTTTGTTGTCTTTGACCGGTAGCGAGAAGGGGGTAATATGGCGGGAACCTAATACCAAGTTAGCTGGCTGGTAGTCTGAATGGTTCTGAAACCCCGGACCATCAGGCTTCATTCAATAAGCATGCGAATCTTCATCGTCGTCGTCTTTAAGACGATGCACGGATGATAAGTGATACTATAGCTTGGTGCACAACTAGAGAAGAATTAATGAGGGAATTAATGGATGTACACTCCCTTTAAAAACTTACAGATTGCAACGTGTCTTTAAACAAATCAGCACCAACAGCAGCGGTTGGCTGTTTGTTGAGTGTCTCCCGGCTCTAAGGTTTTGGAGTTGCGGTGTATTTTCACCATTAGCGGTTTAAGGTACGGATGACTCGTGAACCAAGTGTTTTTTGTTGTCGCTGCCTGAATCTTTGTGGCCGTTTGATGTAGACGTATACTCCACAGAAATGTGAACATACGACTCGTGATCTGCGACGGCCCGTTTAACGTTTACAAAACTCGTTTGTTGTTCAGCACCAGAGTTTAAAGTAATTTTGCAATTATTACACAAAAAAGCTCCTCGTTTTTTTAAGCAGTTATGCTAGCAGCAAACATGGCTTCCAAGGTCTGTATAAAATATACCGCTCTGTGAATGCCGAACGCAGCACAGTAAACTGCTTTCTCCTCATATAGGCGCAAAAAGAAGTTTACTAATTGTGCTACAACGGTGGAGTGGAGCTGAATCGTGTGTGTGCACCATTGACCAGGGAGGCTGCGAAACGGTTAAAGCACTGCAATAATGCCAGCAAGCTGGGGGGAATCGCCGTTTCAAAGTAACGACTGAATATAGCTTTTCTCGTCTCGTTGCCCCTATACGCCCAATCCTAACCAGCATAAAGGCTCTGGCTTGTTATGCGACTGTTTTCCGCCCCGTTATAAATGAGAAACACAATCTAAAGCCCATGTGGTCACCATTACGTTAGCCACACAGGGTCACTCGCAAAGCAAAAAAAGTAGCAAGCTAGGCTAGCAGGGGCTAGCCTGAAAACTAAGGGTTGGTTTTAAAAAAAAGCACGACTCACATCAGACGGTGTCCTGTTTCTTAGCTCCAAGTGGATCCTCTTTTTCATGTCCATTTTGCCCTATGAAAGTTAAACTTTTCTCCTCGGGGTTTTGCTGGGATCTTCAGTCCAAAGGCAGAGATGCCCTAATGGAGGGAGAATATAGGACTGTATAATGAACTGAGCCAAACGCTAAGTTAGTCGGAGAGAGGGGAAACCATGGAGGGAAACGGGACTGAAACAAAATATATGCTCAACAGCGCCATCTGCGTCCAGAAACGCCCATCGCCTCTAAAAAAAAAGGCATTGCAGTCACAAAACATGACGCTGCCCCGAAACGGTGCTATGGTGCAATTTATTTTGTGCAAGGAAATTACTGTACTGTGTCGTTCAGTGAAGACGGCGGGGTTTTTCTTTGAGAAGTCGGTTTTATTCAGCGAAGGATGTGCACGAACAGACGCGTGTAGCGTATGCAAAACAAATAAGCAATTAAACGGCGATAAAGTAGGTCACATGGTGAACTTTGTTATTCTTCATTTAAAAGTGTCACAGGAAATCTCGAATGCATTACTGCTTTATAGTCAACAGACAAGCAGTGTAATTATGAGGTAACTATCATAACGTATGCCTGTTTAAAAAATGTATATGTGTGTGTTGGGTCTTGTGAATGTTCGATACTTTTTTACATTGTAATAAAACAAAAAATAATTGTGTTGTTTCTTGGCTACTAAATGGCTCATTCCTACCCCCAACCGCTAAAAAGTAGGGCTATATGTGGTTTGCCTTAAAGAGAGCATTGTATATACACATATGGACGGGTAGGGTACCCCACACAACCCCTCCTCTTTACTTCCTGACACTCTCCAGCGTTGAAGTAGAAAATCTACTATGGTTGTAGTTTTTTCTGTTTTATTCTAAATTAATCAGTGAATAAGCTTTAATACTATAAATGCATATCAAATTATAGCCTGTTTTAAGTCTAGTAAATATAACAAATGTATAAATGTTAGCAAGATGTGTTTGCATAGTGTGCTGAGGGGAACCAATGCAAATACCCTAACTCTGGCCACATGCTTGTTAAAGGCACAGTGTATATATACACACAGACACTGTTTTTAAATCAGTGTTTGGTAGTTGAGAAGCAATGCCAGAAGATGGCACTGTAATATCTACACTGACATTCCTCACATTTCATTGTGCAACAGTGGGGCTGTGTGTGAATGACAGCCCTGTCTGCTTTTGGCTGTAACAGTAATGCTGGAGGGGGTTTATTAATGTGTCAGTTGGAGTTTTATTAGCTGAGGAGCTAACTATGTGCAGTTTGGGATCTTTTGAACTGCTGGAACTATGCTGGAAGGTTTGGATGATTGTGTTTTGTGATTTTAATTCGAGTGTGTGAAAACCAATACTTAAACATATATGTTTTCACTCACTTCTTAGCACTCATAGCTTCCACCAGTGCAGAATGTCTGTATAGATTCTCTTCATATGACGTTGAAAAGTGAGTGCATTACGAGCACCTTCATGCAGAAATCAGTACATTTAGAAAGAGAGCTTTCAACATTTCCCTCCACAGTGCTGGGAGCAATTGGCAGTTGAGTGTTATTTACTCTACTGGATAGCTCTTTTCTCCCTCTCTCTCTCTCTGAGTGTCTCAAACACACACACACACACACACACATACATCAGGGCTCAATGTGTTGTTAGAAGATTACGAACGCAACCCAACCGAGCAACTTGCCATCTGAGCGATAAGATGGGTATATGCCCCAACTGTGGACGAAGACAGGAATTTTGTTTGGTCCGTAGTGTGGTTTACCTACCAAAAAGGCATATTTCTTATGATTTGTGGATTAATATTATGAATTTTCTACAGAAATATTTTGAGCTTTTGTGTTTTTTCTTGATATCATATTCAAAACTTAATAACTTCACATGTATTGGACCCCTAATTGAGAAACTGTCCAAAAAAGTCTTGCTCTTGTTAAGCTACAGCAGTGCCTTTAGATCAGCTGCTGAAGAGCTCTAGTACAACATATATATTTGTTACCCTATCACACACACACACACACACACACACACACACACACACACACACACACACACACACACACACACACACAACCTGCTGTTGTCTTCCCCGCTCTGTCTGTCAGTTTTGTGCCAACTCCTCCAGCTTTACAAATATGATAAGACCAAAGTTGCAAGAACTCTCCCTGCACTGTGGTAATGGTTAACCAGATAATTCGTCTAGGGGTGGGAATAGAAAACTGTCAGAAGTTATTCTGTCGTCTTTTTTGCGCTTGCCCGCCTTCAATGAGTTGAATTCATTCATAGCAGGACTCAGAATGGAGGACACGTCGCAACAAGAGAAACAAGAGTTGGAATATAAAAATCCAAATGAGGAGGAAGGTAGGATTTCTTTAAAGATTAATCTCTACTTTGGAAATTGGCTGCTCGAGCATTTCCACACCAAAATGCTGAAGGAGCTGGTTATGTCTTTGCATACACTGCAATCCTATTGGTTAACTCAGATACAGACCTTTGATCAACATTTAGGTAATATCACAAATCTGTCTGTTTTCAAAGTTTGCCAGTGTGTAGCTAGGAGAAGAAAGTCTACATTGTCACGAGTCAAGCACATTACCCAGTCATGCAGTTTGTCTTTGAATTTCTAATGCACCATATGAAAATGATTTCTGTGCACGGCTCTTTGTTTCAAAGGTGGGATCCGTCGCCGATTGCGAGACAGGGACCTTCTCAGGAAGAGAAAGGCCGAAGCAGAAGAGAAGGAAACTAACCAGTGGGTTTTTGGGTAAATTTGTAGTAAAAGCACAGACAGTGTTAGCGCTGCTGCCTATGTTTACCTCTATGCTCTTGGAGAAATCTACAAATTTCAGCACTTAAGTGCAGTAGAAGAAAGTGGTGGTCCTAGCCAGAAAAGTTTAGTAGCCCGCGTTGAAACACTGTACAGTACAGTACATGCTGAAAACACTATCAGCACTCCGGCTGCTTATCACTCCTCTGGTTTATATTGAATATGGAGCAAGAGGAAAGCAAAGGTTGCTCTGCTTTTTCTATTGACGCCACAGATCTGGGTCAAGGACTTTGTACTATTAGCTTTGCAAAACTGTCACAAAGACCTGTTTCAATGTCCACTGTTGTTTAAGTTAATTGCGGTGCTCTCTCAGGGTGGAGAGCCAACGGAAAAGATCAAGAGCTGAGGACAAGAGTGGTGCAAAGAAGAGAGGGAGGCCCAGGAAGACTGAACCCACACCGCAGCTGTCTGCTGTTCAGGAAGAAGTTGAAGCACTTCAGGAAACTCCTGCAGTCGTGGTGGTACCTGAACCCGCTGTGGTCATTCAGGACCAAATAACCGGCTCTCTGCCTCCGCTGTTTGGGCTGGAATCACAACCAGCTTCAATCCTTGCTGCTCCTGCTCCTGCAGCAGTGTTCGAGTTTGTGCAGAATTCTGCTCCTGCTTCGACTCTGGCTTTTGCTGCTCCAGTTCCCGTCCAAGATTCAGCTCCTGCTCCAGATGCCGTCTTAGTCCCAGCTCAGTCCCTAGACTCTGTTCCAGCTGTAACTCCTGCTCCTCCCTCAGCTCCTCCCCAAGTGGAGACCCTCTATACAGAGTCACAAGGCAAGGAGGCCCCAGGCCAGGTCCTGATTGAGGACCCAGATGAGGAGGAGGACGTCTCTCCATCACAAGGCAACAAACGCGCTAATGAAGGTTTGTATGTTGTAAAAATACACTAAAACAATACTTTGAAACATTGTCTGGTTCGAAAGGTTTAATAATTATTAAATTATCTGTCTTTTTTTTTTTTTTTTTTTTTAGATTTGAGTGAAACACTTTCGATCAACGTGCCTGAACAAAATAACGTGTACTCAGTTCCAACTGTCTCTGCTCAGCCTATGGCTCAGGAATATTTTCCAGGAAATTAACTGCAACTTTTTTTCTGAAATGCACTGTTAAGATATTGCTTTATATATACAAAGCCTCGTCACAGTTGGTTTCTGTTTTCTTCTTTTTCTGTGTAGTGTGCACACACAGGATGAGGCAAGTCATTGCTTATTTGAAAGATGTATGAATTCAAACCAAAGCTGTATGCTTATTTATTTTGGTTGTGCTTCACTGCAAAGCTTATGATCTTTTTTTTTATATACTTTCAATTTAGTATGCAACCAGTTTCACTGGCCTTTATTTAAAAGTTAATGGTATAAATCGCTGGTAATTATGTATTCTTAATTGTGGATTTATTTTTACAGAATTTTGTAAAAGTTACTATTCATCTAATAAAAGTCATTTCTGCATCATTTAACAGTAGTCGTTATTATAGGAGTCATCGACTGAGAAAGACATCCACATGCAGTTAGAATTAACTCGATTTTCATTAAATGAAATAATTATGTACCATTTTGTTCACATATGACATCTCTCCTCTCTGGTGAGTGAAATTAAATGATGTTTGGTCTACAGTTTGAACAGCATATCTGTAGATTTAATCTGTGGCTTATCTGTTGAGACACGTGTAGTGAAACATTTAGCCCTATCTGCAAGTGGCTACTGGTAGTGCTTATAATTTACTCATTTGTACTACATAAAGAGATGGAAAAGGTACTCGTAAAAGCTGTAATAATTGATTAATTAGAAAAATGACAGAAAAGGTCGAAAGATGCGCTACTGGATTGAATGACTATGGAGGCCATTTGAGTAAATGGAACTCACTGTGTTGTTCAATAAACCAGGTTGAGATGATCTGAGCTTTGTGAGATTATGATATCCTACTGGAGGTAGCCAACAGAAGATGGGTACAGTGTAGTCATAAAGGGGTCGACATGGTCAGCAGCAGTAGTTGGGTAGGCTGTATAGATGATGCTCAGTTGACCAAATTGTATGAAAAATATCCTCCACACCATTAAACCACAAACATCCTGAATCACTGATACAAGGTAGGATGGATCCAAATTCTGGCCCTAACATCTAAATGTTGCAGAAGTAATTGAGACTCATCAGATCAGGCAACATTTTCCCCAATTTTTCATAGTGCTGAATGAGTGTATGTAGTGAAGAGTTTTAATATTCGACAACAGTGTTCAACAATCCAGGTTGAGATGATCTGAGCTTTGTGACCTGGTATGATTTACTTTTGTAAATCAGCTGATTTAAGGATGCAACAAAAAAAATAAAAAAATTGACAGGTTGATTCTGTTCATCTGGACGTCGTGTTTTCAGTTGGAGAAATGTTTTGTCTCTCATCCAAGTGACTTCTTCAGTCTCTGAAAACTTCTCCCACTGAAAACACGACGTCCAGATGAACAGAATCAACTTGTTGGGATTTCTCTTCCTGGATGATTGAGCATGCATCAAGACATTTTCACTAATGATTAACTATCGCCTTATTTGTTGCAAATTGTAGCCTCAGCCATTTGTTCTTAACTTACATGTGGTCTTCCGCTGCTGTAGCCTATAGTTCAAGGTTCAAGAAATGCTTTTCTGCATATCTTGTTTGTAACCAGTGGTTATTTGTTGCCTTGTTGACTTCCTATATGCTCCTCTGGACATTCTGCCATCAATAAGGCATATCCTACACTGGATAGTGTGGTGGTAAGACCACACATCTTTGGAGCTGAGGTCGCAAGTTTGATTCCCTCCCAGTGTCTAGTAAGGGTCCTTGCTAGGCCCCCCATGTCAAACACCAAGCCCTGGAATGGCGCGGCTATGTCTCCAGCCTGTCCACAGCTCGGACACGACACATTTCCCTGTACTCTGTATGATTGTGTATGCGACCAATAAAGCTAGTTTTGTTTAAACTACCACTCATTTGGACCATTCTCTTTAAAACACCAAATCGTCTGGCACCAAAAGTCACTCTTAGATCAACTTTCTTTCTAATTCTTATGCTTAGTTTGAACTTCAGCAGGTCATCTTATTCACATCTGCATGCCCAATGGACTGAGTTGCTGCCAAGTTGAACAAGTATATCTAAGAAAGTGATCAGTGACTGTACATATGTTAGTGTAATATTAATGTACAAGCCTTTAGTTAGTGATTTCGAAAGATTCATTAGTGCTTAAGCTGCAATGATCCCCTGTAGGTGTTGAGGGGAGGTTAACTTCAAATACCTAAAATTACAATACATTATGTTGTTTTTTTTTATTGTGTACAGCCAAACCTGTTGAACAACTAGTCCATTCAGGGCTAGACAAATGCAGGATATGCACATGTACCAATAAAGACAACACAACTGAGTATATACGACATTACATTGATTTCGTTTGTGCTATGGTTTGCCAATATTTATTTATTTAAAAAGCAGGCTGTAAACGTGTCTTTGCTGCCCCCTGTTGGTAGAAAACATTCCTTCATCATGGCGTGTTTTGTGCAGCACATGTAACTACACATTATTTTTAAATGATGGACGGGTAATTTAAGCGAAACGGCAGCAAAAATAATCCCAAACCAACGAACCCACAGCAATGACAGACTTACAGAGGGGATTCAGAGGAGCCGACCTGTTTCAGTTTAACGCGTGCAGCACTCTTGGTTGGCCAACAATAAAGTCTAGCATGCACTTCCGCGTTGACAAAGTCTCTCCGGTCTCAGGAGCAACAACAGCCGCTAAAAGCTCACCGTTTCAGAGCTGTCTTTTGTCTTTGTGTTAGTAAGATGAGTCCGCTGTGTGAGTGCTGCTCCGAGCACATGGATAAACTGAACCAGCAGGTTTCTGTGATGCGAAAAGAAATCAAGAACCTGAGGTATGTAGGTTTTGCACCGCCACGTGTTTTTCTCACGAGAGACTTCTTGCTATTTCAAGAACTAAACAAATTAAACGCCGTGTGCTGTTTTGCATTGGCCTTTTTTATTTTTAGTATTTTTCAGGGTTCCCATTATTATTACACGCTCATTCTCAACATCTTGTCTAACAGGCAGACGCTAGACAGTGCAATTAGAGCTCATCGCAAACAGCTGCTGGCGGTTCAGGCTGCTGTGTCGAAGATTGGACTCAGCGAAGAAGTTAAAGCTCCAGCACCTACACCACCGTCGCCAGCAGGATTAGAGCGAGGTAGCTACCACCAGCGTCACAAACATTTGTAATTACAAAAACTAAGCCCTCCCTCCACCAAAAAAAAAGTAACACAGCCCGCAACTAAGGGCGCAATTTCCCTGCAATTAAATGGAATTTCAGTGTATTTTACTTGAAATTACAATCTAAATATATTTACCTACAAATACTTAAAGGTAGTACACTAGAATAAGAGACTGAGATGTTTTTACAGGAAAACAGTGATTTATATTATAAATAAATATTTAATATATATATATATGTATGCTGTACCTTTTGTGTTGCAGGCTGTATTGTGGAGTGATTAAAACTTGCTTAACTTCCAGGTATTTTACAGGAAAGAAGATGCAAGTTATACTGTAATCAGTTATAATTATGACATAACTATTTTTAGTGTGTCATTACCTTTTAATTTTGTAGCTAGCCGATATTTTTCCACTTTACATTGTAATTTTTACATCTTTATTGTTTATGTTGTTATTTAATATTCATCATGTTGATGTGCATGATGGTTTTTCTATTATTTAATTGTCCTTTTTTACTTTGTGCTGTACAAACTTGCAATATAATATGTGTCTCCTTTGCTATAAAATACTCTTGCTGGGTAAGGTTAAGCCACTCCATTGTACAGCCTGTACTTACGCATTTCTAACATTTACTTACATTATAAATATTTCTTTGTTTTCTATTAAACCCCCCCAAACCACTGACTTGTTACCCACTTGTTTTTGTGTGCTTACCTTTAAGTATTTGTAGGTAAATATAATTACACTGTAATGTCAAATAAAATACCTAAAAGTTTCATTTAACCACAGAAGAATTACGCCTTTAGTGATGTGCTGTGCTATAAAGTGTGACCAAAAGAGGAAGAAAAAAATAAACCCTAAAACAAAGAGCACTACTCAGGAAGGCTTTATTTTGCTTTAAATTTCTGTTTATAACAATACGTCAATTATACCTACCAAAATAACACTTTTGGCTCAGAGATGTTCAGCGTGCAGAGTCAGCTAATGAGTGAAACTCATGGCACTTTTTCTTTTTATTGGCTTATGTATTTGGGTAATCATTTCCCACACAGCAACCAATACTTGAAACTATGTGATTAAGCCTGTGCTGTAAACTTAAATTTCACTGACCCTGCATTGAATAGTGATTCTTGATCGGTTTTGCACCATTGGTTAATATTGTAATAAAGCTGAAATCGTGAACAAAGGCAGAATAATACCAGCAAGAGTGAATGGTTTGGAGACGGGGGCACTGATTTTCACTGTGACTGATTATCACCACACTGTCAGGTTTCATCAGGAATTTAAATTTGCTCCAACATTAATTTAGCCTTAAAATTTAAGTTTTAACCGTGATGATGACTCAGATGAAAAGTCAGCATTGTTTCAGTGTCGTTTTGCTAACAGGGTTGGTCATGTATCCTCTAAAATGTGACCAAAATAGAAAGAAGGAAACCATGTTGACATCTTCAGAGTATTTGTTTTGCTCTAAAGCCAAAGACTTGAATTGTCTGTCATCAAGTCCGTAACTAATTTAATCATATATATATATATATATATATTATTTTTTTTTTTTTTAAATAAATAACAAAACACACTTGTGGAATAAAAGTGAGTGCAAAGGATAAATTGGAGGCCAAGTTAGACACAGTGTCTGTGTTACAAAACCTGACCCTAATATTCTTATCATTTGCAGGGGACATCCAAACGGTCCCAATTGGTTACATTAGTTCCTGTTTTTCTGTGAAGAACGGGACTCCCCGGCAGCCCACTATTTGTGGCCCTTCAAGGGCAGAACTTCGAATTCAGCCGAGTGTCTTCAACAACCCGGAGCACGCTCTGGTGGGCCTGGAGCAATACTCCCATGTTTGGTAGGTTTCGTGTGTGTGTTTGTGTACAACACGTTACCAAATATTGTTACCCAACTCGCAAGATATTTTTTTACTCATTTTAACTAAGCATGTACACGTAAACACTATTTCCCATCATCTGCCTTTCTTTGTCATCTGGCCTCTGCAGGATAATTTTTCTCTTCCACAAAAACGGCCACCTGAGCTACAAAGCCAAAGTGAGGCCGCCCAGGCTGAACGGGCAGAGAGTCGGTGTGTACTCGACACGCAGTCCTCATCGACCGAATGCGTTGGGCCTAACACTGGCAAAGCTCGACAAAATACACGGTCAGTGTCACTAAACACGTGTGTGTGTACTGATCTGAGCTGAGTTATTTCTCTGAGGGAGCTGCACTGATTTGTTGCTTGAACCCTGTCTGAAGCACAGGGTAATTTTCCACTTGTACTAATAGTTACACTTGTTAAATCTCACTATTTTAAGCAGACTCTGGTTAAACTCTGACCTAGTTTTGTTGATGTTTTAGCTGTATATAAATATGAATGCATTTCTTTATTTTCTAGGTGATACTCTACACCTGTCAGACATTGATATGATTGCAGGCACCCCAGTCCTGGACATCAAACCCTATATCCCAGAGTATGACTCCCCCGACACCCGGAGGAGCTATGAGGAGGACTCAGAGCCCTGTAATTCAAACACTGACCAAATGAATGACGACAAGAGAAACCGCACTAACCTCCCTGAAGGATCAGACATAGATGTGCAGTTAAACACAGAAGATCGAGGAGCAGCGAGTGATTATGTGGGGAATCTCCTCCCAGAAGAAAAAACGAATACTAACGCAACAGGTTCATCTCATATCAGTGCTCAGTTTTCTCTGTCCAAAGACCTCAGTAATGTGCTGGAGGAGGTCAAGGCTTTTGTGAACCAAGACGTTTTCTTAAGTTCTGAGAGTAAGAACCGAGGTTCAGACTCTCCTAAAACTAAACCACCTTTGTTGGAAGTAGACCATCCCTGCTACGGAGAGGAAGCCTACACTACGATCGCAGGCTGGATCAGAGAGCCTCCTGTCGCAAGTCTGGATGTGCGATTCAGCCTTCACGCGGAGAGGGAGCTGGCAGAATTCATCCCTGCACACCTGTCAGGTAAGATGACTGAGATCATGGGAGATGCAGCGCACCTGGAAAGTATTCGCAGCGCTTCACTGTTTTCATATTTTGTTACAGACTTATTATAAAATTGATTCAATTCAGTTTTCACCTGAAAATTGTACACACAATACCCTGTGATGACAAAGGGATAAACGTTGGCTTGCAATTCATTAAATTAATTCAGAAATTAACTACATTTATTAAAAATAAAAAACAAAAGTGTTCATAAGTATTCATAGCCTTTACTCAATACTTTGTCGAAGCACCTTTGGCAGCTTCGGGTCTTTTTGAGTATGATGCTACATGATTGGTACAACTATTTGGGGACAGTTTCTTCCAGTTCTTCTTTGCAGTGCCCCACAAGCTCTGTCAGGTTGAATGGAGAGTGACGGTGCACAAGGTCTGAGAGTCTTTTAGGCATCTTTGGGCAACTCCATGTGGGCTGTCATCAGCCTTTGAAGACTGGCTTCCCTTTGGACACTCCACCATATAAGTCTCATGCTGCAGAAATGTCTGTCCTTTTGGAAAGTTCTCCTCTCTCCACAGAGCAACACTGGAGCTCTGTAGGAGTGACAGTCAGGTTCTTGGACACCTCCCTGACTAAGGCCCTTCTGCTCTGATTACCCAGGAAGGCCGTGCGGTCAGCTGTAGGAAGGGTGGTTCCACACTTCTTCCATTTACGCATAATGAGCTCACTGTGCTCACTGGAACCTTTTAATGCTGCAGAAATCTTTCTGTGGCTTGGTTTGTGCTCTGACATCCACCAACAACTATAGTACCTTACGGCATGTGGACAGGTGTGTGCCTTTCTAAATCATATCCAGTCAAGCTGTAGAAACATCTGACAGATGATCAGTGGAATCTGAGGTTAATTTTGAGTTTCATGGCAAAGGCTGTGATAACTTATGTACATGCTATATATTTGTTTTTTACTTTTCAAGCATTTTGTTTCACTTGGTCATCATGGTGGTTTGTGTGTAGAATTTTGAGTTGGAAATGAATTTAATCCATTTTGGAATAAGCCTGTAAGATGACACAATGTGGAACAAGTGAAGCGCTGTGAATACTTTCCAGATGCACTGTATGTTTGTCTCCATAAGGGGGCACTGTTGTATCAGTAATTAATGTGAAAGCCTTCATTCATATGTGAGCAGAGAGACTGAAAAACAAACTTGTGTAACACACAGGACTGTCTGAAAGCCACAGACCCCAGTTTAAGTTTCTGCGCAGTACAGAGGAGGCAGTCGCTGCCATCAGAGGGGTCCTGTCAGCAGACCCCCGATCCGTCTACAGGAGGACTCGCTGCAAGGACAGACTCTTTTTCTTCACCCTTGACACGGCTGACATTACCTGCTGGTTTGGACAAGGCTTTGCAGAGGTGCTGCAGGTAAAACCTGTAGAGCCGCACATTGCTTCAGTATGAGAAACTTTTTCATTGATGGATTTTGAGCTGAAGAGAGGAGCCTTTCATGTGACACAAAAACACCCTCTTGTTTGAAATACCAAAAAGAAAGGAACAATCTAAATTCTTTGCTGGCAAACTTTTATTTGTAAATCATATTGGCTTACTTAAAATCAGACAGAAGAATAATGAGGCATTGTATATTCAAAGTTGTATTGGATAATTAAATAAGGTATTTATTTAAAAAACAAATGCCCCTTTTTTTCTGTTTGTCTTTAAAAAGTATTTACAAATTTGGAAAAAAATGTAAGTAGTTGCACAAACAGAGTTTAATTTCTTTTCTTTCTTCTTTTTGCAAACGGTTAGCCTTGGAGTGGGTTAGCTGCTAGCTCTTCTTGTTTTCTCGAGAGACAGTCCTTTAATTTATGTGTTATTAGGATACATCAGTGGAAAGGAGGCTGTGTTGTTTTATAATTGTCTTTGGGCAATGAAACGGGCCACAGAGCCTCATAAGATTCATAAACACTCTCAAGAAGGCCCTCGTGGGACAGGAAGAGTCAACAAATGATTCAACAGAAAGATTCATGACTTAATCAGTGAGCAAGGACAGTAGAAGCACAGTAGGAAAAAGGGTCCATGGCTCTTTAGATGATGTGGAGGGACCCCACTTTAGTCTGACCACTGACATCTTGTAATGTCATGATTTATTTGTTCCTCCCTTTCATCAGGCTTCTATTACCTCCCCCCTAATTGATCTGTTCCTGCTTCTCTGTACTTTATTATCCCCTTAGCTTCTTGCTAAGTATTTATAAAAGTGTGTATTTTACATTGTAGATTCACACAATAATCTCAAGACACTTCTGATCTTTCAGTGCCATTTTGACAGACTTTTCCAATATTGTATAATACAGATATAAGAGAGGAAAAAAACACACTGCATGAAAGTGATTTGTGGTGTTTTATGCAGAGCTGTGTGAGGGCACTTGAGTTCATGGTGGAATGACTTCAGCCGAAAAATGTGAAACACTGAAAATCTAGGCCATCCATCAGGCAGTTGTAGGGAGAAGATGCAAACTCCACACAGAAATGCCCAGGCCATGTGGTGCATTCAAACACTACTGGAACAATTATCATATTTATTTTCTGCAGTCACCACATCATAAAAGTTGCATGTATAACATCACCAATCAAATATGAGAAAGACACTTAAAATGTGACTTTATCCCAAAATAAGGCTTTAAAAACATTTGTCTGCTTGATGCATGTTATTAACTGTATTTAAAGCAAAAATGTTATTGTGGCAGGGTGTGGTTTGTGGCTCAGCTGCAGGGGAGGGGTGGAGAAGGGGGTTCAGGGTGCCGTGTCAGAGGAGGCTGACACACACCTGAGCTCCATCAACTGATCACGTCTCCCCTGTAAAAGATGTGCCAGGACCTGAGGTGTATGGTTGTGTGTGCTACAAGCAGGGCAGCTGGAAAGTTGCCAAGTGAAAAACCAGCGCAAATAAAAAAACCTATAAAACGCTGTTGGTGTTGGGGCCGTCATTTTCACTGCATTACAGGTGACTCCACTCATCCCTCCAATAACTTCTTCAGCTTGCTGCCATCAGGAAGGAGACTGAAGAGCCTCCGGGCTGCGACACAGCTTCGTCCATCGGGCTGTCAGGATGCTGAATTCACTCCATGCTCTCACATACACGAACTCCAGACCTGCATTCACCTCTTCCCTCTGAACCCTCCACCCCCAAACCACCGTCATTGCCTTTTCACTGACTGCGCCCCCCAGCCCCCCGAAACTTACCCACAATCACTATGATTGTGTTGCACACTGCTGTTTATATAAGATTGTATTGTATTGCATTGTGTTGTACATAAGACTGCTATTTTATTTTTATCTTTATATTGTTTTAGTGTACACTGAGGGCCATGGGAACATTGCAGTTTCAGATTCCTTTGTATGACTGTACATATGGTCTTTGACAATAAAGCTTATTTTGACTCTGACTGCAGAGCGGTCATTGTTGATGACACAGAAGACGATGCTAGGCAGATGGTGGGATGCAGCTAAAAGAAGAACTGAAATATTGTTTGGGTGGATGGCTGGTTTGGTAGACACCAAAGCTAAACAAAACTGCGTCATTGTCCAGACTCATGGAGCATACGTATCACTCTCTGCTCCTACACTTGTTTCCCAAAAAAGAGTGATTTATGGGTCATTTTTCCATGTAACTACATGGCTTCCAGCTTGTAAAGCAATATATAAGAAGGCAGTGGAAATAACTGAAGAGTCAGATATTATTTTTTTATGCAGACACGAAGTTTTAATAAAACGCTGACATAAAACAAAACAATACAAAAAACAAATATACTTAAGAGCCAACATAAAAGTGTAAATTTTCTGTCAGTAACAGGAACATGCTGTAGCAATTACATTATTTTCCCGAAGGAGGCAGCAGTGAGTAAAGGTACAGATCTCAACCATCTAGTGCTTCTCTCAACCAACGAAGAAGAGAAATGGACCAATAACAGCGCTGCTATTCGTGTTTTTGAATCAAACGCGGTGGATGGTAGTTCAATACAAGATTTGTTTACCCTGTCCTCGTCTCTGTTAAAACGCTGGTTGACGTTAGCTGGTAAAATTTAAAAGGTAAAATACTTTTACATGATTTAAGGGCGTTTGCCTCGGACAGCTAAGCTATTAATTAAGTGCCTTTGTTAGAAGTAACTAGAGTGAGTGCAATTTACGGTTAGCTATCGACTGGTACCGGTCTCTTAAACTGTAGTTTACGCCCTTGCAATATTCACTCTTTGCAACACTTTCTGTGAATTTTAGAATTCTGTGAATTCTCACATTGATTTTCGAAGTTATTAAATTAATGCTTGAAATGGCCTATTCTTGTCAACTAGGCCAATACGTAACGCCATGTCAGTATGTGAGCTTCTCAGCTAGTTTGACACGACAAGCAGATCTCTGTGCAGGATTTTAAAGAACATTCTCACATTGTCTATCGTAAAACAACAGTTAAACTCTGCAACATGGTTGTTTGCTGTAATCGTCTTTCCTTTTGTTTCTGCCCCGGAAGAAACCTTCATAACAAGAAGACAACATCCACACAAGGGGTCATGATGGGGCTAATTTGAACTTAACAGACTCTCTCTGCACAAACGAAATGTTTAAAAAGTTCCGACTAACTTGTCTTATACAAACTGTTGAAGACTCGTGATCGTGATTAAATTCCGGAAAGTTTTTGCAGTCAAGGAGAACTGGGGTTTGTCTTTCGTAACTTGCCTTGAAATCACATAATTCTTTAGTATGAGGAGCAAGACCCTGTTTTAGCACTCGCATGGAAAACCAACTATTTTAATTCGGAGCTATTGGTTTTACAGCCAAATAGATTAATCCGCATTTAAATCAAACTGGTAAAATATGAAATCTTTTGTCTTCCTGATTTTGTCCTCCAGTTGTAAACGTAGTTTTCTGAGAACTTCAGAGTAATGGCTTCCAGGAGTTCAAGTTCCACAGGGGAAGGCTTGGTAAGACTTTTGTATTCTGTTGTGCATACTGTACAGTGTTATCTCTGAGCATATTAGTTAATGGATAATTCAACCTTTGTTGATGGTAGCTCTCCAGCCGATCCAGCGAGCGTACCCCTCTGAGAAGTCTGGACAATGAGATTCTGCACTTGTCGACTCCCTCATCAAAGTTCAGATCAAAATCACAGATCAGTAGTGATGCTGGCAAAATGACAATGGTGGGTATACACTAATACTTACAAATATAATTTGTCTTTTTTTCTCTTTTTGTGGTGCTGTTTTTTAACCGCTACTTATTTTCATTAATAGGGTGATCTTCCACTGAGTGAACAAGAACCCCAGCTGTACTCTTCTCCATCCACCAAAATGATACAAACAAATCTTCCAAAAACTGATACAACAACTACTCAGATTGCTTGTGGACTTTCAGATATAACATTTAAATCCTTCACTTGTGCTGGTGGTGAAGTTGAGATATTAGGCTCTTTACTGCATGCAGAGGAGAGTATTATTTTATCTACGGACCAGGGTACATCTAACACTGAATCTGAAGATGGCATCATCTCTGACAGTGTGGTAATGGAGTCATGCTCTGATCACATCGAACATCCCTATCATGTTCTTGAGAAGAGTGACACTTACTCTGTTAACATCAGCGCAGCACTTCCCTGTGAAACTGACAGCACTACACCGGCTTCTTGTGATCTGGATAACAAACAAGCCACAGAAGAATCAACAGCTTTTCAGAGTGACTGCAGTGGAAAGGCAGATCTCACTTGGAAATCCTTCCTTCGTGATGGAGGTGAGGTGGAAGTTTCAGATGCCACCAGATTACACAACGAAACCATTCCTCTGCCCAAGGAAGAGCTTGGTGCTCCTCTAGAGTATGACAGTATAAATTTGACCAACTGCTTCGGTGACTTTGACCAGCAGTGTCAAGAGGAACATGCTGATCATCCATACTGTAGCCATGATGGTGGTGTTGATCCTGTCATTAAGGCTTTATCTGAGACAACACGTGGTTCAGAAAAACGTGCTAATGGACTGTCCTTTAAATCACTGGACTGCACTGGAGGAGAGATTGAAATTCCAAGAGAAGAGTCCGTTGTTCTACCAGCCGACCATACTGTTAGCAGCAGTGAGACACATGGCTATGCCATAGATTCAACTGAAATAGCTGGTGACTGTGATTTACAAAATGATAATACAGTTGGTCACTTTGATCATCCATACTGTAATGTTCAGACTCATTCATCAGCTCCATGTGACAGCCTTTTGACTACCCAGGAAGCATTGGCAGACAGCACTGAGGATGTAATGGTCAGACACTACAGTGGTAGCCCAGTGGTATCTGATAGCCAGGCTGGGAGCCAAGGTGGTGTCACAGCTGATTGTTGTATTCCAGCTGAAGATGAAAAATTAGATGAGGCCCAATTTCCCAAGAAGAAGACATCCCTTCTGCATGAGGACCAGATTGTAATCTGTCCCCTCAGTGAAAACTATCTGTTCACTTCCATCACACATGATTATTGTCAAGATGCCTTTGAAGATGCTAACAGCCAACAGAACAATGGTGAAGCTGTGGTAGCTACTGACCCATCAGCTGTTAGCAGATCTCTGGTGGCTAATGGATCTTTAAAAGCTTTGGATACTGAAACTGTAAAATGCAAAGGGCAAGAAATGCTTAACTGTACCGTGAATCCTGCTGACAGTGCATTGTCTCTCGTGGTTCAGACTACTCAGATTTCTGACTGCAGTCAACTTGCAGGTTCAGCAGAGAGCCCTTCAGCTGTGGAAGTGCAACAGCAAGACCAAGAGGAGCATGTCTCTGAAGTGAACTCCACCAGAGGACCCGCTGAATCCAGTGGGGAAAAAGACAGTGCCATTGGCTCATCTGGAAATGCACCTGCTCTTTGTAACTCTGCAGAAAAATCTCATGCAGAGAACCTTACTGATGTACTGAAAGCGCTGTCGGAGTGTCCCTCGGTTACCTCAGCTTTGGGGTTGGGAATGTTTAGTCCCGTTAGGAGAGCTTCTCTGTCTTTTTTAAAGACTTTTGGGGATCCTGCTCAAGGCAAGTTTGCAGCTGATGACTCTGCTATTGAGGGTGAGAAAACCTTGTTTGCTCTTCTTAATGCTGACCGTGCTGGGTTGTGGGCGGAGCAACTGGAAAGCCCAATGCCTCATCCTCTGTTAAACTCCACCGCCCTGGGTCAGAATCCTGGTCTGAGCCCACTATGGGAGCCAGTTAAGGATTTGGGACAGAAAGTCTCTGCAGAGCCTCAGACTGAAGCTGAGAAACCACTGCTGAATTTCCCACTGATTTCCGATGGTCCGTTTCAGCAGCAGCTTCGACAAATGGCAGAGTTCCTCATGATGGCGTCTGGAAAGATGGGCCCTGCTGCTGTCTCTGCTCCTGCTCCACCTCCTGCCCCTCCAGCCAAAGCTGCTCCTGTAAAGTCTCACAGTGTCTGTGTGGGCAGTAGTCCTGTGAAACTGGTTGACCACAGCCTCAATACTTCTGGCCTGTTTGAGAGGAAGAGGGAATTCTCTGTGGCTGATTCCTGCACTATGACTGACCCGCTCCTCTGGAAGTAAGTGCCCATTGTAAATTGGCCATTTATTCAACAGTTGTGAGTATAGATGAAGCTAAATCTGCTTTTAGTATTTTCTTTGTTTGCCTCTCAGTATTCTTTCATTGGTTTTCCAGTTTACCTCCAGGCAGCTTGGAGTCCCTCCCAAGACAGGAGCTGGAACAGAGGTTAATGTCTAGCATGACGATGGTTGAGGCCCTGGTGCAACAGCTGACTGCAGCGAGGGCACAAGGACGTCCGCTTGCAGGCCCTGCTCCTTCAGACCTCCGGGAGAAACTCGTGCAGACAGACCACACCGAACTCAGTCAGGTATCTGTTGACATCTACATTTTGTTTAAAGGGGACCTGTTATGCTCATTTTCTACTCTATATTTAGATTTTTGGACTCTATTAGAGTAGTTTCGCATATGTCACAGCTTAAAATATTCCTCAAACGGAAGCTTTCAACTCTGATCTCATTATATAACAAAGGATTACTGCTTAAGTAGTCAGTTGTTTATATTTTATATCTAGACCACAATGTATAGAGACCTGTATGTGGAAGCTTTGAGTCGGATTGGGGAGTTGGAGCTTGATGGGAGTTCTCTACAAAACGTTATCCAGAGTCTGCAAGACATGAAGATCACCATGGTAAGTCACAAACAACCACACAGCTCATGTTGTTTAAACTGGGATATAATGCTCAAACACGTCTCACTGGCTTTTTTTGTGTGTGTGTGTGTGTGTGTGTGTGTGTGTGTGTGTGTGTGTGTGTGTGTGTGTGTGTGTGTGTGTGTGTATTGAGACAGTCAATATTTTCTTTACTAAGAGTAAAGTGTGTGTATTTGTCCCAACAGACTTCTGTCAGAAGTGACACAGACGCTGCTCTCTCTAACATGAATGAAATTGGTGACATAGTCAGAGAGGACCATCAAAGCCTCATTTCACATGTACGTACAGCATGTTACCTCATTCTGTCTCATACAAGTTAAACAGTATGCTTGTTTTTGTAATTATTCATCAGTTATTTATGGCTTAAGGTGTTAGTGTAACATGATTATGTGCTACAACTGAGTTGAGGTATATTTTTCTCATGTTGTTTTTAGTATGGGCACATGAAGTCTCTACTTGAGAAATCAAAGGACATACAGAGCAGAATGATGCAGAAGGTCAAAGAAGCTCTTCATCAGAGAAATGACATGAGGACTCAAATGGAAGAAGCCTTCACAGCAAAGGAGGCAGTAAGTCCTTTTGGGGTGTTTTAGTTGTTTAGTCTAAATGTAGAGGAACGGCAACCTCCTGAGGAGAAGGGTGTACTATGAAGCACGTTCAATACAGCCAGCCGTTCTTTGCGTTAGCTGGCTTGACAAAACCTAAAACCCCAGTGAGAGATGAAGCTGGTTCTCAGCTTTCTTTGTTAATCCAGGCTTCCTGCTTCAGGCTCTGTTCACAATCACATTAAAGGGAGCATTTATCTGCCTTTCTTCTTCTGCATAAGTCTATTGAGAATGTCTGATTGGAGCAGGTTGTGCTCAGAGCATTGGGTAATGGAGATCTATAAACGTTATTGAAAAATATATCAGTAAAATGGACATTAGTGTGAAAAATAAGATAACAGAGTAATGCTGCCGAGAATCATTAATGTGATAAATTTGTTAAATTGTGTTTATGTTACTGCTCAGTGCTGCTGTTTATTTCAATTTAAGCAAAAAGTAGCAGTTAAAGCATACTAGAATCAGTTCAAAGGTTGCGTTTCCAGGTAATGTGTTTAGCATAAGTTACTGTGGTGATCTAGCCAGGTTAAAAAGAGAGCCACCTTTGTGACACAAAAAACCTCTCTGTCTGTTAAACATAGCTCACTGTGTAAACACCTCTGCTTTAGCTGACCAACAGTTTTTCTGGAGCATATAAAAATATCTGCAGAAGTTATGCTGGCTGTGTGTTTAAGAGGATTATTTGTTCCAGGGGTATTAAATGTGTGTGTGGTTGTGTGTTGTCAGGCTTTCAGTGCGATGGAACAGCTGAGGACACACTGTGCCACAGAAATTTCACTTCTGGAGAAGAGTGTGGGGTCTCAGCAAGAGCTGCTGGCCACCCTAAACCAGAGCTATCCAGAACTGGTACAGATTACAAGCCAAAAAATAAACAGCTCAATAATTGTATTTAAAGTAATATGTGAGTGTCATTTCTTTGTTTCTTTTTGTCTTTACTAATGCAGGTTGTGTTAAACAAGGCTTATAATGCAACCCTGGACTCTGCTTCAGATCTTTTGTCTGAAACCATGGATGAACAGTCCGCTTTGATGAAAGAGGTACGCTCATACTAAAAACCTTGAACTATGACAGTCAATGAACATGTATCACAGCAGTTTCTATATGATGGCAAAGAAACAAAGAACCAGTGTTTTGGTTCCAGTTCTTATGTTTTCATTTTTAGTTTAATCTGAGTGACATTGATAGCAGCACAGTGGCTCCGTTTGAATGGTGTTTACTGCTGTTGTAGTTTGTGGGTTTCTAAAAACACGAGGCTTTGGTGTAAAATCCACCACATGAGCATCCTGTACATAATAGTGCTGTTTAAAGGTACAGTCAGTCATTTTTTGGTTGAGGATATTCTCAGTACTCATAAGTATACATTGAAGTGTATAATTATGTCTTCCTACAAATTGATACGCTCTCGTAAAACTGGAAATAAAATACATAGGAGCATGTGCTGGTTTGTGGAAGCCCCTGTGTTGCCTGGCCATGTTGAATACAGTGGCCGAGATGGACATCAGCTAATCATGTTTTATGTATGCGGCTGCAGACCGGCTGCATACGTAGCACGCCAAAGACTCAGACAAGCTCCATATCGGTTTGTTGCCGTTCGTGTCTTGTGCCATGGAGGCAAGTTGCATTTTCTGTCTGCACCCTCAGACTCAAGATATAAAAGATCACACCTATGTTTTATCATCTGAGAAGTGGTTTCCTTCACTAAAGGAGTGAAAATGTGAACGAAAGAGACTGTGACCGGCCTCTGGATAAAACAAGAGTAGATTAAAGGAATTGCAGAAAGGGAGATTATGAAGGTGACACAGAAGTCACTGGGGTTCTGCTCAATATTTTGTCTTTTTATGTTTATTTTATAAACATGTATATCCTATAGTGGCCACTGTAGCTACGATTATGCACTTGAATTAGGTGGTGTAAGAAAACAGAATTCAGTTGGCTGTAATCTACTGCCATCTAGTGGTGAGATTATTATTATTATTATTATTATTATTATTATTATTATTATTATTATTAATAATAATATTATCATCTTCTTGCAGTGTACCTTTTTCTAAAATTCGGTTTGAAATTCCATTTAATGTGTTCTAATGTTGTTTAGTTGAAACTTTAGGTGCTTTAATACAGCCTTCACTATTAGAGCATTTACTGCTCTGTTAAAATGTGATAATGCGTTGATGCTAATGCCATCTGTTTATAGCTCTTCATGGTCAGGAGCCTTCTGCACAAAACTGCTCCCATGCTCCTGAAGCTGAACGAGAAAGCTGCCGCTGCTTTGAGAGAGAGAGATGAGCACATGTCTGTAAGAGACCAAGCTGTTGAAGAGCGAGAGCAGGTAAGGCATCTGTTATATTCAGGATATTTACAGCCTTGTACCTGTAGTCAACATGTCTGATTAAAATTATTCATATGCTTAAAAAAAACCTCATCAGATTGAAGCAGAACTGAATGAAACTCATTCGAATTTCCAAGCTGCCAGGGAGCAGATTGGAGATTTAAATCTGCAGGTGACAATTCTGACATCAGGTAAAAACTGAAATAACTCTCTGGCTATTTCGCTCCCTCTTTTTCAAAATGCTTTCTTTCTTGACAACCTATGGACTTAAACTTTTTTTTTTTAAAATAAATAAATCCAGAGATGTGTGTACTGCGAGAGAAGTTGACTGAAAAAGAAGAAGAGACGGGTCAGCTAGAGAGGAAGGTGACGGAGCTGTCTGCTACAGTTTCCTCCACGCTGGCATCCTACACTTTCTTGGAGCAGGCCCTGGCTGCTGAGACTACAAAGTATGATGCTCCTTATTGATGAAAGAAATCAAGCATAGAAATTTAAAAATGGAAGTGAACACTGGGTTGGTGGTTACTTGTTAACAGGGTAAACTTTGAAAGGCAAAAAAAAGCCCTGAATTGCAGCATGTGCTTTAAAATAGGCCTTATTTTGTTTTTATTCAAGGTTGCAGGAGTCGTGGAAAGACAAACAAGAGGCTAAAGATCGAGCAAATGAGTAAGTGTTGGTTAATAGTAAAGGATAAAAAAAAAAAAAATTGAAGAAAAAAAAAATTGCAACATAAATGTTGCAGTATATATCCGAATACTGCTGTGTTTTTTTTTCTTTTTGACCTTGTCCAGCTTGGAGGCATCACTGGGTCAGTCGGAGCAGCGGGTGTGCGAGTTGAGTCGGGCTCTGGCTCAGAGTGAGGAGCAGCTCAGTCAGCTGCAGTCCCTCTCACAGTCTCAGAGTCGGCAGATCCAGCAGCTCCAGGATGTCTGTACACAGCTCAGTGGTGTGCGGGAAATGAACGAGGTGAGCATTAGAGAGGGTATCTGTCTCATTTAACACCAGAGAAGCATGAGGCGTTTGGTTATTACAGGAATAATATGCGACTTAACCTTGAGGGGAGGATGTTAGGTTTAATTTTCCTGCTGTCTGTGTGCATCAGTTCCTACAGATGGAGAACGAGTTGGCGAGGGAGCAGATGGCAGAAAGTGAGCGTATGCTAAGGGAAAACCTGCAGAGCCTTCGGGAGAGGAACATCCAGTGTGAGGACCTGAAGAAAGAAGTTTGTCAACTTAAGTAAGTATAAATAAGCCATTGAGGGTGATGTGCTTGAAAAGCCCAAACTGAGCCTGAAAAAACTTTCGGATTAAATAGAACAAAATTGTCTGTCTGTGCTCAGTTTCTTAGATCAGGGATGTCAAACTCATTTTACATCGAGGGCTACATACAGCCCACTTTTCTAGTTCTTAACTATGATGGGGTAGTATGAATGGCTGTGGGGGCAGGTCTATATCAACAGGAAAAACTGTAAAATGTTCAAGGATTAATACTCACATACATATTTTCTGGACTGGAGTCTTTTGCCTTATGGCCTTATGTTTGTAATAATAAATCTTAGTGCAAATTGTTCTCATGATGTTTAACATTTTGTTGGCACACTGAATGATAACTTGCCTCTGTGTGTTTGTGTGATGGAGGCTTGAGAACGGGAATTTGCAGGAAGAACTTAAAGCCACAAGGTCCAGAGCCAGGACAGCAAACCTGGAGCTTGAAGAGAAGATGGCTCAGGCGGTCACAGAAATCACTTTGCTGCATCACACACTGAGGGGACTGACCAACAAGCTCCATGAAGAACTTGATGAAAAGGTAAAACAATATCAGAACTAGGCCCGGGTTTTGTCACTGATTCCTACAACCGATTCAATTCTGATTCACAAGGTTTGATTCCATTCAGTTAGATTTTGACTTGGTCAGAAATATTATCATCTAAGATCATTTATCTTGGGTATGTACTGTCGAAAGAACCCTCTAAATTCGATACATACTTTTTGGAAGTTAAGAACAGAATCTAAAGCAGTTACAATATTGCACTTTTTATTTAACCTGTTGAGCCCCAGGAGCTTTTCTGAGGTTTCTGCTTGAAAATGACACGCCCAAAGCGACTTGACTGATTCTCTGGAATTATAAACTCAGTGTAAACTTTCTAGGTATAAAAATAAAGCTGACACTTAATCAGAGGTGTAAGCACCACAGCAGATGCCATCGTGTCAAAGTTACTGAGGATAAAACAGAAAATATGAAGGAGTTTTTCTAAGCCTGGTCTGTTATAGCAGATAAATCCCTTGAAAATATTCTGCAGTAGATCGAGAACTGAAGAAAACCATGAAACAGCATATCAACATTACCTGATGCTGCAGAGCAAAGTTTCAGACGCTTTATTAGAGGCATAGTTAAGCGTTTGAAATTTGGCATAATTTGTAAAAGTTGAAATTTCTTCAGTATTGAACAGCAGAAATGAGAGTTTCTTGTCAGTTATTTATTTGGAGGGGAAAAACAAACAACAAAAAAAATGAGAGGCAGACAACACTGTCCACAACAGGAGACCGGTGCGTAATATGCAAGGGAATAAAGTAGAAAATAAACACTTTTGATTGGAAACTGGTCTCGAGCACAGAGAGAGAGAGAGAGATTTTTCTTTTTTTTTTCTTTTTTTTTTTTTTAAATTTTATTAATTTTATTTTTTTTAAATCGTGGTGGAAGCAAAACAGTTGTACGTGAAGTGTAGTTTTGATCTTTAGGTGCTGGTTCAGTGAATTTTGGTCAGTTTCAGAATCTGAGTTGCCGGCTTTTAGCTTTTATATCCTTTTGCGGAGCCTGTTTTTCTTGGTCTTTAATCTTTTGCTGTTTTAGTTGTTTGGATGTGGATGGAGCTCATTGAATATCAGTATTTGTTACAGGCTTCTTTCCCCTTTCTGTTTGCTTTGTACAGCCCATTAAAAGCATAGTTACAATTTATCCTTTGTATTTTTTATATTGTCTATTTTATTACTTAATGTTCTATGTTTTATTTTAATGTTCTGTTTTATTTTAACCTTCGTGTACAGTGCTTTGTGACTGCCTGTCTAAACTTACTAGTTTTGATAATGGTGAAATGATGCAGCTGGAAGCTCAATTTCACAGATGTTAGTTTAATTGGGCCCTGATATGGACTCCACTGTATGTGCAGATGATCTGCGACAAGTAATGCAAATGCATAGAGTATGCAAAGCTTAATTTTGAAATTAAATTAAAAGAATGCGTCGTTGTGGCTGTGAGCTCTTGACATTTGCAGTTGTAATTTGGACATCAGAAGCAACTGTTTACAGCATTTATAAATCATGTTGTAACATCATTTACTATTGAACTTATGCTATAGATGCAGTACTGCATGTCTTTTCCCACTTGGATTTAAATGTCTTACTTTTCAGAAACCACAGATGTGTGAAGAGTCTCAGTCAGTCCACAGCGTGGAGCGTTGTGCCTCAACTGCTGAGAGAGAGGAAGAGGTCAAAACAGACACTCCTGCTGAAACAGGTACTGTTGTTCACCCCATGTGTGTCAGTTCACTCATAAGTAAGATGCTAGTTTTTCTTTTTCTCTTTTAAATTGATTATTAAAAAAATATAACGTGTCAGCATTTGTTTTTCATCCTAAACACAACAGGAGGCACTGTGATTCTGATCACATCACTCACTCAAACACAGAGTTGAAGCTGGAAAACATGGTCGAGCTGGTTGAATTTAGTCACTTATAGAATCTCATTTTAGTAGCAACAAGCTCCATCAGATGTTATTGTAACTGCTAATGAAGCTTCCACTCTTTCAGTTGATCAGGTTACTACATCTCACCTGGGTTAAGGTCAGGACTCTGAGCCAATACCTGAACTGTCAGACCCCGGTGTTGCACCCGGGCTGATCCCTCCTGGTGGTGTGTGATGGCATGTTTCCTCCAGACTTGTCATTTCATTT
This sequence comes from Mchenga conophoros, assembly GCF_057382185.1. Taxonomy (NCBI): domain Eukaryota; kingdom Metazoa; phylum Chordata; class Actinopteri; order Cichliformes; family Cichlidae; genus Mchenga; species Mchenga conophoros. The sequence continues at coordinate 19,135,774 of NC_140531.1, forward strand.
GTCCACATAACATCGTCCCATAGTGACCTGTCTTTTTGGATAACAGCACATTCCTTTGCTGTATCTTCCTTAAAGTCGACACATGAGATTTCATGCATATGCTCCTACTTTTGGGGTTTTCTTTAGCCTTACAAGTTGCCATGGGGATCTTTGCATCCACTTGTGGAGTGATGAGCACCTTTTCTAGCTTGTAACGCTTCATCTACGGTGCTGCGACTCCTCATTAAGAAGAACAGGCTTTCTCAGTAACCAGACTTTACATAGTCGTGTTAGTGAGTCACCTCCTGCAAATCACAATGCACAAACACTTGACTTCTATGAAAGTTGTTAGCACGGAGGTTCACTTTCTTTTTTAGGCCTATGAATAGTGTTTTCACATGGAAAGTACAGCTGTTTGTTTATACAGATTACGCTGTCTGTAGTTTGATGAAGATCAAACTATTCAAATTTCAAATTCAAAAAGTTTTTAGTTCACTTGTAATGTGGTCCAGCGTAATTATGTTGTTAAGCCAGCTGCAAGCAAGTCTCTTTAAATAGTCACGCTGAGATTCCCTCAGAGAGCAGTGTGATTTGAATGTCTCAAACATGATTTGAATACGTGCTCAGCATGACGTATGTGTCTCCTTTATGAAAAGGAGGTATTAATTTCATTGTTTGAAGGCTTAGTGGTGCGTTACCAAAAAACAAAAGAACTGGGTCTTTTTTTTTCTTCTTTTTTTCTCAAGGAGGCATCAATAATATGATTGCATAATATAAAAATTCTTTCTTCAATGGTCCTTTTCTTACCAACTTTTCTATATGAGCTACACATGCACTTCAATTCATCCTGTTTTTCCCTTGGATAAAGGAGGTAGTGGGCAACGTTTTTCTTATAGGAATCATTTTCAGGTGGGAATATATCTGCACAGCCACCAGGGACTGTAATAAAAAATGGAACAGATAATAAAAGTCTAAAATGTAATTATAATAATAAGAAACAACTAAGTTTTACTTTCTCTTCAGTCCCTTCAGACACTCTCGAGCCACAGCGTGAAGCTTTGTTCAGCGAGATGAGCGCCTTCACCCGCATCGCAGCCATCACTCCTAAAAAGAATATGAGCACAGTCGAGATTCAACCAGAGGAAGAGGAGCAAAGCCACCTGGCGGAGCTGCTTACTGGCCTGGGCAGCACCGTCACCGAGCTCGTCAGCACTCTGAAGCTGGTGCAGCAGCGCAGAGACGCTCAGCTGGAGGAGCTGCATGGCCAAATGTAAGCTGTAATGTAAAATTATTATTTTTTTAATTATTATTTTATTTCATTTTATTTATTTATTTTTAAAAACAAAGTGAAATAAATGATTTTTTCGAAAGTTGTTGTTTTGTACATTAACATCAAATGTAATCCAATTATCTTGTTGCTTTTTTCTTTTTAAACCCCCCCCCCCCCCCCCCCCAACTGTTATCTGATGTGTTATTCCAGCTGTGGCCTGCAGGTGGAGCAGCGTGCTGCAAAGAACGGACATGAAGCTGAGGTTTTTGAGCTCAAGCATCAACTCAGCCGTCTGAGTCTGCTGGTCGAGAAGGCAAATCAGGCTCTGCAGCAGAAAACTCAGGTAAGGATGACTTTTGCTGGACATCTTTTGTCCTCTATTCATCTGTGATAAGAAAGATCAGGATGGGTGCGGAGGACGGCTGACCGATGAAAGAGAAAAACTCTGAAGTTTCTTTTTTTTTGTTTTTTTTTCTTTTCAGGATGAGAAAATGCTGGCTAAGTTGATAGTTGAAGTGCAAGACACACAGGAAATCCTAAATAAACAGAAGACTGACAATAATGTAAGGCACCAAAATAATACTGCCGGTGTTTCTAAGCTACTACGTATTCTTGTAGTTATTGTTTAAATGCAAATGAACGTTTTCTCCAGGAATTGAGAAGGGAAATCACTGAGCTTCGTCGCGCTCTCCAGCAGTCGAAGGTGGAGTCTGAATTCCTTCGGGATGAATTGAGGAAAGCTGGCGGCCAGTCGACTAAGCCGGAACATTTCATGGAAGAGAACATCAAGTCATTGAAAGAGGTATGATTTATCAGAAGCATTATTTATTACGTATTTCCATAGTTTTCAAGTTTTAAAATTGACCGAGTTTGGATTTATTTATTTATTTATTTATTTATTTATTTATGTATTTTAAACTCATGTTTTCTTGTTAGATCAGTTTTATGGTTTTATTATGTTACTTAAGTTGTACAGCACTTTGGTCAACAGCAGCTGTTTTTAAATGTGCTTATAAGTAAACTTGACTTTTCAGCCTGTTGTTGAGGAAACACTGCAGCTTAAAGGGACTCCCCCCCCCCCCCCCCCCCCCCCCTCCTCCTCTTTTCTCATAAACTTCCATTTGATCCCCAGGTGGAGAGACTGAAGGCCAGTCTTCAGGAAGCCGAGCAGGCCAAAGTAAAAATTCTTGAAAGGGCAAAGAGACATGTAAGTCCTGACCGTACCCGGTATCAATCACGTTCCTGACTACATATCAGCATTCACACAGTATTTATTGACTTAGAGGAACATTAGATGGTCTTCTTGTGAGCGTTCATGAGGATGTTCATCTCTTACAGCAAATCATCTATCAGAGCAACCAGCAGAAAAGTGAGAACGAGCTTCAGATATTAAACAACATGATCAACAGAGTTCGGGAGGTGAGAAATGTTTCATACCATGGAACATATTCTGTAAACCGCAGCGTCTGTTTGGATGTTTGCCATAATGTGCTGCTTTTTCCTTTTTGCCTCACAGACCTTGCTGTCGTTGCCGGCAGTTGTGAAGAACTGTGAACAGCTCCGGCAGCTCGTTGAATACATTGGCTGATGTGTTTATTTCCCTCGTGTGTGTTTATTCATGTTTTAGCTTGTCTGCCTTCTAAATGTTTGTATTTTTGAGAATAAAATAATTATTTGAGAATAAAATAATGCTGATATTAACCATATCTTTTATGGACACTGAACACACATGCTGAACATGTAAATGTTTTTTTTCTCTTATAGCATCTTGGGTCTAGTGATAGTTCTTTGGTGTACAAAGATTTGCAGTTTTAAAAGAGAGAATCTTGCTTTTTCACTTAACATCAAAAGTTGAAAAAGATGGAGCCCCATGTCTCATTCATATTAAACTACAGTGCGAGTGGGTGTAAATGCCACGTTACTGCCACGTCTTCTGCTTTTTAAGGAGGTGTGTGCCATCATCCCAGGTGCAACAAAGTAAGCGGCAGAGTTGAAATAAAGTGGTATTCCATTTTTTGTTGTTTTTACAAGGCCATGAAAAAAACTTTTCTATTTATTCCAAGGGTTTTCACAGCATGAAGCGGTAAAAGAAAACTTTTTAAACTGGAGATAAAAGCAAGCTGCATCAATCACCAAAGGTTTCCTTTTGTTTTCTTATTTAAAAAAAAATCAATTGTCTTAGCTCTAATTGTTTTCTTTGTGTCTCATCTCGTCCGATTTGCAGGGTTTGTGTGGAAGAGGTTTCTGGTATTATGTGGTCTTAACGCAAAGGCATGAAGCATCGAGTGGCAAGTCTATTCATTTTCTTGATTAGTGGATTTGCATGTGGCCCAGTGCTGCACTGGTGTCTCGACATGCGGCTGAGACCGGTCACGGTTACTGGTGTGGCTCCAGACGGCACTTCAAACCAGCTGAGCTGACCCAGAAAGCATTAGAAGCACAAAAGAAAGAGGGTTGGACTTATTTTTGTGTGTGTGTGTTCCTGCTTTAATTTTGTCTGGACCTTTTGGCCCTCGTTACTTTATAAGACTTAAAATTAGAATTCACTTATAGCTGATACAAATATAACTCATATGGTGTAAATTTCTTCTTTCACAACTACTTCAACTGCAATCACTCATCACAAATTTAAAATCTTTTATTCTTATAGAACAAAGGTGCTTTATCATTGTTTATTTCCAAGAACAGTAAACTAAAAATGCATATTTACTTGGCAACAAAATACAAGCTGATATTTATTTTTCACACAAGCCACTTTGCTGCAAAGCCTATGACCACGAAGCACAATAATTTATACAAACAATTCATTTAAACTCAACGGAAGTGTAAAATATTCAACTGGCACATTCCAGTTTTAACAAAAAAAAAAAAAATATCAGCACACAAAATTATATGTATGTTACAGTCACATACTTGCTGTTAAAAAGGCCTAGACATTAAAACAAAACAGCTTAATGGATATCTAAAGTAAGTTATCAGCAGTGAAACTGGTTTCTACAATTATTCAGAAAATCACAGTGGTGTTAAGAGAGGTCAGTCTGCTCAGTTTTGTCCTTGATAAACATCACAAACAAAGATAAAGCAGTTGGATTTTGTGCACAGAAATGTCTGGCTCATTTGGTGCCGTCACGAGTCTCTGTTTAAAAAAAAAAAACCTAACAAAAAATAAAAGGTAGTGAGAAGCTGGGCTTTACATTCTCAGTAGCTTAGATAGCAGAAACAAAACGGTCCATATTCCCCGGGTAGGTGGGGTGTCTGAGGTATCCCCCAGTGTTTCCAATAGGACCTGCAGCGCTGTTATACTGGGAGAAAGACCCCAGCTGCACTGGGGAGACCCTGCCGTAATGATCCACTGTTTCTGCAGGGCCGTGAGCTGAGGGGTGGATCCGTCCTCCTGCAGCGTACCCCATGCCCTGGGTGTGACCCTGTCCGTACGAGCCCTGGTGTGCATGTTGGTGCGAATGGCTGTTTTGTCCAGAGTAGGTGAACGCCGGATGTGTAGAGGAGCGGGGTGGCACAGATCCCCCGCACGGTTGACTCTGGAAACCCGGAGCTCCCAAGCTGCAGGGACTGGATCCATTCGGAAGCCCTTCGGGACTGAAGCTCCGGCTTTGCTGCTGCATCACCTCTGGTCCTTGACCTGCCAGCATGCTGGCTGGAGTCGGGTGTCCTATGATGTTGTTGATGCTGAACATGCGGGTCTGACTGTGCCCAAACCCCGGAGGCGACGAAGAGGGATAGTAGGCAGAGGGCAGCTGCTGTCCATATGTGGGACTGAGTGTCATGTTGGGATAGACTGAGTTGGTGTACGCAGCTGGTCTGGTAATCTGAACGGGGGGAAAAACTGGTGTTTCATGCACATATGAAGTGTATGTGCTCAGGTCGCAGCGCTTAAACCTCTTCCTGCGTCTCAGAAAGCTGCCACTCTCAAACATGTCCTCAGCGTTTGGGTCCAGTGCCCAGTAGTTGCCTTTCCCAGGTCGTCCTGGCTCTCGAGGGATCTTGATAAAACAATCATTCAGAGTCAGATTATGGCGGATGGAGTTTTGCCATTTCTTTGAATTGTCTCTGTAGAAGGGGAAGCGCTCTGTGATGAATTTGTAGATACCCCCCAGTGTTAGTTTGCGGTCAGGGGAGTTGGCAATAGCCATGGAGATGAGGGCAATATAGCTGTATGGTGGTTTCCCGCGCTGGAGAGGTCTCTTCCTCCTCCGACCCCGCGGCTGCTCCTCTGTCTGCGGTGGAGGATTGGAGGCAAGCAAGGTGGTATCTGCTGGAGAGTCTTTCTCTACTTTGACCACTGGCATTGTCATGGACAGTTCAAAAGAAAGAGATAGATTACTTACTGGAAAAGCTGCACGGCAGAAGTAGTGGCACAGCTTTGACGTTGTTCCCTCTGTCAGAGAAAGCAAATTAGTAGGCAGTACCCTGACAGTGCAAATCAAAACAGGAGATCTGTCTGATATGCAGTCCTGCTCCAAGTTTGCATTCGATTGTAAATGCTCAGGGTCCTGGGTCCAAACAGTTCAGCAGTTCTTCAAAAGCAGTGGAAGTAACGGCTCTTCTGTGAAGTCCTCTTTCGTTAAATGCGGGTCTTTACTCAGTTTATTCCCGTAAAGTGTAGTCGGTTTAAGGTGAAGAGTTGAAGTGCCAATTGTTGTGCTTAAGGTGTGTGTGCGAATGAGTCACTTAGCTTTACCTGAAGAGTGTATTACCTGCAGAGACAACCTGAAGGGCCACGCCCCCTTAAACATCACATGCTCTAACATACCTAACTTCTCTACTGCTCTATTGTTCCCCTCTGTCAAAGTCTGCATACTTTGTGGAGTGAATTCTGATTTCATTTTATTATTTTTGTTTTCAAATACATATTATTTTAAATTTGGTGAGCTATCCTGAAATGGCAGGAAAAAAAATCTGCTGCACAAAATATTTATACTTTTAAATGACATTGTTTCAAATATTTTAACTAATATCATTACAACTATTAAAAAACAGTAACATGAGTGTATCAATATACATTACTCACAGTTATCTTGTTGTTGTTCTATAATTGGCCTGTATTTATTTTCAGTAACCAAAACTGTCAAAACAGATATTTTTTCCTCTTTATATTCAAAGTTTACTTTAAAGCCGACCTCAGTTTATTTTAAAAAGTCCAAAATGGTCCATGTTGTTTTGATGTTTAACACTAAAAGACCTCTTTAGTGGTAACTTAACCTATGAGTTGTTTTTCTATCTTGCTTCCTTGTTTGTTTTGTGCCAGTGGTTGGCCGTGCCAGCTGTGTTAAGAGATGTAAATGTTGTCCAGACAAAGGCCCTCCTGTGATTTCAGCATGCAAAATATAAGCTATCATCATAAAGCCTGGGCACAACCCGAGAGACGGGAATAACCAACTCTTTACATAGAGATCGTTCACTGAAATTGGTAGCAATACTTGGAATAGTTTTAAAGCCACCTTTATAAAGGCGTTTGTTTCCCTACGTTTCTGTGGTGCACAAACTGTCATGTGTTGATTTACATGAATATTGTGAAAAATAAATTTCATTGTCATCAAAGGGTGGAGAGTATTCTGCTACTGCTGGTATGAACTCTGGGGACTCCCTGGGTTAGGGTTCACCAGCTTAATCTCTTAAACAAACTGAAAGGAAAACACAGCACACTCCCTTGCATAAAGCTAGGCAGGGTTAACATGTGTCAGTCTGAGCAAGGAGAGAGAGAGCGCAAACAGCCCGATGAAAAGTTTAGGCCTGTGGGGAGGGCCGCAGATGTGCTGTCCTGGTCTGCAGCTGCAGCACCCTGTTATATGAGGAGGTGGGTGTGGCATGTCATGATATGAGGTACTTTTTAAAGTTTTTTAGATTAACATGAGAATCTACTCTATGTGTAGCGCCTTGAAAAAGCATTTGCCCCGTTTCTGATTTCTTTCTTTCCTGTTTTAAATGCAGATTTGTCACACTTAGATATTTCAGGCCATCAAACAAATTGTGTTATTAGACAAAGAAAACCAGTCACTGCAAAATGCAGTTTTTAAATGATGATTTTATTTGAGGGGAAAAAACTATGCAAACCTACTTAGCCCTGTGTTTTTGCCCCAATTGTTAAATCATGAATTAACTGTGATTAGCCACATTTTTATTTTGGAAAGTAGAGTTCAGTTTCAGCAGCCGCACTCGGGCCTGATTACTGCCGGTCCTGTTGAGTCAAGCAATCACTTAAATGGAACCTGCCTCACAAAGGGAAAGATCTTGAAAACAATCAGCCCACAATCAAAAGAAACTCAAATACATATGAGAATTGAACCATTGAGTCACTTAATCTATCGGTCTGGAAAGGGTTAAACAAGCCATTTCTAAGGCTTTGGACTCCAAAGAACCACGGTGATAGACACAGTGGTGAACCTTCCTAGGAGTCGGCCTACAAAATTTACTCTAAGAGTGCATTGAGACTGGGCAAAAATGGCTTTCATTGGAGTTCCAAGAAGAAAACCACTGCTGGCCGAAAGCAACACGATAAGTCGTCTCACATTTGCCGAAAAACATCTTGTTCAGTATAGTACAATATACTTTTTATCTGGTCTTTATCATTGTTCATTTACTATGTTCATGTAAATACAAATGGATTTAGATATGCACCGGCTGCTTTGTTAGGTACAGTGGTTCAGCTGTCTGCTAACACATTCTGAAAATCAGAATGACAAAAAAGATGATTTAGGTAACTTTGAGGGATGGTTGTTAGTGCCAGATGGTCTGGCCTGAGTATTTCAGAAACTGGTGGTCTGCTGGGATTTTCCCACACATCAGCGGTTTACAGAGAATGGTCTGAAAACGGAGAAAATATCCAATGAGGAACAGTTTTCTGGGTAACAAAGCCAACAGTAACTTAAGTAACCACTAGTTACAATCAAGGCAGTCAAGAAGAGCATCTCTCTGTGCTACAGCAGCAGAAGACCACTCCTGTAAGCTGAGAACAGGAAACCGAGGCTATAATTTTACCAAATGAGCTCAATAAATATAAAAGCAGATTAAAAAAAGGTTTCCTGGTCTGATGAGTCTTATTCCTGCTGCAACGTATGCATGGTGCGGTCAGAATTTGGCATAACAATCATGAAAGCATGGATCCATCCTGCCTTATATAAAAGGTTCAGGCTGCTGCTGGTGATGCACTGGTGTGGGGTATATCTTCGTGGCACACTTTAGACCCCTTAATACCAAGTGAGCATCATTTAAACACTTCAGCTATCCTGGGGTATTTTTAAGATGCCAGAAAGCTCAGATCATCTTAGTCACAATGGCCTAATATGATGATTATGATGACGAGTAAAAGTAAAAAAAAAAAGGTGTTGCAATGATTTCCGTACCAATGATAAATAACTTTTTTTTAAACGACACTGTAACTGCAGGGAACAATGAAATAAGTCATGCATTCCTATCCAAAGAACCAGCATGCTGTGTTTGATTGATGGTTTTTCCATCTGACAGATTTGATGGAGGTGCAATGTAATGTGCAGAAGACCTCACCCTTTACCTAAGACACGTATTTATGCTTGACGGTCATGAACAATTAGAGGTGAGTAAGTTCTCAGGTATCCGTTGTTGCTGGAGCTCAGGATCATAGTTCCCATAGTTTGCCGATGCATCTTGATTTGGCTCTCATACAGCATTTACTGTTCAATATTTGTTCATGAGCCTTTTATCTCGGTGTTTGTGCTGGTGGATTAATATACTGCTGAAAACTTACACCACTGTCAACATTTGTGTTCAAGAACGTTTCTGACATATTTATGCGCTTCAGTGTCTTAAATTACTTTGCCAACGCAACAAGGTTTCGCTTTTTTCAAAAACAGTACTTTGGTTAAAAATATATTCCAATCTTTAAGAAAATATTTTTATAGTTTATTTCACTTTAAAACTGCAAAACTGTCCAATTATCCCCTCACTCTGCACTTCCCCTGAGCTCTGCAGGGCATTTTGCAACAGTCTCCTGCAGCTTCTGCTGCAAACAGAGCCCCTAATCCCCTGTGAAGTGTACTTAGGGTTGGCATCACTGAGTAACCCTTAGAGCCTCTTGTCCACAGCTAAGGGCCCTGGAGCCATGCGCCAATGCTGCTGTGAGAGGCCTCGACCTGTCCATCACAGCGCAGAGTAAAGACGCAAATGGCAGCTGGTGGCTGCGACAGCTGCACGCGAGAGCAGAGCTGCAGCCAAGGCAAATGAACATCTCTTCAATTTGTGTCTCCCCTATACTTCTCGCTGTGCCTGTGAGAAACGGCTCTATCCAAACAAAGACAAACAAATTAGACATTTGAATTTGAACACTTGACTTTAACCATTGAGTGGCTGTATACAGGTGGCTTTCTACATTCATACAGGAACAGAGAACAGGATAAGGAATAATGGAAAACTTTAACAGGTGATGTGGTAGGAGGTGAATATAGTATATATATATTTTTAATTAAAAAGATAATTGTTTTCATTAAAAACGCAAATAAAGCTACTTTTAGGTTTAAAAAAATGTTCTGGTTTGTTACCTTATTTAATTTTTTGTATTAAAATGTATGATATTTAGTATTAGTATGTGTGAAACTACCGAATTTGCAGATCCTTTTTAAAAGATCGCTTCCTTTAATCCTCTAAAGTCAACAGACATGCCGGCACATCCAAATCACATGACTGATTTAGGATGACCTAGGAGCACGATGCAACCTCGCCGAGTCTCCGTTTCAACTTGTGCCAAAAGTGCAGATAAAATATATACCAGTTTTTAATTCTAACAGTGCAGTTATGTGAATGCTATTGACAGTTTGATGTATATAAGTCCTACACCACAAAACTAGATTATGGGCAACAACAATATAATCATGCTTATGTGGTCTATGTTGTGGAAAAATCTTATTGTAAATAACACAGAAGCTTTTTAGATATTTTATGATGTTTAATGATAAAATAAATACGTACAAAAACAAAAATGTTCTGAATCACATTTAGTTTCTTATTTTAGCTCATCTCAGGAGATATTTGTGATCCATGTATTTGTTTTGGTTTGATATTGCAAGGCTCTATTTGACAGCACCGGTTGGTGATGCTCTCCTAAAAGTGTGTGGTAGGATTAGGGTTTAGCACATACGATGACTTTGACCTCAGGCGTATTGTGAGACTATCTTTTAGGCACTAATGGGAAGTGACCTGCATTCTTCGTGAGTTGTGCACCATTTAAGTCTTCTTGGGAAACATAATAATATTGTGGTCGTTAAATAATTTAAAAATATTTAAGAATATATTAAGTATATTAAAATATACTAAACACATCCCCATAAGACTCGTTGAGAAAGATTATATAAGTTATTTAAAATGTTTCTTGTCAGATTAAGCTTTTTATTTGTCTTTTACAGCTGTGTGTGTGCGGTGTGTGTGTGGCGTGCGTGTTCTGAATTATTCAGGTCACTGTTGAGAAATTGAAAGCAACTTGTTTGCATTAGCAGCAGCAGGGGCTTGGTGGGGATGCAAAGTCCTGACGGTTGACTTGCTCCAAACTCGGGCCAGTTTACATAACTGAAGCATTGCACTGGCAGGGGTACCTGCCGTTAAATCACTGTGTGAGAGTGTAAGTATGTTTGTGCGTGGCTGTCAAAAACATACTCAAAAACATACTCAAGCATTCATAGACACTCAACATTGTAAGAAAAGGTGCATTGTTACTCATAAATGAAACTGTGGACTTTTGTTGTAGAAGAGAAGATCTTTGATTGCTCTTTTTCTTTTTTTTGGTCCTTTCTCCCTCCCCTCACCCCTAGTACGGGGGTTCAATCTTCAGCTGAAGGTTCCTTCCTGTTAAAAGGGAGTTTTTCCTTCCCACTGTTGCCAAGTGCTTACTCATATTGGGGGATGGTCTGATTGTTGGGGTTTTCTTTGTATCATTGTAGGGTCCTTACTTTACAATGTCAAGTGCCTTGGGGTGAGTGTTTTGGTGCTATATAAATAAAGATGTAAGACGCTTCATCAGTTTCACAGACCTGTGGCAAATACATGATATTTTATCTTTTGGTTGTCACATGACTACAATTTCAAGTCCTCAAAGTTAAAGTATCTTCTGTAACTCACAGAAACTGCTTGGTAAATGGTGCCAGGATGGGAGGCGCTAACCATCCCAAAACATTTATGCTATGAATTGTAGCGAGGAGTAGAGTTGCACACACTACTCCTGAAAATGAATCCCAATGCATGACAGCACATAAGAGAGCAAAACAAAATAGAGTAACAATAATGTATTTAGTTTACATTTAAAAATGATTTGAAGATCTAATTGCAGAAATCCTGATAATCAGCTTATTTCAGGTTGTTGCTGATTAAATGTGCGGCAGTGATAAATTCCTGTAACATCTGTGCTGTCAGGCCTTGCCTTCTTCTGCCCCTCTCACCTGTAACACTTCGAAAAGCTTCCAGGACCATTTAAAATGTGCTCTGTTGTCCTTATCTAAATGTTCTGATTGTCTCCTTTTTGTAAAACTCTGTCTTTATATCTTTTATTTCAACAATTATTTGTAAAACAGCTACCTGATCATATGCAGAATGATTTGTTTCAGTCAGCTTTCAGAGTTCATCACAGTACAGAAGCAGCATTAGCGAAGGTTACAAAGGATCTTCTTATGGGCTCTGACAGTGGAGTCCTCTCTGTGCTTCCCTGGTAGACCTCAGTGCAACATTTGATATCACTGATCATAGTATTTTATTACAGAGACAAATTAAATGTACTCCCTGCAGTGGCTTGATCCATATCTATCTAATTGACTCCAGTTTATTCATATAAATTGGGAGTTCCACAGGGTTCTGTGCTAGGACCAGTTCTGTTTATATTATACATGCTTCCCTTAGGCATAGCAAACATTTTCACTGATATACAGATACTAATCAACTTCATCTATCCATGAAGCGAGATAACATACACCATAACATACACAAAATAACATACATCTTCAGTTGATCCAAAATGCTGTAGCAAGAGTACTGATAGGGACTTTCTAGAGAGAGCATATTTCTCCTATTTTGGCTTCCCTTCACTGGCTCCCTGTTAAATCCAGAATTGAATTTAAAATCCTTCTCATCACATGCAACGTCTTGAATAATCAGGCCCCATCTTATCTTAAAGACCTCATAGTACCATCTTACTCCAATAGAGAACTTCACTCTCAGACTGCTGGTTTACTTCTGCTTCAGTTTGGACTCAGGAGACAGACGCTCTCTCTACTTTTTAGATTAGGCTTAAAACTTACCTGCTTGATAAAGTGATAAATGTCATGTAAATTCTCTGACTTTAATTCTGCCTCATTTGAACATATTACAGCTTGCAAACCTAGAGTTCAGGGGCAAAATTAATTTCTACATGACATTAAACGACGCTGTGTTTATCTGTGTTACCAGATATTGGCAATGGCTTGCCAGTAGATTGATAGACCAGATCATCCACAAATCAGAAAGGTTATTTGACCCTGGCTACGCCATTCCACATGTAAAGTGTCCTTGGTTTAAAATGCTGAAATCCAAACTGCACCACATATATCATGCGTGTATGTATATATCTGATAAGAATAAACAGTGCTCTGTGAATATGGCTTTAGTGCAAAGTGCTTTGGGCGGTCAGTAAGTGCTATATAAATATGGGGTTATTAGAGTGTTTGTTCATCTTTCTTAAGTTTTCACCTTCCTAACCCTGCCTGTAATGCTCAGACCCAAGCCTCATCAAGATGGTCCTCTAAAAAAAGGCCACACATATGGCAAAATAATTCCCTTAAACAGAGTTGTTCAAATACAGTTCATTGATCAGTTTAACTGTTAGTTCAGTAAATAATGTCTGCAACACACAGGAAAAAGATAAATGTTTGGACAGATTTTAGGAAGAAAAGGTTGCACGTTTTGCTCTTTTTCTTTGGAAAAATAAGAAATGTTAAGGAATACGAACCTCATCCTTCAAACAAAACTCACATTGGTGTTTCACATCTCTCTTTCACAGAAGTGTTAGATTACTAACACTAAGAAGTGTTAGATCTTCGATTATAGTTGAAAAAAAAAATCCAATCAATCTTCATACACAAAAGAACAAGTTGTAATCATTTCAGCCTCAAAAGCCATGCAAACGCATTCCCTTCAGTGTAAAGCAATGCTCATTACTGCTGCAAGATGACTGGAGTGACCTCACTCAGAGAAAAGGTTCTGACAGATAAACACTTCCAACACAAAATTAAGAATAAGCCACTAATTTGCTAACTGTTTATTTATATGTTTGTTGTATTAGAATCACCTTTTTTTTTTCCACTCTTCATCAGTCAGTTATGGATCAGGTTTTTCGTTTATATGACTCAGACTCTCTGACTCACCTCTTACCTGATACAGTATCTCACTCCTTCACTATAACAGTGTGCACAATTAAAGTCATGCCTGGTTGCAAATGTCAGTGCATCTATGTCAGTTGGGCTCTGTTAGGATCTGTGTGTCAACACCTCATAGATGTCTCAGCCTGCACACAGCCCAGGCAGCCGCACATGAGCATTTTTACCCATGCCTGCACCTGAAAGAAACCTCCATTGCACAATAGGATTGCACGTTAGGCTGGTTATAGAAGTTGAGCGCCGTCCTTATTTTGTTCTACTTCATTAACGTGGATTCATTTTTCTGCGTGTGTGTCTGCTGCCTGACACCGAGGCAGAGAAGAAGCGCAAAAAAAGAGCGATCGAGAGCTCTGTTGTTGCCACAACAGTTTTGTGGCTTTGCTAAAGTATTTCCCATGAAGTAAGGCTTTTGCTGTCTTGTCTCTTGAGTTATGCGGTACATCTCACTCTGTGTGTTTGCAAAGAATGGCACGCAATGCAACCTACAAAGAAATGCCACATGAAAATCAGCTTATTTTAAGCTTCATTTAAAAGGACCGGTTTTTGTAATAAAATATGATATTTTGCTGAGAGTTTGAAAAGGATAATGCTCACATCATTAGGGTACATACAGAACTACTGCCACTAGTATTGGTTGGATTAGCCTAACAACTGTGATATCACCCTTTGAAGCCTCAGAGCCATCTACATCTTTTTCTTTCTTTTTTGTATTTTAGCTGGAAGTGACTCATCATGGGATGGCGTGCAGAGTTAACTTAAGCCAGAAAACATACTACCTAGAGATGAAGGCATACCCTTACCGCGTCAGTGTGACGTACTGACACAGCCACCTGCTAATTAGTGCTCAGTAAAATACAAAAGAATTACTAGAATTTTACACAGACTTCTTGGATATGGTGCCAATACAGTTAATTGCACAACAGGCTGTATAATTTGTCAGATAATGGCACCGAAAGCAACAAAAGCCATCCATAGTATATACCGTCCCAGCTATGCTACCTAAACTAGCTAAGGTGACGTCTAACCCTAACAGATGTATAGAAGTTTCTCAAACGATGTCGTGCACGCGTTGCTCAAGAGTTGTCCACCATATTGAATGCGATCTCTGATCACTAGGGAAGAATGTGTATTCCCCAACTTGTTGGTGAGTGGTTGCTGGTTGCTGCTACAGAGAGTCACCTATCCGGTTGTTCAGTCTGACGTCACTAGCCGTGTCTGGGTCTAAACTCCGCTGCAGGTCCATATATCAAACGATCACTATGGCATTACTGAGAGTTGAAAAACTGTCTAAAGTCTTTCATCTTTAATAAAATGATCAGCGATCTGCTCTACCAGGTGTAACAATTGAGTTTAACATTCAGGCATCCATGAAAACGGAATTTATGACATTTAACGGAGTTAGAAGTAGCAGGGAGTTAGCTCGCTAGCTTCTATCTAAATACAATATAGCATGTCCTGACTGCGGGGTTTTGGAAACAAATTAAAACGTACAGCTCTGTTATCACTTCCAGCATAAATGAAGACAGAAAACTAAACAGCAGTGACGTTTGTAGGGTTACTGAAGTTGAGCTACCTGGTATATAATGATGTGCTACGTGACCGCTAGCGACACAGCTATGTTAGCATAATATAAACAAGCTAACTTTTTTTCCACTCGATAAAAGTTACCGTGAGTGTTCTCGGTGGTCAGGAACAAATGTAATCGCATGGCAGGATGCTGTAAAAGGACCAAACTTCAGCCAGGAGAACAACTGAGATAATCCATCCACAATACGAGGTTAGTCATTCCTATACTGCTGCATGGGCTGGGCTGTAGTTACATCCTAAGGTTTTAAAAACTGAGCTTAAATAAATGATTAGCGGTAATAAAAGCCGAGGGAGGTCAACAGTGATCACTGACTGTTTTAGGAGCTTTTTGAGATCAAATAGAAGAAAATACATAACATTAAACATGTTAACAACACAAAAGCCATATTAAACGCAGACTACTTTAGACCCGGAAGTAGGATTCGTCGCGTCATCACTGAACAACCGGATATTTTGCATAGTAGATAGCGACTTGTGCAAACACACAAAGTAGTAGCCGAGCAATCGTAAAGTTTGATAGAGCCCAAGACCGTTCACCTTCAAAGTAAAAGCTACTTTTCAAAAGATTCAACTTTAACTTTGAAGGTGAACCGTCTCTGTTTCTGGTGTGCGACCCACTTTATCACGTTTCAGTACCGCCATGCTAACTATCGTGTCTGCTAGCATCACAAGTAGTTGTCATCAAACTGTCGAGAAGTACACTTTTTTCCCCCATAGTTGCTATTGGTTGCCAGATTGTTGCAGAACATACACACAATCATGGACAAGTTGGCAAAACTACCAAAATCTGCAAAAGCCTCAATAGCACTTACAGCCGCTTGTGTCGGCATTAGTTTATACTGATTATAAAAATGACTCTCCGTACAGTTAATATGGGAACATTTTAATTAATTTATTTTATGTAAGTTCACTGTAGAATTAAACTTAATATAAAAACTTTTTAGGTATCAACCTATTAATTTTACTTGCAGCATGAAAGCAGATACGTGAACATGAGGATACAGTAAATATTGTGATAAGTGGAATCAGGTTCCAGAAAGGCCTAACATTTAACTTAATTTATGACTTGACTTGGCCTCAACTGTCCCTTTTGTCTGTGAGAGCGCCACGCCTCAACCTTATCTCTGTTACTGCAACAATAATGGGCAGTTCACTTTTTACATCTCATATCTTAACGTTGCTCATTCAGTGGTGCACAACAAGGCTTTTGTGTGGCATTGCTGACAACTTTTCACCACCGCCTAAATCCTCTGATTCCTAAGCAGGAAGGTACAGGTATTCATCCTGCTTCCACTGATATCCCTGAGCACAGAGTTGTGTTTTCCCAGCTGTCAAACACCTGACATATCTTTTAAGCTCGGCAGATAAAGCACTTGTGGACAGGGCCTTGGCTCCGAAAATGCATGTTTGTCATTATATGATGTTAGACCAGTTGATTTTTTTTTTTATATGTGAAGAGATGATAGATTTTTATATAAAGGAAAATACCTTTTAGCTTGTCCCACATCTAATTGGACCACACAGTGCACACATAAACATAAGGTATAAGTGTAAGAAAAGTTTATTAATCATTTGGAAGTTATTCTATTTCTGTGTAAATATACTTTCAAAGATTATCAGATCTTCCCACAAACCCTAAAAGTAAAAATACCATGCTCTATATGACCCAATTTAATCACATTTAATTTATGGAGAGCTCTTATTATCCTGTAAACCTTGTTTCATCAATTATTTCAAACCATTGCAGCATAACATGCCAAAACTGCAGCCCAAACACCATGTTTAAAGGATAAGATGAGTTTCTCACACTGGCATACAGTAAAAACACTCCTCAGTCTGTCTGAGCATCACTGCAGTCAGTCTGAGTTGGACTGCCATTGTTTGGAGACAGCCTGTTATCAAAAGTGGTTATCCACAGGTTGTGGGTGTCAACCACAATTGACAGTTTGTCTTAGTCACAAAGAGATTGCCATCCTACTTTTACTCTGATGTGAATAAGCCATTAAGGATTACTGCAATGAGTCTGCTACTTCGTGGCTGACCACATAGTGGGGGCCATGTAAAGTTACAGAGTGGGGTCGCTGAGTGCTGAGTGCATAAAAGCTGCAGAGTTTTAAACCTCACAACACTGTTCACAGGTTTCCTTGACTGAGCAGCTCTTGTAGGTGACTTACTTTTGTCCACATAGTACGTTTAATATCAACTAATTTCCCACAACTGATTCTGTTGTTATTCTTTTAGATAAGTATAAATTCCAGGTCCTATTTTTCTGGAAATAAAAACATGTTCAAAGAGTTCACATGTGTTCTCTTCCTGTTGATAAAACAATAATATAGACTAAAACACAACAGAAACATTATGCAGAAGAAATGCTTAAATCTCCATAGAAGCTAAGAAACAATGCACTTCAAGTGGCATTTAAATAAAACCTGACTTACCTTCAGTCACCATGAACCATTAAAATGTTACCGATTTGATACAAAAACCAACTTATCCTTGCGGCTATGACGTTTAAAATCCATCCACTACCTCAAGAGATCATTATAATATTGTATCCAAACAATTTATGACTCACTGGAACTGATTTCAGTGTTGCTAAATGTGGTGCAGATGAGATCTGTTGAAATTGCTAAAACTGGCTTTTGCTATCGTTAGACAGAGTCAGGATATCTATTTCACTACCGGTCATCATAATATGAATGCGTTTACTTTCCAGACAAGTGAATGTTACTCATCCAATGAAATCATGACACAAAATGCTTCTTCTATTCATCCTACGACTCCTTGAGTCTTTTCAAAGAGGTCAGCGACCAAAGCGTCTGTACATTCATCCCTTCATCACTTTGCTAAGTGATTGTTCAGTTTTATTCTGAGTTGAAGTGAAAGTGTGTAGACCAGGCACAACATTTTCTGCTCTGTGGGTTTTAGATTACACCATCCCGTTACTTGGTATTTGCGATGTGAGATGATCTCCGTGCATGCATTCACCAACTTGAGCATGGCCACTCAAACAGGATGTGGTTCAGAACAGTCCTCGCGCATGTGTGTGTGTTAAAAGGAGAGAGCCACTAGTATGTTGGGTGTTGCAAGTCTCACGCATACCTGTAGCTGGGCTGTGCAGAAGGAGGCTGGCCTTCTGACTCAGCCTTGCATGGTAACTGCCAAGTAAGACAGAGGGAGAAATCTAGACTGGTATGCTGTTTATTTCAAGTGCCAC
Source organism: Mchenga conophoros (assembly GCF_057382185.1). Lineage (NCBI taxonomy): Eukaryota > Metazoa > Chordata > Actinopteri > Cichliformes > Cichlidae > Mchenga > Mchenga conophoros. The sequence goes on from NC_140531.1 coordinate 19,154,210, forward strand.
CTGTGTGTCTGTTACTGTGGGATTTGTATCTCCTCAATCACTGACACATGTGGATTATCTGTACTTAAGGCAAAAAGCCAATGCAAGCCACATCTTGTGTGCAAGCAATCAGGCACTCAAACACAACATATCTTTCCCTTTGTGGACTGAATCTTCTGAAGAGCTGCTACCAGTATAATTGCTGTAATTACTTGGACAACAATGTTATTTCAGTGTAACTTTTTGCATTTGTAAATTTATTACATTTATGAAATCAGACTGAGCCACCCTGGGGCAGGACTGTTTAAAAGCTTTCAAACAGCGTGTGTGACATAACTGCAGATTTATCCTCCTGGCACTCGGCTGGCAGGATGATTGGTGATGTTTGTGGTTTTTGTCATGAGGTGCTCTGGACTTGTGCCTGGCAAATAATGTCAAACATGGATACAAATACAGGTTAATGCTGGGTCAGCTGCTGAGGAGACATTACAAGCTACTGAGTGAGACAAAAGGATGAGAAAATACTATTGAACAATAAGGATAATCTCTCTCATCAAAAACCTGGATTTCTGTCTGTGTCGGTGCAGGTGGAAGTTTGCCTTGAAGCAAAGTAACTTTCATTTTCTTTGTTTAGCTTCCACAGGTTCTTGTCCTGCTCTATTCACCGTTTGTGCCATCAGGGGGTTTATACGAACTTGCATAATGTACTGTGTGTCTGCTCTAATCCATAAAAAAACACGGAGAAGGAGGTCATCAGAGGTTCATAGATTAAAGGCCTCCATTATAATCCAAATATCAACAGTCCTAATACATAAAGCTGATACAACCGAAAAACAGATGTAATTTATGGGGAGCGGTTTGCTTTTTGTCTTTGTAAATTTTCATCCATGGTGGAAAGCTATCATAATAAAAGGGTTTATGCTGTGTAATCTGGCTAAATTATCATCTGTGCGTTCATCTGAGTGCTCCCCTTTCTCGCCACAGATCTCAGAAGTTACCCAGGTGATTAAAATGTCAGATGACAGACAGTGAAAACTAAAGAAAGGGACAGTGAAGCTAAAGTTTTGATAAAATGAAGTCAACCATTTGGAGATAAAGAGCTGCCTCTTTCCTGAACCTCGGGATGAGACAGAAAGTGCGCATAGGAGATAACACAAAAGGTTAAAGACTCGGTTAAAATAACTCTGCGACTCTATATTCTGAGAGTGCGTAAGGCTATTCTGAATCAGTTTTACCCAATAGGATTAAGTTTTGTTGCCTGACGAGTTATTCTGGATTCTTCTAGCAAATGACAGACTTTATTTTTACATCTTAGGCACTTAACTGCCCAGTGAAGATCAAGTCTTATTCCTTTGCAGCATTTGATTGAAAATAATTCCATCACATCTTAAATTAATAGTGTTTAATGTCATTGGTTGGTTTAGCTGGTTTAGCTCATGCATTTTGTTTTTGTTTTTTGTTTTCTTTTTGTGTTAAGCCTTTTCCCCTACTATTCCCCTACTAACAAAGAAATCGTTCGATCACTCCACGCCTGAATCCTGACTGAGACCCTGCATCTGCAGGAGTAAGAAAAAAAAGGAAGAAATTAAAAAGAACAAACCACTGTAAATCGTGTGCGTGCATGCTGTTGAGTTGTGTGTGTGTGTGTGTGTGAGATTCACGCCGTGCTTACACGCAAATAATCTTGAGCACCCACGCGCTGTCATGCATAGAGAAGTTTCAGCTGCACAATAGCAGTGTGATGGGTGTGACTGTCTCTGGGATTAAAGTAGGAGAATAGATCCAGAAACAGACAGGTTCTACCGCCTGCTCGCCGAGACTCCTCCTTAACGCTGAGCGGGGGAAATCCTGACGCTCTTTAATGTCACGGTATCTGGAGCATTACAAGTAATCTTATTGTGTGTGATCTGATCTTAAATGTCAAGCCTTTCTTTTGAGGTTGTCAGCCTTGAGCCCCTTTTGTAAATGTGAACTAATGAAACACTTTTATTCCCCTACCTATTCCGACCCCCCCCTCGCCCTCCCAGGTTAATTGATTTGTTTGTGTATCAACTTTTTGTTTGGCAGACCATTTGAATGGACTGACGGATTTGCACACCAAATGTTGTCCCATTGCACTGTTTTGCATGCTGCGCGGCTGGCCCTTAACCTGGCACCACTTGTCATGAGAGCCCTTCTCCCTGCTCTACTGTTGGCTCACACTTACAAAGCCTTTATAGGCTAAACCACTGTGGAGAACAGGAATAAGCTACATGGAATTTAATGTGCTCAGCACTGCCAAACAACCCTATTCTTCGTAAAAAGCCAGATGCAGCAAGCTTATTGTTCTGTGTTAAATATGAAGGAAGTTTCCATTGACTCCTTACCTGATTCACAGATTCATTCTGTGTACAGGTGTCGGAACAAAACCTTTCTGAATAATGATTTTACACCCCGCACTGTAAATACAACTTAATGACCCCATTTATTATAGTTTTACAGTAGTAAGAGACTCAAACATCAACTGCTTTGATACACGCTTATATAAATATTTCTTTTGGAGTCACTCTTTTAATTTTTATCTCGCAATTGATCTCTTTTTGGCTACTTTCCATATGTTTTATTGGAGTGTGTCATTTTTTTTCTTTTTTTTGGGACATTTGTTCATATTTGCACATATTTCGATTTCTGCTCTGACGCTGCAAACTTTAGTGACTAGTTTCCAAATTTTTCCAGTAACAAGCCTTTATGTAAGAAACTACTTTGTTTCTACTCATGAAAGTGGTTTCCTTTTGCATTTTTCTTTGTGAAAGTCTGCAAAGTGCTCCAAAGAAAGGCAAGGAAGACATTTCTTTTATTACAAAACGGGATGTGTGTGGGTGAGGAAATCAAGTTGAGTTGTACTCATCATCCATGAAGGGTGATGTTGCTTTCTTTTCTGTGGTTACACAATATTTCTGTTAGAGCAACATCACTGCTGAATTAATCTAATCTAATCTAAGAGTAATTGTACCTGAGAAGCCGTGTACGGGGGACTGGATACACAGGATTGGCTGGCAGGGCAGCTACAGGATTCGGTTTATACACACATCAGTCCTGTAATCACAAATTTCACTGTAAATCTGAAACGAAATAAAAGGCACATAGAAGGTTTTCTTGGGTTTAATAGAAAAATGTGGAGAAAAAAAAGTAGAAAAATGTTGCTTTCTACAGTTTTGATTGTGCCTTGAGAACCATTGTTTGGCAGCTGCAGTGATCCTGTATTACTGTAGTTATATTTGTGTATTTGACTGATTTGCTCATTTGTACTAACTAATTTCAAACTACTCACATCAGCAGCAGAACACAAAGAGCTGACTGAAGCGACTCTGTGATTCACCTTGAGAAAACTAGCACTCAGTAAATAAAGTGATGACACTGTGGGATATGCTTTGGCAACACTACTTTTCTCCAACTGATCCTTATTAGCTTTATTTAACTTTGAATTAAGTCTCCCAAAATGGTACATAATGTTGTTAGCAGTGCCACTGTCTCTCCTCCTGTTTGATTCAAAATCCACCCCAAGATTGCCCCCTTAAAGCTGGAAGTCTGAAACTCTTTAGGAAAGATGTGGTATTTTACGGCTTCATTTTCTCACGTTTTTCACTCTAAATTTCAACGAGGAGTCCCGGGTGACAGACCTACTCGCCTCTGGAAGTCACTCCAGGGCCGGAAACAATCTCAGACCTGACAGCCGACTGTGGCGTCAGACCCTCAGAGACCCTCATGGTGTGACTAACAAATTTTCAATAACACACCCACGCACCTGCGTAAAATACTGTTGCTTGGTAGTACCTACATACTTCTTTTAGTCCCTGCCTCTTCTCTTCTTTCTCTGCTCCTGCCATAGCTACCTGACCTGTCTTACTACCTTGTTTGTCATCTGCAATCACTTGCTCTTTGAGCGGCTATGACAGACAGGGGTATTAGCTACCTCAGTCTAGTGTTGAGAGCTGGGCTTCCCTGCTGAATAGAGAAACTATGTATGAACACCACAGGAAAACATGTAGCGACACACAATGGCACACTCCCAGTAACAGCTGCTTCTCACAGTGTATGTGTGTGTGTTACTGCTCTGCAGATTTAACTCTTTTATTAGTTTTTGGCTTTTTATGTAAAAACTCCTTTATTTTTGTTAAGTGTTTGTCTCTTGTTAGTGTTATTTAAGTGCGTGATGAGGGACAGAAAATTAGAAAAGAGCAATCAGATCATCTGATATCTGACTTTTAATCAGATTATTAACACAAGTCAATTCATTCCTTAAATGCATTTACTGTGCGTTACTGTGTTTAACACACTATTGTGCTGGTATTTTAAAAGCTTATCGTGCTGTGGTTTAAAAAGTACAAAATTTCTCCTCAAACTGTAGTGGAAAACTGCACAGGAGTCAATATATACTCAAACACAACGATTACTGTATTATTTTTGACCACAGGTAAACACAGAGCGAGGAGGACAATGCCTTTGTGTTTGCATGGCACAGAAATACTAATCCTGAACTACTGTTACCTTCATTAGTTTCAAAGTAAAGAAAGCATGTTTTTCATTATATTTAACAATGTAGTGGAAGCAGTGATAGAAAACACTAAGGTACACTGAGACATTAATACCTAAGCGAACACTTAACACAAATTTATTGTTATTATTTGCTTATATTAAGATATGTCAGGGATTACATTTACACTGCTAGAAAGAGGACTTTCACTTGGCTGACCCACTTAAGATCAGATTGCTGAATTTTACAGCACCTTTTCATGTGCCTATAATACAATAAAACTGCTATCGGAGTAAATCGCTGTTGAATCAGTGCGTAGTAATGAGAATACTTCTTTGTTTGTTTTGTTTGTTTATGTCGATATTCAGTTGAATTTATAGGTTTATATGATCAAATTTCTTTGATAGTCACACAGTAGAGGGCCTTAATTTTAGGAAGCAAATATAATTTCTTTAACATGATTCTTAGTTGTTTTTAGCTACACATGACTAAAATTTAGCTTTTTTAAATGGCTTTATTACAAACACGTATGTAGTGCAGATGATGCACTTTAATTTCAGTGTATTTACTCTTAAACGGCTAAAGTCATCTCTATGGTATCGGGTTTTTTTTAAAGAAAGCAGTGACATTTATTAAATGTATATGTTTGAAAAACAAACGATGATTAATATGATTAAATTAAGTAAAGGGTGAAGTAAATGATATGAATTAAAACAGACTAACTATTAGAGACATCCAAATCAGTCACACAGCACGACAGCATGACAGTATAAAATATTAAATTTGTTTTCAGTGCACAGTTGTGTTAGACCGCATCAGTTTTATCTACGTGTACTTGATAAATTGGTCGCTCGTTTTGTTTGCCGTGTGTGGAAACCTCGAGATGTTGATTTAGCCGTGGGAGCAGACTGCTTCGTCCTGCGTGGTGTTGCTGGTGTCTCTGCACAGTAAGACTTGTTACAGATGAGCGTAGACAGCAGAACCGGCGTTAATGCCCCACAGCCTGTGGGTGGTAGCAGGATTTGATACTTGTTGTTCCCTCACCTTCACTGAATGTGAGGAACACGTCTGTGATTGGTGTGGGTTCTTTGTGGTCTGCTGCGGTTTGGGGTTGGCCAGAACAGAGATGCAGCCTGCCATTCATGCATTAAGAGCTGCGGCGGATTCAGGTGTCAAAAATGATGGAGTGGTTGGCTGTCCTGCCAGTTTAAGCTTGCCATGGCTGGCTAAGCGAGCGACTGACAGAGTGCGCAGCAACCCTTCTCTTTACACGCACACTAAATGAATCATTGATTCTGACTCGTGCAGACGGGCCTGTTCAGCTTGATTTTAAAAGAATAACTTTGTGAACTTTGATCAAAATAGCTTCTTTGATTAAAAACAACAAATCAAGGCAGATAAATGTATTGTAGTAGTAGAAGAAACAGCTGGGAAAGGTCTAAAAGCAGCTGTGGTCAAGGATCATTTGGATTTAAGCAGCTTGATCAGTTGTTAGAAATTTTCAGGAGCCTCTTAAGTGTGTCAGGGTCTGTAACACAGGACGACATCTGGAGACACGATGGCTGTGAAGGATTATTTCTATTCTTTTTTTTTCAAAATGAAGCTGTCGTTTTGGTGGTACAGCATCCAAGCAGGCCACCCACCATGAGCGAGGGTCTAAAGGAATGCTTTTTACTGGATTGCTTGCCCCCGGCCCCCCCCACCCCCTTACTCACTTTCCTCAGACCTTGAGTGTGTGTGTGTGTGTGTGTGTGTGTGGGCGTGAGACAGAAGCGTCATCACATATATTACCCGGACAAGACGAGTGCGTGCTCGCGTACTCTCTGTGTTTTTGTTTGTCTGGAGGTGGATTTTCCATGCGTACTGTGACCACCAGTGTTGTGGCTTCAGAGTGGCTTTGTTTTAATTTATTGACAGATTATTCAGGGAAATGGTAGAGAAAAGGATGGGAAGTTGTTTTTTTTTTAATTTTTAAAAAAATGTTTTTTTACACATGAGCAATTTAGACCGGAAATTATGTGGCAACAATTTTGATAATCTTTACCTTTGTTTATGGGGAAACTCCACAGAGGATAAAGAGAACCACTGCACAAGAACTAATTTCCTTAGTGGGCATTTGAGGATTGCTCTAAAAGTAAGTTAATCCCTATAGATCCCAGTATTTAAATGCCCTCTTTTACAGCATTAAAAAGCATGTTTGCAGCCTGGCACTGATTTTCTTTAATAATGACTTATTTTATAAGTCATCAGAGTTAGGTACATGGTTGCCTTTGACTTTGCTATGTTTTGACACAGACAGCTGTCTTGAAGGCCTCAGTAAATAAAGTAACTGAAATGGATTTCTCAGCCATGTTTGTGTTGTTGGAGCATTTTAAGCGTATTTTTATGGAGCGGTCTGACGACTACTATAGCTTACTCAGTGATAGAGCTCATTCAAGAACTTTGTGCTTTAGTTTCTTGTGAGTTTAATTCTAGTATTTTAGTAGTTTTAGTAGCACTAATTAGCAGATTGCACCTGCACAGATTATGATGACAGACAGTATAAAACACAGACCCAAACACCATCAGCAATGGTTTAGAAAGTCCCATTCTGAAGCTTTGATATGAGAGTTTCTACCATTGCAATCTTGATGCTTTGTTATTGGATGTGATTAGTGGCCCAGGTCTGACTGTGAAACCACATGCTCACTGGCTAACAACTTATGGTTATCAGCCCATTTATTCCTCCTTTCTGAAATGTAGCATGACCAAGATTAAGAAACTGGTCTTACATTAATATTTATCCAAATATGACCCAAAATGAGCAAATGAGCCCATAAACTCTTCAGGAAAATGTTTAAAGAAGTTGTGTCAGAACGCCACACTCCCATGCCTTTAAGTAAAAGTTTTGCATTTTGAAACGTGTTGGCTCCGGCACTGGAGCACAGGCAAACCTTCATTTCCAGTTTGCATCATTCTTTTTAAACTTGGTGCAGCACCTTTGTTGCAGTTAAAAATCCAACAATCTCCGGGAACCTCTGCCAGCCTATTAGGAAATATGCGATTCTCTAGCAACCAATTGTTGTGGCAGTGGTGGACAGCTCTTGAGCAGTGTGCGCATGAAGTCAGGTGAGAGACCTACACATGACCTCAAGTGGCTACTAAAAAATGCAGATTTACAGCACCTCTACGCTGGCTTCATTTTTCAGATGCAGAAAGCTTTTAGAATCTTTTATGCGGTTTATCTTTATGAATTGTGGTTTAGCTCCGTTTAGCTGATCACTTCATACTCTATTCAACAATGTAATATTGTAAAAAAACACAAACTCAATATTGCAACAAAAAACAAAAATAAGCAAAAAAAATCCCAACACAGCACTGAGTCCAAAACCAGCACATCGTATCACATCCATCTTTTATATACAGTCTACTTTTGAGGACATGTCAAATCAGAATGTGTGTTTAATCTTTTTGCACTGGTGCTGGTAGAATATGTTTTTCAGCTGTAGGTTCAGCAGTTGGTCTCCAGGCAGTTGGGTTTCTTTCTTTTTTTTAACCCTTTGACCTTTTGACCTCCTCCTATTTCTGAAATCAATCGACTGCCCTTGGCTTTCAGCTTCTCACGTGGGAATGTTTGCCATCTTCTCAAATTGCAAACTAAATATGTTATAATAACAGATTCCGTGACTTAAGAAAATAAATAAATAAATAAATACAGAGAGAGAGAAAGAAAAAAGAAGGAAATTTGTTAGATCAATCAATAATGAAAAACAGTTATTAAGCAAACCTCGCTCAGCTGTCTTACAAAGTACATCCTGTCCAGACGTCCACTTCAGTATTAAAGAGAGCTGTGTTTTTGATGTTAAACTGATTAAAGATAGAGTGGACGTTTCTGGCGCAACTTCTTCTTCTACCGTTCTTCTCCATACACCATCTGAAGAGGCCCAAGCTCCAGCAACATCTGCAGTATAAAGAACTATTTTATTATGTGACCCCTGTGTTCAGTCTCATCAGCAGAATGCAGTCAACTTAATTGTTTCATAATTCAGATGGACCCAAAACATACAGCCCAGGCACCCCAGGAGTTTATTATATATATATAAAGCAAAGAAGTGGAATATTCTTGAACAGCCAAGTCAGTCACCTGATCTTAGAGCATTTAAGCATGCATTTCATTGTTTGAAGACTAAACTTTGGACAGAAAGCCCACAAACAAACCGCAACTGGAAGCCGCTGCAGTTAAGGCCTGGCAGAGGATTACAAAGGAGGAAAGCCAGCATCTGGTGATGTCCATGAGTTCAAGACTTCAGGTATTAGGTATTGTCTAATTACTTTTGAGTCCCTGAAGGGATTGTGTTAAAAAATGCTTTTGTTCCTTGTTTTGTTTTTTGTTTTTTCTTCAACCCGGTGAATTAAAGCTGCACTTCAGCTGCATGTTGATGCATTTCAAGTTCATTGTGGTAATGTACAGAACCAAAATTTGGATAGTTGTCCCTGTCCAAATATTTATACACCTAACTGTAACTAAGGTAAAGTAAACAGTAGCATTGTTTTGGTACAAGGTGAAATTGCTGAAGCATCTGGATGTAGTGGCCCGCTAGTGTTAGTCACTTTGATCTTATCTTCTGCAGATATCTCAGGGTCACCAGTATTTTGGCGCTTACAGCAAAGTTTAGTCTTCACCTACAGAAAGCTTCCAGTGACACTGCGTGCCATCCTAAATCAAGGGCCTCATCAACTAGATCTTGGTATTTTACTTTCTTCAGTTCATGGGAAATGGCTGGTCTGTCCTTCCAGGCCTAGTTGGAAATTTGGTGCTTTTTAGTTTTGAATGCTGGGATCTGGTGCTTATTAAACTACAGATTATAATAATGATTATAAATTATAATAATCCTGGTTGGCAGGTTATATTCGCTTCTTTGCCACATTGTTATCATACATATGAAATGGAGCTAATAAGAATACTTTCAGAAAGTTGAATGGATTGAAGAGTTGCTTTAAATGTATGATATGCTGAATATGTTTCATGGAAAGGAACTCATGCTGTTGCATAAATGTCACAAGCATGCCATAAACCTAAATTATAAGGTAGTACAAATAAACATCATACCACTCTGTCCCTTTCTTTTTTTTGGTTTTAAACTTCAGATATAAAATAACAAATACAACTGAACCAGATAGCAAGCTTCAGTTCCCCTCTAAGAAACTTTCCTCACAGAGCACCTTAGGTTTATCACCACTAGAGGATGCTTTGCTTCTAGTGAGTCTGACAGTCCAGCGGAGTCAGTGGGAGTCAGACAGATAACTGGCAAGGTTCAATATTTAAGAGGATACGCCCTGTATCCACAATATCCAACTGTACTCATACGACAATGCTCATTACTGTATGTTTTGGTTTGTGTATTGTGGAATTATCTGTCCTGCACAATGTCAAACAAAGAAAAGGCTGTGTCTATATTTGCTGTGATCAGCAGAGCGACAGGCCACAGGGTGTGTGACACTGAAAACGACATGCACTAATGCTGCTCAAAAGACAGCTGACAGGAAACAGTACTGTACTGTAGGTGTCCCTGAAGCGAGTCCAGCAGACCAGTGTGTGTTAATATATGCATGCATGTCGAGGTGTAGAGGTAAAGTTGTGTGCTTGAAAAGAGGGTGTAGCCAAAGTGACTCATGGTAAGAGACAACAGTTGAATACCTAAAGTTTTTACTGGAGTTATCTGGTGTGTAGTTATAACCTGAGACAACCTATCTGATTGTTTTGCATATTCAGCTTCCTTCTTTCACACGTGGAGCAGGCAGCAGAACCAGATCGTCCCAATAAATAAAAAATATGCTGTAACTTGCTTCCCTGTTCACAGAAATAAACAGAAAAAATGCTTTCTCCCAGCAGATGACCCTAAATCACCATTGAGGGTCATTTTTCAGGTAACAGCGCCAGCTTTCTATATCTGGTATCTGTTTTCATGTGTAAGTAAAATGAAGGTTTTGGATTGTTAACGAAAACTGAATAAAGAATAAATAAACCAGAGGACAGTGCCTTCAGCTTTAGCAAGTACAGACAGACATCTAATACAGTCTGAGGAAATGAAGATAATAGTCTGACAAGCAGTTAATGAAGGATATGGTTTCAGTCACTGTGCAGTGGTAATTTCCTGAAACATTATACAAACAGTGAATCTGAACATAGAAAGAACTTTAAAGTTTGAAAACTTTTGGTAATTTCTCAAAAAATAAACACAAATAAGCACATGTTGAAGTGGAGACAGGTACTGGTTATATGTGTCGTTCATTCTTACAAAGATATCAGTCATCAGAGGGTAACTAAATTGCCCTCCATCTACCACAAAGTTTGCTTTTATGCAGCACATCAAAGTTTATTCTGTAGAAACAGCTTCAAAGCAGACAGAACACTAAACCACAACACACATTGATGGTGATTAAAAAATCCCACAAATTGCATATTTTGTTTGATGTGATTATTTTGGCTCATGTTAATGCAGAGAAAATGTTTTTTGTTGTGGCACTGATGAGATTGAAGAAGATAAAATATTTGTTTCCTGTGAAGAAAATCTGCTTTTTCCTCCAGTTTTGACAAATCACGTTCTGTCTTTGAAGCTCTGCAGCAAAAATCACGTGAATGCTATAAAGGAACATTCAGCACTAACATCAGCACTTACAATATATCAGCATGACAATAATACTAATAAAATGGTAACAGCTCCTTTCTTTGTAGTTGATCTGCTGGTGTTTTTTTATGGAGTTGCACATCTGGTATCTCATTTGTGTTTCTGTTACTCAATTTTCTACAATTTTTATTTGTTCAGTGTCATAATACATGATAGATTGAGGCCTTACAAACCTAAAAGCCTGTGCAAAATGTGCTTAAACAAGTACTCGGTGGTCTCCGTCGAAGAAATCTTTACACCAGACGCTTTATTAGGTGCACCTTTGCTAGTACTGGGTCGGACCCCCTTTTGCCTGCAGAGCTGAATTAACTTAATTCTTCATGGCAAAAACTCAACAACAGAGTAAACCCCAACAATCACATGATTGCCTATATGAGCAAGAACTTCGGTGACTATGGGCAGTGGCGGTCCTAGCCAGTTTGGCGCCCTGGGCGAACACTCCCTCTGCCCCCCCCCACACACACACACACAAAACATATTAAGGATTGTACATTAACATAAAATTGTTGTACACACACACATGAAGAGAGAGTATGCATAGTATGCAAACGGCTACCAAACAGCCATCATAATTCGTCATACAATGAGAACAGTACGAATCAACAACTGACAATGACTAATTAATGTTAAAATATGTAACATAATGTATTGTTTGGAGTTTAGTCTGTTCCTGTTGCTATTTTTACCATTTATTCTGTAACTCACATTATTTCCTTAGGGATTAATAAAGTATTCTGATTCTGATTGTTTCAGGATGACCTGCCATTATCCAATGACACATCTGCTTACCTGCATCTTTTTCTCGTTTCTCCTCCTCTTTTTTTCTCTTTTTCTAAACTGAGGACCTGATGGCTTTGAACTTTCCTTGTCCATCTTCCATTGGTTTTAATTTTGCACTCCAGTATGAACACCCATCTCAACCCAAGGATCACCACAACATGATCTAACACACCTACACCTTAGTTCACAGATTCACTTTGTCTAGGGTGCATTTCTGAGATTTCAAACAACCCAGGATTCAAATCATGAATACATAATGGGCTTGGATTTACAACATTATAAATGAAATGTGCTCTATTAGGAAGCAGCAAGCCCCCCCTCCCCTTTCGACGGCTTGTGTGTGAGACTTTAAATCATCAAACTGTAAATTTTAAATTGTTATTGATCCCTTTACCCCTGGTCCTAAAGTGTATATTTATTTTCTTACTCTTCTTATATATATTTTTTGTTTGCTTGCACTGCTGTAACTGGAGCCTTGTCGTCTCGTCTCTCTATATCAGGGGTCCCCAATCCCAGTCCACGAGGGCCGGTGTCCCTGCAGGGTTTAGATCTCAGCCTGGGTCAACACACCTGAATCACATGATTAGTTCATTACCAGGCCTCTGGAGAACTGAAGACATGTTGAGAAGGTAATTTATCCATTTAAATCAGCTGTGATGGATCACAGCGGTTTTAGATACGTGTCGCCCGTATCTAAAACCGCTACTGACTATGGGAAAGAAAACCTCTTTTTAACAGGAAGAAACCGGCTCAAGGAAGGGCAGCCATCTTTGAGTTCACTGTCATGTTCAGGACACCAGTTTGAAATGATTGGGCTTTGTGATATGGTCTGCTATCTTGCTCGATTTAATGATAATGACACCCATTAGAAGACTGGCATGGTCAGCAAAAACAGCCAGGTTGGCCTTTGGAGGATGTTCAGTTGGTACAAACGGGCTCAAAGTGTGCTGAGAAAATGCCCCCCATCATCACATCACCAGCAGCCCGAAGCACTGATCCATGCTGTCATGTTGTTTGCATCAGACCAGAGAGTTTTTTTTACCCAATCTTCTGTTGTCAGTTTTGGGGGATCCCACGTGAACTGTACCCTCAGTTTCCTCTTCTTAGTTGACAGGAGTAGCAACCTGTGTGATCCTCTGCTGCTGTAGCCCATCTGCTTCAAGAATCAGCTTGGTATGCATTCAGAGATGCTCTTCTGCATACCTGGCTTGAGTTCCTGTCAACTCGAAGCAGTCTGGCCTTTCTTCATCAACAAAGATTTTTAACCCAGAACACTGCAGCAGCTGAAGTCACTTAAATCCCCTTTCTTGATCCTCAGTTTGAATTTCAGCAGGTCATCTTGACCATGTTTACATGCATTGGATTGCTTGCTTGTGATTGGCTGATTAGGTATTTGCTTTAATGAATAAACAGTTGTAGTTCTAGTGTGTGCTCCAGTAATGCTTACATTACTGTGTATGTAAGCATTTGAAATGGTAAATGGACTAAGTGCTATTTCTAACCACTTAATATACTGCTGGCTTTTTAATGTGTAATATTGTATAATTTACACTCCAGTTATGTGTTTTTAATAGGTAAAAAACTGAAATAAATTAAATAAATTTATTTATATCCACTTAAATTACAGGAGAAAAGCATTATTACGAGAGTGCGATGTTGAAGTATTTAGTTAAGTTGAAAGCTTGAACAAATTTACTTACTTTCCAGTACTGCTGATAGCGGCTGCTCTACAACATAATTCCTTGTTTGTATGGGTTAAAAAAGTTTGCTTTGTATATCCCAGCTTACACATGCTTGCAGTGTGTTTAATATCTTTTGGAGCCTTTAAGATGCTTGAAGCTGCAGTCATGCTTTTGATGACCTTACACCAACAGGGTTATTTAAATATTTCAGCCGTCTTGAAAACACAAAAGAAGATTCTCATACCTGACCCATTTCACCCCCCGCTTCTCACAGCGCATCATGAAAGAATCCAGCAGGAAAATGAATAATGCATCAACCTTCTTGTATTTGCAGAGCTAAGTTGCCACCCCGCTTCCTTGTGTACTGACAATAACAGAGAGGTGTAGCGAGGTAAAATAGCTCGTGTTACATGAGCCCACACTGAGCTTAGGCTTAGTGTAGATGTGGACAAAAAGATTGTTTTGTGAAGGGAAAATCATCAGGCCAATAACCATTTCTTGGCATTTATTTGAATAAATTACACTGATTTGAACTGAATTACACATTTTTTTTCTTTACATCAAGCGTACAGTTTTAGAATCCAGTGCAGGAAAAAAACAAAACAAGAACAGAAGAAGAAAAAAAAAAACAGACCCCCCCCCCCCCAAAAAAAAAACCCAAAACAACAAAAAACAAAAAAACAATCCAAAGACAATCATGTGCAGCACATAATCCCTCCTGTCACATTGCTTCTGGGTTAGATACTATATATACATCTATAGAGTATGTGTATACTTCTGTCACAATTACAAAAATAAGATACGTTACTGTAGATGCACGACTACACACACACACACACGCACACACGAGGTGAAAACAAAACACAAAAAGCTGTACAGTCCTCATTGAGGGCAAAGATACACACGATTGTTAAAAACGTGAACGACAAAAAGAAGGAAGAATTTGTTACGTCTTAAAAAAAAAAAAGAATAAATACCTCTTTAAAACTGTATCGCTAGACTCCAGCCAACAAAATATACCATCTGTTAACATTGTGCTTCCCTTTGGAAGAAAAGAATACACTAAATATGGGTTATCGGCTGATTTTGCATCATTTATTGTAATTTTCCACACAAAGAAAAAAATAGTAAATGTTTATGTTTTACATTTATCCTGTGTCTCATAAAGATGTCTTACGCTGTTTCTTACTCTTAGTCCCCCCCGCCCCCAGTGCATGTTTCTCATACAAGCATAGATTAACTGAAATAAATAAATATAATTCAAGCAAACATTTTGTATGAGAAACGTGTGAAAGGTCCACTGTCATAAGCATAGTATGTCTTATAAGACGAATACGTTAAACATTCTTATAGGTTTTCTTTTCCATATAGATCTGCTGAACATAGTGAATTGGTCCATGTTTGTTTTAACGTTGAACACTGTCAGAGACAGTAGATGTTAAAACCTCAGCATCAGAGGTTCTCTGCAGCCCCATCCCTGTGCATTACTTGAAGAGTATGCAAACCCAAATAAACCGCCCGCCCCCAAAATACACGCGCAACATTTCTACAAGATGGGTGAAAATAAATAAATAATTGAATAAAAACAGTCAGTGCTGCTGCACAGGCTGTTCTGCAGAAAAGAAAACCTCAGTGATAAAACGTGCACTACAGCTCCCGACTGGGTCGATATGAGTTCTTGGTTATCGGTAGATCACCAAAAGATGGGGAAACGATCTCACATAATACTGCATACGAGCATATCGCAGGTTGGAAAAAATTGGACATCTACAACAACATCTAGTTTTTCTAAGCTCGGGCATGACGTGGAAAAGGGGGGAGAGGGGTATGGTTTATACGGTTGTATAACCGTGAAGAAAAAGCTATTTGTGTTTGCATAATTTTAACCGATATATAAAATTTCCACCAAGACAAAAAAAAAGAGGAACAAGCTATCATTGGACTCTTTCCTTAAAACACTCCTGCCTAGTATCATCAGTGGCTTACAGAAGCTAAACTACAGAACACTACTTGGACTAGTAAGGGATGCAGGAAGAAGAGCTACGCCTTCTTCAGCTGCACAATTATATGGTTTCCTCAAGTGTTAAGATTTATACATCATTATATCACAACACATCAACCATGTTTCACACTGCTGATAAAATACATGTCGGTGGACTGAGACCTGCGCACCGGAGTTTTTCTTTACATCACTTCAAAACAATTTAAACTTCACTGTTTTTAGAAAATCATGTCATCACTTCACTAATCACTGGCTCGGGTATGTGTCACATACTTAATAAAGCGTCACCTCCTAATAGAATACCAAAGAACTCCAGGTTGCAAGCTTAAACCTGTTCCCATCAAACAGACTTTCTGATACCTTCCTGCTGGAGTTTCATTTTCATTCAGGTTTTACAAGTAACTTTGGTATAACATATGACCAATATGTTACAACACATGCACAAAAAAAACCCATTAAAATACTGTGTTACTTGATGAATCTCTTTAGTTTTGTCTAAACTCATTTAAACTGATTCTTTTTAGGACATGACAGGAACATAGTTTCACCCAGAACTGTCAAAAGAGGCAACGACTGTCGAAAAAAGGAAAATTGAAAACAAAAATATTCAGTTAGTTAAACATTTTTTTTAAAAAACATGAAACCAGTTGAAAACATGCTGGAACTACAGATTATTTTGTAGTGGTAGTTTGAGGAAAAAAAGAGTTTCTATCTACTGCAAAGGTTTTCACGAAACACAGAGATACAGAGTGTGATTTTGCAAGCCTGCGCTGAGAAGCTTGTGACGGACTGACAGCCAACCTAAAGCGAGACAAAAGCTGGGATGGAAACGGATAAAATGACTACGGAAGCCTGAAGGTGACTCGTGGGATAAGGGGGAAACAAGACTATAAATGCTGTTTTCTTTTTTTCCCCTCCCCTCGCTTTCTTTAAGAGTGCTTCCTTTAAGTTATCATCACTCTCACTCACATCTTCATTGGTTATTGTTTCGTTGCCGTTTTGACTCCTTTAAAGTGGAGTGCAGGTGGATAAGTAGGAATGTTTAGGAAAAGGTTACTGGGAATACTTGGAGGAGGAACTGGAGGCCAGGATTTATCGTGTCGCAGCTTCGGACACTGCCGAGACATCCTAGTGGGGCAGCGGCACCAGGATATCCACGTAGTTGATGGGAAAGAAGCCCGAGTTGCCCTGCAGCATCCCCTCGTACCAGTTGTCATCAATCTTATTGGTAAGGGTGATGATATCGCCCTCCTTGAAGCCTAGCTCACCTTCGTTCTCAGGGTCAAAATCGTACAGCGCACGACAGCAGGGCTGGTCCATGGGGGCTGGAGAAGAGGAAGAGAGCGGTTCGGAGAGATAAACAAATAAAAGTAGAGTTAGGAGAGGCAGGCGAAGGAGATGAGACTCCACACATTGATTACAAGCAGAATAACCACAAGAAAAGCTTGTGAAAGGCTCACCTGGAGACCTGGCTAAAAGAGGGAAAGAGAGCAGGAGACAAAGCAAAAGAGACACAAAGCATCAGTAGCCGCGAATATAATTAGCGTTTCAAAGAGCAGTTTAATATTTTAGGAAATGTCCTTATGGCGTAGCGTTCAGAGTTGTTGTGTTATAGCCTGTGTGGCATTTCTTAACATCTGTTTTTGACCGTGTAACTGGCTCATCGTTTCCCTGTGCAGGTGCAACATACAAGTGAGTGTTATACAGCCTTGAGCCTCCAACCTCAGGGGGACAGTAATGAGCTCACTAAAATCTGACAACAGCACATTAAAAGAAGAGTTGGCCCACAGAGGGTTGGAAGAACGAAGCCAGGAAGTCCTTTTTATCTGCATTCTATTGCAAGGCCACCAGATGGCGATAGCTGTGGTTGCGAAAAGCCCTATTGAGGTTTATGGGAAAACAGGTTTCTGGCTTGACCTCTGTAAACACTTTCCTGATATATTTACACTCACCCCCCCCACCCCCTCTAAACGCCTTTGAAGCTTATGTCTTCTGTGTTGCGAGATGTGATGATTCATGTGTTATGTGCTGTTCTCAAACTGATCTCCCTGTTGGAGCTCAGTCTGGGGGGAGTTCTTTTTTTCTCCTCGTCTTTCCCATGTTGTGCATTTTCCATTGTTGTTCGGTTCCGGGTCGCTGGTCGTGCGCCTGACCGACCAGCTACCTAGCCTGACCTGTCTCCCCAATGTGATGTTTGTGTATTGTATGTATGGTCGGCAAGGTCAGTCTCTAGATTGCCCCTTGGGGATAAATAAAGTCTTCTGAATCTGAATACATCATTTGTTGAAGGTGTTATTATTTAATCTGTTTTATCTGGCTCTGAGCAGTTTACAAGGACCTCCAAAAAGTTAATATTAACTCTCGTAAAAGAATATTAGTGAGGTTTACAGGTGCCAGCAGGTGAAATTTGTTAAGATGAGCTGCTACCCAGGTCTGTCAGTTGGTTGGCTATAGCTTTATATTTAGTGTCCAGACAGGGATGTTCTTATGTAAGGCTAAGCAAATACTCAATCAAGAACATTTCCAAAAATGTCAGATTACTCTTTAAAGAAAAAAAGAGCTCAAAAAAAGAGAACAAACGGGGGTTAGCACTGCAATCAAACAAACAAAAACAAAAAAATTAATGAAAAAACAAGAATACACTTATTCAAAAGTCCATTTATGGAAGGATAAAAATAAGAGTGATAGCGAGATGTGGCATCTCTTCCCAAGTCACTCTTGCTCACCTGGAGATCTTGCTGCAAAGGAGAAAGAAAAAGAAGAAGGGTGTGCGATGAGAATTTTATCACTCAAATCTTCAGATGGAGAAATGATGAACTGATGGAATTACAGTGATCACAGCGATGACGAGTCAGTAGACAAGAGAGCAGGAAGAAAAACAACAATTTGAAAAGAGGTGGAAAGGCCATAGACTGTAGACAAAAGATGGACATAACCCCTTACAACATCAACCTCTGTGCAACATCTGTGTTTTGAAAAACATAACAAGCAAGAGAACCAGGACGCGATCCCAGTATACCCTGCTAGTGACTTTAAACTAAAGGCTTTGACTATAAAGCCATTAGAAAAATGGTTGAAGTGAGAAATACATTTTACAAAACTGGGCTCCTTTTAGCAAACCGAAGAGTTGCCCCCTGCTGGCCATTAGAGGGAAAGAAATGCAAGTATGAAACCCTAAAACTGTGTCCATCTTTTATCTACAGGCTATGAGAGAAGCAGACAGACAAAGAAAGAGTGGGGGAAATAAAATAAGTCAGAAAATTCACAAAAGAACGAAACAGACACAGCAAATGCTCGTCTGTCGATGCGGTTCTTTAAGTCATTGTTGAGAAATCTTTGTTAGGCAAGTGGACGGCACGTGATTTTCTGCTGTTTGTTTCATCCACTTAAAACTGACAAGTTTCTCCCACACAAAAAAATATTAATTAAAAACAAAAGATGTATAACAAAGCAAAAAAAGAAGAAGAGATACTGTGGTATCTCTCCTGGATTCACTGTTGTCTCACCTGGAGACCTTGCTGCAGAGATGGAAAAGGGAAACAACATAAGGAAGGGGTGCAGGAAATAAGAAGTAGTAGTTCTGAGTTTCCAGTGTAAATGAAGACGGGTGATGATGAACTGATGATCACACAAAGGTAGAAAAAAAAGCACAAGTTTAACCTGGCTCACCTGGAGACCTCGAACCTACAAGAATTTAAAAAAAAAAATCATAATGGGAAAGAGAAGAGTGCAGAGTTGGATTCATTGGTTCTCATTTGTTGATGAATATTCTGATCAGTTCATGTTAAAAACTGTAAATAAACAGTAGGGGAAAAGATAAAATTAGGAAACCAAAAGATGCACTGTAAATTCTCAAATATATTTCACTTCCTTTATTGGCTGCTGCCATTTAAAAGCAAAAAAAATATCATATAGTTCTTCTGCTGTTTGAACTGCTGGTTTAAATAGTTACAAAATATGGAACTGTTTGTGTATTGTGCATATTTTCTTTTATCTTGATAGCAGATCTACTCCATTTTTCATGCGTTCTTTGATGTTGTTACTGTGCCTCTTTGCTGTTAAAAGCAGAATCCTGCGTATATTATATTTCATAGTAAATAGCTTAAATGGGAGCGATGAAGATGTATTCTTTTCCGGGAGCCTTTTATTGTGAAATATATCGAGCAGAGCGTTACTGCAAGCAGGTCATAAAGTCAAGCTCTGCCCACAATCCAAGAACAGTTCCTGTCTGACTTATCAATTTCATAATTCTTGACACTGATGTCTGGTTTGATCTGTACCCTGGGGATGAAGGCCTGCTGTTGCTCTCCCTCCTTTGAATTTCCATGTATGCGCACGAAAGGGCAGAGACATTTGCTCTCCACACACCCCAGGCTTTTTTACACACATGCATGTGAAAGGGCAGGTGGGTGCCAATATAGAGCGATGCTGCCAAGTACATTTAAGGGTCTACAATCAGACCTGACTGCAGCAAAAAGAACGTTTGCACAGGACTCTGTGCAGAGATACAGTGCAGACATACTGCTTCCATAGGAATTAGGAGGATAAGTAGCAGTCAGACGCTAATCAAATGTACTTCCTTAACCGATCGTCACCAAGTGGGACCACCACCACTATAAAAGCAGAAGTTCTGGCAGTTTGCTGATCTGGAGCATTTGGGTGTTTGTTAACACAATGCCACAATCTTTCCAGGAGTGGACATCCCAGAGAATTCATGCCGATGCTCAGAGAAACTGCAAAAACCCCAAGAGCTACATCTCAGACTCTGCAGGCCCCAAAACTGAACAACTGAAGACTGGACTAAAGTCTGGCTTGCTTGTAAGGGTTTCCAGAAGAAAGGAAAAAAAATAGCGGCATAGTGTTGCAATGGCCCAGTCCAGACCTGAACCTGACTGAAATGCTGTTGTGGGACTTTCAGAGAGCTGTGAATAAAGGTGGGTTGATGATGTATATAGTTTTTTGCTTATGATGCTGCAGTCCTGTGAAACTCTGTTTTCCACATGATTGTAAGTGGCCTAAAATTTGAACAAAGTCAAATATTCATCAGCGAAAGGTATGAGTAAGGTTTTATCAGTTAATCTGTTACATCTGTGTTAGTGTTGTTTTTTATTTGAGAATTTATAGTGAAAATGAAAAACGGAGAAAGGTTAAATGAAGGGAAAAAAATAAGTTTTGAAAGTAGCCCAGAAACTATCCTTGAAAACAAAATTAGACTCACGAGATTCTCAAAATTGAGATGAAAGTATACATATAGTACAAGGACTAGTTTCTGGGCATCTTCCTGAACAGTAAGTTTGTATTCTAGTTCTCACCTGGAGAGCGAGCACTGTGGACACCTCCATTTTGGCTCAAATTGATGGAGAAGTCCATAGATGTGCGCGGTTTTGGGACAAACTCTTTCCTTGGTTTGGTGGAAGTATCCTTTATCCTAGAAAAAGCCAAATAATCCCTCAGAGATTCTGTTTCTCTGGCTTTGCTGCATCACTAAATAACACTTCAAACATGTAAATCATGAGAAGACCCAGCGGGAAAGTGAAATGTCAGTACTGACCGTTCATCGATCTTACTGGTCAGCTGTGTGAGGATCTCGGCAGCTCGGGTGTGATACTCCACCTGAGCGTGAACCAATGCAGCCAGCTGGCTCACCTGTTCAATCTGTTGATGCACAGAGAAGAAGCACAAGATCTGCTACACATCCATACAACAGGCTGATGTGTTTCTACTTTAAACCTTTATCACCAAAGTTTCATACAAATCCAATGAACTTATTTTGTATTTTTGACTGTAAAACTCATCTTTCAGGAATCTTTTTATATTTTTTCTTTAGGCCAAAACGATTGAGGACTTAATGTGAAGCCCACCAGGTAAAATCTAAAATCTAACCGGGATTCACTCTCAGACATGTTCAGAGGTTCACATATGTCATGTGTGCTGATGAATTTGGGGAAGTGCATAGTGCTTACATCACTCTCCAACAGGTGGAACATGCTCTGCTCAGCGACCTCCTTGGAATCATCGAATTTCTCAAGCGCTTGTTTGAGTTCGTCATCCGTCAATTTGCCCTGACGTTTCTTTTTATAATCAAAGTCTAGACGTCGACCTTCCAGTTTCTTCAGGTGGTGCTGAAACGAGAAAAACCAGACAGGTGATATGAATTCCCGACCCAGAGATGATTTTCATTAGTCCCCACCCCCACCATGCCGCAGTGTCAGAGTACCTGGATCTCCCTGAGATCTTTGTCGTGAAGGTTCTGCAGAGGATCCACAAAGTTCTGCTTCACCTCCATGTCCAGAGCATCCTTAACCTCTCCAAGCTCACGCATGGCTTCTCCAACATCAATCAGCGCAAGACCTACAAAAACAACACACATTTTGTATTTAGTCGCCACATAACATGTGAACACGTGTTTTGATTTCAGTGTATGATGCAGAAAAATGTGGGGATTTTAAGTGTAACTCTCTCGTTAGAGCCTACAGCAGATTTTCAAAACAGGTGCTTCTCTTTGAAAAACATCTTAATGTTCAGTCATGAAAAAGGCACTCTGCTGTGGATCTTGGCTGGAAAACAGACTCATACATTTTTCATGATATTTCTTTCCTGCGTACTTGAAGGAATAAAATCGTTCTGCTTTGTTCTTGCAGAGTCTGTAAGAAAAGTGTTTGTCAGACTTTCTGTGACCAGCTTTTAATGTGCTGCAGCTCACCAAAGTTTGACTCCTCTCCGAGCTCCCTGCCAAACTTCTGCATGGCCTCCCCCAGGATGACCTCAGTCTGGGTATAGCCCGGCCCCTTCTCTTGGCCTCGGATGCGTGACATGGAGTTCATCATGCTCATCTTTGCTCTTGTGGCTAAAGAGACAGAAAACTAATGAAATCCAATGCTTCTGGGATTCACGTTTGAAGGAATTAAATCTGCAGTCATGATCCACAAGCCTAAAATGTAATTAAAATGGCTAAAATGAGTTTATTGTTTACAGGAAGTTTAATTTGCAGATTAATGTTGCAAAATACAAGAAGAAATTAAGGCTAATAAGCATTTTGGATTAACCATTAGTGAATGAAATAACACTGGAAAAGTGGTAACACAGGTAAAGGTCAGCCAGCAACACCAAAAACCAATCCTGAAGTTTGTGGGATAACCATCATGTTACCTGGGTTAGGCTGCAGATACTCAGTGGTCTTTGTGATGATGTCCATCACCGCTCGAGCTGTGGTGTCCACCCTCTGCACACCACAACGTGGAAGGAGATACACAAGGCAAAGAAAGAAATTACAGGTAAGAAATGACAAGCTGCAACAACATTATTACACGAGGATATCAGATAGCTCACATCGCAAACAAGTACTAACACACATCCATGCTCTGCTCATAGGTGTAACATGGAGCTGTAAAGTGGGTGCAACATCCCAAAGGTATTAGACCTTTTCAAGCACACTTCTCTTGCAGCTTTTTAGTTTAAATTCAGCGTTGGTGCAAATATGTGTGAAACATGTCTCCACAACTTTAGAGTTTTTACAGTAACGTCAGCGTACGAAAACGAAATCAGTGGATTCTTGACCAACGTTCTCTTTAAATGGTCCATGTTAGTCCAACAAAGTTTTGATAATAAGTGCAATAATTTCTGGAAATTATTGAACAACAAGGTGATAATGTGAACGTGTGAGTGCAGTCGTGCCTTTTCCATTTCAGTGAAGTCATCATCAAGCTTTGTTCCTTCTGCTCCTCCGACCTTCTCGCTCACTCTCTGCAAAACAAACAAACCAAAAAAAAAAAAAAGAATTATCAGGCCGGCAAATCATGAAAAGGTGAAATGCTGCAAGTGCAAGAGGTCGAAGAAATTTCTGTGATTCTCAGTGATGACGTTAAATAACTGAATCTGAACAATATGAAAAAAGCCCTGAGCAAAGTACAGGCACAGATAATAAAAGGTTTCTCATAAGTGCAAGCTTAAAATGAAGATTCATCATTTTATTTTGTTTTTATTTTGACTCTGATTAATAATTGAGATTGCACTCTTATTGCTAATATGAGACAATGACAAAAGAGGAAAATTTGTCCGCAGTGGGTGACACGGTCGTCCCTTTTTCATCTTGTTCTGCATCTGTTTCAGTAGATGACTTCGTTCTGCCACTCTCAGCAGCTGGAGCATCCTGTATGTGGATATAAGCTCTTCAAACATTTTGATTTCTTTGCTAGCCCATGCTAAACAGATCCAGCCCTCTGACCCTCCTCAGGTGGAAATGACACGAAATCTAAACACAAGTTGTCACCCTGAAGACATAAAACAGGGTGTCAACGATGAGTGCAATATCAGTCTCAGTGATCATCAGTGAAATGAATCTGGTATTCCAGAGACTGCTGCCAAACAGCAATATAACTTGCAGCAAGATACAATGCATTTATTCCTGATATTTCAAGACGCAAAGTGTTCTTCATGAAAAAAAAGAAGAAGCAAATTAGCTAAATTTGAGGGAAAACATCTTTTGGGTTATATCGGAGTCCCCCAGGTAAACTCATACCCGTGGATAGTTTAGAGCATGTAAAAGCCTTCAAGTCTGATTAGAATAAAAAGGCTTCTGGTTAGCTCCTGCTTTTAAAGTTCAGGTTTAGTGTTGACGAAATTCACCATCATGTCTCATTATGTCTGCTGATAGAGATAAAATAAGTACGGGTGCCCAACAAGCTGCAAGCGTTTGCATTTATAGCCTCAGACATGGCACGAGCTATAAATACAGAAATAACTCCCGTCCCCTCGCTCTAACATTTCCAGCTCTGCCACCATCGGGACCGATCTGTGATGCGTCCGGGCGCCTTGAGGGGGCAGCAGTCTGACACAACGAGGCCAGACACAGCCCTCAGAGGATGGACTGAGGGAGGAAAAATGCTTTCAGGGAATGTCATGAAAGCTAAGGTCAGTCGATGAAATCTTTCCTTGAGCGGGAACAACGCTGTACCCCACCACGCTTGCGTATCCTGTGCTGATCACATCTTTAGTGATGTGGACTGCGAGGAGCTGAATTATCTCTTATTATGCGAGCAAAAGTGAGACCTGTTTTTCCCTGCTGGTGGTGGGGAGTGATGCAGAGGGATGATCTGTGACAGACAGAGCCGGCAGGTTTATAAGGCTAAGCCTGTGGCAGCAGTTTATGCAGTGTAAGACTTTCTGAAGATTGGTGCTTTATGAGTCATCGTAGCAAAGTCTTTTATGATCTCACTAGTGAAAGAGCTCAATATTCTGACAGCTACATACACACACAGACGCATATGAAATCCAGCAGCCAGATACATTTCCTGTCATTAATTTTCCCTCAGCATGAAATTCTCCTTCAGCTGGTGACAGGTACCTGCCCATGCCTGGCTTATCAGGTGTGTGTAACTTCCTGTTCTTAATCACGCAACAAATTCTTTCTCCTGCCAGACCTCAGGATCAAAGACTGAAAGGGATCAGGAACAAAACAATCCAATAAAATGGATGAGTGTGTTTTTCAAATGTGGGGAAAAAAAGAAGCTGGAGTAATTTATATGTGGTTCGTGCATTCGCTCATGAGTCACAGCTGTAGTGGCACTGCTGCCGATCAAACAGGCCGGCTAATTACATCCGGAACTACTTTACACCTGGGGTGTTATATATAGGCAAGTGCATGTGATTGCTGCGCGTTCCCAGACGCACGAATGCAGCGAGCTGACCGATTACAAAAGGAAAACAAAGACAGGCCGTGTTTTATGTAGAATTATTTAAAAAAATACGAGCCCACATCTACATGTGCTTGACTCTGAGCACATGCTGACGTGTCTCAGCTGATAAAACTGACAAAGATTGGGACAAAATCAAAGAGTTTTCTTTTTCATTTTTAATCAAGATCTAGTTGGTGTGTCAGCTCAAAAATAATTAGCACAGAATAACAGCTGTGCATAATGGTCCAGTCACAGGTTTGGTGCCTCTACAGGATTTTGCCCATTATTCTTTCACCACAGAGAGAATTAGATGATTATTACTCTTCCCATCCGCCCCAGGTTTGGCATGAGCGAGGAAAGTTTTGCTGGGTTTTCCATAATCTTGCATTTACAGGCTGAAATGTCTCTTTCGCGTTTCTCACCTGCTGTCTACAGAACTGACGCTCGATTTTTCACTACAATGCGGAGGGTGTTATTATGAACTGTAGCAAAACACTGCAAATTGTGGGAGATTAAGCAGAAAGCAGTATTCTGTTTAACACTCAGGATTCATACACAAGTAAAGACAGTGAATATAATAAACAGCTTTACACTATACAGCAAAGTATACATGCTCTCTTACACAACTGCTTTTCTGGATGCGGATGTGACCCATAAAGCTTAATAATGTACACAACTACAAGGAATGACTTGCAATGTAGAAGAGCCTTGTCACATTAAATATAAAACCTATATAATTCATTCACTTCAATTTGTTCCCATCAATTCAACATGAAAACTGTTATTTGTGTTGGTGTTAAAGAAAGAAATGTGCAGTGTCCTTTAAAAATCCCTTTAACCAGATCATCACCTGTAAAATTACGTGAGAATTTAAACACTATTTGCCCATCAGGACAGAACAAGCCTTGTGACTTTGGGTTGGGCAAACTAGATGTAATTTCAGCCCTATGTAATTTTCTCCCTATGAACCTGCATGTATCCAATAACTATTGACTTATTTGACTTAAAGATTAAGGGAGGCTAGAAAGTAAGAGCCAACAGAAATGGATGAATAACAACAAAGTGAAGCAGCGTCTGGGGATCTGCATGAGAAACTGACGGAATAAGAATGAGCTCTTGGTGGCTGTTTTGAGTAAGTGGAGCAGCGTTGCTGTGCTTGCTGCTGCCCAGTACAGCATTGGCTGCTGTCAGTGTACGATGAATCCCCCCCAGACACTTTGAAAGTGGAGAGCAAAGTCAGTCACTATTGTGCTTTGATGGCTGCAAGACGAGGAGACGGCACTTAAGTGCATTGATGGAGGGAAGATGTGCGCAAGCTTTCCCTCATGTTAGAGACTATATATAGAAAGTCACAGCCAGTCACGAGACAGGGAGTGAAGATTGATCCAGCTACTCCCAGTGACTTACTACACATTAAGTAAATGTGTCGCATGCCAACGACCTCACCTAATGGTCAGGAAACCGACAATCTAAAACCTCCCCGGGGTAAACGGCGATGTCACTTTCTTTTTATCCCTCCAATCAGTCACTCATCCAACAACTAACCCTACGCTTTTCCTCCACCCATCACTGTCTCTCAGCCCTCCTACTCTTCTCTTCCACCCTCCCTGCAGGGAAAGGAGACACCAAGGGGAACTGAGCAGCAGTGGTGGCAGTGTGACGTGACCCATTCACAGAACTGTAAAATGCACGGTTGGCTGCTGGGTAATAACAGTAGTGTCGTAGTAGGTGACACGCAACCTGTGACGTCAGAGAGACGCAGTGCTGATTTACGCAAGCACACGGACACGAGGCTGCTTTGTGGTCCCAACAGATGGAGAAGCAAAGCACAGATACAGTTTCCACTGCATATCTTTTGCCAGGTTTTTTTTTGTTTTACCACACTGCAGAGCCTTATTCTATAGACTACTTCAAATTTAAATAAATAAATAAATATACTGTACTGTGTGATAATTTTTGCCTTGACCCTGATTGAAAATAATCTATTAATATGCAAACAATGTTTCTTTTTCAACAATATGAGACACAAGCCGCCTCCAGCTTCAATGAAAAGTCATTTCTCAGTCTGCGTTTACTGTCTACATAGCACGTGATTAAGCTTCACATAGGACCATAAACATGTTTTAAAACATGACCTGAGATCCTGCTCATATATACACTCATTCAACTTCAAGATACAAGATGAGACCCAAAGACCTTGTGATTAGACCTAGAGACCTATTGGTGACCCCCTAGCGTGCCTGGTTGCTAGGGAAAAATGGGTATTACCTAATCAGTTGGTGAGATTGCAAAGAGGCTGCCGCACCAGAAACCTCCTTGTGTTTGCTTTGGTTTCCAGCAAATTTCTACACTTGCCAGTAGTTTGCATGGAAGATGCCGACTCGCTTTTTACTCTCCGAACTGCAGTGAAACTTGATAAAGTGTGACACAATCTGGAAACGGGGGGAGTTTAATTAAAAAATAAATGTTGTACTTTTAGAAATGCGCTGGTTGCAGCAGTAATAAACAACTTTCTGTGAGTCTTTTTTCCATGCCAACTACTGGAGACTGTGGCAACCTGCTAGTGCCAATCATAAGGAGGTTTTTCTGGGCAGCACTGTATCCAGTCAACTTCACACTAGCAGCTGCCAGTAACCACTCACCAACTGGTCACAGAATAAACACTTCTCCTTAGCAACTGGTGGTTAACAGGGGCACTGACCAGGAGCTTTAGCCAGCAACCTCCAGGAACCACTCGCACCCAGCTGAGGAATACTCATTTCCCCCCCATGATTGGTCTCCGGGCCTTTATGACTAAGGCCCTACGTATTTTTAACAGGTGATGGTAAAAACAAAGAAATAGATCTACCACAATTATCAATAAATTTCTTCCTGTTACTTAAAAAATGGCAGTATGGTTAAGCAGTAAAATAAACATCAGAATGATCAAACAAATGGAAAGGAGGTAAAATTTATGAAGACTGTCCAGTCGTGTCTGGCACAGTCTCAACACATTAACAAAATTATAATTACTATGCTAGCATGAATATGCTACATAAATTCGCTAACAAGCAGTAAAAAGCCTGTTTTGGTTTTTCAGGGCAGAACTGACACAACCTTGCAGTAATCACTCCAATAATTTCTTTTTGAGAGATTAAAATTATGACCTGATGATGCTCCAAAGGTCATTTGAACCTTACGACCTTTCACTTTGAACAGAAGATTTCTTTCTCATGGTGGTGTAGAGCAAAGATCAACGGATCAAAGTTACTAGGATTAATCTTCTAGGGACTGTCTGTCTGTACAAAATGTTATCCGCTCCATAATAGTTGGATTATTTAAAATTGGTGGAGTGACATCACAAAAGCAGCAGACCACACAGAACAAGAGGTAAAATAAAAAACACCGACTCCAACCAGAAAAAAAGATGCTCCCCCTCCATTTCTTTCTCCTCTGGCTGCCATCCACACAATGCAAATCAGACTAGATTAAATATGCTAAATAGGGAGAGAAAAGTAGCCCAGAGGTCTTGCCAAAGGCTCTTCTTCCCCTGTCTCAAGATCCGTTACGTCACCGCTACGGTCAGACAGCATGTCCTGACACGCTCCCATATGGATGTTTTAACAGTGCGTCTACGTTCTTAGAGACTTTGGCGGAAATAACAGGATTTAGTAAAGTAAAACCGAGCATGATGATGTAACGGGTCACCTTACTCATAAGATCGATTCAGTTCTCAGGTTCTAGATTTTACTCTGATGAAAAGTAATTAAGTAAATCCAATCATCGGGACCCACCGTCTCATGCTCTTTCTTTTGCTTTTGCATTTATGTGTTTTAAATTATGTTCATGCTAATCATCATTTTTACCAAATTACTTTCTTTTTAAAGTGTGATGTCTGTTTTTCATGCTGCAAGACAAATTACCGGTGCAAGGCGAATAAGATCCGCAGCTAAGATTGTGACAAGTCTTTTTGCACAAGCTAACCTGCCCTGTCAGTTAAGGTGTAATTTAAATTGAAGGTACAGATTTTAAAAGAAAAGGCAGGGATACGAGTGATATTGTCAGATGAGGAGGATTTTCTAGACAGACAGGGGCAATGACTTCACTTCACATCAGCAGTAAAAACATATTTAAAACCCTGCTCAGGTTTAAACGGAATTTATTCCAGTCACTGAAATATGAAATCTTAAAAGCTTCAGCTCAAAATCTTACATTCTACAACGTCTGTGTTTCAAACCGATTGTTTCAGTTCCTTTAGGCTCAAATCCAAGTGAGTTTCTGCCCTTTTCAGGAGCCAATTTCACAGATGCACCACCCCCTGAACTTTTTAAGACATTACCAGACAGAGCTGTATGTGAGGATACAAATGCCAGTTTGATTGGGCGTAAAGTGGACTTTACCCTCCCAGCTTCTAAAGTTCAAACTAACGGCCTTCTAGCAGTCACAGCGAGTGATCATATGTCTTTCCACCTGCACACTCTACCCATGTGTCACCTTTCACCTAACTAGAGTATTTCCAGAGATGAGAATGGATTCATCATGGAAAAACCGCTGTTAGCTTACAGATCATAAGAGGCAGCTCCTCTGATCGGCTGCTTTGATCTACAATCAAGCTAATGATTATGTTAGCCACATTAGCCATGCAATGCACTAACACTCACAATTATTTATGCCTTTTCTTTCTTGTGGGGACACTACCAAATAAATAAAAAAATAAGTAACAAGTAATAAGTAATAAGTAACATATTGGTTCTTCAGTTGCTATCTTATATCTTAAGTTTTCTCCTGCAGCTGTTATAAGGTGCCCGGGGTCACTATTCTGTGGTATTTGCAAGTGGTAGCTTATGAGATTTGTTATTATGGAGATTTTGCATTGAATGTATTGCAGTAGCCTATACTGCAGAGCATTTGCCACCAGAGGAAAGCATGTACTGAAGAAATTGGTAGATAAGCTCAGTGAGCTGTGAAATACGGCAACTGAATGGAACAAACTGGTATTCTGATTATAAACATTCTCTGTTTCCCACGTTATTCTATGCCCGCACGCACTTTATCTAACTTACTCTGTGAGTAAGGCCAATTTAGGCCTTACTCACAGAGGCCATTTTGAAATGTTTTGCTTGCAGCAAAGATGCAGTTGAAATGTTTTGCTTGCAGCAAAGATGCAGTTTTTCTTATAAGGTGAACGTTCTATTTCTACTTTACGTCGCACTCTTTCCACTACAGCGCGAGGATTAGCTGGTGAGCGTTTGTTATATTCAGTCACAAGGAGGTCTTGCCAGCGATCGGTGGTTGCCAGGAGTTTGCCAACTTTAAAATCCTTAATTAACCTAACTTGCACGTCTGGACTGTGGGAGGAAGCCAGAGTAGCTGGAGGAAAGGACATGCCAGCTCCACAGAGAAATGTCAAAACAAAACCCGGAGATTCACATGTTTGCGCTATTGGGCAACAATGCCAATGGCTGCACTGCCATGTTGCTGTGATGACAGCAACCCCCCCACCCAAAAAACAGTAAACTAGTAAAAAATAAAAATGTCTTGCATCCGTTTCAAAACACTAGTTTTAGAAATAACTATACAAATGTGCTGATATTCCCCTGTTGCAGGTATCATCGGCTCCTCCAGTATGGAAGAAGGTTGGGGTGTAGCAGATACCCAGTATGTCACCAATTTTAGCAGTGCTAGCACCGTCCGCCTTCTCTCCTGGCAGGTTAACGTCCTCTACTGTAACACAATCTGGAAAGCAGCTACTTTTAATGACAAATTATATCACATTACTTTATGCAAACTCTGACTTGTAAGACGAGTGCTAGTAGGATGTATGTTTTCTATCTTTTCAGCTAAACAAGCACAAGTGTTTCTCCCACACAGGCTCTCGCTGGGCTTGGCTACCTGGCCGGTGGCTTCAGCTTGGCTTTTAGTGAAGGATATGAGAGTTGTATTGATCCTGCAGTCAAGCTTGCAGCAAGAACCACAGCGCCTTTCTCCTGACTTTAAAAGGATTTATTCAACACCGTTGCCAGAATAAAACCTTTACCAGGTGCTGAATCTCACATTTATATATTTATTTGCCAACAATGATTCACCAGCAGGCCATCACTGCTTGCTTTTTGATTAAGAGACCTGCCCACAGGGATTACTAAAAACCCAGTAGGCAAATACAACAGGAGACTTTAAAGAGCAGGCTTTCACACCTGTGTAGGACAGGCTCAGTTAATACTCTTAAAAGGCTGCAATGAAACTGAGCTGACGCTGACACAGAAAGTGTCTGCTGTTGCTTTTAAAAGGAAGTCCAGGATTAGATTACTTCGCTAACTGCAGAGCACACTGTGATCAATTCTATATCATCATAGCTGCACCGGCGCAAACAGTCAGGCTGTTATTTTCATATTTCTACACATGCATTTGTGTTTTTATGATTCACAGTTTGGAAATCTGCTTCTGAGGTGGTTCAGCTTATTATATCAAAATATTACCATTAAGAAAAGTGCAGTTTAATACAGAAGACATTTAAAAACAAGTCAGTAGTCTTTTATATTTATTTTATCTTCTACCTTTCACTGTAAATGCTATAAATAGAAAGAGTGGGTGGAAATAAACATGGCTTTTTTTTGTTGTCTGCATGCTAAATACAAAGTTTTATATTAGTAAAGTAAAGACCCCCCCCCCAAACACCACCACCACTACCACCACCACCAAAGCAAAACTGAAGAGATCTTATGGAAGTCCTGAAAAACAACATCACAATTCAAAGCACTTTATGGGCAAGGACAATCCTATTAAGACTTATTTTGCTTCATTTATGTTTTAAAGGTATTTTAATTCTGCTTTTATAAAAAAACCTACAGAGCTAAATTCACTGTTACTGATGCTATGTTTCATATTTCAGTTATGTTTGTCAGCATGCTAATATTTACAAAGTGCCACTGAACCGAAAGCGCCGCTGAGGCACGAATGAATGTTACCTGATATCAGGTCTAAATTAAACAAACCAATAAATAGATTTAACATGGCTTACACAGCTATATGACTGCATGTAATAGGGGTGGGGGAAAAAATCGATACTGTGTAGTATCGTGATATTTTGTTTGCTAATAATGTATCGATACAGGGACAGCAGAAATCGATATTTTGTTACAAAAAAGGTTTGTTTTTTTCAAATGATTTCATGTATGGATACGATTACACAGAAACCCATGGGATAGACGGAGGTTTTTAATGCTGACATCCCACAAGCCTTGCAGAGATCATGGTTTAACATAAAAAGATATAAATTTAGATTTGATTTAAATGACCTATAGGTTCTCTTTGTCTATGATGCAGATCTACATTTGTACCTGCTTGTTAGACTAAATGAATGTAAATCCAAGTGCATCCATCCTCCTGTCCTCTTCATACTTGTATATTCAGTATTAAAACAGTGCTGTTAGCATTAGCATTAGTCACATGGCACATAATGTGAGGCACACAAGGAGCGTGCTGCTGATGCCACTCTCCTCCCCGCTGCCTCCCATGCCTCCCCCCCTCCTTTCCTGCTCACTATTCTAATCCAGGCTGGGCACACGGAGGCCCCTGCTTTAAATACACCCAGGGTGGAAGAGGGAGATTAAAAATGACAAGAGTGATTAGTGAAGCCATTAGCAGGACAGCCCCTGCTGCTGGACAATACACTTCCTGTCAGAATTAAAACATCCCTCCCCTCCTGATCCAGTTACCTGCCGCCGAGCTGTCCTTTTCCCACCATAGTGGGAGACATTTTTACAGAGTAAAAACAACACAGTCATCACACGACTCTTATTTTGTGTGTACAAAGGTTAAATTGGTACATTTATCACCTTTTTTCCCTCGTCCGTTACCTCCTTTTATGTTGTGAAAAACAGCACTGAGGTAAGGCTATGTTCAGGTCAGCTGAGAATACGACAGTGAACTGTCAAATCTTCACAAAATATTAAAAAGAAAAATGTTTTTAAAAAACTACATAAAAATGCCCAGGAGGTTTTTCTTTTTTTCTCTCACGTCCTTTTCTCTCTCGTGTTCTGCTTTTTCTCTCACCTCTAAATACCCTCAAGGCCTCAATGTTCTCATCGTCTTGCAACTCGTGCAACACCACGCTCCGAGTTTGGGCTCTGACTCACCAATTTGTCTGAATTCACCTTAACTGAAATCTGCAGTACGCTGCTAAACTTTGACCTCAGCTGACCAGGATCTCTAAGGACATAACACCAGGAAGCTGTGAGTGCGTAATGTCGCCCAATTTAGTAGACCTGTGCTGTCGTGGAATCAAGGAAAATCCCTCCGTTATTCTTAAATCGCAGTACTCAGAAACGACGTGTGGGTGGGCTAGCTGTTCCAGACACAGCCGTTTTAGGATGATAGTAATCCTGCTAAACATCAAGGACCTTGTGAGGTATTAGTGGGGACAAAATTCAGCAATACTGTTGGTTCTAATGATGACTACAATCTCACTCAACCTACCGGGACACAAAAGCAGGGCTCATGAGGCCTTTTTTAATAGCTGTAAGACACCAAGTGTAGACTAACACCCAGACACGACAGGGTGCCAGCCATATCTCTCTCCAAAACTGCCAGCAGCAGTCCATAGGTCCGCCATGTTGCTTCACTAACCTCCATCCTTTCTAAGAGTGTGGCCCATGGCTATTATAATCTGATTTGTAAGCCTCTGCGTGGCACTTATGTAACAGCAGGGATGAGTCTGTAGCTGGGGAGATAGCTGTGCACACATCCTTCCATGTATTGCTCAGTAACTGGGGGAAGAGAGGGAGGAAAGAGAAGAGGGATGGGTGGCGGTGGGGGGTAGTGATGGTGGGTGAGAACCAGCTGGCTCTGTGTGTCTGTGTGGTGAAAACGTGCCAGAGTTTGCAAGCAGTGGGACTCGTGATGATGACGACATGACAACGGCGGAGGATGAGCAACTGCACACGCGACAAAATTTGTCATACTGAAAGTTATTTATAGTAACGAGTTATTCTCGGGCTATTATATTAAAAATGTGCCGTTTTATTTTTGCAAATTACGGCAGTTATGCTGATGAGCATATTTCAGGCAAGGCAGGCCCAGTGATGCAGGAGAGTAATCCTTCATCTGTTAAAAATATGACTGATTCGGTCATAAAGTATGAAATTCTCAGTAGGTCTGCCTTGGATGCAGATGAACGTGTGAAAAACTCACCATGTTCCTCTTCCATCCACTCAGTGCACTTTTGACTCAGTTGTTAATTTCACCTGTTTAATGAAGTCTTTTTGTCAGTCACTCACTGTTTAAACCTAAAAGAAAAATATTTACTAAATGTACAGAAAGGGCCCTGAAAACTGCCCACTGCACTTTTACATATTTAATTGGAGATTATGTATCAGAATTTCAGGAGCAGGACCACGCCTCCAAACACGCTCCTTCCAGCTGTCATCTATATAGGTTCCCTCAGTTCTGCAAGCTGATCATTCTCGTTTACGTGTCAATTTGCCAGTGTTAGTTGGCACAACAGACCCCAAAATAAAGGAAACAGGACTTCTGTTCGTTCTAGTTGGTTAAGACGTTTCATCTCTCATCCAAGAGGCTTCTTCAGTTAAGCTGATGGAGAGTCCCCACCTCTGGTGGAGTTGTCCCCTTGGAGGGGGTCTTGAAAGCCCAGCTGTAATCATTTAAGTTGTTAATAGTCAGTTGAGGCAAGGTGTCAATTAAGGCATATGTCATTCCTGAGGCGAAGTTGTGACTCCTCTGAGAAACATTGCCTGCCATCATATGCGTTATAAGGTCACATGAGTCAAGGTGTGTGTGAGGGTTGAAATGCCTGGGAGGAGCTCTCAAGGCTGAGATACAGATGGCTGATAATTGGTGCTGTAGGCCCTCCTTCACTCCTCTCTCAACCCACCTTTACTCACATGATTTCAGGGTGGATCAACAACTCTCAGGACCCCCCCCAAACTGGACAATCCCACTGGGGTCCATTGGCTTTTAGAAGTGACGAAACCTCCTGGATGAAAGCTGAAACGTCTTCATGAACCAAAAAGAAAAAGTGCATCTGTCGTTATTTCAAACGCTGACGACTGAGAACCTCAACTGATAGATAAGCTCAATTAGATTCAATAGAATACATCACAAATTCCATAGACAAAAAGCAATATGTGGCTGGGTTATTCATAGACTTGACAAAGGCATTTGACACTATAGATCATGATATATTAATAAGAAAACTGGAACGTTATGGTGTCAGAGGGGTAGTTTTAGATTGGGTCCGGAGTTATTTAAGTGACAGAAAGCAGTTTGTGAAAATAAATGGTGGTTGCTCCTTATGTATGGACATTGCTTGTGGTGTACCCCAAGGGTCAGGTTTGGGTCCAAAATTCTTCAACTTGTACATTAACGACATCTGTAAAGTGTCCAAAGTATTAAAAATGGTTCTCTTTGCTGACGATACAAACATTTTTTGCTCTGGTGATGATCTGCAGAATTTATTGGAGGATATGACTAATGAAATAAGTAAAGTGAAGTTCTGGCTTGATAAAAACAAATTATCATTAAATTTGAATAAATCTAAACTGATGTTATTTGGAAATAGTAGTTTAAATACAAATGCAAAGATTCAAATAAATGGTGTTGATATTGAAAGAGTCAGTGAAAATAAATTTCTGGGGGTAATAATAGATGAAAAACTTAACTGGAGAGCTCACGTAAGATATATCCATTCCAAAGTATCACAAAGCATTGCAGTACTAAACAAGGCAAAACAGGTATTCGACAGAACATCACTTCATATTCTATACTGTTCACTGGTTTCACCATACTTAAGCTATTGTGCAGAGGTCTGGGGCAATAACTATAAAACCACATTACATTCACTTTTTACTCTTCAAAAGAAAGCAATTCGAATCATCCACAATGCAGGTTATAGGGAACATACAAACTCACTATTTTTGCAGTCTGAAATATTGAAAATTGCTGATCTAGTGAAATTCCAAACAGCACAAATTCTATTCAAAGCAAAAAATAAAGAACTGCCAGGTAATATTCAGAGTATGTTTTTTTTGAAAGAAGGAAGTTATAATTTAAGGGGTTTTTGTAACTTCAAAACAATGAAGGTACGTACTACAAGAAAAGGCTTTTGTGTTTCTGTTCATGGAGTGAAACTATGGAACAAACTGAATATGGAATTAAAGCAATGTCCAAACATAAAACTGTTCAAAAAGAGTTATAAAAATATGATCTTCTCGATCTATAAAGAAAAGGAAAATATTTAAATTAAGTGAATGTCTCTATTTAAAAACAAACAAACAAAAAATTCATGATGTGATATTATAGTATATAGTATATCAGAAATCTGTTCACTATTTTTATTACAAATTATATCAGTAAGGAAGCTGACTAAATATTCACTGATAATTTATGGGACAGGGGTGGGATTAAATAAGTGTATACTTCTTCCTACTCCCTTTCAACATGTAAATTAATCAGAATGTTTTTTTGTATGTAATTTGTATAGTATTTTTTTTCTCTCTTATTTCTTTTCTAAATGTACTTGTATATTGTTCACATGTTGAAATAAAATTACCAACCAATCAATCAATCAATGATTAAACTGAATCATTCAATTGTCCATTTGTTTCACTTGATTCATTCAGCCTGTTAATGTTTAAAGATTTCTTGCAGGAAGAGTGTTTTGAGAGGTCAGTTCTACTAAAGTGCTTGTCAGATGGTCGATTAGCTTCTTTGTAAGAAAACATTTACAATTATCCTGTTTTTAAATCACTCATTGTGTTTGATGGGCAGTTTTTACTGAACAACAATAAACACCTTTTGACTAACTATATAGCTGAACAGCATGTCTTACAGAATAATTCTGAATGAGCGTAAATGGACCCTTTTTCTGTCCTTATCATTCAGTATTAAGGTAATCTAGTCGACACAAAGGCTTCTGTGGCGGCTGAGATGGCCAAGTTGGTTTCACAACAACAACAAAAAAGCAAAGAGCAATCGATTTAGCAAAGACGTATAGGAGAAGATTACTGAGGGGGCTCTTCACTGGGGTTGTGGTTTATGGCTTTTGGAGCATCCTTAAAGGTCTGTTTTAATATGTCATTAGCTTGTTATTTAGAAAACAAACCATTAGCATGCTTAATATATGAATGGTTCCTCAAGATTGCTTGCAGTTGCTAGGATAAAACTGAGGCTGTGGCACAAAAAAACCTCCTTGTGATTGCTTTGGTCGCTAACAGATTGTATGGGAGACGTCATACTATCTACAAATGTGTTAACTGCTAGCTGAATGCTAGTAAAACGTGCAACACAAACAGTAAACTAAGAATGTCCTCCTTCAAAGTAAAGGTCGTACCCATTTGCTGCAGCTAACACATTTCGAAAGGAGCTAGCTTTATTTTGAGGGCAGGCGGTCTCTGTCACTACTGCTCAGCGAGTAGTTGGCGAGTGTTTGCAGACAAGACTGTGGCAATCTGCTAGTGACCAAAGCAATTCCAAGAAGGTTTTTGATGTGACACTATATACCTCTTTGCAACCAGTTTCACCAAGATACCTCTAGCAACCCCCAGCAACCACTTGCCAAATGGTCAGGGATTACACACTGTTCCCTAGCAACCAGCGGTTGCCAGTGGGGTGGGGGTGTCACTGAGTGGTCTCTAAGCCTGTGTAACTGGGGCCTTAATCAGCAAACAGGTAAGATTGTAGAGGCATTCCTTTTTATTTATCACCAACAGACACTGAGGAACATGACCCTAAAAAAATATTTTACATCTTCAGATAGAGCGACTCACCCTTTATTTAGACACACGCCCTGCATAATATGCAAATACAAGTTTAATGGCACATCGCAGCATGTCGGTGTTCTGTTTTGCTGTACTTGATTGCCAGACCGCAATTTCCATTTCACGTTCGCTTGTCTGTCAGTAGAGATAATGACAAAGCTTTGAGGACTTGACTTTTTCTAAAACATAAGCAAACAGAAAGGCACCTTCTGTGTGTGCAATAGATTCACAGTGATATAATTTTTCTGTTTACACAGCAGTGCTGCGAGTTATATCTGTGTGGGTGTAATGATGGTGCTGTCTAGGAAGTGGACGCTGAATATCCGTATTAATGATCGTTATTAAAGCGCTCAGTTGCAACCTGCTGTGTGCTGTGTGCAGTGTGCCGTGTGCGTGGGCACGCATCTGTAATCCACACTTCTGTGACCACATCAATTATCCTGCTTGTGAGTATAAAGTTCCGCTTGACTGTCAGTTTACTAAACACAAAGAAGAAGAAGTCGTCTCAACAACTAGACTTATCAGTGCCATGTATGAACTATAGTAACTACGACTGCTGCTAAAGTTGTGATGTCAGTTTGAATAACATAACATAACATCCGAGAAGATAGCAAGTGTCGGAATATGAAACAGAATATTAGACACTCACAGGCCACTTTGTTAGATACACCTGCTTGTTAATGCAAATATCTACTCACCAATCACACTGCAGCAAGTGACTCTGAATCTGCCGTGGTTGTTGGTGTCAGACGGGCTGGTCTGAGTATTTCAGAAACTGCTCATCTGTACTGACACTTCCCTGAACAACCATCTCCAGTGTTTGCAGAGAATGGTCTGACAAAAAGAAAATATCCAGCAACACAAACTCAAATAACCACGTTATTTAGAATATCTCTGAAGGAACAAAATGTCAAGCAAGCAGAAGACCACACCAGGTGGCACTCCTGTCAGAGCTAAGAGCAGAAAACCTGAGGAGTGAGGAGTGTTTCCAGCACCTTCTTGAATCTGTGTCATTAATTATTAAGGCAGTTGAGGCAAAAGGAGTTCAAAGTGGTACAAGGAAGGTGTGCCTAATAAAGTGGCTGGTGAGTAGTGTCATCCAGGTATATTAAGAACCCATCATTCCCTATGAGAACATGTGATCCAGCTGACTTGTAGATTTTGGCGGTCGGAGTTGTTAAAACCAGTGAAAGAGACACAGCAGCCATTTTGTGTGTCTTCTGATTTCTTTGTGTTGTGTGTGTGTTATCGTTCGTCTCAGAGGAAACAGTTCCGCGTCAGGAACGATGAATCTGGCTCGTCTGCTGAGAAAATGTTTGACCTTGTACCAAAAATCAGCCTCACACATATATACGCAGTCATGCACTCAATGGCCTGGATCTTTATTCTTCATTTAAAAACTAAGCAAAACTCCTCACTGCCCTCCACGCTATCAGTCACTGACAGAGAGCAGTCCTCCCACAGAAAACATGACCATTAACAATGAGGCTCAGTGCAAAACAACAGTACTGTTTGTACCGTTTCTGTAAGGATTAATCAATTAAGCAGACAATCTCGAGAGAACAGCTTTGATAAAAGGCGGATATTTATTTAAAAAAAATATCAAAGGTTTCA
Organism: Mchenga conophoros; assembly: GCF_057382185.1. NCBI lineage: Eukaryota > Metazoa > Chordata > Actinopteri > Cichliformes > Cichlidae > Mchenga > Mchenga conophoros. The sequence goes on from NC_140531.1 coordinate 19,193,874, forward strand.
CACAATCACAGCCTCTCAAATATAAGGATTCATGTATGTGATGATGAAGAGAATAAAGCATGTTCAGGGTTTTGGCTGCTGGTTGGAATAAACAAGTAATTAAAAGATCATCAAGTCTGAAACACAGAGTGATTAATGATTATGAATAAACGATGATATCACACAACACCGGAGACATTGCCACTTTTTAAGTAAAGATGAAATATTGCAGGAAAAAGAAAAAAGCAGAAATATTGGCTTATTAATCGGCCTTGTGGTGTCACAGAGTGTATTATCATTACTCTTCAATTTTAATAGTGTGTCAGTATAATTAATTAGCTCGATGATATGACTCCAGGTCTTATCTGTTTACATAAGACAAAAGGAAGTGATGCCATAGATTGCTGTAGCTACATGGTGTTTGGGACTTCTGTATTTTCTGATTAATATAAAAGAAAATACTTCCTGGCAGCACTATAGATGAACTATACACAGAGTTTGAGTTCTGTTAAAAATCTACAATAATTACCATCTGAATGCATTGCATTGTAATGCAGCATAACAGAAAGCTGCAACAGAATCAAGCAGAGCTCTGTGTGTGACAGTGTGACAGGTGAGGACATGTGATGGTGATGACGATGATAAGAAAAGCAGGAGAACAAATAGGTGGAAACAAGTGTGTCTGAGTGTGTGTGCTGTGACAGTGTCCACTGAAAAACGCTATTAATGAAAAGAACTTCCTGCCATGTTTTTTCTACTTCTGCTTCTTCTTCTTCTTTCATGACTCCAATATGATGTTGTTGTTTTGTTTTGTTTTAAACCCAGTTGATTAACATTGCTGATGAGGCTACCATCAAGCTAAACCATGATTTAGGAGCAGCGTTGGGTAAAAACAAGCAGTGATGCATTTATGCCAATATCCAAAAAACCCTCAAAATAAACAAATAAATAAAGAAACAAACAAACCCGATTCCTTCTCCGAGACACAAATTTTCAATCTCACTGCAGAAATAACTCACAAATTACACGATGTCATCAATCCGTACCTAATAAAAGCTGAGGAAATTGAAAAGCCTCGCCAGTCCGGCGTTTTGTATATTTGATATTGACTGTCTGCCTTTCAAGGCCGGTCTGGTTTGATTAGATTTCCTGCCCAAAAAGGAGGTCATGACAGGAGAGAAGAGAAAAACAGAAATGCAACAGAACAACGAGGACTTCTGCTTCACCTTCACATTTATGTAAAAGCAACTGAATTCTGACGACCATAAAATATAGCAAAACATATAAAAACATCTCAAGATGAAAGGATAAGTATAGAATAATTTTCTGGTCGTCGTCCTATTTTAACATAATTAGTTATTTTTATTTCAGATTTCTGCCAAGTGGGAATTTGAGACTGTTTTGTTAGTGACAGCTGATTAAAATCAGCATTGAGAAAATAAACAGGAAGGATGCTGCAGGCACGTAAATTCAAAGATTTAAAAATGGATACTGACATAAACAGCATGCAATGACATGCTAAAAACTCCTCGTTGAAGGTCATTACGCACTCAGTCGCCAGTTTATTAAGCTCGCTTCAGTAAAACTGCAGCCTTTCAGAACAATTTTGAAGGTTTAGTTTTTGTTCAAGCTTAAAAGGCAGGAGGTGGTCTGCAGTTCCTGTTTGTGCTCATGCAAACTCAGCAGGTTAAATCAATAATTTATGAGGTGATGCTCAGAACTGCACATCCTTTGAGGTTTTGAGTGTTGAGGCTAATTTTTCTATTTGTGTTCCACTGCAGCAAAAGATACCTAAAAAAAAAAAAAAATAAGCTGCAACTTAATTTTGCTACTTTTTTTTGCATTTGGTGACTGACTGAAAGTACTTGCACCTTCAACTTCTGGGTGACGACATCAGGTCACAAGGCGATTGCACTGGTCACCTGGTGGGAGGCTGAATGTTCAGTACTACATCATATTGTGTTGTAAACTATTAAATGCACTTAGGATTGATTAAAACTGAAGTGTTCCCCACATTACGATTCTTCTAGAACTGCCATACCTTCTTGACTCGCTTCCTGCAAAATGCACATGATCATCATCCTGTAATAATTTATTTAAATGTCTTCGGCAAACACCTTGTTTCATGACTGCAGAGACACACAAGTCTACAGCCTCTTTCTGATTAAAAAGCCATCTTATATTGGCTTTTAATTCAAGGTGCCTCATCTACAGCTTTGTCTGTGGGTGGTGTTTGCCATATTGAGTCTGAGCATCAGAAAAATAACAATTTACCGCCAAGCCTGTGGCACATTTTTATAAATCTGGAAGGTGATGAAGAGGATTGTTTATACAGCGCATTGAGCCAAATAAATAATTACCCCACCGCACAGCAAAGAATAACATGAAGGCAATTATAGGACATTATAGTGAATGTTTAATTAGAATGATTTATTACTAATAAAATGAACATTTTGAGGCCATATTTATAATAGGATTATAGTAAAACAGATGTTTTATCTCTATTCTCACATCATTTGTAATAATCTTAACATATAGCTTGATAAAAAAAAAAAAAAAGGTTGTTAATCATGTAGGGCATCAGCACTTAAATTGCTAAATGAATCCACAAAAAATAAACCCCCAAAACAGCCTGATGGCAGAGTCGTGAACCTCTGTCACATGGTCTATTTTGCGGTCTTGTCCGGCACATGCTGCACGTTTCGCAGATTACCATGCAGCGCCCTGATTTTGGCTCGCACACAGCTCAAATATGATGCAAAGTCACTGTGCTCCGATTAATCTGAGCATAATCCCTGACAAGCCATTCGGTCTTACCCCCACAGCTGGTGCGAGGCTGTTGTCTGGGCACGAGGCGAGTGAGTGTTTTTTGTGTGTCCACGTCTAGGATGGAAACATGCATTTTCTGTTTGGGGGAGGGGGTGGGGGATGCTGAGGTTGTTGGTGTTGTTTTAAAGAAACAAACAAATAAAAAACAGAAGGACCCCACCTTGTCACGTCCTGACATACCCCCCTCTCAAAACACCCGGAGAGCTGCTTTATCAGACATGTAAGTACAATAAAGCGTGTTCTGTTCCCGATCCTCATTACTGCCCCTTCATGAGCCAAATTAGGCATTAAACTGGGGACACAAAGCGCTGCCTCCTCATCAGCTCTGTTCCCAGCATCCTCCACTTCTCTCCATTTAACTCCATTACTTCCTCCTCTCATCTCTTCCTGCTCTCTCTTCACAAAATAACCCACTTTTCCTAGATTTTCTTTATTTTTCAATTGCTTTCACACACACACACACACACACACACACACACACACACACACACACACACACACACACACACACACACACACACACACACACACACACACACACCATCTGCAGTCAGGGAATGAAACCCATCCGGTATAATGGACAAGAAGAGCTTCTTCATTCAAACAGAAATACAACAACTGAAAAATAAAAATCAACCACAGAAAATTCCTTTACCAATATTACACATGAAAAACAAATTTGTGCAACAATAACTGTATTATCTGATATTTTTTGTAATTTTTCTTTCTTTATTAAATATTTGACATAATGAAACATCTGAATAGAGAAAAATCTGTTTAGAAGAACTGCTCGCTGCTTAGTTGATGCCCCAGAGGAAGTGGTCACAGTGATCGGGGGTAACAGCTTTAATCTGTAACGCTGTTCAGCCTATCGGAAAATATAAAATAATATAAAATAAAGATAAATAAAATGAAAATAAATAAATGAAAAAGTAGGAATAAAAACTGGAAATGGATCTAATAATTTAATATAAGTGGAGTACTTGGCTACGAACTATCACTGCCTGTCAGATGTGTTCTCAGTAATGCTGTAAAAGTATAATTAACACCTTTTTTTCTGCTTAAATCTAAAACAAGGTGCTTTTATGTGACTTAAACATGACCTCTAATTCCAAGTGAATGCACAATAAAAGCATACGTGTCCCTAAATTATGTTGCAGTGCCTCTTCAACATGTCCAAGCATGTAGGCAGCTCAACAATCAGTGGGATAAGCAGGTTTACAGGGAAATCTTCTGCATTCTTCAGGGTTAAAAATGCAGGTAATAATGATGTGACCTGAATGCTCCTGAAGTAGACGTCAGTCCTATCTCTGTCTGCAAGAATAAAACACTTTGCTTCACAATCCTCACACAGGAAAATCTTATAAAAACATATTTAAAATGGGAAAATGCTCATTTTTCTTATTAATTAAGTGTGGTGAGGATAACCTTCTCCTAATTCTTAGTAACAGGTACTGAGAGTTCCTTTTTACCGGCCCCAAGTCTAAGCTAGTGTCTCTTGCAGTGGCTGATGCCAGGAATACATAATATGAATAAAACATCCACCATGGCCTGAATACTGATGCTGAGCGAGAGAAAGAGGATGAGGAAGGAGTGAAAGGAGAAACCACGGACGGTAAAGAAACTGCAGGAAGAAAGAAAAAAGAAAAAAGGAACCTCTAGCGACTGCTGCTGTCAAAATAAGAATGACTGAAATAGCAGAACACCGGGCACCAATGTTTTCACTCCGCACACCTTCTTCTCTGACAGATATCTAGCTGGCTAAACAATGTTCATTCACGTTTGCTCTGCATATTTAAAATGTCCAATGTGCCGACAGCACCCAGTCACTGGACGAGCTAATAATAGGGAATATGGGGAACGCTGCAGGTCGTGACTGTCTTTAACCCACAGAACAAAAACCTGACGTCAGAACAATGGCAACTCCAAAGGCCAGTGCTCAGTCCACAAGCTCTCCGTGGGCTGCTGCTGGTGGTTTTCAGCGGCTTAAACCTGATTAAATAATTTAAGTAAACATACAGGATTTAGTTAGATATACAGCGTGTCAGATCTGTTACTGTGTTGTTTTTGGAGACACCCTTTCCCTGAAATGTGTGGCAGCAGCTCTGGAGAAAGCTGGTCACACGCTCAAAGGTCAATAAAAACTTGTCGTAATACTATCTTTAGGATTAATGCAGTGTCAGGGAAATTAATGATTTGTTTGAGGTGTGGTGATGGAGGTGGCGTTTGACTTTCACACTGGACGAAAACCTGTCACGGTTACTTTGATATATCTATGTGAAGGTCTAAATTTCTTTCTGAAGCACGCCTAATAAGAAAACAAGAGTTTGCACGTGTGCTGTGCAATATACGGCAAAACTGTGTTAGAACCAGTGAAAAATCTTCCAGTTTGAAGACAAAAATCAAACATTATATATCTTGGAACTTTACACAAAAGGTAGAAGGGCACTGCAGAAAAGTTTGATATTTAGCTGGGAGGAAAATGACAAGCAAGTGCAGATAATTAGAAGCACCAATGAAGGGGAGAAATAAAGGAGATAAAAAGATGAGAGGGATATTAATGCAGGTACTGCTGCTGGACTGGATCCAGTGCAGCACTGCTTTTACTGCATTGCTGATCCACTGCCGGCCAAACCTGGATTCACTGTGTTGACTTAAAGAGAGAGCTTCCAGGCCTTTGGAGGACATTTCACCTCATGATGTACGTGCAGGAAGAAGCGTGCCACATATGACACGAAGCAGGAAGGTGGGAAGAGTACAGCACCTGTTTGTAGTCTCCTGCATGTCTTTTCTGTCACAGACCAGAAATCAAGTATTTATTAACAGTAAAGATTCCCATAAGTGCCACCTTGGGTTTGTTCTATAACCTTAAATGGGATATTTTATGCAACATGGTACTGCAGCTCAATCTTGCTATTTTGGACTCTATTAGCCTGGAATGATTCAGTTCAATTACAGCTCTTATTGATCTCATCATCTCATGTTAAGCCCCTCCCCTCCCTCCTCCTCACAGTGTCTTATGATTGGCTGCTCTTCGCAAACAGATGGTTTTCAGGTTGAACCTGTCAAGTGAGAGGGACTTCTGGGCTCACAGCCAGAGCTGTGTGAGAGCATGTTGAGGATTTATGCTCTCAATGACATCATACAGAGCCTAGAGCAGTGTCAACGTTCCTGTTTTTCACTCCTGACTATAGGATGTTTTTAAACAATGGGTCAAAAATTTTTTACAGAAACTTTTAATTGTATAATTACAGTCCAGTCTAGGCAATGAACGACACCTTTATTCCTTAGGTTAAAGATTTCTTTCATTAACTGGAGCAGTGTCTCTTTATCGTATGGAAAAACTGAGAAAAACAGCAATGTTGGATTTGCAGTTCTTATATTAAGATATCTTCTCGTGGATTAAATGTGTGGTTAAACATCTTTTCACTGAAAGAAGGGGAAGTTTTACTGGTCCGGCCCACTTTAGAAGTGTGCTGCATGTGACTTATATGTGATTACAGCATGAGAGGCACCATTTGACTACAATTTAAGCTCTGCCATCAAAGTGGTGCTGTTTTTCTAACCCTTTCAAAAGCAAGAACAGGCTGTTTCCCATGCCATCTCTGTTTTACACTGTGAGAAATTTCTGATATTTAGAAAAAAATATTTTGGCCACTTAATAGAAATAATCCATCAAATAACTGAGAAAATGTAAGCTGCAGCCTCACCCAGAATTTAGAAGTAAAAAAAGGATCCTGTCAATTGTCAAAATTCAGCATTGAGCTGCATTTTTTCCCTACAGCCTGCATGTGAGTAAATCCCTGCAGAGCTTTTCTGTCCTCCACACTCTCTCTTGACTTCGGAGAGTTTGTCCTTCTGCTGCAGCCTTCAGCATCTCTTGGCTGAATTCTCCCTCTGCCTCTGTGCCACTCCCTATCAGCACAAGGATGCTTGCTATCCTCCTCTTCATTGCTTTTCTTATCTCTTATCCTTGCTTCACTCTTGTTGTTCCTCCCGCCCCATCTGTTATCTCCCAGCTGGATCTGTTTTACGCTGCACTGCAGTAGGCCTATAGCGAGGATCCAGGCTGAATGAGTCACCCACTTGCAATCTGCTGCCCTAAAGCCCTGCAGGCGTCAATCACATCCACAGACCCTGCTGCTATCCCCAGGCTCGCATGGGTGTCCGTCCACGGGCGTTCACATTTTGTCACTGCATACTTTTCCAGAACCAAGAGATGATACTGGAAAGATATACACACACAGTGTTACATGCTAAAGAATTTGCCTTTCACCCACAAACTACAATGAACCGCCCAGTTTTTCAAGAAGCATAAATCAGAGTGGCACGTGTGTAGCTGTTATATTAGCATTCAGCACACACGCTGGGAAATCTCCAGTAGAACCAGGCCTGACTGCTAAATAAAGGATCACGACTCCCATTACCCACTGCAAGAAATATACGACGTTCAAATCTAATAACTGCCTCTTGATTTTACAACTCGTAACGGCTCGCAGACAGCCATAGAATCCAACAATCACTCATCGACATGTAGCTAAACTATCTTCACAGACAATTTCATTTGCAAACAGATCAAGGCTGCTTGTATTTCTGTTCCTCAACTGCATCCTCACCACTGATTTCCATCTTTTGGCATCCACGGAAACATAAAAGGTGGCGTTATTACCCAAATATACCAGTGCATAGATTTAAAAAGTAGTGCAGGTTGATTCCAAATTATACTGTTATCATGTCAATGCGCACATTTTTACTCACATTGATGTGTGCTATACTATAGTTAATAAACTGTATTGCAACATTGTGTTGATCATTACCCAAGAACAGGCTGAAAACGTGGGTAGTGCATATGCAGAACAGCCACGAGTCTGGATCGAGATAACGGTCTCTGCAGTGTGTGAGGTACGGTTGAGATGCACATGTAATGCAGACAGGAGCGAGCTCTACACACATGCGTAATTTCAGTCATTTTCAGAATACATTTTATGCAACAAGAAGCTAAATATTCCAACATGGCATGAAACAAACTGGATTAAACCTCTTTAGACTCACTATGTTTTAGATGCAAGCGTGACTCATACGAAGGGAGCCAAACTTGGAAACTCGTCAGCTTCTTTCTGACACTGACGAGAAGCAAAGAAACCATTTTATCTGAAAAGCCTGCAAGAGTGAAACCCCCCAAAGACTCGCTTTATTTTTTCATCTCTCACTGGTTCTGCCACACGTTCTCAAGCTTTCCTGCTCATCCTCCCTCCCTCCTCTCTCTTGCAGCTTCTATTTGATGAACAGATTTTCGTCTTCCTGCTTGCAGGACCGAGATAAAAATGTGCTCACCTGAAAGCGACGGTGGCATCGTGAGAGTAGAATCTGCTCTAAGCGTGACTCATTTGACTCCGAGGTGGAGTTGACTTGTGACGTATTAAGCCAGAGATCATCACCTTTAAAAATAAGATGGTTGGAAACGCTGCTTGTGAGCTTAAACACAAAAGGGGAAGAATACACTGTGCTGTCGTTATAGCAGGTTTAAATGAAATACAAACACTTTCGAGGTATTATAACCTATTATAGCATGTGCTGAGTTACATCACATAGTGAGAATGACTAATGGATTGCAGATTAAATGAAGAAAGTTTTTAAAAAAAGCTATTCCTAGGGACCCTGCTGGGTTTTACCCTTCATGCCCCCGTGCTTCACTTCTTTTTAAAATGGCCCCCATTATTAATGCAGCACACAGGGCATCGATGTCCTTGAGCGAGGGAGAGAGATGTATTCTGTCAGAGAAAAGTGTGATTATGCTTGTGTGAAATAAATTACTCTGTGATGCATGTGAAAAGGTGAAACTGAGTTTGCGTGTGTGTACTTCGCACTGAAGTCGCAGTTAACTTCAGGGTATTCTGCCTTTCATGAGCCGTTTTTCTCAGCAGTGTCTACAATAAAGAAATGCATCTTCCTCCTCCACTAAAACGAGGATTTGCTGTTGCTCATACAGCAGGCGCCATAGTCCTCAACTCCAGACTGAAGCTGCACAGATAATTAGCAATTAGAGACACATTGGGCTAAAAGGTCGATGCAGCATTTTAGGATAAAAAAAAAATTCCAGTTCACATCTAAAACATTTTGATGTTAGTGTGGTTTTGGATTTTCAAACAATCACTCCATAAGTGATGTATACAGGCCTGCTTGTGTGGGTATATCATCTATTTGATGTTCCTGAACTTAATTTTTATATAACTTAATATGCAGTAACATCTGTTATAGTATATCATTGCTGAAAAAAATCAACTATTTGATATGAATTGTTAATCTGTCATTTTGATCTTATTTTTCAATAAACTGAATAATAAGGTGCTCGAGGCCTCAAGGTGCTTTACGTTGTTAGTTACAGACCCTCAAATCATAGAGAGAAAACCCCAACAATCAAACGACCCCCTGTAAACGAGCACTTGACCACAGTGGAGGGAACATCCATCAAATCCCCAAATTTATTTTCCAGTCATATAACACCACAAGAACCAGTAAATGTTACTGGGACACCCCAACCAGAGAATTTTTGGGGGCATATTTGCTTAAAAATGGTCTAAAGTTGATCTGGGAACTTTTATTCACTGATTAGCCAGAGTATGGAAAATCAATCAATTGTGAATAACACAGGTAATCAGTTCAGGCTTCCTGACTTCACTTTAACATGCATCACGGACCAAGCACTGACCTGCAACTCACAGGACTCAAATCATCTCCTCCTGCAGCCCCGTGCCAGACGCCACAGGACAACACTACAGGTTCTGCATCCGTGTCCTGATAGGTCAGAGGTGTTTTAGTGGCACTACGGGGACTTACACAATATCAGGCATATGATTTTAATGCTGTGGCTTATTGCCTCTAGCCTGCACTGAGACGTGGCAATGATAAAACAATTGAAGTAAAAAAACAAAGCAGGTATGGATATAGATTGTTTATTACTGCTTTCTGACCATTATGAATCTCCGATTCTAACACTTCATGCATTGACGACGTCTTCTCATGTTGTGTGACTGTCTTCTTAAAGTATGGTTGAGCAACATTTGTCATCTGTGTACAACTAGCCAGCTTGCTGGGTTGCTTCCCACATAAGTCTGGGCTTGGATTACAAGGCTGTGGCACAGGAACAGAGGGGTTGAGGGGAACCTTCTGCCACTGGGATTCTGTGGAAGAGGACTGTGTGTGTGTGTGTGTGTGTGTGTGTGTGTGTGTGTGTGTGTGTAATGTTGAGGAACAGACAGCAGGAGACCACAGAGACGACACACTGTGAGCCTAAAGCTGATTAAATCACACTGGGAATAAAACAGATTATTGAAGACAGCACCAAGTAAAAATCTTCAAGTTCAGATACAGTTACTGCATATTTAGACAGTCAACAACACCTCTTTATGCATGCACAGATCCACATAAATCTATGCATATTTACAAATGCTTATGTGTATCCCCACCTCTCTTTTACTCTCTTGCGCCTGCACGCACACACACACACACACCCACACACACACACACGCACACACACACACACAGATTCATCTGATGACGAGAAAGGAACATCTGCAAGGAGAGGGAGGGCGTGCTAATGGGTGACAATAGACTCATCACACAGAATTAACACAATCAGTGCAGCCATCCAATGCCCTGTGTGGGCTGCTGTCTATTTCAAATCAGATAAAATGAGCTCTTGATTAAAACTGAGAAATGTGTTAACAGCAATTTGAGATTGTTCCCAATTACTTCACTTTGTCTTTTATTTAACACTCGAACCCGATCCAGTCTTCCAAACATAACGCACCTAGCGGTGATCTGCAAGCACTGCTCTTTGGGAACATGCAGTCAGAATGTATGATTCATTATCAACACAGGCCTTACAAATGTCAGTGTGACATTAGCACTAATATAAATGACTCATGTTGGGAGATGTGAAAAACAAATGAAAAAACAATAACAGAGTCTACTGCATGTCGATATTGGATCTCGAGCTGCCAATTGTTTCAGTAAACTCCTCTCCTCACGAGCTGCTACTTAATTCTCAGTTAGTCAGTTTCAACCTGCAATTAAGAGTGTTCAGTATCTCCAGGCAGAGACCTTGAATAGACATGTGATTATTACTGTCACATTCAACGCACTATTCCCCTCCATCTCAGAGACAGCTGCTCATAAAGTTGAAGAACAATGCAAAGTGAGACTTGTCACTAAGGCCATTCTGAGATTGAATAAACTGCTGAACAATGAGGGGGAGGGCACACATGTGTGTGTGTGTGACTCACACAGGCTCTGTGTGTCTTGCAGTGAGGGCCCTGAAGCTAATGGACAGTGTCATTGTGACTCAGCCCTATAAATGGAAAACCTCCCGAAGTTTCCAAGCTAGAGGAAATAAAACTCACTCAAGGCCTTTGAGCTGCTGATGAGCCCATACATTCAAGGTCTCACTTAAGAGCACTCTGATTGGCTCCCGAGTTAAAGGTGATTAAACCTTCAGGTTGTGCACTTTGACCTGAAATAACATAATAATACACGACTAGCCTAAAATGAGAGGGTTGAGAAAGCGCTTTGGGTAACCTTGAACAGAATACCTTTGCGGTGGGCTTGCGCCTTACAATAATAATAATAATAATAATAATAATAACCGATGATTCAGTGATGGATGGGGAATGCTTAATTCAATTTATCACCTGGTGTCCCGCAAAAGGCGATAAGTGCATTTAGAGGGCGCAGAGGTCATGGCGTGCCGATGCTGGTAGGAGCGGATTTCCGCCAAGGCGCACTTAACGATTGCATAACGAGGTGCGCCTCGGAGTGTCTCCTGTACTTAACTCGTCCTTCATTTCAGGGCCACAACTTGCGCATTGCAAGAGTGAGCGACAAGCATGAGCTGCAGCTCCGATGCTTGTCAGCGCGGAATGTCATCTGAAGGGTACGGAGAAGAACCGACGTTCCCGACATCACTGTCATCACAGTGTTGTGCCATCTGGCTCCCAGATGGACACGCAAAAAGCGTGGCACTGAATAATTATCGTGTTTTCCCCGTCACGCACTGAATAACCACCGGAGTCAAACACGACTGATGCATTCTCCCGTTGGTGCAGTGCTGCAGCACGCCAGTGTTTTCAGCGGAGTGCACCCCAGAACCACAAAAACACCAGAGGTTGTAGGTGATAAATGGAGCACGACTCGCAACAACACTGCGTGTTAATGCAGCGACATTTAGCGTGAATTAATCATCACTGTGTTGGGGATGAATCTCTGCTTTTCCAAACCTTACGCCACTCCTCCTCCCCCAGACAACGTGACACTGTAAGTGGAAGATCTAGTGAGAGCCGGAGCACCGTACGCCGCATCTTCTTACCTGAGTGGCTTTGTGGAATTGCTTTTTCAGCCCCGCTACAGACATGTTCGCTAAATCGAGGTTCTAGCTGGGAATACGAAGTGCTGCTGCAGGTGTGAGCAGGGAATCTCGCTCCTAATTGAATCTGGTGATCTTGCAGCCGTGGCTAACTCCCGTCTACACTGGTCTTCACCAGAGGGATCTCCTGCGAGAAAGGGGGGGAGGGGGGGGGGTGCTAAAGCCCTTATCAGGCTATTGGATGTCAAAACCACATGTCTTAAACGGCTCTGACGTCGAAGCCTGCTCAGTTTAAAGCGGCCGCCACCTCACTACAGCTGAACTCTAAAAAGGGGGCTGAGGTATTTCTAATCTAAGCTCGTTTAGCAGAAAGGACGCGAGACTAACGTGATGCGATACCAAGAAAAAGGATGACATTGCTCTTCATGTCTCAGTGATTGGAGAGGATCTAGGTGGTAGAGCTACATGTGTTGGTGAGGGGCACTGTGCCCAAATGTGATGTGTGAACGGTTCCCGTGGGAGACAGGAAAGAAAGAAAGAAAGAAAGAAAGAAAGAAAGAAATATGACCTTTACACCTCTGCGTTTCAGCATCTCCAGCACCCTGGACAGCGCCCATCTCTCAAGGGAGAGAGCCGTGCCACCCCGGACAACCAGACTACAGCAAACCAATAATTACTATTATCTCCCTTAAGAAAGTCTCTAAGTGTCACAGAGCCATAATGAATGGTTACACTGCAGGTTCGGCTGCAATACTGACTATTAATTGAAAAAAAGCAATGTACCATACTAAATATGCGTGTACCTACACAAGCTTTCAGAGCGCAGAGGAGACTATAGCAGTGAGGCAAACATGAGAAAGAAATTAAAAAAGCAACATTAAAACCATCTTACCTATACAACATTTAGCAGAACTCTATTTTATTAACCACTCGTAGAACAGACAATGTTAGACTTTTAAAGTCATTTTGTGTGTTTATATTTGTCTTGTTTTTATTTTTAAGGTATTTTATAACATAAATTCTGGGGAAAAAACCCAGAACTCAGAAAAAATGTCAGTTCCCGACTATCCAAATCATATCACTTCTGTACTTCTTACTCAGTGTATTAAATGCAGCCTACTCGTGCGTCATGGTGCAAAAACTGTTTTGGCATCGACTCACACAGAAAATTAAATGAAGTGCAGAAATTCACTGTCACGTTCCATCACACCTATAAGACTTAGCTAGTAACTTGCGCACACTCAGTGTTATGGTGTAAAAAAAAATATCAGAAGTTTTCACACACACACACACACACACACACACACACACACGCGCGCGCGCGCGCGCGCGCGCGCGCGCGCTTACGCGTGAGTCCATCACCTCTCAGATCCATTAATCATTGCATCCATTAAAACAATGAAAAGTCTGCTCAAAAATGCAGGACCAATGCGAGCAGCGGGTCTGAATTCAAACAAACAAGTCACCTGCACACATTTGTCAGCAGCGGCACCCCCTACGGCGCCAGATGGCTAGTCTACTGTCTGCTGGCCACTTGTGCAGACAGTCAGAGACGCATCCCACATGGCCGAGGTTAGAGTATTTGAATTAGGCTCGGAGCGACGATCACAAAATTGGCCATGAAATCGTAAATGTGGCCATATCTGCGGCCGTGACATACTTAAATGAAACGAATCCTAAGCGCGCAGTCGAGAAAATTAACTCTAAAAGGCGCAATCATCTTACAAACTAGATAAACGCAAGCATTCAAATGTATAACTTGTTTCGGAAAACAAAGCACAACCGGCGAAATGTAAACGACAGGTGGTAAAAGTTATACTGTGTCCATTTGTCTGTGGTGGGAGGAGTGCTTCTCAGCAGCAGGGCGCATAGTGGGTGTAAGAAGTGCAGAAGCGCTGGCAGCACCAAAGTAACAACCGAAGGTCTCTACGATCAGACCACAGTATGTGCAGGGAGACCACGCAATATGTTCATAGGCCGCTTTACATTTTAGAGTAAAGAGCAATATTTCTATTTTCTTATGTAAAATACGAACACCTCACACAGTGGACGCATTTGCGCTTTAATGCGAATGTAGTAAACGGAGAGGACTTTTAAGTATTCTGGCTAAATTACAAACTGTAATCTTCACCAGTTTCTTTATTATTATTTTTTCTTTGTGTATACTCTAGTAATAACCAGGCATTACACCACAGAACATCAGAACTGGTTAAATGAGGAGCATTTGCTGTGTTAGTGGCGCCACCATGTGGTGAATCCCCGAACACGGGTTTAGAAGCGGGTTTATTCATTTATGTTTATTATTTCTGTTTCTGTTACTAAAATAGCAAAGAAACAAAAGCCCAAAAAAGTAGTGATTTTAATTTAGTGACATAACTTAATCTTGAAAGGGTGTCACTGTGAACAGCCACTGAAATGGAAGGCCAAGGCCAAGCTCACAAAAGAACAGTGACAATGGGCCTGTCACGAGAATTTCTTGAATGTTATAATTTAAAAGTTGATACTAACTTTTTTTTTGTGGTTGGGGGGGGGGGGGGGGGGGGGGAGTCGGTTTTGTTTGTCCACAGTCCAGATTATAAAACTGCTCTGCTTCCACCTAGCGGTAAGAGATGATGCAGCACCGCTGAACCGCATGAGAAACACAGACCTTGCAATAGGCCACATATTATTACAATAAATGATTGTGGCCTCAGAGATTTGTGCCGTCTGTCTGCTGCAGTAGAATAAATGATGTGAATGTTGTGCTATCCTCAGTTTTCCTGCTCGCTGGCCTTCTGCAGGCAGCTCTTATGAAATGCTTGGTTCCTCAGCTGCTTCAGGTGACCGTCTGTCTTACCTCATGAGACATTAAGTCTCAGCTGTACTTTTCACACAGATGCTGAGCTGAACTCAGATGTTTGTCTCATCTACAGCCGTCATAAAAATAAATCACACACCCTTTCAATTCTAAGATTTTACAAATGAAAACGTAATAAAACAGCCTCTGGATTTATTTAAATACCTCACACGAACAACTACACATGGCCCATTACACCGTATCTATAGTTATTTAACCAAAACTAATCCAAACTGCAGAAGCAGGTGTGTGGAAAAACTAAGTACACCACATTATTCAAAAGTTTGCAGAATCACCTTTAGTAGCAATAACTTTGAGTAATTGTTTTCCCTTTTCTTTACAGCGTTGCATCAATTGAGGTTTGCGGGCATTTGTTTATGCACGTCTGTCTTAAGGTCCCATCACCGCATTTCTTTTGGTTTAAATAAGCTGTGTTTGCTTTTCATTAAATGTGGCGGTGTACTTAATGGCATCTCCACTTTGGTCTCATCTATCCAAAGGACATCGTTCCACAAGTGTTGCGATTTGTTCAGGTGCAAGTATGTGCTTGTGCCATACTTGTTTGGTCTTCTCCTGATTGCACTGTCATGAACTTTAATATTTAACATGCTTACTGGGGCCTGAAGCGTCTGAGATGTCACTCTTGGAATTTTTCGCAGTTTCTCTGAGCACTGCTCGGTCTGATCTAGAAGTGAATTTGCTTAGACGTCCACATCCTGGGAAGATTTTAACACACATCAGATTGCTCCAGACCAAACACCTGTCAACACATCTTATAGAGGTGCTCACACTTGCTTATGATCAGTTAATCAGATGCATATGGTTAACAGTAGCTGGCTGCAACTTACCATTTCAATTCCTATTGAAGCAATAAGCGCGTACTTATTTATCTATTTATTGCTTCTAATTTTGGCTTGGTTATTGTTGAATAAATATTGAAACGATATATTACGTCATGTATTTTGCAGATGATTTTTTTAATGTCTTGATGCACAAAAAACTTTGATTTGAAAGATGGTGTAGTTTCTTCTTTACAATGACTGCACACTAGTAAAAAAATTAATATACAGTGGTGGGCAAGAGTATACGGACTCTTTAGAAATTTCTACATCAAGTGATCATAACCTGTGATCACATAAACACACACACACACGAGAATGAGTTTTGGCAGAGAAAGCCTTAAATGAGCTGTAGCTGGTATCAGATCCGCACATTCACTGATTCAGGAAGAATTTTTGACAGTTTTTACTTTCAACTTCAGCTCAGCCACATTATATGAGATTTTCTTCAGTGTTTGGGATCCTTTTCATGCTACATCATTCAACCTCTTCTGAGCTTCAGCTAGCGAACACTAACCCAGTTATTACCTTGTCACTGATGGTGAGCAGGATATGCCCAGAAGCTGCAAAACAGCTCCACATGCTGATACTACCCCAACTTTAACCCATCACGCTTAGTGTAACAATGAGTGATACTGTAAAAAGAATAAAAATGACACATGTTCTGTAGAAAATATAATACAAATCACATATTTGGTTTGCTCTAGGCTTTTTTACACCATAAGCAGTGCTCACTCAGGCCACCTCTGCAGCTGGCTTCAATCGTTGCTTGTAGAGTCTCGCAGCTTTTAGTTTGTTCTACAACAAATGGGATGCAGCTCAGTTATAACTACGTTGACTGTGCTGGCGTTTGACTCGGGCAGTCAAGGATATTCTACCTCTTTACCCTTAAAAATTATTTTTTAAGGTTCTGTTTGGGATTGTTGTCCTCCTAAATAATGAATCCAGTGAGTTTTGACACATTTGGCTGAATCTGAGCACACAGTAAGCTCCTCTACAGTACTGCATAAAGCCTGTTGCTTCCATCTACAGTGAAATCATCAATAAATGCCAGCGTGCCAGTTTCACTGGCAGCCATAACTGAAGCAACCTGTTTGATAGATGGGGTGGTGCTCTGGGCCATGAGCTTTTTCTCTCCACATTTCTCCATCAATTTGTAGAGTTTGACTTTTGTTTCTTTTCTTTTCTTTTTCTTTCTTTTTGCCTGTCCCGTTTGGCTCTTTTGCCATCAGAATTATTGTCTAAAGGCGAAGAAAGATGCCCAACGGATTTACTTTACCAAATGGACCATCCCAGCCTTGCCATAATGGTCCATTTGATTCACCTTTTATTGTTTATTTTATTTTTTATTTTCACTTGCTAGATACGGGACAGATTTGACTGGGGAAAAGAAAAGGGAGAAAGGAAGAGGGAAAGAAAAACAGCGGGGAAGAGGCACGGGGATAAAGGGCAAAAAACAAAAACCAACTAAATAAGCAGACAAAAAAAACATATATCAATCACCTGGGTCACCTGTTGAGAAAGAAAAAAGAAAACAAGCAGAAGAAAACGAGAGCAATAGAATAAACAACATCACGATGATCTATGGGAATATAACAGTAAATACTAAATATTAAACATTATTGTGCAGCACGTAAGATCGACAGCGCACAGTGTGCTTTGAGGTAGGAGCCAAAAAGGGTGTAGTTTGTGTATGTGATCACCCGTGTGTACACCTGTGAGCATGAACGCGCTTGTTTTTAAAAGGTTCCTTCATGTAATGATCTGTTAGAGGGTGTGGGGGGGCCACAGCCCCGTCCACCAGGGCATGAAGCAGGTATGGAGGAGATCAAAACTCCAGACATCCAGAGGCCCTCAGAACACAAGAGACCAAGGAAGACCAACAGAGGGGCAGCCGCGCCACTGTCCCAGAAAGAGCTGGCGAGAGCCCCAGATGAGGGGTCACTCAGCAGCCGCGGAGCAGAAGCCAGGGGGGGTTGCAGTGACGCGCCTGTGAGCTCCGCCGGCAGTCAGCCGTGCCTGAGTGACCAAGCCCCAGGCCGAGAGGCCGGGGGCACCCCACCCCCGAAGTGGCCCGAGTGAGCCCCAGGCTCCAGGCCTCGACAAGCAGCCACCAAGGAGTGAGCCGGTGTGTACCTGGACGCCCATCCCCGGACACAAAGAACCATTAACGCACCGATGTCTGAGGGAGTCCGCCACTGAAAGGGGAAGTGGTGGTAGGGGGAGATAGGCCTCCAAACCTTGGAGGGCCTGAGATGTCCCCAGAGAGGTGGCGCCTGATACCCAGCCTGACATATAGACACAGAAATACAGGCACACACATATACAAACATCCATTCCCACCCTCATGCTCTCATGTGCAATTACTCAACACTCACCCAACGGGGAGACAGACATAGAGGGACACTGTACACACAATCACACTCCCCAAGCGTACTCTAAGCCCCAGGTCTAGATATCCTTGCCCCTGGAGGGGGAAACTGCACCCAGACCCAGGTAGTGTTACCCTTTTCCCTGGTGCGGGGAGAAGCAGACCGCCCCGACTCCGCAGCAGCAGGCAGCAGCCTCACACTCCAGACCCCAGTCGGACGGCCAACTTCTCCTCCTAGTCCCCCCTGCTCCAGCAGGCCGCAGAGAACGGGGGTGTGTGATGACTCCAAACCTCCCTCCGCCCGCTCATATGTAGTGTTGATGCATGTGTGTTCTAAGGTGCCTTTAAAACCCAGGAGGGCATGGAGCTACCTGCTTTGACTTTTGTTTCATCTGTCCTTAGAACTGTGTACCAGAAGTCTGTGGGCTTCTTTTTGGATGTTTTGGAGAAACGCTGAGAAAGCTTATAAAAAAAATAAACAGCTGCCCAAAAACATACAGTAGCGTCAGACTCTTGATAACTTTGCGATCAGCACATTATGTGTTAAATGTGCAACACAGTTCTTTCAGTTATGATGCTAACTTATGAAATTAAAGCGAAAACCTTCCACTCTAAAACAGCCTAAAACTTAAACCTAAAGGTCCAAGTATAATGAAATCAACAGGCCATGTCTTTCATCACAGGCAGAGATGCAATCCCAAGCTCACCAACTGGATACTCTTCATTCCTCATGTGAGTCAAAGACAGATTTGATTTAAATGAAAAGTCATTTGTGATAAGCAGTCTGTAAAAGGAAACAACTTTGCTTCATTGCATTGAAAATCAGCTGCTCTGCTTAAAAAACGACGTGTGTTCTTTAGCATATATGACAAGCTTATGAATGTAAATACAGCATTTCGAGGAGATTCTAGTTTCCTTATTAATGACTTTATTAAGAAAACCAAATAGTTTAGGGGAAAACCAAGAAGAATGTGTTTTTTACAATGATCGCTGTAGCTCATAAACCAGGTATATGCTCATAACATACAGCCTGCACCCTGGATGATTAAACTTCCACGAGCGTCACTTTGCATGAGCTGAAGAACTGATTCACCTTTCCATGACTTGGAAAGAATTTGCATATAGTTGGCTATCGTCCAGCGCACTGTGCTATAACACGCCTTGAAATGCTTGAGCAATAAACCAAGCAGAACAAGCGCCGCAGTTTGACTTTTCAGGAGGGCTGACGCTATGTTGGCTCAATCAGAGGGAGAACTGACAGAGCTATGTCGTGATTGGTGTTTAGGGTAGTTTAGTTAATGCAGTAGAGTTGATCCAACGTAGCACCAGCGTTTTAAAAATAGGGCTAATCCTATCTGCCATAACGTGTAACGATCTTTGTGAGTTCTGGGTTAGAAATGGGAATGGGTTAATAAAAGTCTTTAAACTCCACAGAAGAGTTCTCGAAGCATATTTAAAGGCAGAATAGGAAAAAACACACATATATAGGTACAAAATAAATAGACACATGCTAGTAGGTGCTAAACATATACAATCATCAAAAGGCACAGGAGACAAAGTAAGCAAACCAGACAGACTCAGGTGCCAATGTGTAAAAATAAGTTTTAGTTCTAGTTTTAAAAGACTCAGTGTGGATAGTATTCCATCATCATAACATACCTGGCTGAGACTATCAGTTCTCCTCTGAGCAAAGTCCTACTTCCCTCACCAGATGGTTTGTCAGAACCTCTTTAAAGCCAAATAGCAGGCCTCACTTATCACCACCTATCGCCTCTGTGTGGTGACTGAAAAGTGAAATCACAGGCACAAGGGGCTTTTGCTCAGCGCCTGTGCTCACAGACCAGATAGTCTATGAAGTAGATGAAGATCATCAAAATCTTGGAGAGGAAGATTTGTTCCTTTGCTTTGATCAAGAGAAGGGTGCCTCTACCATCTGATCAGGAAACCTTTCTGTGGTAATATCCAAGACCATCTGAACTGACTTCCTTGGGATCTTTAAAATTTACTTAATATTTACTTACCACGGTCTTTTACTAAGAAAAATGCATTTTAGTGCTCAGGAATGTGCTGCTTTATATTCATTGTCTGCATCTGTAAAACTAAGCAGACTGTGAATCACATTCCCCAGATTGTTTCTTTTTACCTCTGAGGCAATGAACCACAAGAAACTTTTTTTTTATATTAATCGTTAAAACATTAGCAAATGGTTGTGTTTATATTTCATCATAAATAAAGCCCTTAAGAAAGATTCAATGTATCCTTTATGAACCTGTATGTGTTTGTGTGTGTGTGCAGGTGTTAATAAGAAAAACAAAAAATGGACTGACTTCTACAGCAGACCAGGGGTCATTTGTCACACATATGCCAGTCATGCCACCAGAGACAAACAGCTAACATAAGCCAGGCTGTAGTCATGTGTTTGTGGGTCTCATAAGGTCCACCAATCCCCACGTCATCTCGCTCCACTCAAACATGCTAATGTACCTGTGCTCTGCTCTAATTGGTCCCAGTGATGCTCGCCCTGCTCCACCTGTGTTCATGGGAAGCCTCCAGTCAGTCCTGCAGTCAGGCCCCCGCCACTGCATGCGAGTGCGCAGAGCTAATATTATGCAAACAAACACTTTGTTGTTTGGCACTTCGTGCACCGACCCGCCACTGTGGAAGAAAGGGAGAAAGTAAGTAAAGGGAAATAGAGAAAGGAACAAGGGGTGTATGAGTAGGGGTGGTGGTGGTGCTAGAATTCATTAGTGTGATTACCTGAGGTGTGCTACTTTACAGGGGGTAATCTGCCTGCCTGCTTCATACCCTCCAAACTTCAGCCAGTCCGCTAATGAGCGCTTGGAAAAGTTAGTCAAGGTGGAGAGGTGCTTTGAGGGGCTGTGCACCTTAGACTAAGGTGTTATTATATATGCCGGAGCAGAAAACAAAGAATGGATGCCTATTTTGTAACAGAGGATAAATGAAGACTGGTAATGTTTTGATACATGTGGAAAACAGTGGGCCGACTGATGAGGTTGAAACCTCAGGACAAAACACTGGCACGTTTAAAGGTTGAAATGTCTGACAAATTTCACATCAAAGTGTGAAATTTTGATCAAAGTGTACACTTTGATGTGAAATATCAAGAATATTTTCAACGTCATTTGAGGCAACATCCCACACTAATCAAAAGGACACCAGAGGGTTCAGGGAATCTCACTGAAGAGCCACTTCTCTCTGAGGTATTGTCGAGGACAGCGGCTTCGGTCCTGTGCTGTAAGAGTAGGTGGATTAGAGATGGGATCAACCCCTGTCTCATTCCCCCCCTTTTTCCTCTCTCTTTTTTCACGGCAGAAGCTTTGGCCATGGCTTTAGAGAGACAGCTGCCGTGAACAAAGCTCAGGACAGTCCACTGGGGACAGAGAAAGTGCGAGTGTCAAAGAACAATAAAAGTGCTGGAAGAGCTCGGCTACGGTGGAGCAGCCAAACGACGGGGAGGGAGAAAAACCACAGAAAATACAGGATATACAGTATATACACTACATATTAGATAGATGGATTCTGTAACTTTCCCCTTCCTCTCACCCTGTGGCTCTGCTTCATCACACAGCATCAAAACATAGCTTTATTCCCAGGAGTGGCTTGCCTTTTTATCTGCTCCCTAGCTTCCCACGGCGGGCCGCATCCACCCATAATCTGCTGCTGTTTCATGTCTGGAGCACAGAAGAGAAGGATAAGGGACTTGTTCAAGTGAAGATCAATGAGGCTGTACACACAGCACACGTGCATCAGGACACACTGAGAATGTTTTCCTTCTTCTTCTTTGTAAAGTGCCATATGATGCAACATTAAAAGAACATTATATATGGATACACTGACAAGACGAGTATGAGAGTTTTAACAGAAATTACTATTAGGCTGAGATGTGGCGCGATTTGTGTCATACGCCCTGTAAACCCCATCTACCTTTTTATTACTGAACCATCTCTCTGTGGATCAAACACGGAGGACTAACACAATGAACAACTGTAAACATGCTGCATTATACATTTGTTGAAAACACATTTGGCTGTATGTCACAAGCACCTTGTTATTTTAGACTGTGCCAAGTGCCTGTGCCGGCAAAAATCAAAGCAGTCTGATGTATTGGCAGCAATAGCTGGGGTGTGAAACTGTGTCAGCGAAGTAAAGGAAATCACCAGAGGCTATTTTCTGTTCGCTCCACAGCTGGCTGACGAGATCGGCAAGGACTAATTGTGTATCAGATGGAGGCAGAAGAAATTCTCAGTTTGCGCGTTACTTTTCTTTGTACTTAGGTCTACCCGCCTTCCCACCCAAGTGGCACAGACTCACCAGACAAAGGGAACTTAAAAGTACCAGAAAGACAGCCCTGGGACAAACAACACACATGCACAGAAATCCTCGATGAACCCCAAAGCCAACCTGTAACCCTAACCCTCTTCTATCCCTCCAGGAACAATCTCCTGTAGGAAATCAGTGGAAAGAAAATATACATGAAAGTTGGATTTAAAAAGAGCAGGGAGGGAAAGAGATAAAGATAGAGTGAAAATGACACCGCGATTGTGTTGGAATGAATAAAAGGGGAAGGGAGAAAAACTTTGCATTTGGAACTACTGATCAAAGTAATTCCCACAGGAAACCTCTCTTAATGAGAGCTGTACAAGAAAAGAAGGGTGGAAGACAAGGAGTGAAAGAGAAGAAGAGTATGGCATGCCATTCCTACACAGAGGAGGGAGAAAGAAAAGGGGAGATGAATCATACACAGCGCCTAGTGGAAGAAATGAGCGTGTGTGTGCGCATTGGATGGGGGTGGTGGTGGTTATTTGAAGGGTGTTTTCAAGATCATTTTAACATCTTCACTGAGGGAGCGTCAGAGGCAAGGCCAGGTTAATTAAACCCAAGGGAGTACCAGCTGAGGGGCCCCGCATTTGAATATGTCACAGAAATAGAGCGAGCGCGTCAGCCGAGGCCGGATGGCGGGTTTCGGTGAGCAAATATGTTGACTGTGCATTACACGCTACGAGGAAGAGGGAGAAATAGAGACAGACAGCGGAGGGGTAGGGCGGGGCCATGCAGGAGGGTCTCTGTGATGTTTTGCTTTTCTTTACCCACGGTGCCACCGTATTTCTCTGAGTTATTAATGTTTGTCATTAGCTCCATTACGCTGGAGGACAGTGACAGGAAAAGAGAGTGAAGAAATTTATATGGGACAAATATTGACAATAGCTCGCCCATGGGTATTGGAGAAGAAGAAAAGATGCAAACTATGTTAATGAATGGTAATTAACCACTAGGGTTTGTCTCTCCTGGATCCCAGCTAAATTGGTCCCCGAGTTGCAGCTAGAGACAGTCCTGGCCTAATCCTTTATTATAAAAAGATAAAGGAAAACGACATCATTAGCATATATTTGAGAAGGAGGTGGGGGGTTGGTGGGGGGGATTAAAAAGTGGAATTATTTTTTAATTCTTGAACGGAGGATCCTTCGTGCCACTGTTTATTACACATAATAAAAAGAAAGGAGGAAAGTGGTTATTCAAAAAAAAGGGAAAAGAAGAAGCAATTTCAAAGGAGGCGTGTGGGTCTCCTGAGTGGGATGCAAACTCAAGGACAGAGACCTGGATTGTGGTTTAATATTCAAAATGAATAATAAGAGAGGGAGGACAAGGGAAACAGATAAAAGGAAGTGGAGGTAGCTGTGTCAAGGATGGAACCACTCCTCTTGTGCACCACGGCTCTGTGTGTGTGTGTGTGTGTGTGTGTGTGTGTGCTCATCCTGACCCTTACTAATGATGTCAGCAGCAGGGGCCACTTGTTACAGACAGGAACCATGCCAACAGGCAGCTGTCAATCATAAGAGAGGTGCGAGAACCCCGCAGTCCAGCAGAGCATCCTCAGTCACCATCCCACTCTGACTGACACTCCTTTGAACTGCCAGAACAAGCAAAGTACGAGAGCACAGCAAAGCAAACGACAGCGACCATCACAAAAAGGCAGTCTTTAGAAGTTAAAAGGGCTTTTATTTTGGAAATTAAGTAAATGTTTATTAAACAAAATGGTAAAAAAAATCAAGCAATACTTAATATAATTACATAACAAAATAAAAGATTAGAAGCTTTAACAATCTCCTTCAGAAATAAATACTTGCAGTGCATTTCATAAATGGAACAGATGAGGCTTCAATCACTGAACTGGATCTGAGGGTAATACACTCTGGAGCTCCTTGCAGTGAATATTCTGCTCTCTCTTGCTTTGGACTTTCCTAAAGTGTCGACTAGGCATGCGTAGGTCAAGTCCCTGCAACCTAAAAGTTCTTGAGGTGCCAAATAAATTAGAGGGAAAGGGGTAAAAGAAAGTTTCAAAAAGTGTAATTTAAACATTAGAGTAAGCATTTGCCTTATCACCCCAGGTCTGCGTTGAGAGCGGAGGAGAGTGGCTGCACTGTAAATTAGCTTGGCACTAAAGGGCCCTGTCTGATAGACATAGTGCAGTGAGTGCTAACACAGATGTCGAGGGCTCATTTACAAAAGCTGGGGTGCTGCGTTGAGCCAGTGGCCCAGAGTGAGTCGACAGCGCTTTTCTCACAAATATTGGTTCTGCTGCCCCGGCCCAGCTTGGCTCAGCCCGGCTCCCACCGAGTAGGAGCTGGGGAGGGAGAGAAGAAGGGAGGGAGGAAAAGAAGAGGATGACAGTTTTCCCAGCCTCAGCCCAGGGAGTCAGGCTTTTTCGCTGACTGGTGTTGCGAGCGTGGCCAGCTCTTCTGTCAGCACTTTCCTCTCCTTCATCTTCACGCGCACAGCCTCCATTAGCTGGCCGGCAGAGGGGATCTGCAGGGGAGGGGAAGCACAGAAAAAAGGGTGTGGGGGTGGCGGTAGAAGGGGAAGAGAAAATGAGGAAAACACGCACAAAAGCACAAGTATTAAAAAATAAAATCAGATTTTTTTATATATCTATCCAGCTATATATATATATACACACACACACACACACACACACACACACTTATATATATATATATATATATATATATATATATTTTTTTTTTTACACCTGGCAGCCTGTTTGCTGTTTTATGAAATAAGAGAAGCCCAAGCAGGGCCTCAGGATTTGTGAAATTTCTCAGGGAACAGCCACTTTGAGATAAAGTAAATCACAAAGCAGCCTACACAGCAGTAGCCCAACTCCACAGCTCACTTTTATTAAACTTCCATTTTTGACCAGTGAGAATGCAGTTCATGTTTTTTTTTTCAAGCCAGCTGTAAAAAACATTCACATGTTAACTTAAACAGGTCTGCTGTTTTTTCCCGTCCACACCAGCAGAGGTATGGTATCCCAACATTGATCCTGAACATTTTCCCCAATACATGCCTGTCCACTGTGGACAGGAAAAACTCTATGGAAATATAATTTTTTTTAACATAATACTACAATAAACAATAAACAAACAATAAAACCACACGTTAAAAATCAGTATATCTACACGTCTGAGTGACAGAAAGTCCCTAATTGTGAGACGAACCGGTATTGGTTTGATTTTTGGAATGTCATTTTTCCTCGAACAGTCAGGGCAGATGGCCGCTCCTCCCTGAGCCTGGTTCTGCCGGAGGTTTCTTTCTGTTAAAAGAGTTTTTCCAACCCACTGTTGCCAATCGCTTGCTCAAAGGGGGTCTGATTGTATGATTGTTGAGGTTCTCTCTGTATTACAGTAGGATCGTTACCTAACAATATAAAGCCCCTGGAGGTGACTGTTGTTGTGATTTGGTGCTACATAAAAAAATGAACTGAATTAATGTTTCTTGTGAGTAGTGCTGTGAAACAGCTCTAAAAGAGTAATTTTATCCTGTAACTGTAAAAAAAAAAACACAAAAAAAAACGCCACCCACAATCTTGTTTTCATGAGTCTAAAGAGACAATACATTTTCCCAGAAGCTTTATCCATTTTTTCCTTATTGTGCCTCTAGGCATAATTAGCACCAATGGTAAAAACTTAAAGTATTGCTTTTTGTGTGCGTCACTGGATTGAATCTATACCAGGAAGAGGAAAGGATGAGAGCTGATACTGATTAATTCATAAATGTGAAAACAAAGAATTGGCAGGTTCCTCCTCAGAGTACTGGGTAATTTTGTTTTTCTTCCTCATCGACAGGAGGATTTGATTTGAATGTGCACCGACTCACCCATACATATTCCCCTTAAGTTATGCAATGCTTTTTATAGGCACATTTTGTAAGCAAGGGAAGCATGATATTTCCCTGACCAATTTACCAAGTCCCATAGCATGAAGTGAGAAGGGGACAGGACAGATGTGATTATTTCATAAAAGAGAGTGTGAAAACAAGAGCCCTCGAACTACACACAGAAGCAGAAAGAAGAAAAAATTGTAAAATATGATCTTGATTAAGCAAACAGTAACAGAGAAACCTCCAGGTTTGAAAAATGAAGTTGAGGTTGTTCTGAGCACCACTTGAGGCTGGTGCCAAAGTGCAGCTCCATTGATTTCCATGTTAAACCCTTATTTGTTTATTTTTTCTCTTGGTTACAACCCTATGGATGGTATGTCAGCACTCAGACTCCTTATAATGTGTGTGAGTGTTGACATAGGTAGTTGTAGTTGCTAGCTGTCTGGTTAGGGATGTCAAGACTGCATTGTAGGTGGCTGACAGCTGGTGTTGTAAGTCACCACCTCTGTTGAATGATGTTCATTACATCGATTACATCATTACATCACCGACATCGATGGCCTCTTTTGCTTTCAAACTCTGTCTTCTCTGTCCAAAATGTGAATACAGGCATCCTAACAGCGACCTTTATCCATTATGTGCAGATGTACAGCTGAGTCTTGTCCTGTCAAGGTGGCTCTATGTTGTGCCATGCCACTGTGCTTGCAGTGTTGTGCTTTTTGGAGCATTTTAAAGTAATTATACAACAAATTTAATAGCAATATCTGTGCTTCAGTTTTGAGTTAAAGTCTAGTACTTTATTTGTATGTTACTTTGGACTAATGTTCAGGTGTCTGTGTTGCAAGTATACAGTATAAGGATAGAATTTGCTAGCCAAGCCTGTCAGTATTAGCTGATAGCTCCCACCCACTGATCCAAACTGTCACCAAGATGGTGACAGTTTGTAGATAATGCTTGGATCCAAAATGGTACTAAAACCTAGTTTAAAACTTTTAGTACTCAGTTTCAAATACAGCTGGAGAGTGCGCATTAGAAACTCAAATATACACACACACGCAGTTCTCCTGCCCCTTGACACCTTCTCTTCTTCATTAAAGGTAAAAGAATCAGGGAACACAAGGCCGTATGTGCCAGGAAGTATGTGAGAAAGTGTGTGTGAGTGTGCACTTGTGCACGCGTGCACTGGGGAGTCAGTTCCAGCAGCACTGGATGCTTCAAACACACAGCATAACTCCTCAGAGAACCACTACACTGAAGTAACTGCTGAGACATCTCCCTCTGCCTCTGTCCTCCAGAGAGAGCTCACTCTCTCTGTTTCACACACACACACTCACATTTCTTAATAAGCTAATTGCACTTAGAGCCACTAACTATGCAAACAAACGCACTAAAATAGAGACACAGCCACAACACGGGGCTCTGTGGGATAGCAAAGTGGGAGACTGGATCATTAAAAGTCCCGATGTGGGAATATGAGTAAACAACACTAACAGGTAAACATGATCTAGATAAACCTAACATTAAGTGAGATTTAGGCCTAAAAAAAGATGCTGAATGTATGCAACAAACTCAATGTGCTTTCAATTCCTTCATTTTAAAAACTTATTTTTGGCAGTCCTTTTCTCAGACAGGAACAAAAAGAAAAAACAAAGGACACCATGAACCTTTCTGCCACTCATCACAGGTATCATCCCTTAAAACAAGGCATTACCCATTTGAAGTCATGAGAAATTCAAGGAACAGATTCTGTATAAACACGAGTAGGTATACAAAAACCATCAACAGGATTATAAAGCTTTTTGAGTGTTGATGTAATGAAGTGTGTGTGTGTGTGTGTGTGTGTGTGTGTGTGTGTGTGTATATTGTGCAAATTTGTCTCTTGGCTGATATTCAATTTCAATGAAAATGCCTTAATTTTGATTGTTTCTTACACTAGCAGATTCTGACACAAGAAAACACAAGTGCTCACAAATGGGACAAGCAGCACTATCATTCTCTTTCATCTGACTGCCACATTAGCTCGGGACTGATACCCTGCAGGATGGTTGGAGGTAAGCTGTGATGCAGCTGCTCTGGCTGGATCCCCTGGGCTGCTTAAGGCGGTGTTAAGAACTGGCACTAATGTTATGCTACAGTTGATTTAGCTGGGCCCCTGTCCCCTTTGGCGGAGCTAGCAAGCACCAGCAACACAACGGCTGTTTTGCAAGAGGCCCTGTCCCCTTTGGCAACACTAAAATAGCTACTGTAGCATTAAGCCATGCTAACTCGCATCCATTACTATTCAACAGGCCCTGCAGAGCCGACCTTTTGTCTATGTATGATTTCATGAACATGTTTCAGGAGTGAACTGACGTGCAAAGCCACTGACACTGACAAGTTTGTGTGGGTATACGTGTGTGAGTGTGTGTGGACAAGGACAGGGGCTGCAAGCAAGAGGTGTTTTTATGAGCCAATTAAACGACACTGCTATGCTATAGCCTGGGGCACACCTCAAGGCAACAAGCAGCTCAAAGTTTCCGCACTCCAGCGACGCTGGTCTGGTAGTGGCATTACACACAACTTTTTTTTAAAAATAAAAGATCAATCATTCCACCTCTTTTGTCTTCTCCCTCGGAATGGGTTAACACAATTATTTCCAAGGGCCCAATTTGGTTTCAGAGATTGTGTCAGATGGCTGGATATCTAAATGAATAGAAATGTGGAGGGAGGAGAGGCTTGCAGAGCCTAAAAAGAAATACAAGAGGACCTTAGCAAGGAGGATTCTTAGTTATTCACGAGCTATTGTCAATGTAACTGCAATAGTCATGTATATTTAATAATGTAGATGTTGCCACTGAACTCCAGTACTCTGCTATACAAACAACATTTAGGTCCTTGAAAAATCTTCAAGGAGTGTGCATATCGGCAGCTGTAAAACCCAAAACTTTCATACAGTTTGTACGTTTATACATAATAAAGCCAGTGTGCACTACTGATATGAGCTGAGTGTTAAATAAATAAATAAATGAAGAAGTGAGTGCTATGATAGGCTTTCTTGGGGTGTGAAGGGAAACCTGCTGTACATCTTTGTCTCTGGCTAGTGAGTCATCTCCAATCTAGGCCACTAGTCAAGGTAAGGGAGAAGTAGTTACAGTAGTTTTATAGCAGAGGGAGGGTGGAAACAGCTCTTTGATCTCTGATCTTCTCACTTTTGTTTGAAAATCAAATTTATCAAACGGGGGAATAACAACAACAACAACATGATAAATAGATTAAAAAAAGCACAAAGGCACCGTACTTGCATTTGATTATCTCCAATAATGAATATGTCACATTTGCAAAGAGGGGCTCAGGTAAGAAAATCACTAAAGCACCGACGAGCCTATTCTCTTGCTCTCCTTCGTAATTACCTACCCCAGCAGCATAGCAGATCCCTCGCTTTTCTCCCCTTTAGGCCACTGGAGACTGATATGAAAGGGAATTGGACACTTGGGGCCACAAATACTGTAATTAAAAATCTCTCCTTTTCTTGATACGTTGTTTGCAAACATCATTTCAGAGCGCAACATGCATTTGTTAGGGATCTGACCTAAATACACCCTAGATTAAACATAGGAAAGCACCCGGTCTTTGTTTCAGGTTCATACTCATTAGGTGTGAAAATGAGGTGATTCAGGCATGATTGGGGTATAAATATAGAAAGGTGATATCCATACAAAACAGATGCAACCTTTAGGTGGAATTCAGGAACCCAGAACATGGCTATGTAACAGTTATGGCTCATCGGTCAAGGTAATGCACTGGGAAGGAGTTGCAGTCAGGAAAAGTGGCTGTGCTGGCAGCAAGCTGTCACAAAATAAAAAGCTGCTAAGACTTACCAGCTTCTAGTGTGGGTTCAGAGGGAAGGCAATGCATCAAGCCATCAGTTCAGTGTAGATAATTTTTCTATATTAACTTAAAAGTTCCTGATTACGCTTTTACTTATTTTCTTTCATACATACACCACTACCGATTGTGGACTCATTATTATTCAATAATGAGACAGAATAATCGCTGTGAATCCTTATCTAAAGAGATTATTTCTACTATTGGCTTTGTGTGATGTCACTGAGAGCGTATATCTTTAATATGGTCATCTCAGGTACACAGCTCTGGTGTGTACCTGAGATTACCAGCGGCAGTCAAACAGAGCCGGCTTAAAGGAGAATTGTCCTAATAGGAGAAGAACTAAAATACCTTCTTTCAGACAGAGGATAAACTGTAAATAATGCAAGCTACTGGGGTACAGTTAGAAATGAGCAGAACAACTGCCCCGTTAGTCTACTGTGCCCATCAGCAGACTAAATCGCCCTTGGATACAATCAGTAACATTTAAAGCACCAAAGAGGCTTCAAGAAATCTTTTTTCACCTTGCCCCTCAACTTTAACTAAAATTGAGTACTTAAGTGGGCTGGACCAGTGAAACTACATGACAGACATGCAAACTTACAGAAAGCGTTCTGGCATTTCATTGCCCAGACTGTCCCACAATTATAAAACATTTTTATTAATTCAAAGAAAAGTTCATTTTTTCCACGAACCCACTGTAAAAGTTATGAAAATGCATTTAAAAGTTCTACATCTATGTACTCTTTGTTGAGTCATCATGGGGCAAGATGGGAGTCTTTACCCAGGCAGATTCTGGCCTTCTGTTCAACACCCCTGCTCTGTTATCTGGACAAAAGTGGTAGCCATCTGCAAATTAGACCTAGAGGACGCCCTCTTTACACTGGCTTCCAATTGAATACAGGATCAGTTTTAAAGCCCTTTTATTGGTTTTAAAATCTCTAAATGGTCTGGCACCTCTTTATTTGTCTGACTTGTTGAAGCCCCACGTCCCCACTCGTTCCCTTCGGTCAGCTGAGCAGTTGCTGCTTTCGGTCCCAAAGTCACGGCTGAAACTTAGAGGAGACCGAGCGTTCTCTGTTGCTGCGCCGATGCTTTGGAATAACCTTCCTCTTCATATTAGACAGGCTACATCAGTGCCAGTTTTTAAGTCTTTATTAAAAACCTATTTTTATTCCCTGGCTTTTAACTCTGTGGGTAACTGATATTTTTATTTTATTGCTATGTCTGGTTTTATTACTATGTGCATATTAGTATTGTACAGCACTTTGGTCTACCACTTGTGTTTTTAAAGTGCTATATAAATAAATAAATGATGATGATGATGATGATGGAATCCCATGCCACAAAATTCCCGGCACGCAGTTTTGTGCTGATGTTAATGCCGGATGAATTATGGAACTGTGCAGTTACTGAATGAGATTGAGATGTTATTGAAAATGACCCATTCTTTCCACAAATGTTTCGTGACTGTATGGCTACTTGCTCGGTAACACGTGAACTCAAAGATTAAGAGATGTGGCCCAATACTTGTTGTTCATGTAGTGCAAATTCAACAGCTTTAATCACCCAACCCATTAATGGCTAAGGAACATCAGCAAGAAGCTGCATCTGCAGTTTCTTTTTATCTGAAACGCAGGCTGAATAGGCCAGAAAACTCACAGAGCACTCTGATACTAACAACAATAATATTAGTCTCCTCCTGGGAACCCTTCACTGTTTCAGTGACACATTTACAGTACAAAGTCTCAACTCAAGTCCCCTCCACACACATACAAACATACTTACAGGGACCAAAAAGAGTGTCTGATTTAATTAGCTCAGTCATTAATTGGAGCTTAATTAGAGCCACTTTCCTTCAGAGAGAAGTGTGGGACTAAGGGCTGTTCCTTGTCATTACAGAGGCATAATGAGCCACACAACACAACACACTGCTCCTCACTCTCACAGCACCACCAACAACAGAAAAGTTTCAGAGTGCATGGAAACAGAGCCATAGATATTTTTAAAACCAAGGGTTAATGATGTAACACCTCATAGAAATACCAATATAGTGTGAAGCCTTTATAAGAAGTGACATGAAAAAAGTGCTATTTAATGCTATTTACCACTGTAGAAATGGGCTACAGGAAACCCTCCCGAAAGTTTGATACAGGTTTGAAATTACAGGAATTATTTCAGCCTTAGAGACCACCCATAAACGCCTTTGATGTTTTATAACAAGTCCAGTCCTGATTGGTCTGGCTTGTCTCTACCACTGTCTTAATGTAATGTTCACCTGCTTGTTATAGCTCGGAGGCTGATAAGAAGTGATGCTTGTACGTCTCCCTTGGGTGTGATTGTGAGGTAAATATTAGCAGGCCCTCAGCGCCACCCCATACCAGTAAACCAAACCACTGTCCTCTCATAAAGAAATCAACAGAGTCAATGACTTTTTAAATGTTATTATGCTGTCATGAGGCTTCAGATAGGTGTGTGTGTATACAAAATGAGTCTGAAAAATGATCTGGAGGGAACGTGTGTGCTTGCGTGCATGTGCACACGCTTGCATGCACATGCTGCTCCTGTTCATTATTGGCCAGCAGCAGAAGGCAGTCATTTCCCTGTCTTCATAAAGACTTGGTCCATTAAATTCTACCTCCAGTCAATAATTAGGACTCCACAAATAAACCAAAGGCAATTAAATCAATGCTTCCCCGGGTCGGTACCTGGACCCCATGGCCCACATGGACACTCCATCTTCACCGCTGGCCTTATTCATGGTAGGTTGAGCTGGAGCCATATAGCACACCCCCTGGCCTGCTCATGATTATTAGACAGCATCGTCCCTTGATTCTGGCTATGGAGCGCCGCTTACGGTGGCTCTCTACTGAGAGGCGCAGGGTTTGATTTCATTAACTCACCAGTGGAGGTGAGAGACGAGAAAATGAACGCAATGTTTCATTTTGTTTTGAGTGGACATGTGGGGCAGGGGTGAGGGGGCTCCAGAAATCTATGGCACTTCTATGGCATGAAGGGAGCAGTTACCTCAACACATACACCATCACATATCATCAGGTCAGCAACACAGAGTTTGTTAGCGTACTGCCAACACCTCTCTTTCTTGTTATGTTGACATGTGGCAGTGCATGACAGTGATTGTAAACAATGGCCCACACACAGACAAAGACGCACACATAGGTACCTATCGTCGTATCCACACACACACACACACACACACACACACAGAATGAGTGATGGGTTTGCCATTGACAGGGCCACTGAGATAATAAAGTGCTGTCCCACTGGCAGCTCCATTAAGCACTGACAGTGACAAGATGAGGCTGTCGTGAGTGTGGTGCACACACACACACACACACACACACACACACACACACACACACACACACACACACACACACACACACACACACACACACAGATGGACATATCCTCATCCTCTTCTGGTGACAGCCAGCCAGTTAAGGACATGGATCTCTCTCATCTTTCCTTTCACTGGGTCTATTTCTGTCTCTGTGTCTTTTTATTCGAGGAAGTGTGTATGAGTACTGCTCCGGGTAAGATCATATCGCTATTAGGGGAGTGTGTTATTAGTGTCACAGACAGGGTGACAGCCCAGGCCATTCCACTTCACAGATGTTCTGCTTGGTGAGCCTTTCATAAGCTATGACAGAGAGTCGAAAAACCAAGCGGGTACTTTACTGGAGTTCTTGAAGTGTATGCACTCACTAGAAAATGTTGGCTTCTCTGCAGCAGCTTTCACTTAGTGTAGGTCCGATATCACAGCGGTCTTAAACACATAAATTAAGCTTATGAAAAAACCTGATCTTTTGGCATGCAAGATGTCCCACCAGCTGCCCCAAAAAATATAGAAATATGAAAGAGAAAGGCAAAGACAGAGCCTGGTGTCCACTTAATATGACAATACGCTTTTAAAAACCAGACAGCGAGAAGAAACTGCATGATCGAGCCGAGAAGAAAAATAAAATAAACAAACAGCAAAAAAACCAAAAAAAAAAAAAAAAACAGAACAAGATGGACTTGAAAGGGGATAGAAAAAGTCTGTTTCAGTGAAGGGGGATGACTGCGGTGGTCCCAGTGGTCCCCACAGGGACCTGGGGGCGAGTCTCAGCCTTGTCATACTCCGCTTTTCTCCTCCTCCACTCTGCACACCAACTCCAGCCCCCCCCCACCATCCCTGTTCTGCCCACGGAAAACGTCGATAGCAGGCTGCCGGTGCCGAGGTCTCTGGTGGACACTAGCTCATTCTCCCGGCATCGACAGGCCCGCCAAATCAATATTTAGTTCCCCACTAACAAGCTGCCTCGGGGTCTGAGCCAGAGAGAGAGAGAGAGAGAGAGAGAGAGTGAAGAATGCGGGACAGTGGAGGATGGCAGAGAGAGAGCAGGGACTGAGAGCTGTCCAGCTAGAAGGGAAAAACATGGATTCAGTAGAGTGTTGTGTGTGTGTTAGTGTGGGAGGGGGAGAGGAAGGTGGAAAGGTCAGAAGAAGATCTGGGGAACAAGAGAACAGTGTCTGGTGTGTGTCGTGGTGCGGAGGCGACGCATGAGTGCCTGCGGCAGCCGCTGACAAGAACACAGACAAGACACACACACATACTCGACACTCTCAATCATACACATATCACAGCGAGCAGACGTTGACAGCACTCGAGCAAAGCTCCAGCAGAGCACTCACAGATGACTGGCTGTGTGCACACAAAGACTCCAACACAGCCACAATCTAGTTGCTTTTCTTTGTTTATCTTTTGCATTATTGTCTTTTTTTTTCAGAGGCTGAGCAGGATCGTTGGGGTGGGAAAAAAATCCTCCACTTACTGTATTTGGTGGCCAATTTTTGTTTTTCAAGCATTGAAGACTGACAAGTAACAAAGCCACATTTGGCTAAACCAAACTGTAACGTAGACACCAAAACATCCACTTAATCATAGATAAATAAATAAAATGCCTTAGTCAATAAATAAATAGATTTCTTCATTGTTCAAAAACATATACAGTGCCAGCCAAAGGTTTGGACACACCTGAGGGCCTGGATATCTCTAATTATCTGACACAGCTTTTATTAAAAACAAACAAAAATGAAGCAACATCTATGACGCACAAATGAAATGAAACTCTTTGAATCTCTTACACAGTGAACATATTACATGTTTAAAAAAATACCCTAAGTTTTTATCAAAACTCAAAAATTCTAAACAGAACATCTGTGATGTTTGGAAGAGAGGAATTTTTACAGCGAAATCATCCTGCTCACTCTTTGGGTGTCTTTAAACGAGCATTTGTTGTTTCCTTTTCCTCTCACTGCTGCTGCTGCTGATTTATCCCAAACAACTACATAGTAACAAAGTAAGCTAGGACCAGATATTACATATATTTGATAGAATTTCCTGCTTCAGTATGGCAAAGAAAGCTCAACTTACTGTAGGTCAACAGCAACTTACAGCATGAATGCATGTTTTTTTTTAGGTTCTCTGTTATCTCATCCAATCCGATCCATCCATGAAACTCATGAACATGGAGACGCAGTCCATCCAGCCAGCCATCCAATTCAGGGTGGCGGGGGGCTGGAACCACCATAGGACGAGGGGCAGGGTACATCTGGACAGGCCACCAATTTATCACACTGCCAACGCACACACACACCCATTCACACTCACATTCACACCTATGCACAATTTTGAATCACTAGTTAACCTAACCCCACTGATAAAACAAGCTCTTGCAAATAATAACTAAATAATTACTACTAGTACTACCTGTTGCCCAGTGTCAGCTGGGATACAGCCCCTTAGTGATCATGAATTAGATAAGGGGTTAAGGAAATGGATTGATAGCTGGCTGGAAAACAAACTTGCTTTGGTTGGGAAAATACATAATTGCCTTTCTGTTGAAATAAATCATGCACTTGTTTGTTATGTTAGACCATATTAGCAAGTACATTTCTGCAATGTCTTTTTAATTCCCTGTGCAACCAATACTGAAAATAGGCCTACCTGGACTGCAGGTAATGACTTATTCGAACACAGTAGTAACTGTGCAGTAACCACGAATTACTTATATAAAGTAAACAGATTAAAGTGTGACTGGTAATTAAAATCTTAGTGGGACTAAAGCAAGCGTTTGTGTTTTTGCACATTAAAACAAAAATATATTATTTTGTGACTATTGCACTGCCTAAGCAGGAACAAGTTATGTGATCATTACTGCAAGTAGGTGAGACTGACCTTCTGCTGGAGAATGTGGTTTACATGGGCTAGCCACTGCTGATCTCTGGGATACTCTGAGCAATCTGCCGTCCCCTGTAAACACAAAAGGAGATTCTCAGCAGTGTTTTCTTTTAGAGATCATAGGACAAGGAATCAAAAGTGTTGAGCGACAACCTTCATTAAATTGTAGGAATATTTACATTTTGTATAAAATGTCACGTCAGACATTATTGAGGTATAATGTTTCTACAAAGAAACACATTTGTTGCCAAAGGACAGAAATGTAGCACCAGTTGCACCAGTTAGGACCTTTAAGAAGCATTGTGGAGACTATTGCAAGGTATCCCAGAATGCCTCTGCATACTACTCATGTGTAAAGACCTAAGAGAGTGGCAGTGCTAATGAACATGGTGAAACGGAACTACATGGCCATGAGCACGTACTCCTGAGCTACCTATGCTTCCTCTTCACTTCAAATCCAAAGTGGCACTGGACAAGATGTGACGCGACTTGTGTTGGCTCGCAGGGATACAAGAGGAAGAGCAGGAGGAGAAAAGTCTGAGTGCGTGTGTGTGTGGGTTTGAAAACGTCCCTGCAGTGACACAATGGCTCTAACAGGTACAAAACCGTTTCATGTGAGTTGGAGTTATCTTAATTCTATGTGTCCACTTTTTACTTCTTCTTTCAATGTAATTACAGTATTAATTAAATAAAGCTTTCATAAATTCAGCTTTATGTACTGTGTACTAATAAAGCACATTACATTATACAAAGACTAAAGGGAATCCATGCAATTTCAATCGTTTTTCAGTTTTTCTACTTGATAAATGTGTCAAATTACAGAAGTTCTGCTAGCTGGCTGCTTTTCTGTATTTATACTTTTTAAATCATGTATTTTTTTATTTATTACTTAACTACTTTGGTGTAGTATGAAGGGCTATGGGAGAGGTCTTTATCAACAGGAAAATCTAAAAAAATGTATGTCCTCTATATTTTCCAAAGCCATCAAGGAGGCTGGGCCAATTAAGGCCCCTGGGTCTTACATTTGACATCATTGCTATAGACAATTAAATTACAAATATCCTCTAAATTTAGACAAATAAATACAAAAATCCTGAACCATGGAAGATAACAGAAAATCTATCTGTATATTAAAGGATGTTTTCACTGTTGTATTTGCTGGCCCTTTGTTTAATTATGTATTCACGATAATCAAGGCTTTCCTTTAACAAAGCAGCTTGCCTTGTTTTTGTCTTACTGGAAGCACTGGAAGGATATATTTTAGTACTGGACATGTTTCATTTCACTGCACACTTTATCCCACTAACCTTGACATGATGGCTGGGAGCATTCACATACCACAGGATGTATGACAACAGTCTGCAAGTCTGTATCTCTTCCTGTTGATCCCCAGCTGTTTGGTACCCTATATAAGGTCTCTGGTGATAGTGCTTGTTTTGCCTAATTAGTGAATGATGCTTGGGAAACAGAGACCTACATCGAAAGCAAGGTCATAACAAGTGTGTGTGTTTGTGTGTTTATATTACTGAGAAAAAAAGAAAGCCTTTTGTGAGTGCTGTCTTAAAACATCTCACAAAATAGGTGAACACTGTGTGTAAAACGCATGTATGCACTGTGTGAAAGTGTTTGCGTGTAAATGTGTGGGCGCTTGCTGGCCCTTGATAAATACATAACAAAGCACTGACCCTCCATCCAATATCAGGTGCAAAACAAACTGGCCTGGCAATTATAGCTTTATTACATCTGGATCATTAACTCCACAACAAGTTGCCAAGGGAGCGTGGAGCTGCTCGGGCCTTTCTGCGGCTCTGTTGCACACATGAACTGGATAGTGGACAGTAAGAGTGTTGAGGATGACAGCAGTGTGTAAATATGCGTGGAATAAGTGTGTTTCATTTAATTATGTGTAGCAAAGAAGCAAAGCAGTGAATATTGATATTAATTAATAAATGAAAAACAACATTCCTAAAGATGGGATGCTGTATAAACTGTATGATTTGCACGTTACTCAAGCCCTACATATTATATAACAGAATCAGTACAATAACACCTAGACATTTTGCTGATATGCTGATTTTAAAATTGATGTTTAAAGCTCAGGGAATTCCTTGATACATAATGAGCTAAATGCTTTGTATGGGTGACAGGTTTATCACTGACTAGATTGGCATTTTCTCATTGAAAACATGCAAAGTCTTCATTCAAGAGCAGTTATATGCACTCCAAAACTTGTAGATAATGTTTAGTAATAATGGGTTCTTTGCAGACGTGCAAGTCCCCCCATTCCATTGGCACTAATGTGCTCCCATACAATCAAAGGTGCTGGCTTTTGTAGTGATAACAAGCCAGACGGTTTTTAGCTCAGATTTAGATTTTGAGAGTTTTTTTCAGCTCACCTTAGTCCATCTGAACTGAGCATTTCTCCATCTTCGTTATTTATGTGTCTTCTTTGCACAGCCGAGTTAAAACTCGCATTTGTGTATACAGTGACGAATGCGCTCACTGACAATTTTAAGGCAGAAACAAGTGAACAAAGATTATTTCTCTAGAGAACAGAAAATGACTAAGAATAGGAAAAGATGATGGTCATTACAAGAAGGCCATCTATTCCCCAAATCCCCTGAAATTGTAAATAGAACCAGGAATAATTCACTTAAACAATTTGAAACACTTGAAATTCAAAAATGTATCGATTTCAAAACCAAGTACTAGTGCCCTCCAAAGCTGAAAACTTCTAGAAATATTGTTGACAAGAGACATCAAACTAAAAGAAAGTAACTGTTGGCAATGCAGCGTTCTCATTTAAAAGTAAAAAAAGAGA
Source organism: Mchenga conophoros (assembly GCF_057382185.1). Lineage (NCBI taxonomy): Eukaryota > Metazoa > Chordata > Actinopteri > Cichliformes > Cichlidae > Mchenga > Mchenga conophoros. The sequence continues at coordinate 19,233,199 of NC_140531.1, forward strand.
AGTAAAAACAATCCCACAGAGCCTGAACTTTCATTCAGCTCACTGGTATCGCAAAACTAAATGAATAAATGAATAAACTTGCTATGTGTTGGACTTGTTGAACACTGCTGGGACATCCTGATACAGTAACATCGTGTCAGTCCTCAAGCTCAATGAGTAACTCACAATCGAAAAAGATTGTGGACACGCTGCTCAGAGTTTACTGAGTGAGGGGCATATTTCAGAAACAAATAACATTTGCTTGTACAAAATGCTAAAGAAAAAATCATGAGTCAGTACTTTGTCACATATATAAGTGAGTCCAGATTGTGGATAATGAGATAGAGTGATTTTTTTTTAATAACCACAAGCTGTTAGGAATCTTCTGCATATATTTTGCTTACAGCTGAAGGAAAAGGTTTGTGAACACTTTGCTAGTTTCTGATTTTCTGTATAACCGAGTCCAATTTTCCAAGAAGTGGAAAAACAGAAACAAAAATCCTGATCATTCTTGAACAATAGCTTGGAGGAACTTTTGCTCATTGCCTCGCTCACGTTTGCCCAAATGAACTTTCTACATGAGGTTCTGTTCAATAAAAGACGGAACTTTGACATGTTCAATCCAAAAATCATATTTATTCTTTTTTGGCTATTCTTTGCTGGGATGACTTGTGTGCCGAGCGGCTGCTGTCTTCCTGCATGACCCACTTTCTCTTGAGATTTAGATGTCCTGACATTTTCCTTTAAAATTTGCTGATTTATTTCAAAACTCATCGCTCCATAAATGATGTTCTGCCATCCTGGCCCAGATGCAGTGAAGCAGGTCCAAACCACAATCGCCACATTTCAGAGGTTACATTGGAATTCTGCATTTTCTTCTCTCTGAACATCATTCGCATTTAAATAACTTCTATTTTGGCCTCATCTTTCTAGAAAACATTGGGAAACCAGCTTTCTGGCAGGCGAACAAAATATTTAGACTGAGAATGGTTACCTTTTCCTTGAAGCCCTGTCATGCACATCATTACTGTTTAGAGTTCTCTTGGCGGTACACTCATGAACTCTTTTATGAACCAATGTTGAACTAATGAGGCATTTAGTTGCTTAGAAGTTACCCTGGGGTCCTTTGTGACCTCCTAGACTGTTACAAGGCTTCCTCTTGGAATGATTTGTTGGTCAACCACTCCTGGTGGTGTTGAATTCATTTGCACAAAGGCAGCCCGGTTATGGATTTCTTATGTCCCTATTTAAAGATCATTTTGTAGCATGATAAACATAAACAACAACTCCCTGTTCTTTAAATAGAAACACCCGATTATCATTACAGCCTACAAATTCCTGAGATCTGTGTAATTTTTCAAATATAATATTGGGCACCTTTTTCCTGAGTCTAATAGTTTCTTTTCATCTCTTTAATGGGGCTGTCTTTGTCTAGTTTTATGAGTTAAAAGGGAATGAGACTGGATGGTTATTTGGGCCATATTTAAACAGAAAGGGTTCACAAACTTTTTTCCAGCAACCGTACCTGCTATCCCAAGTGAACAACAGACTACATTATACTGTAGTCTTTCTTTTGAATTTTAACAGTAAAAAAGTTTTAACCTTTTACATCCTTTAATAAACACAGACACAAGGGGTAAACAAACCAGTGTTAAGGCACCAAGTAGATTCTAATAAACCATCACTAATAAAATGCAGTGGAAGAAAACAGGTGGTGAAGAGAAAAAGAGTGATTTTACCAACAGAGGTTAAAGCTTTGGTGAAAGGGACTGTTTGTCAAGTGAGAAACTGTTCCCTTTCATCTCTTGGGTGGAGCTGTGCAGCAAAGGGCTAAAATTGGTTTCAAGTGTGAGTAAGTGTCTGCTGCGCCCTCTCTCATCTTGTGATAGATGGGAGGAAGTCCCCAGGGATGTGAGGCTGATTGTAACATAGGGCTGCTAATTGATGACATGGCTGGGTGTGATCTATGGTGGAGCGATGGCCCACCAAGTTGTAAAAGAGTCTGGAAGACTTCTGAAAACCGACAACACTCAATAACAAGGAATTTTCTGTTCAATGACTGCTTTTACCTGAAAGGAGGGGTAAAAAGTTGTACGCACTCAGCTTGTGCCATTATTAAATCTTATATCAAGTTGATATGTGCTGCAGGAGTTGACAGGTTTTTGATCTTGCCTGGATTGAACACTCACTTTAAACATGGAGTCTTCGCTTTGGCACTGTTACTTCCCAACTTATTAGTGACATGCCTCTGCGCATTTTTTAAAAAGTTCTCCAGGATTGCTTACTTGCTCTATCTACGCATCAATGAGAGGAGGTCAGACACAAGCAGACATTTCCAGGAAGGTTAAACACTGTTGGACAATGAAATGAAATGAGATGGCACCTACTTCTCTCCTCTTTCCTTCTTTCCAGACTGATGCCAATCTATAGTTTCTGTTCCCAGCAGACAGAGCAAAGTAGCTCTTTGACACTAATTTTGCTTTACTTGACAAAGAAGATACCCAAAGCCAAAGCCAATATTAATGCCATACTGTCCTTGCCAATCCATAGTGCACATGCACAGAAACAAAAAAAACTTTGAGGATGTTTCAAAATTTTACAGCATTAAAAAAAATCTATCACAGGTATGCTGAATGCCCTGGGCTTAATCAATCCTAAACTTGATATAATTCTTTAACTTAGAATTTCTATATAATCGTGAACACAGTCTCCTGGGCTTACCTGATCAGTTTCCATTATGTCTGCGAGATCATTCTCTGACATATTGAGGATGGAGGCAGCAATGGACTTGGCTTTGATCATAGACTTGGCTGAGAGGCCGCCCTTTGCTGCCACAGAGTTGGCCTGCCTCAACCTCCTCCTCTTCATCAACTGCTGCTTGACCTCTTGAACGTCTAAAAGTATTTCACTGGCCAGGGCCTGAAGGGGGAGGAGAAAAAGGAATAAAAAAAGAAGAGGATGATGAAATGGATGTAGAAAAACAAGAGGATAGCTCTGCCTGGCAGATGAATAAATGAAATTGATCAAGCATGCGCCAGAGAGGCCTAGTACATTATGGAGGAATATTGAGTTTGACACACTCAGATTCTCTTCGGTTTCGCCTCACGCTCCCCTGTAGGAATGTGGACCTGAGGGTTTGTTGCCCTGTCGATTGAAAGCTGAGGGAACAGAGCTTTGATATCAAACGCACCCCAAGTTTTGCTAAATTCTCCACAGACAGAGAATCATGCATCAGAGAGAGAAAGACAGGGAGCTACTGAAAATACAGCCATTCATTTATTTATTTGCTTTCTGAATGTCTCACAGTACAACAGGGCAGCATAACACTGTTAATAATTAAGCTACGAAGGGCTGTTTCAAATGGTGCCCAAGTGAAAGGCAAGCGAGACGAGGAAGGCCTGCGATGGCACAGTTGTCGGGCACTAAATGGGAGTTTGCTCTAAATACAGAGAGACAATTAAATGTTAAAACTGCCACTGTACACGAGAAAGTCAATAAAGTAAACTCCCCTTTGCTTCATTTTGAGCTTATTGATCGAGGCAATAATCTTCTGTATCATTCCCTTGTAAGCCCGCTGAAAAGCTGACCTTGGAATAGATGGTCAGATGAGGGAAAGCTAGAGACAGGAGAACTTGCAGTACACAAAACAAAATAAAAAAGAAACACAAAGTACAACTTCCTCTTGGACGGCAGAAAACACAAGCAGGCAAACAAGAAGCGCGGGGCACGTACACCGACACAAACCTAAGTACAAACACAGAAAGCACTCAAGGGCTTTAAAGTAACACTGGTAATCACACATGAGCAGCGCTGAATTGCGCAAAAAATCTCCACTTTTCCGTTTTCATTTTACACAGGTGCACCAGGTGCAGTTTACAAAACTAGAAGTGGTCCCTGCTGGAGACTGCTGAGAGAGTAGTTAAAGGCTTGCAGTTGACATAATGCTTCTGGTCTATTAGCAAAACACTGAACATTCAGAAATACAAAGGGAATGTCTTTAAGGAAGATCATAATGTAGTAAATTCATTCAAATGAAAAAAATTAAGTTTAAATGTTTCGGGGAAAAGTTAAAAAGTGAAAGTGTGAGGTGTCAGTACAGATTCACCAGTTGCACTTCTAGAAAACAGTGTGACAAAGTCTTGATTAAACTTCAAAATGCAGCATTAGTGAATTATTTTCACAAGCATCCATCCATCCTCTTAATTGCTTATCCAATTTAGGGTCGCTCGGAGGCTGGAGCCTATCCCAGCTGTCACACGGAGAGAGGCGGAGTAGCTCTGTGATATACTGGATAGGCTGCCAGTACATCGCAGGTCTCAACACCGTGTTAACCCCTGTACCTCTGTGCCGTCACAATTGCTTCTACTTTCATATGGATATAAATATTCAAGATGATGAACAGAAGACATAAACACTAGTTATTAAGGAAGCCAGCTTCAGTTCATTTAGGTCATCTTAGCTCTATTCAGCCTTAGGGAATATGCAGCTCATTAACTAACAGTTGGACATCCTATTCTTATATTTACAGCCCAATAGACATTCACTCATTAGTCAAGGGTTAAATTCAATTGCCGTAAATATTGTGTGTGGAATCATCCAGAAGGAGATTAAGGGGTGACTTTATCACTCATTTTGACTCTGGGAGAGATGGCTGGGACTGGCGAATGCAAGCGTTCACACATACAAGCTTTTGAAATACACAGATGGAAAAATGTGTGTGTGTGTGTGTTTATTAAGAGGTCTTAGCCTGGCGAGTACCACAAACAGTATGGCCAGAGGGCCAATTTAGACAGGACGAGGATCAGGGCATGGAGATGTGGATCAAATGAGCAGCTAAAAGATATCCTCTTTGATAATAAACTACCACTGAATTAGCATTTACACACATGAGTACACAATGGGCCCTTTATAAATAAAAAGAACAGAGCAAGAGGAGAAATGCTCTAATTTTGTTGGATCATCTACCCACTGATAATAGCAACTGCTGTTTAGCAGTTTATTGCATACCCTATGAGCCTGAATGAGGTTGCGGAAGTCTGTTTCACAGAATATGAAAGTCATATGTGGCTCTCACATCTCTTGTTATGAATAGTTTTGATGTCCTGCATGTCTGAGCCTGACAGCATTTTAAAGTAATTAAAAAACACACATCTATATAAAAAAAAAATAGGGGATGTAGGGATGACTGGCCAAAAATTGTACTTTTTGTACTCTGCAAGAGAAAAAACTCCTCTGTGTTTGTGTATTGTGGAGCAGTCACTACATGCAGGGCCACTGTTTAGCAGTTCAAGAGCAGTGCTTACAGCCTGGGGCGTGCACAGGGGCCAAAAGGGTTTGCTGGCACACAATAAAGAAATACACACACACACACACACACACACACACACACACACACACACACACACACACACTCTCAGGCACACGCAGACACACACAAATCGCACAGGTACAAAGAACAAAAAAAAAAACAAGCTCATAAAGGCACAAACAGACACATCTATACACACACACACACACACACTCTCACACACATGTGCAGCCCTCCGGTCCTGATCAATACATGACAAGAGTAAATCTCCTCCGGACGTCAGGCAGTCCAATCAAAGGGCTTGGTGTTCTTATAGGGGATCACAAGAGCCAGGGGGAGACAAACAATGATGTGAATCCTCAACAACACCACAATGGCCCCAACAGCTCAGGGTTATGGGAATGGAGGAGACCAGTAACACAAGCATGAACTGTGTTTTTATGCACATCTATATGTGCAAGCGTTTGCATGTGATGCAACTTCTCTTTGCATGCAGGCAGGTCTTCTGCACTACACGAATGTGTATGTGTGTGTAGGCAGTAAATTTACACAAGAGGAAAGGATGAAGGCTTAGCTGCGTAAAAGAAATCACAGTTTGCAAAAATGGGAAGAAAAAGTTAAAAATTCTGTTTTTCTTGCTTGTAAGGACAAAAACGATACAAAATTGCAACTGAACTGTGGCAATAATCTTGCACGAGATTTATGTGTGTGCAAAAATACTGCACCTCTATCAATCTCTGGCAAGCCCTTTCTTCCTTTGACAGACAGGCGTCAGCTGAACAGAACTGATGGGTAGTCTTTATCAGTCTCTGGCAGACACACACATAGACTGACACAAACACTGAAACACACCTCAAGGTGATGGATTAGGTCTAGACAAAGACAATGGCGCCTGTTCCCAGTGGGCATGCAGTATTCTTAGAGTGGTGGCCTGCACTGACGCAATGTTCCAGTTTTATTCATCCATCTTCTGACACTTATGGAGAGCTGGGTGTGGTGATGTCAGGCCAAGTAAGGTAGTGTTAACGGTCTTTCTGGTCTTGGAACTTTGCGAGGCCTTTGTGGGCCAAGTGGGGTCTCCAATTCCAGCAGGGTATTGTGGGTATTCTTCCAGCTGAAAATGCCCAGAATAACTGAACAGAGAGGGGTCCAATAGAAACCTCAACTATCTCGAGTGGCTTGTTTTATTTTCAACAAGTATGAGTTTTATACCACGATGCTCTGCTAATCAGCTCACCAGTTTTAGTTAGTTCTTGGGTTGAATCCTTGACAGGTGTTCTTCTGAATACAAACAATAAGCATCTTTCCCCACAAGCAAAGCATTACACCAGGGGTAGTCCATGGAGATCCCAGACTCTGCCCTGAAATCTTTGAATCTGGGATCAATAAATATTACTATATAAATAAGTGCTGAAGGATTTTCTTCCTACACCATTAATCTATTGTTAATGTTAACATGTCATCCTCTTATCTGAATTTCATTTTATTTAATTTAATAAGGGTACAGTACTCTGTTTTTGGTAACCATTGTCCTTGATGTAAATATGTAAAAATTGTGTATGTATCTGTTCTGTGTCTTGTTTACTGTTTGTTTGTATATGTGTCTTTCTCGCTGCTGTTACACCCAAATTTCCCTTTGTGGGACAATTAAAGGATTATTCTATTCTGTTCTATTAACAGCTAAGTTGGTGTGTTGAAGGTTTTAAAATCCAACTAAATACATAGATTGTCACCAATTTAGCATCTGACCGAGACTTGTGTACTGATGCAATCTCCTCCTCTGTTCCTGAGTTAATACTGAATTGAATAATGGCCAGAAAACGGTTTCTCCAGAAAGCAGGTGACCGTTGACCTTTGAATAATAAATGTCATCAAGTCATGTTTTCATCCTTTCAAACATCTGTGTGAAACTTCATCCTGTTTACTGTAATAATTGCAGACATTTTTCCAGCTGCATACACCTCGACCTTGGACGTCCAACATGTAATCGGTTCATCCTCGATTCCAAGTGAAAGTGAAGAGATATATCGAGCTCACGAGAACGGGCGGGATGGACAGACACTGAGAAAACACAATGCCCCCAGCCATGACTGTTGCCAGTGCAGAAGAAATAAAAGTGTGACTCAATCCACTCGCATACAGTGTTATTCACTGTACGCATGTACAAGGGCAAAAAACTGGAAGGCTTCAGATTTATCTTCATTCTTTTCTTATAATCAAGAGATTTTAATAACCAAATCTTCTCTTGTAATTATGATGCATTTGCTAGTCATATTTAAGCAAAAGGTCCCCATCATATTTTCCTCCTTGTGTGCATCCAGCACACTCATTTGTACGTTATCAACAGTTTATGTTGATATATTGTTCTCTGTTGTTTCTCAGAAGTGCTAATGACTGGCCTAGCATAAAACATTTGTTAGTCTGCAGGTGCTAGAGACTAGAAAAGTGTGTTAAATATCAAATAGGATCCCAGGGTAGACATGCGAAATAGTTATCTTGTCACATGAATAGCCAAGCTCAGTAAGTGGATGACCTGTCCTGTATAGAGATTCTGCCTAACTAATGCAGGGAAATTGTTCAGTCAGTCGTTTTGACATAGACATCGCCCCCTCTGTTCATGTTGTTGCCTAAGTCCTTATTTTTGAGAAAATGTAAGTATTGCGACACAGTTGAGACCCCTTTGCAGGTGCTGTGCATACAGGTGATGAATTGGAATTTATGGCCCAGCAGTAGTGCAATCACTGTCAGCTGGCAGCCCGGGGAAGGCATGTCTGCCTGCAGAAACCATCTGTTGCCAGATGGAAGCTGTGTACAAAACATGTGGTACAATGGGTCTGTGGGCCACTCTTGTTTGTGCTGTCGCTGGTCCGCCAGCCAGCCACAGAGACATCAAAATCATAACAGAGAAGAGCTGAAGTGAAGTCAGGTGTTAAAAACAATGAAAAGTGTCCACTGCAGCCACGTTCTGTGCTTTCCATGCTGTGTTTTTAAAACAGTTATTCTGCTCCCGTTGATGTCCGCCACCGCTCCCTGCTCTATACTGGCAACAATGGTCAACCAATCAACATTTGGCACACACTCATGTCATCTGCTTCCAGCGGGTCTATGTTTTAACAAAGAGGCGACACTGATGCAGTTCTTTTAAAAATTTACATGGATCCTTGTACCATATCCTCAAAATTAAACTTTTGAAAAATAAAAATGCAACAGTTTTCCAATTCAAGTTATAGAAAGAGAACTTGCAAACACACCAAAGCATAGGCTACTGATTTAAGATGAGAAAGATGTTTTGAGTATACAAACTCTGGACTTTTGGGTTTTAATCCCTTATTCTTTTACACAGTACCTTGATAAAAGAATGTAGCTGCTCCAGTTGGGAGTAGGCCTGGCCTAGCTGCCTCTGAACCCTTTCCAAGGCATGGGAGCTCTGCTGGGTCAACCCCTCCATTTGCTCAGTGGCTGTCTGTTCCAGTGCAGCCAAAGCCTGTTCACCAGCTCCCACACGAGCCTGTAGGGCATGCATGCGCTGTTCCTGTGAAGAAAAAGAGCATGCAGAAGTGGTCAGCTGAAAGCAAACAATCTTTTTTTGTTATAGGGGAAAAAAAAGCAGAAAGTCCACACTGGTCTATGAGACATTTGTGGAAATTGCTTTCAAGCCCCTGTGTGTAGGATTTTGACATTTATGACTTTGGTGTCTCCTTGTGACTTACTGATTTTCAAGTTGGTATTACCACAATTAAATATATAATAAGACTATCTAATATTACCAGAACTATAAATGCCATCTAAGACAATAAACTCCAACTCTGTTTTTTCACTTTTGAATTTTAATGTTTAATGTGATGTCGTTCACTGTCAGAAATCCAGTGATAATAGGCTGTTAAAGTAAAAACATAAAATATTAACCTTTTTTGATGTTATGTAAGAAAAGGGCTTAAACTTTATAGCTGGATATGATGTACGTGGATAGAAGTGGCATTTTCACAAATTCTAAAACTTTTCTTTTGACTAACAATTGCATAACTTAAAAACATGATCCAATATCATATTCTATACCCTGCTTTTGAAGAGAATTCATCTGTGATTGTTTACAGGGCTGCTTAGGAAAAAAAAGATTATCCGAACTGTACTGTAGTCCAACTTTGCAAATGTTACATAAAACACAATTTTTGTGAAAACTGAGTGCGTGTCAGCTTCCAACCTTTTTTTCCAAGTCCTCTTTCAGTTTTGCACAGGAGGCCTCGTACTGGCTTTTCTCTGTTGTTGCCACATTCAGCCTTCTCTTCAGGGATTCGATTAGGGCCTTTCTGTTGCTGGCCTCCTCTGATAAAGTCTTCACCTGTTTAAAAAAAAAAAAGAAGCTGAACAAGGACGTAGTGCAACTGCATTTCTCTTTTAAAGGAGATAATCACATCATATATTCACCTAAAGTTCCATTCAAATCACCTTAGCAACCATGTTTTCTGTAACTACACTTAACGGCACTGAAATATTTTCCCGTTAGTCTTCCAGGAGACAAATCTTTGGACTATGGGAAATGCTGAGTATGACAATGCCCATTTTTCCCCTGTCACTCTGCTGAAGAGCCTCAAAATAATGCAATGATGAGCCGTGATGAGCACCTTCTTTTCTAGCTCCTCCACCTGTCCCCGGTAACTTTTCTCCATTTCCTGCAGGAACTTGAGTCGTGTCTTCAGGTCCTCCACCAGCTGCCTTTTCATGTTCACATCTCGCTCTGTGTGGCTCAGCCTAAAAACATACACAAATGAAGGCAAATACCAACATATGGCATAACGCCTAAATTACTCTTCACAGATAGCTACACAGGCACAGCCTCTGCATCGCAGACAAACACAGACACACATACGCACGGAGACAGATACAAAGAACACACACGCAAAGCTGGCAGGCACAGTGTCCCCGTGCAGTACATCAGGCATGACAGCTCATTATGACAACTAAATACACTGGCATGCTGCTTGGGTAAGTGGAGAGGGGGGTGAAATAGGGATGCATATATAATTCTAACTGGCATATATTAGAACAAGTGCTCTGGCAGGGAATGCCGCACTAAGCGTGACAGGGGAGTCCTCTTTGACAAACGGCATTTTGAATCAGCAGCGACACTACTTGAAAGCCTAATCAAGCACTTAAATGTTTATTATTTTCAGCTCAGCGTTGCACCAATCATATAAAAACACATTGGCCGGGGGGAGCTTGGCTTGAGAAAGACGTATTATGAAGGGAATACGCTCTAAGAAATGTTGTTTGTTCGTGTGCTGTGCCGGCGATACTTCCCTAAAGAGAAGTAGCGTGTACGTACTGTAAGCAGTTAGCGTCTTAACTGTAACAAAACACACGCGACTTGTCACTTCCTATTTCAATAACCTGCAATACTGACATGATTAATATTCCCACATTCTGCAGCGACACCCCGGTTTAAATGGTCTCAGTACGTTAGCATGTTTTATTCTGTTTTCATAAGAGGCAAATAAAAGCTATTTTCATGGTTGTCTGCACCTTGGGGAATTGGAACAAATAGAATAAAGATCATAAGGATGCAGTTAATTAAATGGTTTTTGCTGTATTTTTCTATATCAAAGATGTAGTAGATCTCTTAGCTCCCACATGCATCATGGCTTGTGTGTTTTAAATAAACAGATGACGCAATGCAAGAGCAAATGCTTTCGTGTAAGTAAATGTCCCTGCCTCCCTAGGTGGATGAGTGCCTGAGGGCAGACTGGTTAAATAAATGTGAGCTTGTCCTATTGGAGTGACATTAAATTAAATGAGAGAGGAGTCTAGCCTGGGGACTTTGTTGGGGGGGGGCGAGTAGCGCTAGCTGGTTACCCCATGGATTTGGCCATTAATGAGAAAACCCATATTGAACCTTTCAGATGACTGTCTGGTGTTGACTTAAAGAGTGAGAGCAGCAATAAGAGCCCCACCAGCTCCCTCTGCCCCAATGCTAATGGCAATTAGATCGACAACATTTATTTTAGATGTTCTTCTTCTACACCCCAAAAAGAATAGAGGATAAAAAAGAATGAAGGATATATAGAGCTTCTGCTGGAGCGTGTGATCTCTATTTATGAGTGTTAGTGGAAAGAGAGAAAGAGAGCCTCAAACTATATCCCGATCACTCACACGTTTGTTCCCTTTGTTCTGTGCTTGTTGGCAATATTGTTCATCAAACATGCGTGTATTGTAATGATAACAGTCAGTGGTCTGAAGTACGTGTTCGTAAGAGTGAGCGCGAGCGCACATTTCTGTGTATGTTGTTAAGAATAAAGTGCGGGTGGACGTTTCATGTGGCTGATAGACAACAGGGCTAAAGATGAAAGAAGCAGCTTCATAAATAAGGCAGGGCCATAGTGCCGGATATTGACTGAGGACATGCCGGTGTACTTTGAAATTCATTTCTTTTTTTTACCCCCCCCCTTCTCTTCTTTTAGGCGAAGCAGCCTTGCTCCCTGTGTGTGTGCTGAAATGTATATTTCAGAGACGTCTAGACATGTCTTTCATTCTGAGAAGGGGTCCCTCCATGGAGGCAAATGGAGTGGTAGGCTAGAAGATACGGCAAGTTATGTGTGCGTATGCGTGAGTGAGTGTGTGACAAGAGCTGGAGGAGGCTGTCGCAGAAACGCAGCTGAGGGATGTTTGCTCTGCCTGGCTGTGATCCTCGCTGCTTTGGTCACACACACAAACACATATCCGCTGTGATTGTACACATGCCCTGGATGCATTATTGAGAATGGCAGGCAGAGGACACGGCATACCAGACAAAGAGAACAAGAGGGAGGAAAGCCAAGTTGTTCTTTGTACGTTTTTCTCAGTTCAAATATGGGATCCGTAATGCAGAGTGATGATATGTGCCTTGTAAGTTCAAACCATGACTGTTTCCCTAAGTGAATTGTTTATAGCCATATGCATTATGACTATGTAATGCATGCGGGGCGCTACAGTAGGTGAACCATGCAACTCACTGGGGCTTGTGGCCCACAGGCCAGAGTGATGCTGTGTGGGTTTTAGTGTCATGGGCCAAAATGGTCCCTCCTGCGGCACGCAAACAATCAATACGCTGCTTTGATCAGCATTCCACATCGGCTACCCACGTAAGCAACACCACACCGCATGACACAAAAACCACTCACATGCACACGCGCAAACAACACACACACACACGCTCAATATAACATGCATAATTTCACAAATGATTCACAGACACAGGAGCATGTACAGTATAAGGGAAGTGAGGCAGACAACAGAGCTGCCACATGGTGGAATCAAACACTACAGATGAGAGCTGCAGAGGATGTGCAAACATGCAGACAAGGAGAGATTGAGAGACAGACAGACAGAGAGGTCTGCAGGTATAAAAAAAAAAAAAAAAAAGAAAAGTAGGAAAAATACGAGCTGGACTGCAGACAACAGTAAGAAACACAAAAAGGAGGAAGTAGCACTAATGAAGACAAAAGGTGGGAAACTAACTTATCCTGCAGCTGGCAGAGTTTGTCCTCCTTCTCCTGGAGCTGGCCTCGCAGGGCTTTGTTAGCCGCCACCTGCCTCGTGACCTCCGCACTTGCACTCTGGGGGAAGGGCACACAGTGTGTGTGTGTGTTTGTTAATGTGTCTGAATGTGCATGTGACTGGGGGGTAGGGAAGGTTTTCACGACACAGCTGATGACAGGTCAAACACAGCATGCCTCCTCATTATAGTTACAGTGGGAGGGTGGAAGGTGCTAAAAGAGGTTAAGAGGAAAACTGTGTTATTTAAAGTGGATAAGGGGAGTAATTAGTAAAAAATAACAATTTATAGACCTGGAGGGGTGAATTTATTTCAGTCAGGAATGTGAATAAAGAAAAAGACCAACAGACAAGTACAACAAGGGGAAAAGAACTGAATACTAACAATAAAAATAAATAAATTGACCTGCTAATGATCAAACATCCTGTAACCTAGAATATTAAACTGTAAATAATAACCTTTTGTGTTTTACTCTTTTCTTTATGAGTAACAAAGATGTAAGGCTCACGGTGACAGGTCGGCTTCTGATTATAAGCATGATGGATATCTGAACCTGCAAGTTCACTTTGGTTTAAAGGGCCCTTGTCTCTTGTGGGAACTGCTCCCAGTAGAAACACTTGACAACGTACTCGCTCAGCGCACGCACCCCCACGGAGCATCCCTCGCCTCTCCCTTTCGCTGTCACCTGACATGACTTTCTCAGGCGTGTGTGACGACAGCGGCAATCTGCGTGGTGACACTGACGAGCAGGCTGCTGAGAGGGTGATAATACTGTGGTACCACTCACACCTCATTCCCTCTGATGTAGGGCATGTCTCTGCTGTTATTCCCCATTTCTCATCTTTCTGACAGGCACTCCGAAATAAGATCAAATGACAGGAAATGCTAATTCACGCTGAAATCAAACGTAATATCAAGTGATGTTAAGTGTAAGCTGAAAGGCACCAGAATTTGTTGTTTTTTTGAGAATCAAGCACAACTTGAAAGTAAAACCTTGACAGAGTTTCTGTTGAGAGTTTTTAAACTCCTCGAGGAGGGCAAGTGCTTCAAACCAGTGAAATGTTAAAGTGACTCAGAAATAGTGATGTAAATATATGTGAAATTCAGTACTGTTAACATGGTAAGTAACAGAATGAAAGACAGAAAATTCCAACTAAAAAGTGCAAAAGAATTAAGAAATTTTCATATTGCCTGATTTACCACAGCACAGTAGAAAGTGGAAGTAGTCTTTCTCTAGATACATTTTTTCAGTCCTTTACCACTGATACTCCCAAAGTTTTCCTTGTTATTCGTGGTATTCTCGAGCACTCAAGCTTCTTAGTGCACAAAATTGGAAGAGAACAACATCTTTAATACCATCCTCCTATTAGCAGATTTACCTCATAAGGCATGCACAATGAAAAAACACAACCGTGAGGGCAATTCATTAACTCTAGAACTGCTAACCTTAAGTTTGGCTTGAAGTTGTTTGACCTCAGCCTCCAGGGCTTGGAGGGCAGGGTTAGCCGGGGCAGGTATGGTTCTGCACTGGCAGGAGCACTCTACGTTCGCTGGTGCTGTTGGTGGTATTGTAGTTTGCGGGGGGAATTTGATCTGCTTCCACTGCTTCAACTCCATCTCCAAAACCTTTTTCTGCTGCTGCACACCAGCCAGGTCAGAGGTCAGCTTCTGCGGGTTTGACCGACAGACAGAATTGGTTAGCTAGGCTGGTGATGATGCCGCAACTGGAAGCAAAAGTTTGGTGCACTGCTATTAAAAAAAACAAAGAAACACAGATTTGTGTTATTGGATGGTGAGGGCGAAAAAGTAACAGGCGACTGATATACTGCTACATGAGCTGATAAGCTTTATATCAAACCAAAAGCCTTTTTTTTTCTCCCTTATAATGCAAACCTAATTTACTGCTGTAAGAAGGCAGAGTTCCTCTGACTAACATAGATCTTTATATTAAATCCACTCCTCACAAATATAATAAATGCAAAGACAGAATAAACAAAATTTGTTTAAAATACTGTATGTGTTATCCACGGGTGAGCTGCAAGCTCTCCTTTAATATCTTGTCTGCGATAAAACGTCTTTTTTATGCTAATTAGGAGACAAATGATGCTGTTGCCTGGTCAATAGAGCCTAATTCTCACTGTAATTGGCATGCATAATATAGCCATCATGCAGCACACTTTGGAAAAGAGGTAGATCAAGTATTTAGTCAGTAGTTGAGTCTGGATTGATGAAGAATAACGCAACTAACTGAATGCATACAATTTACAGTGACTCTGTGATTCAGAATGCTATGTGAGATTAAAAACTTTAAACCACATGCATGTGCCGGAGAAAAGCAAAAATCCGGTTGTTTCTTATAAGAAAGTATGGACCACAAACCTATTGCTGTGAGTTTGAATCAGTGCTGTCACAATTAGCTGATTTGGTATCATATCAAACATGAATGGTTAATGGCACAAACAGGAGACGTGATACATGAAGATATGCGCTCCACACATAGGGTAAATGTTGGAGCACACACCGAGGCGTGCGCACACACCCAAGTGAAACCACAGAATCCCATGGGTTTGCTCTCTGCTCCGCATACACGGAGGTTATTGATATCTGGTTGCTGGCTGACACCTTTTAATAGAATCCCTCCTGTTTTAGGTTTCCTTCTCTCTGTTGAAGATGCACATGCCACATCCACAGGGAGGGTGGGAGGAGAGCAGGACGAGCACAAAATAAAAGCGGGGCTGTGGCCCCAGTGGCAATAGTGCAGGAATTAAGAGAGGCATTGATGAGGCTTCCAGTAAGACAAGCTTTGATTTCACAGGCCATTTTCAGCCCTGGTGAGAGATGACACTGAGGCAGGCGTGATATACTGGTAGCTCCATTAGGCCAGGAGAGAGGACGCCGGTCTCTCTTTCCTGTGAGCAGTGGTCTCACTGATGCTGTTCCTTTAGTAGCTAAAAGGAATTTTTAAACATGAATAAACCACTGAAACACTAAGATTGTCTTACTGCATCAATTTCTTAATTACGCAATCATTCTTCTGGCCAGACTTCTTGTGCAATAGGTTTTATTAATTATTAATTTAAATAAAGTTTGGAGCTTTGCTTTCTTAGTTCATTAAATTTGTAGAGATAATCCTGTGATAATCCCTGCCCCAAAAACATTAAAGGAGGGAAGGCAACTCCACACTTTGAGTGGGGATGACACAGTGTGCCACAAAGTAAAGCATCTGTGGAATTGATGACAGACTAAGGAAGGCTTATCCAAGCAACAAAATGATTCTGTAGTTGGATGCTATGCAATACTCAAGGATTTCAATAAAAGTTAGACTTGCCTGTAGTAGGATGCACTGTGAGTTTTTAAGTTACGTTATGCCACGTTGAAGGGCGACTTTAAGGTTTTTACACACTGCGTCAATTTTTTCTTGTAATCTAGCTGACTGCCTGTTTCTCTGGGCACATTATTGCATTATAACCAGATGCATTATCAGCAATTGAATGTAATGTTATTTTCACAGCTGGAAATCATACTGAAAACCTAAAAAAGAAAAGTTTTAACCAAACCACGTGTTCCAGTTAGGCTGAAATATCATATACATTGCATGAATCTGAGTAGTTGTTGAAAGGAAATACAAATACAGTTAAGAATACATTTACATCCCAGAGTTCAGGTGCAACCAAACACACAGAAGTGGAGAGGGGAAGCAAGAATGGAAAAAAAACGAGAAGATATGACTTAATAATGGAAGGAGGGAAGGAAAGGAGCAACAAGAGAAGGACAGAATGGCGAAGGATCAGGAGACAGAGCAACACAAACAAGTTTCTGTGAAACTGCCATGCTACTTCTCACATGATGGCCCCTGTGGAGGCTGTCCTAAGCCAATTACAAGCAGAGAGTTTTAGTTAGAGAGTTGGCCAGGACCGGTTGGAACAAGCCCAAAGTCCATCACCTCTTGGCCTTTGCAGAGAGGGCAACAAGACCTAGCTTTGGCCAGTCAGTCGGCTCCAACTTTCTCAGGTGGAGTGGCATTAATACTGCAGGAGGAAAGAGGAAACAAACAGGAAGACAACAATTCCCTCTCTGTCCACTCATTCACACAACAGTGTGTGTACATGTGTGCCTTTACTGCTGTGCCTGAGTCTAAGGTCTCGTTGGACTTCAGCAATCAGATGCCTCGGTGGGTGCAGAAGGGCCACTTCCCAGGTAGCAACACTATGAAGGCTGCACTCTGGCCCGTGTGTGCAAGTGCAATATACTCCATCGGTACTATTCCACAGTAAGTGAAAAGTAAATATACGGACATACAGACAAGAACACATACACCTAATCAAGAGTCCAGTGGGCCTTTGCTGGCTGCTGCTGTGTCTGAATCCACCAAAAGAAGTTTCTGCCTGCCAGATTAACGACTCTGTCTGTCAAGGTGTTGCTGTGTGTGTCTGTCTGTGTGTTTGTGTGTCTGTGTATGTACATAAGTTGATGTGTACAAGGAGCACCTGGCAGGAAAGATACTGTTTAGGGGCCAAAGCTCTTGGTGTTTTATTTACACTCTTTACCAAGTCTAAGAGTTTTTTACCTGGAGGCACGTACTAAATAACTAAAAGGTGTGTGGCACTGGATGTAGTCACCTTGAGTGTATGTGTGTGTGCGTCTGCGAACACGACTGCTCATATTTGGAGAAAAGTAACTGCTGGTGACAAAGATTGTTGTGGAGAACTGGCTCGCTGAAACATTCAGCAGGAGGAGACAATGGCAGAGTCAGAGAGAGAAAGAGCGTGTGAGATTCTCCTCCTCTCTACTGCCCTGTGGTTCTGACCTCCACAGACAAGGGTAGGCCTGTCAGCCACACTTATTAAGCATGATAAGGGCATGCTACTGCTTCACTCTCAGCCCCAAGAAAATACAAAAGAAAGACAAAGATGGGGGAAAAAAAGAGAAACTTCCTAACACTTACAACTGGCTCGTCTCCCTTAACTCGTCTCCCAGCTTTTCCCAAGTTACCTGCGTGAGCTGCTTGCTGCTGCACAGCTTCTCAGTGAGGGAGTTGAGCTGTGCTGTGATCATCTCATTGGCCCTTTGTAGATCTCTGGCTGAAAGCATAGCATCTTTCCTGGCACTTCGCAGTATGTCAACGTGACGCTGTAGAGACTCGATGCGCTGCTGCAGAGAAGAGGAGGAGCAGCGCTGGGTCTTCACAAGCATCCTCTTCCTCCTCTGCCGACTTTTCTCTCCTCTTGTCCCGCGGTCCCACGGCTCACGCTGTTTATCGTCTAACAGGAGGAAGTACACGCAGCCGCCTCAGAGTTGACAAGTGCACAGAAAACCTCAAAATCCCAATTTAGAAGCTACTGCTGAGATTTAACAGGCGTGCATCTTTGTGTATGCAAAAGTGGAAGCTGTGATGGATTTAACAACCTGAATAATTAACATTTTCCATTTTTAACCAATTCAGATGTGCCGAGTTATGGGGGGAAAAAACGAAGCTTGTTAACTTCTCGGATACTTGTTTCTTATCGACAGCATGTAAATACACTGAGTGTTCTATCTGCTTCAATTAAAAGTTGATTAGATTTCTGTAATCCAGCATGGGTTCACAAAAGGAAAACTTGTGCTACCTCGGGCCAGAACGTCGGGTTGTTTTCTGTGAGATTCTGCCGCTGGTGCTTCTGTGTTTGAGATCGGCGACCACCTGTAGGACTGAAAGAACAGAAAACCCAGTGACAATGAAGAAAAGCAGCCGTTTAATGTAACACAACAGTTGACATGCTGCTCTTCCTAAGATGCAGCTCATAACGACACCATGATCACAGAGTGTGCGCAGCTTAACGCAACGAGACAAATCACCCAGTGCTTTAATAATTCACCTGAGCATGTTCAACCGACTCCAACTTGAACACCTCTCAGCACAGATATTACTTCTGACAGATGCTTGCAAATGCCGCCTTTGTTCAATCACCAACTGAAAGCCCTGATTCACTCCTACGGTGTGACGGGTGTGTGTGAGAGTGTAGTCGTTTGTACGCAAAAGTGTGTACGCATGTGTGTTCGTGACAACTCCCAACTGCACCATCATTTGTAGTGACATCAAAGAAAGGGCCCCCCTACCTCACTCCTTGCTCTCTGCCTACATTCTTTGTATGGGGGACAGGTAGGATTTGATCAGTGCCAGTTTTGATCATGCATGCAGAGAGGAAAGGGTAGATGAACCCTTTGGTTTGTGACATACTACGTTGCGCGGGGCTTGGGCTGTCAAAGCGATGAACCCAGAAGGAGCTGATGGGCACATTTAGAGGATCAGGACTGGGGAAACTAAAGGGGATCTGAGATAAGGGCCCTGACAGCTCCCAGGTTATATTCACAACAACCATCTCTTCTCTACTTTCTACTTTGCTTCGGTGCTGCTGAAACGAGAAAAAGAGGAGAAGAGAAGAGGCAGCACATCTTTAAGGCCCCTCTCTTTCTCTCTTCGTCTCTCCTCTTGACGGACTTTTCTCTCAAGGGTTTGGATCTGCCATGTAGCACTGTGAAGAGGTTTGATGTGGACAAGTGCAAGGGTCCAGGCCTAATGATTTCGTGGTGTGCATTCACAAAGGCTTCCTCAGTCACAAGACTAGGAAAGTCTTTGTGAATGTAGACATAAAGCGATAGCCAGTTAAAAATGAATAGTACAGCACGGCTCAAACAACACAAAAAGTAGTTACAGAGGCCCTAAGAATTATTTATGCAGACATTAAACTGTATATAAAAGATGGATGGATAGCCACTGAGACGTCACTCCACTGCTTTGCAGGCTACTATTTCAGGATGGAGTTACAAAGTTATTACATAATGTTAGAACTGCAGGGCCAGTTTTGTAAGTAGGATGCAACAATAATTTAATAAAGAGTGATGATAACTTTGGCTAGCAAAAACAAAACAAAAGAACAAAAAACAGCTAGCTGATACACAGTTTGTTTTTGTTTTTTTTAGTACAACTAAATGTTGGTGATACCTATCTTTGTTGTCACAGACAGAGGAAATAGACTAAAACTCTTTTTTTGTATCAGGCTGTAAGCCTTTTGTAAAACATCCCTTGAGTGGGCATTTGAAGAATTGCAGTTTTCGATCACTTCTGAATTACCTATAGTGTTACCTACACCGTCTACATATTATTTGATAAGTATTACTTTTTTCCATCGAAAAACATACAAATTTGAAAATGTTGGTTCAAACTCTAATCAGTATTTACAGAGGAGCTCAGGAGAGAGGTACAACAGTGGGTGTCCAAAGACGTGCAAAACATGGTAGAGGCTCTTTCATGGTTTGTCGTCCTCAGAGCCAGGAAATGCACATTAAACAGCAAACGTCCAAAAAAGAGCTCCTTCAAGAGGCCTGGAGAACTATTCCTGAAGACTACGTAAAGAAATGACAAGCTTGTCTGAGAGAATTATTAAAAATATGCTGAAATTTACACTCATATTTAGGACCAAGGAGACATTGTATACTAAGACCTTCATTAATTGAATTCACTTGTAGGCAGTTTCATTTAAAGGCTGAATATTCACACAAACCCAAGTAAAATGTTAATCTGTACAAAAAAGCAGTGAGCAGGAAACAGCTGACGCTTACTTCTAACTGTATCTTTATTCCTTTTTTAAGTCCAAAAACAATTAAAAGACAAGGGCAGACCAACCTGTCTATTAGTGTGCTGTCTGTGAGGCACCGTCCCCGAGGGCAGGCTGTTGAGACTGTCCGAGTACTCCTCTGCACTGTCACTGTAGAGAAAGGTGAAGTCTATTACAGACTAGAAGTTGAACCGACAACCCTGGTTCTGAAAGTACCACCCTTGGACAAAAATCCAATTTACCTTTTATGGTTGATTTAGTTGACATCAAGCAAAAATATGTGCATCTCGGCCCCCTCCTTCAAACAGAAAATCAATGTCCCATCCAATTTCTGAGCTGGAAGTGTAAATGTGTGTGTAAATTAAGTGAAAAGCTGCAGTGTCTGGTGCTGTTTGTGAATGCATCAACATGTATGAGAGCGGCTGTGGCCTTCATTAGCCCTCTGTGTGTGACAGACATGTGTGAGAGGCACGGCTGAGCGGAGCCAAGCAAAGTTGCATCTGATGGACGCACGGTAAGGGCTTCCTGAGAGACACACACACACATGCACACAGGTTTATTGACAGTGACCTTTGACGTGAAGGTGGAAGCCAGTGACATTTACGCTGGCGGGTTTATTAAGGTGGGGTCTGGGAGAAGCAGTGGAGGTAAAGACCACAGAGAGAGGATCTAACTGGAACGTGACAAGCCTGGGGGCTAGTTAGGGTTAAAACCAGCCTGGAAGGGGCACAGGGACTTTGCTAAAGATTACGAATCACCAACACTAACACCAGGGTTGCGTGCATCGACTTGGTGATGACAGCAAATAGATCCAACTTAAATTTAGTATTATTAATGGAGTTCTTAATTGTGTCTGCAGTCTAACTAGTTGTTCCCTAGTTCCTCTTTAAGACACACCATATATATATTTACAGTACATGGTGCTTCCACTCTATATGTGAGGACATGTCTAAGCTTTTACATGCTGAGTCCAAACCTGTGTGGAGCAAATACAGATAACCTGTTATGTAGAAACATAATGACAGCAGATGCTTACACTGAGGAAATGAGAGCATCCAAGGGGTGTAAGGGGTGGATCTCACCGAGAACTGAGCAGATACAGTATGCATGCCCCTACAGTAGTAACCTGTCAATCACAGGCAGGTAGGCACAGCCTAAAGCATACTCTGCTGGTCTGTCTTACTCTACATGGGGCTGTATTTTACAAAATGACCATCATGTTAATTTTGGATGTGAACCATAAAAAATTTACTGTGCTCATGAATCCAGAGAGACAATTGGACTTCTTTTTGCAATCAGAGCAGTCGCCTCCTGCTGGCCTTTAGGAATAATGTATTTTCTAAGGCACTTGTACGTTTTTAAGACCCAAGATTAGCTTTGTCTACTCCAAGGATGTCAAATTCATTTTACATTGTGAGCCACATACAGGCTGTGATCTTAAGTAGGCCAAACTAGTGAAATTCCCCTTTCTGTCACAGTAAGCATATTCAACTACACATTTAATCCAGGTAATATTTTAATATAAGAAAAAGAAGTGCAATCTCAACAGTATTAAAATAAATCTGTAAGCACTACTCTTTGGGCTTAAATAAATATGTAGCCCATGCCCAGAATATCCTGTTATTATAAAACAAAGTTTTTGTTAATTCACAGAAAATGCTCTTTTAATAATAATTACTACTGTTCTTTAAAATTGTCTTTAAAATGATTATTTAGCAGGTAGTGAAAGAACAGGGACTATTAATGAATTATTTTGGTGTTGTGTGAATGGCTATGGGTGATTTCTTTGTCAGGATGAAAAGCTGTAAAACGTCTGAAAATACAGTAAAAAAAAAAGGCAAAATTGATCCTCCTCTTCACATTCTTCAAAGCCGTCCGGTGGGCCACATTATATGCCGGACCAATTCTGGCCTCCGAGCCTTATGTTTGACATCCCTGATCTACTCTTATGCTACTGTTTTATTTAAAGGAATGTTCTCTTATGTTCTCAATCACAGCAAATCCCTCCAGTAGCGTTTTTAAACTCTGGTACCTTGAGAGAAAATTAATGTTTGCCATCTTTGATATTATCCTTATCCATAATTTGTGGCCCAATCATCCGAAATGTACTGTCCTGCAGCCCTGATCAAGAGTTTATATAACATGAAAATACATATCCTTTATTCCTTCTAGCATAACTGAATGATTGAGTCTGATACCTGCTTGCTCTTTTTCTTTCCTGCTTAGCAGCAAAACTGCTGATCTGCTTAAATTGGTCAGCTGCCTCTAGCAGTTCAAAACTTGAGAGCAGGTGCCAGAGGCAGCGAGAAAAATAAGGTGGGGGGAAAAAAAAACAAAGACTTGTCAGTAGCCTTAACGAGTCTGACATCTTTATTTGGTGCTATTTAGGCCAAAGCTCCTTAGGCAGAAATACTGTACCTTCCAGGAATGTCAACCAGACATAGACAGCATTTGTGAAGAGGACCCCTAGAAGATACGAGGCACAGAAGGCTTTACAGTAGCAAATCAGTTGACAGGTGCCTTAAATAAGACAACATCTCAGTTTAGGCCCCTTCTTCAAAAATCCACTTAGATCCTCCTCTCAGGTAAAGCGTTTATTAGACTGCTGCTTATTAGCCACATGGAGTGGTATTAGGAAAGCAGGGCATAGCTGCACCCAGTCCCCGTTAAACGGCCTCATGCGGATAGAGCTGGGGTGGATTAGAGTCTGATGAATTAGTCGGTGAAGAGGTAGTGAGTTAGGAGGGCTGAGCTAGAGAGCGTGTAGAGCAAGGCATACCGGGAGAGAAAGAGAAGGGAAATAAATATCAGTGAGTGTTTGAAATCAAATCATTTCAGCCATCACTCAATAGATGTTGGCTCAGTGGCTTTTTTGCATAAAACATACATGAAATAATTACTGTCGATGGTTCTTAATTTAGAGGGTGTTAAACAGCTTGTAGACATCTGGTACTGATCCGAGTAGGGTCATTCAAAATTCATCTAACCAAATTAAGGCGAGGAGCTAAGGAGAGGAGTGTGGGATGGAAAGGAAGCGTATGTGTGTATGTCTATGTGTGTGTGTTGGGAGGGGGCAATGGGGTGGCTGGAGGAAAAAAAGAGCAGCACACACACACACATACATTTGTGAACCGACATGCCACAAGATAACTAACATAACTAGACGCAAGGTGGGCTTCATATAGGAGTGTGTCTGTGTGTGTGTGTTTGGGAGGAGGGGGTGGACTGGGTCCTTGCAGGGGGATCCTTAGTGCTGTCGATGGGGGGTAGTAAATATGCAAAGAACGAGTAAATTAAATCAAACTGCCAAACTGTCAATTTCGGGGTAGCGTGACTAGTGCATGAAAATGGCATCACTGGAAGGTATCAAGGCTTTGGCGGCCCCTTATCCCTGGGCTTTTCTGGCATCGGTTCAACTTTGTGTAGAGAGGTGGCTAATTTTGCATGCAAATTTCAGTCAATAAGCTCCAAGCGAGGCGTCCCATGATATTTCAAAGGATCTGACAGTAGTTTCCCCCCCTCCTCTCTCCTTCTCTCTATCATTCTTGCTCACATTCTTCTTTTGGCTCCTGAATACCAACTAGACAGACAATGAAATTCAATCACCCATTTGCTTACGCTTTGCAAATGCACGTTGTCCCCTCGATGCTGCCGCTGCTACCCCCCCCCCCCCAACTATTCAGCCAGCCCATCCTCTCTGCCCAAACACCTAAAAATAATGAGAGGGGGTGTGTGAGAATATGTGCGTCAGTGCGCGTGCATGTGTATCATTACCTTTCTACGCTCATGTCCTCCCACTCGTCTTTAGCGGCACTGGAGCTTGGCCCTTGCCAGCTGATGGCTTGATTGGCGCTGACTCTTTGGTGGCTGCGCTGCCGTAGCAGACCTCTGTGCCTGGTTGTTTTGAATTTGACCTTGCTGCTAATGCTGTTAGCGATCCCACCTGCCCGCATCGGTCCTGCAGCACGATTTCTATAGAAGTCCTTAGCTGCTCTGAGAATCCCCAGCTCCTGTCTCAGCTTCAGCAACTGCTGATGAAGCTTTGTAGCCTCTTTCTGAGATGAGGCCAGCTGTACTTCTAGAGCCTTGACCTCACTACAGTGCTGCTCCTCCTGAGCCACGGCCTGCGCATGGGCTGCCTTTTCACGAGCAGCTTCTTGAGTTCTTTGATGATCCAAAGAGGCTTGGAGTTTGCGGCAGTTGTGGGCCAAGTCTTCGTTGACTTCGAGTAGCTGCTCTTTTTCATCTTTCAGCCTTTCTGTCTGCTCCTCCATGCTTATCATTCTTTGCTCCAGTTGATCAATCTGAAAAGAAAAAAAACATACATGGGGCTTCTGTGCTACAAAATAATCAATTTTGGCTTATATATCTGTAGTTTTTTTTTTTTTTTTTTTTTTTTCGTTTTTAAAACCCCCCAGAAATACTTATTCTTGGACTGCTAGTGACAAAATAACAACCTGCTCTATAGTATTAATATTAGTAAGATTCAATGAGAAAGACCATATCGTGATTTACTAGTTTTCCTCTCCACTGATATTTTCCCAAGTGCGTAATTACAGTTTGCTGTGTGGGTGGGGGGCGGAGAGGGGAGCAATACCGTCGTCCC
Source organism: Mchenga conophoros (assembly GCF_057382185.1). NCBI lineage: Eukaryota > Metazoa > Chordata > Actinopteri > Cichliformes > Cichlidae > Mchenga > Mchenga conophoros. Next base: position 19,258,215 of record NC_140531.1, read on the forward strand.
CAGTCAAACACGGTTATGGACATCTGACTTGCACCCCGTTACCCTGATCACCTTTAACTACGCTGCAACCATGAGCACTTAGTCTATTTGTTAGATCTTTGGTGGAGACTGTTTAAGAGAACAGTGGATGCCTGCTGGGTTTGTGCCTCCAGGCAATTTTTCCCTTTTATTTGGTTCTCTCTCTGCCTGCTGGTGAAGCCTGGTACCCTTCAAACAAAATTAGACGGCTATCCCCACTCCTGATGATTTACTGCCATGAAAGCTGAAGGGGTGGGGGAACATATAAGCTCATGCAAGCAGGGTTTTAAATGTGTGTGTGAGTGTGAGCGTAAAACATGCCTCCAAACCTATGAAATCTACGTTAAATCAACTAGTATTTTCTGGGATACACAAATTATATTTGGCAATTTATAGACTGTCTAGTTGATACTGTGCTTGGAAATTACTACATGACCCTTCTCCAATGCATACGAACACCGTTAAACTATCCTTGAAAGAGCAAAATCAAAAATTTCTGAGAGCTGCCATGCTGAACTTATGGCTGTGTTGGATTTCCTTTATAGGCAGTGACAAAGAACACCCCATGACGGCATAGTGCTGTACCTTTTTCAATAACTGCTCCATTCGACCTGAAAGAAGAGAAGGCTTTTTCGGAGTGCTGCTTTTGACCTGGTGCTCCTCAACCATTTTGTGAAGTAATTCTGCAAAGAAGAACAAAGCTCGCTATTGTGACACTTTGTGTCAAATTCAAGCTGCTCAATCAATAGAATAATTATAAAAAGGGTACATTTAAATCAATTAGCATTAGTAAGGTCTAATTTCCTTCCTGAGGTTCAGTGTCTTTTTTCCTTTTTGTCAATCAAATCTGAAAAATCCCTAACGCTGTTTTCATGTGGACTTGGAATTTTCACTGCAAAAAACACCTTTGGTTTCAAAAATCTTACACAGCCCTTTAACTTCAGATTAATAGAAAGGTGTTTTATTTAATAGTCCACCGGGAAATAGGAAAACAGGGCTCAGAAGTGCAGGCGGGTGTATACTATATGCAACCTCTCTCTGGGGACCTAAAACAAACGAAGAGAAGTGCTTGAATCCCTTGTGAATACACAGCCCCAGGCTGCACTGCTTTGTAGTCCACTGTGTTTCCCCAAAGGACTTCTAATCTCCACAGACAAACATGCAGCTTTATTCTGGGAAATTCAATAGTGGCCCTGGCAAACATATGATTTAGACTTTATGATAACAACAGAAAGCATGCAAGAGTGCAAGTGCTTAGGCATTTGATGCATGTGTATTCATGAACACATCTAACACAATCTAACAGACCTCTGTCACTGCTACCTACCCAGTATCTACCTGCTGAAGTACAAACAACTTCCCTGCCTACGTATATGCGAAGGGCAACACAAAACTTGAGGTTACTCTATTCCGTAACCCCCGTTCTCTGATAACATGAGTGAGGTGTCTCACTATGGGGAACGCTCTCTCAGCGTTGTCCTCAGAAGCCTCTATATCATTACTGGTGATCTGGTGAGACACCTCACTCATGTTATCAGAGAACGGGGGTTACGGAGTAGAGTAACCTCAAGTTCTCTTTCAAACATTAGTTTCGGTGTCTCACTATGGGATATGCAGACTCCCGTATTGCCAGATAAGCCCATCTGAACGACTGACTGCCCACTTAGGAGGTCTCGTGGGGCCCCACAGTGTGGGCTAGAGTTGGTGCAGTGACATCCAACCTGTAAAACCTTGCAAAGGTCAAAGGTGAAGCCCAGCTCGCCACTGCACATATCTCTTCTATAGAGACGCCCCTAAAAAGGGCCCAAGAGGTTGCCATCCCTCTAGTCGGGGGGGAGAAGAAGCTGGAATAAGCCAATTGGATCGCCTCAACAATCCAGTGGGAAATGCGTTGTTTGCTAACGGGCTTGCCAAGATGTGGTTTAGCCCAGGAAACAAACAGCTGATCCGACCTCCTGAAAGCCTTCGTTCTCTCTCTATAGGTACATAAAGCCCTAACTGGACAGAGAGCATGTAGGCGCTCCTGTTCAGGGGACGAGAAAGGAGGAGGGCAAAAAATTTCCAGCTCCAATGGGATGCATTGGAGATAAGGATTTTTGGGCACAAAGGCCGGATTTGGCCTGAGTGTGACTCTAGAGTTATCCCGCGTGAATCAGGTGCACTCTTTGTGTACTGACAGCGCATGAATATCACTGACACGTTTCGCAGATGCGAGAGCCAGGAGCAATGCAGTTTTCAAAGACAGGATTTTTATTTCCACCTGGTTTAGTGGTTCAAATGGTGGCTGTGAAACTGCCCCCAGCACCAGGGATAAATCCCACGTGGGAACGAGAGGTTTAGACACTGGGTGGAGCCGTTGTGCCCCTTTCATGAAACGGCAGACTAGCGGGTGATGGCTCACTGGGCCATCCACGAAGCCCACATGGCAGGCTTAAATGGCTGCTAGATATACTTTAATTGTGGAAAAGGCCTTTCCTTTATCTAACAGTTCTTGGAGAAAGGAGAGACTTTCCACACCATTCCTCAAATACCCTCCACTTGTTCTCATACTATGATCTTGTGGAGAGGGCTCTAACACTCTGTATAGTGGCTATAACACCCCTGGGGAGTCCTACTGTACTCAGATTCAACCTCTCACGGGCCAAGCCCACAGGGCGAGGAGCTCGGGGTGAGGGTGAAAAATCTCCCCCCTGGCTTGGGAGACTAGTTCTCGTCGGAGAGGGAGAGCCCAAGGTTCGCTCCACAAGACGGGCATAATCTCCGCTAACCAATGGGACCTCGTCCACCTTGGGGCGATCAATATCATTGTTAGCCCTCTCTCTCTCACTCTGGTTAGAGTGGGAAAAATTAAGGCCAGTGGAGGGAACGCATAAAGCAGAGCTTGTGGCCAGTTGTGAGCTACCCCTAGTGGAGCCTCCTGGTCCCTCTGGGAGAAATACAGTGGACACTGAGCGTTCTCCCTCGAGGCAAACAGATCGACCTGTGGGTGGCCAAAGCGGGTCCAGATTTGGGTCACCACATGTGGGTGCACGGTCCAGTCCCCGTACTGCGGGTTTCCCCTGGACATTAAGTCTGCTCCCAAGTTCAGAGCTCCTGGAATGTGAGTAGCTCTCAGTGACAACAGATTGATGCTGATCCACATTATCAGTCTGCGAGCCAGCATGTGCAAAGGACGGGACCGTAACCCGCCCGCAAAGCGCAGGAATTTTCTGTGAGGCGGGTAAATAGGGATGTGAAAATATGCGTCCTTCAGGTCTATTGATGTAAACCAATCGCCTGGGCGCACTACATGCAGCAGAGTGGTGGTCGTCAACATCCTGAATTTGTATGACCTCAGATGCTGATTCAGAGCCCGTAGGTCCAGTATCGGACGCAGTCCCCCTCCCTTCTTGGGCCTACGGGAAAATACTTTGAGTAAAAGCCGCATTGGCTCTGCTCCTGGGGTATTTCTCGTACTGCTCCCTTTGATAGCAAGGTAGTTATTTCTTCTTGCAGGATCCTGGCTGATTCGCCTTTTGCAAGAGAGAAAATCACTCTGTGAAATCTGGGAGGGGTGGTTGCGAATTGTAAACGATAGCCTCACCCTAATGTCCTCACAACCCATTCTGGCGCAGCGAGAGCTCGCCATCTCTCTATTCTTGCTGACAGCGGCCCCAAAGACAGGCACTCCACAGTAGACGGAGCTTTGGCTCCCTCTTGTGGCGGAAACTGGTCCTGTGGGCCAGACCCGACTGCGCATGCGCGGGCGGCCTGCGCTTGACCAGCGCTCGTGGGGCCGGACACCACTGAGGGAATCGACCCCGGTGGTGTCTGGGTGCGTGGGGGCATTATGTTTTTCAACATACTCTGTGTTTTTCACACATTTTTCCCGTGCCCTTGGCAACATGCCTGGATGCAATGGGTAAATTTTTAATAAACAGTGTGTTTTTGTGTGACATGCTTGATTCAGCTGAACAGTGTCTCGTCGTCTCTTTGTTGAAATGCGCTCTGTGGGATCCAACTCGAGTCCCAGGCGCTGAAAGGTGGAGGCAGAACACACTTCTCCGAATGGACTTGGAGCCCGGGCTGGTCCGGCTCCGATCTCCCCGTGGGGGATGTTAGGCAGTCCGCTTCTTCTTGCGGTCCGACTTCTTGGCTGGTGGTGGGGCACCCTGAGCGGCAGCAGGCGGGACATGTTTCCTGGGCCAGTGGGTCTTAGGGTTCTGCGATCCTAGGGGACCCTGGGCTGCAACCTGTGGGGCTGGGCGGCGAGGGATTCTAAACATCGGCACGCCGGCTGGTGACCTGAGCGAACATTCGGCAACTGGGAGGAGGGGGGTCTTCCGAGGGAGACACAGCTGCAGGGCCTCTCCCTTGTTCTTTTTCTTCTCGAACTGTCTTTGCATGGTGGCAGCGGCGGTCCCGAAAAGGCCAGCGGGGTCGATGCTTTCATCCAGAATGTCACGTTTTTCTCCATCTGAAAGCTCCGACAAGTTCAGCCATCTGGCCCTCTCCTGTAGGACGATGATGCTGAGAGCTCTGCCCGCCGCTTGTACTGCTGCTCTAGTGAGGTGGAGACACTGGTCCGTAACAATGCCCAGCTCTTCCCACAGCTTGCTAGCATCCAGGTTCGCAGCAGTCTGGTCCTGGAGCTCCGCCGAGTAGGCTAGCAGGAGCGATGAGGCGTTCAATGCCCTCACGGTGGTGGCAACTGATTTACACGCCTTGTCAGCCAGGGAGGACTGCAGGCGTTTGGCCTTGGAGGGCAGGGACGGACCAGATGACATGGAAACCTCGTCCACGCATTCGGGGAAAAGCGGCAGTATCTGCTTAGTAGTGCACTTCACTTTGGGGAGCCTTTTACCCTCGTATCGTGAGGTGGAGGTCTCCGTTGTCACCGCGGGCCATGGGATCGCCAGCTTTTCAGCTGCCCATTTCGCAACGTCAAATAGCTCCATGCCGCGGGACTGTGTGCCGGGGTTATCACAATCGGCCCCTTGTGTCGCAGAAGAGGGGGCAAAGAAAACGTTGTCATGCTCGTCCGAGACAAGATGTTCCGACGCTCCCTCAGAGGATTCGCTGAGTAGCTCATCATTAGCCTCGAGGGAATCAGACAACATAGCTTCGCAGCTGACCTCGGCATCATCCGCCAGTGGGAGGACGATATCCATCTCGTCGCCCCAGCTGGTGCCTGGTGTGGCTGACTCAGTGTGCTCCATCGGTGGGCCGATTGGAGACAGCATTGGGTCCTTCTTTGACAGGCTAGCCTGGCGGGCTAGCCTTCGGCGAAGACTTTTTAGGGTGAAGCAAGCGCAGTGTTCACATGAACCCGGTGTGGAAATAGCCGTTTGGGCATGTTGCAGCCCGAGGCACATCACACACGCGTCATGTGTATCTGAACCTGAGATTTTGCAACCGCAGGGGCAAATTCTGGTCAGTGGTTTGCAGTCTGCCATATTAAGGAAGCTTGGTGGAGCTAGCTTGGAATTGGCTGGACGGCTAACGCTGATCTTTTTTTTTTTTTTCTTTCTTTTCTCTCGGTCGGATAGCTATGGTGAGCTAGTATGACCTAGCTAGTGTGGTGGCTAGCGCTTGTGCTACCTGGCTTGGTGACCGTGTGTAGCAAAAAACTGTTAGCTTGGTCAGCTAGCTGTTGTGCTAGGTGCGTGGTGGCAGGTAACACACTCTCCGACCTGGCTCTGTGGTGATGAGCAAGCGACTCGAAACGCGAACCGTGCTAGCGCCCGGTGACCAAGGTGTTAGCTTGCTCGCATGGACAGTTAAGCTAGGACTCACGTTCACAGTCAGGAGAGATGAGGTTTCTAAGAAGCGAGAAGAGGAAATTGAATGATGGGTGATGCTGCGTCACACCCTTTTATAGGGAGGAGGGTGGCCCCTCCCTGACGCAAGCGTCACGACTGCCAGCCAATGCTGGCTGGAGTAATGATATAGAGGCTTCTGAGGACAACGCTGAGAGAGTGTTCCCCATAGTGAGACACCGAAACGAATGTTTGAAAGAGAACAATACAAAACATTCTGCTTTTCTTTCTTTCCTATTTAAACATTCCTGACGGGATGACCAAAATAATTTGTACAATGAGGCTGGAAACATTAAATATTCAGGACCTTGACTTTTTAGGTCACTTGATCTTTTGGAGAACGAGTTGAGGGGAAAAAAGCGGCCACAGAAGCAGAGAGGAAAAAGAGAGAGGGTCATGTTGTAAAGAGCTGCTGCTCCCTTGCTTTGCATTGATGCTTTGCCCAGGGAAGTTTGTTACTTTGAATTAGCCTGCCCTTTTGTCTTCCCTACATGTCACATTCAATCAGACAGAGCACCAAATAGGACAGGAGGGCTGCTGTGTTCGCTGGGTACATAACCAGGTTGGGAGACAATTATCCAGCTCCAGCACTGGTGGCATGGGAGTTGGCACCTCAGCACTACCTTGATAAGAAGACGTGGTGGCTCCCTAGTCACCCACTGTTGAAGGAGGTTCTGGCACTGCAGCATACATTAACATCCCTCCCGTGTCTCCTCATAGGAAGCAGCACAAAGACTCCGTTCCTTTCATCTGCTGTCTTTCGTTAGTGTGATCCTGGTGTGAGCGACTGAACCTTGCATCTTTTTGATCGGGTCAAAGCGGTTCCTCAGGAGTAAATCTTATGGCCATCCATAATTTCCTCTTAAGAGTCTTGACTTTATGTCCAACTGACTCCAAATATACTCAGTTCAGTCTAGATTTAATATGAAATATTCTGAATGTTGCCACAATGGTGTAACCTTATTTGAACTGCAAAACAGCAGACATGTTCATAATCTGTATTAAAACTATACCAAATCAGAAAACACAGATGCCTATCTATTGCTGAGACCACACTCCTTCAAAGTTAAGGGATTCTTCCCTGACAAAATGTAAAGCCAAGCATGTCCTTTCAACAGAGGCTGCTTTCTCATATTCCTAACTAGACTGTCAACAGAAGTCAAGCCACTATTTTAATTAGTGCAATCCTTTAAATCACATGCTTGCATCTTCACCAGACACCATCATTGGCTGTGAAGAAAATTAAAGTGATATAGAACAGATCTGTTATTGAACTAGTTAATTAAGGTCACTGGTTGCAGTGGTCAGCATCTGACAAAGCAGCAGATTGGATTAAAAGGGATGTAATTTTTAACACCAGGAATAATACATGCAGACAAGATGGACACCACACTTGATGTCCTAATCAATTTACCAGGAGTTGATCAAGTCTTAATTGAGTTGTCCTATGAATTCTCCTGGGAGTAGTCTTATTAAATCCGCGCAGTAATGCACATGGCCCTGACCAGACCAGTGCTTAATTAAAAAAAAAAAAAGAAGAAGAAGAAGAAGAAGTAGCATTGCAAACAAAATGAGCTTAAAATTAAAAACAGAATAACTGCGTAGAATTCAGTTTAGTTTCATTATTTTCAGACAAATTAAAACATGCATTCAAATTAATAAAGACCAAAGAGAAAAACATTATTTTGTAATTTTTAAGGCACTCCCTGACAAAAAGAAGAACTAGTGTGAAGGAAAATGCTCACCTTGGTGTTTGTTTGCAAGACAGAGGTGGAGTTCCTTTACTGTGGCCCGGTCCATAGCAGCCTGGACTCGCAGCATGTCAAGCTCTTCTTCCAAGCCAGCTCTGCATTAAACACAACATCAAATTTCCTTCAAACAAAGTTTGCTAAGTCAAATCTATGTTTTTTGAAACACTGGTTAATCATTTTTCAGACGTGTGCTTCAGAGATAAAATGTTTTATTTCTTTTTGATAGATTTTGATGTACTGAGTCCAGATATGACGTATGAAATAGCTGATTGGCTACTGTTTGTGAGATATTTAATATTTTTTTAAATAAAAAAAAAATAAAAAAAAAAATATATATATATGTATTACACCTATGTTTATTGTTTAGTTGAGTTTAAATTGTGTATAATGCTGTGTTTGCATTAATAAATTGCCAGCTGGAATCACCGATACGTTATTCAGAATTTTTTTTCCTATATCGCCCACTCGTATTTTCAACAGCATATTGTGAAAGAAAATGAAAACTGCTGGGATATTTCAATTTGCTTTAAAAAATTCTAAGTTCACTTTGCAGTATTACAGATCTCCTGCTACTAGGAAGGTCAAATTCAAGGTCAGTGCACATGTCAAAAGGTCACACAGCGATAATATCATAGAATTTGAAATTTGACAATTGCATTTCTTCTTTACTTAGTAGCATAATCATAAAAACTAGAACCAACCAACAATTTTGAACATCATTTTCAGTTTCCCAAAATGAGTAAAGTTGCACAACATTTATTTCCAAAGGTTTGTGGCTGTAGAACAGTAAAATATGAAAGGAGTAACAAAGAAACGCAAAAAAACAATCAACACAAGAACTGTGTGATGAGAATCTTTTACTCTCAATTCCACTGTGGAAGCCATTAATGTAGAAACTTTTAATGGACTTTTTAACTCGAATCTTATCTGCTGGCTTCTGTTCCCAAGGAAAAAAAAAAGATGACACGGCGAAGAAATCAACTAATTAAAATGCTTTTTAATTCATCTGGAAATCAAAGTGACAAGCAACATGAAACGCCAAGGTGGGAAAGTACAGTGTGTAACTGTGGGTGTTTGTGTGTATCACGGCAGACAAACAGACTGTAAAGTGTGCCCAATTACCTCTCTGCAATTAGCTTGATTCCTGCTAAAGGCTAATTATGTGGAGCCATGCTCTAGACTTTGCACTTTCAAGTTATTATTAGGACCCCAACTGAAGTCTACTGAGGATACACACAAACCCACTGAGACAACCACACCTGAAACACACACCTAATTTCCCTCCCCTTTGCTCCACGGAGTCAAAGAGAAACACTAGAAACAAGCTCCTACTATAGTGGCATTCTTCCCTCAGTTAACCTCATTACAAAGGCAGGTCTTCCTCCTGGCTGATTCTTAAAGCTTGTGGTAAGCTGAGCAAGCATGTTCCATTATGAAGCATTTGAGTAGTAAAAGGGCATTTGTGGTAAGGGTGAATTATGATGTGCATAATGCCAATTAACACAAACTCGGCACCTGTTTCAACCAATCTAATTTTGCTACACCAACCAAGAGATTCTTCCAGACATATGGCAAGAAAATTACATGGAAGAAGTTATCAGCATAGCAAAGGGATGGGAAGTAATTAGCATTTTAGTCCACACAGTCCAGCAGAGAGGCATAGTCTAATGGCTGACCACAGCCTAAATAAGTACACAAATGACTCTCCCAAAGGGAGTGAGGAAGCAGATGGATATGTGTCGCTCTTCTATAGATTTTCCTCCATAAATGAACTCCAGTCGATGAAGCAGAGGCACTGCCTTATGTGTCCAGGCTGTTAATGGGACAAATGAGCTGAAATATGCAGTGTGTGAAAGGAGCCTGCTCCATCTCATGTTTCTTTTTTATGCCTGTTTGGATGCTGATGGTATTGATGCTCAACCAAAGCTCATATGTAAAACTTTCAGTTTTGCTGAAGGATAAGCATAGTTTCTTAGATGAAGAAGAAATTGGATTGCAAATGGAGTTCATTGGCCAGGGGACTGCAGTTTCACAGCATAACATCCTGTAGATGGAAGACTACTGCAACTTGTACTCAGTAACAGTTGTGGCAGACTCTGCTCATATCTATAAGAGATTTTCCAGAAGAAAATGTACGGCAACCGTGCAACCCACCCAAAACATTTAAACACCTTTGGTTCACTGGTGAATTTGCATTTTAGAATTGACTGCTATGCTATTTGTTCCATTTGTTTCAGTTTTAAAGTTAAATGTTAAATTATCTTTATCTTTCATCTCCCATGTGTGTGATCATTAAATCATCGTTTGACTCAACCCGACCGGACCAGTGTTGTTATTGTGGGTTTTTCCTCTGGTGTCCATCCCCAATATTTTTTGAACCTTAACAAGTCCCACAAGTTTTCTGTTTTCTTACTTTCCAGTTTTTACAACCTCTCTCTTTTCTTAGTGAAATAAAAATGTCAAAAATGTGATTTCAAATTAGATGTGCATCAAACTACACCAACCTGCACCTGAAACAAATTACCTTCCCCATCTTTTCCCTATGTTGCACTACCTCCAGTAACGTGAAATTTATTTGAAATGAAGCCATGATTTCCTGTCATATACTACATATTGCTAAGGAGAAAATGTTCTCTAAAGCTTCAACTCCTACAGAGTTCTTTGAGTCTTTTTTTTTCTTTTCTTTTTTTTTTAATCAGGATGATAAATCAAATGAAGCTAGCTGGACAATTTTCAATTCCCTCTCAACTTGCCGCTTCACCTAAGGTAAAAGAGAAAAAAAAAAAACACTCAGCAGGCATAAAAGCAAAAGAAGTTTCTTGGCAGAAACTAAACTAAAGGCAACAGACAGGTGTTATGTTTGCTAATGATGTGGTCTACAATGTAAGTCTATGTCTCACGCCGCTCTTTTGGCCCCGTTTTAAAAAACATTTTCGCGCTCATGCTGTGCTGGTACTTCAGCCACAAGCTATCCACTCCATGTCATTTGATCTCAGCTCTACATGTGCTGCGCCGAAAACAGCTTAGAGCACAAACTGCCAGTGTTTTCCTTCACAATTGTGTACAACGCAACGCATCATTCGCAGCCATTGTGATTTCACACGCCAGCCTCCTCTTGGTTTCTCTCTCGGCACAGAGCGGGGAACAGGGTGAGAAAGTGAAAACACCACTGGCATTTTCATCACTGGGGAAAGATTCCTGTTTTTGGGGTGTGTGGGGAGATTTCCCCCATGGTTAAACTCGGACTAGGAGGCTGTTTGTTCATGGAGGGAGTTTCAGCGGATAAGCCACTGCTGTCAGCAGAAACAGTGACTGGTGGAGTTCACGTTCCTCTGTGATCTACTTTTAGCCGTGGGCAATGCAGCGGCAGCGGCAGCAGTGGATCTCGAAGAGGTTGGTACTCCTGCCATAGGCCAATCATCTGAGAAGTAAATGGGGATTTGTGTTACAACCACAACCTAGGATGTCCACTTTACTCATGGTTAAAGAGGCTTGTTGATGCCGTTAGGTATCCTAAAATGAAATCAAACAATATCATAATGGTGTATTTTTTTTAACATGGGAATGAGAAGGCCTGTCCATTAAAAACTTTTTAAATTTGACCAAAAAAAAAGACATACTGTTTTCTACTGCAAGTATGAATAGTGTTTGTGAGAGTTGTAATGTTGTCTCGATAAGATCGGATAAGACAGCGGTCCCCAACCCCCGGGCCTCGGTACCGGTCCGTGAGTCGTTTGGTACCGGGCCGCGAGAGTTGAGGCTCAGGTGTGAAATGTATGGTTTTCAGGGTTTTTATCAGTTTTCAGCGTTATTTTGTTATCGTTTTTAACGTTAACTTGGTTTTCCTGGGTCTTTTCACGTGTGTTATGAATAAATCTTCTTTTTTTCAGTACCGGTACTAGTTTTATTTTGTTGTATTTATCCGCGACACCTTAAAGGCCGGTCCGTGAAAATATTGTCAGGCATAAACCGGTCCGTGGCGCAAAAAAGGTTGGGGACCGCTGGGATAAGATGACCCACTAAAGCCTGCAACATAATTACCAGCTAAGTGTAAAGATGGCTTTTTTTTAGCATAGTAACTGACTTTCCAAATAATTAATGAGGGAAAACCTTAGTTGTCTGATTTAGGAAAATGCATGTAACATTCTGTTTGTGTGTCTGTTTGTGTGAACAAATGTGTCCCTCCTCCAACTAAGCCCTGGTCCGGGAGGCAAAAGACTCTCATTACTTCTAATACCTTTTAGCAAATCAAGATGAAACGAAAAAAAAATAGAGGAATATGAGGGTAAACTTTATTAAACTTAATTAGAGTCAACGTCGCTTATTGGGGAGGTTCACGTCCATAATGGTCACTCTCTACAGAGGAGCACTGCAAATGATCTCAAAGGCTTTTTCCCCAGTAATCGCTAGCTAATTTATGCTTTGATGTCGTCTGAGTATAGCATCTTAAGTCTGAGGGTGCACTGCATGTGTTTATTCTGTTTATGGAGCCTAAATAATCCTGCCTCTTTTTACCAACAGACCTTTAACAACAATTAACAAGCACGGACATGGAGCGCCGCAGACAGATGCATAATGAGGCAGATAAAATGATCCCAATGCGAATTTTCTAGCATACCATGCCCACAGTTGCTTTTCAGCTACGTACCAACACCAGTAGGAAATAGTCCTTGGTGTCAGTTAGTTTATTTGTCTTATTATTTTTTGTCTTATTATGTTATTTTTGTTTAAAAAACATAGAGAAAGCTAAGAGATACTCTAAACAGGTTTAAATGCTGAATGTTTACATTGCCCTTTATACTGATCTGGTTATGATGACATTATTACATAAAGGATTTTGTATGAAACCTTGTATCGATGAACAGCAAAAACCATCAAAGTGGGCCCTAATGATGAACCGTTCAAAGCATGGGTTAACATAAACCTTATGGAAATATTTAAACTCGTTCTTTAACTTCCAGTATATACATTTTTTTTAGTTCAGTTTTATTTATATAGCAACAACTCACAACAACAGCTGCTTCAAAGTGCTTACACTAGTACAGAGAAAATAGTCATGACACCGTATCAGCAAGTGTTTTTGTGACAGTGGGAAGGAAAAACTCCCTTTTATCAGGAAGAAACCTCAAGAGCCCCAGACGGCCCTCCCTGAGCCCGGCCATCTGCCTGGACCAGTTTGGGGTGAGGGGAAGAGGACAACATTAGGTCAACTGTCTCCTCCAAAACTGCTATTTTTAACACACACTCAATGTTTCCCATTAAAAAAAAAATCAATTTATCCATCTCTTCATCCATTTATCATGATTGTGGGGAGCTAGAACCCAGGATCTTCTTGTTGTAATGTGACACTACACCACCACGCTGCCCAAACAACTGTTTCAGAAAAAAAAAAAAAAAAAACACAGCTGTGATCTAGCATCAATTCAGAAATGTTATTGAGATGCAAGAAGGGCTATGTCACATCATACTGGCTGTGATAACACCAATATAAATGTTTTTATGTTATATAAAAATATCTTATCATGCTATTATTGCTCGCAACAGCGTGCCTTTATGTTCCCTAGTGTGTACAACAAGGACACAAGCCCAGGCATGTCTAAGAGCAAGAGTCAGATGTCAGCCTCTGATGACCATTTGGTGCCTAAAAAGGAAGCTACTTTAGCAACCTCTGGCAAAGCACAGCACTCTGCAAAATATGCAAGTAAACTGTTCCCACTAAAGGTGGAAACAACATGTGTTTTACCACTTGAGGCAAAAAAAAAAAAAACAGACCATTGAGTAAAATCAGGTTATGAAGGAGGAGGAACAACTACCTGGTGATGTGTGACCCAAATGTGAACAAATGGCTCAAATGGGTGTTGATGGAGCACTGGCTAGATGCACTCCATATGACAGGGAAAGCAAACAGTGGATGGAAAACCAAGGTTTAGACCAGTGGCTATACTATAATTTTATTTTAAATTTAAAGCTTTTATGTTGATATTTGACTTATGCTGTAGGACTGGATATGATACTGGGCCACTACTATAATGCTGCTGTTGGCATCTTGTTTCAATATATTTAGAGTTCCAATTAGGAAGTGCATTATCGAAGACTGTGGTGCATTTGAAAAGATTTATAAATGCTGCTTTCAAGCATCAACAAAACACTCAGTTATTTTTCTTTTCTTTTTTTAAATTGTCAGTAAATTATCTTTAAATATTGTGACATAATTTTGAGCCCGCATCACCGATCACTACAGAAAAGTGGAAAACTAAAGAAATTCACTGTGTGACTCTAGTGGCTGTTAAAGCAGTATCTGTAAAAACTAGCAGCTAATATTGGAAGGCTAATGGTACAACTGGAGAGATGGGTTGTGATGAAATGCAAAATAACCATGATAGAGCAGAGCTCAGCAGGAATATAGCCTAATACTGAGAGGCATTAAACAGAAAGAGCAGCTAAAAAAATCTGTTCGTGTTTTGAGATAAGTGATTAGGGGAGACAAAATAAAGAGGAGATCAAGATGCTCTGCGTCCTCCCAGTGCTGGCAACACTGCCAGCTGTAAGGAACTGCATAAGCTGAGCTGTGCCAAATGCAACATGGCATATCAAATCACTAAAGAGGAAATGGCCTTTAGAAAATTACAATTAGAAAAATGGACCACCACATTTTATTTCCCCCAGGGATATGCTTTCCCTCCTTTTTTCCCCCACCATATGCCTATGATCTAAACTTAGTCCCACATAAAACAATTTGCACTTCTCAGGAAACAGGAAATACACAACTTTTGTTAGTCTTTTAATGCTACATTAAAAGTGGGGTCACCAAATCTGGCACGCCACCTTTGAGAAATTTAAGCGTGGAGACGTGCATTAAATACTGTAAGTCAGCATTTAATATGTTGACTTGGTGATACGTTCTAATATTTTGTAAATTATTGCATCCTGTTTATCCTGTTTTCTAGGCAATTGTTTTGGAAACAGACTTTTTCCAAGTTGGAGGTAGGAATTGTAAAATTTTAAAGCTTGGAATGCACCTTTATGACCTAACATCAGTGACCAACAGCACTAATGTTTTGTCCGTGCAGAAGCAAAGGTATTAGCAAGTGCATTCATCATTTATATAGCATTACTTCTCTGTAGTATGCCATTTATAAATACAAATATACTACTATTTCTATTTCTATGTCTATGATTATGATTATTACTAACATTAATATAGCAGCAATAATAGCGATACAGTAGTGATAGCTGTATATGGGATAACAGTAAACGATGGATAAATATATTTGAATTTATAAATGACATACTAAAGAGCAATGCTGTATAAATGATTAATTAAGCACTTCTTAATAAGGAACTAAGACCTTACTAATGCATAATAGTGTGACATTATTATAAAGTGCTGCCAGTTTACAGACCTGATTCATATTCATACAGACTTGAGCCTAAAATAATACTCATTCAAAAGCATTTCAAAACTCAACAAATTAGTATTAGCTGCGTGTGCTGCCCAAAGAGACCTTTATTAATGTTACATGAAAAGTCATCCTTCCTGCAAGTTCACGCAATAGGTGTTTGCTATGATTTTCAAGTAAAAAGTTGTCAAATAATAAGTAATTTGTTGCCTAATTCATCCTTAAATTAAACCACAGGGAGCCGACAAATCAGCGAACAAACAGAACAGACCTGTTTCACCTTCCTCCTCACCCTGCTATTCAAGTGCTTAGATTACAGGGGGCTGGTTTTGATAACCCTCTCTTAGTGCTTTAGGGACCCACTGTACACAAGTTATCAGAGCAATATTCATTGTGGGAAATGGTCATTTGGGCCTCAAGACAGTGCTTTAAATGTGCTGTTTTTGGAGAAGGTGAAAGAAGGCATCTGTGAATGATATCATGACAATGAGGAAACCAAATGAAAGACAAATAGAGTTTATACAGAGACTCTCCTCTAAACCAACCACTAGCTATTTAAAGCTTAATAAGGGCCTTTATTTTAGCTGTTATGAGACAACAATTACACTTATCTGACAGAACTGTTATGAACACATTTATTATTATACTAGTCAGTGAAAAGCAAATTTTTCCCTCCATGCCCCAAGTCTTTCCTGGCATTTGCTTTAGGGTAACAGGACCGTCTTTGATTATTTGCACTAGGATGGACTCATTCAACTGAAATTTGCATTGTGAGTTGCGGGAAAGTAAAGCTTTTTGGTTAAGCTGGCTTTGTTCACAGTCCCAAACTATTTTCACTCCTGCTAATTCTCACAACAGGTATGAAAGGAGGAGCAGAATAAAGATGGGAAAAGTGACAGGGAACCTGCTGAGCTGTACGTGTGTGAAGATGCTTGCCCTGGAATTGAGAGGTTTTGTTTCTAAAGTGCAAGTTAAAAACATCTCAGCCAAGTTTACTTTCCACAAGCGACCGTCGTGAGGTCGCATGTGAGGGCCGGGAAAGGAGGAAATGAGGTGGAGTGCTGGTCAGGGGCACATGAGGGGGATCAACACCAACCCCTAAGGATGAGGCAGTTGCACAGCTAGGAAGGAGGCCAGCAGCTCTCCATCCCTTGTGGTTTTCCTTGCAGGTCAGTTCCAAGGAACCTGCATGTTCACTGCGGTCTGTTCACTCCCACACGCCCCGCCTCTATATCATATTGTGCTCGGGTCTGCTCAGTTCTAGTCGTGGCCAGGCAGGCAGGCAGGCGGACGGACATCCCTTAACAGGCAGCATCAGCGGCACTAGGGCTGCTAGCCTGTAATTAGCTCGGACAGCTCAGGCTTGGAGAGAGCCAGCCGGGCTATATCATAATGAGCTCAGCTGGGATTAGGAGGACAGGGCAGGGGGGTGAGCAGAGGGGAAAGCAATGAAGGGGGTGGTGGTGGGGAAGTACTAGAATTCTGGCCTCAGCCTACTGCAGCATCACAGAAGGCCGGAGGGAGACAACTGGGAAGACAAGTAGGAAGAGGGTAAGGGGAGGTTACAGAGGCACGAGATAGAGAAGGGAAGAGGTGAGCAGAGGTGAAGGCTAGGGAAGACTGGAGAGAGGTAGACCATGGCTTTAGGCCAAGCTTTGTGTAGCACTGCAGAGGGTCAGTGTTAGTGGTACGGTTACAGGGGGCTTCTCTAGATCAAACAAGACAATGGCTACACTACATCCAGAGACAGACTAAAGACAAAAGAAGGAGCAAAGAGAAGAAGTAACAAAGAAGTAACATGAAATGAAAAGCATCTCTCAAGTAACTTCAAGCTGGGAGTGTCAGCACTGTTGCTAAACTCTAGGTGCACATGTGAGCTAACAAGTCTACTGCAACTTAAAGATTGGAAGTTTTCAGGCAGGGAATTTTTAATGCAGGCAACTTACTTTTCAATAGAGAGTTTTCTGGTGAGGTTTTTCAAGTAGGCCAGCTCATTCCATACAGCATCACTGTCCTCTTGCCGCAGCTGCCACGGCGCTGCACGCTGTATCCTTCCACCTGGCCTAGACACACAACAAAAGAAGACCAAAGTGTAGATGCATAGACAAGCGAAACTGAAAAACACAGGCTCACTTGGCACACATACGGACATAAGGAAAGTAAACCTACTAACAAGGGAAAATTGTTGGTACTATACATCAACTTGCTGCCTCTGGCCAATTCACTCTGGGTAACAAGGCCCCTTAGTGTTGCTGTGTTTTTATTATTCAGCCATCTTTAGCAGTATTCAAATGAGCAGCCTTGACTTTGACATTTCAGTGGCAAATCATGTACCGACGTATGCATGTTTGTTAAAGCCCAGGGCACTGCCCGTGTGGCAGGGCAGTGGAGCATTCCCTGTGTGCCATGCAAATGTAAATAATGGCAAAAACACACTCGCAAACGAGGTCATTCAAATGTCTACACCTCACTTATGAATACTTAATGACACTTTGTGCTCAGTAGCTGCCGCCTCCATTGAACTTCCCATTTCAAATCACACACACACACACACACACACACACACACACACACACACACACACACACACACACACACACACACACACACACACCATCGCCACTGCCCCCAACTGCATCCCTGCACACATCCAACTCATCAATCAGCCAGAGCCCAACACATTCAATTCCAATTAGCCTTTCATTTGCAAACTAAAACAGGTTTTAGTGAGAAATCCACAGATTGCAAAAGAAGCAGATGAGAAGAGAATACCGTTTTTGTCACGCACACAGACACACCGACTTCTCATTTTCACTCGATCAATGTGGCAGGGGTGTGGAAATGGATTGTGAGGGTCGCTGTTGCGGAGGGGTCCTTTTCCCATGGTCATTATTGGCTATCTAGATGCCGCCGTGCTATGCTAATACTAGTTAAACCCTGGTGACTGGGAGTTAGAAGCTACTGAGGAATGGCAAATGTTTTCATTTAATACTGCTAATGCCCCCGTGAGCAATTTGAAGCCCTTGAACTTCTTTAGAGTGTAGTTGTGTGGCCGTACATGCGTGCTATGGGAGTAGTGTGTTAGTTTCCCAGAGTCTAAAGCTATTTAATACATAACCTTACTGTACTCTATAGGCACAGAGACTGACATTTCTCTGAAAGCACACAATGAATGAAGCCAAACCTACATTAAAAGTGCCTGGAGTAAGTACAAGATCTTTTACCCACAGCTGTTTCAATTCTCCCTGTGCAATTTCCGGTTTGCAGTGTATCATCTGCATTACTTAAGAAATGTGCAAGAAGCTTTATTAAGTCATGGTAAAGCTTTATACATTTTAATTTGTTTACAGTGGGCCTAAAAGCTGTTGAACATGGAGCCATGAGAGAGCCATCTTCTTCAGGCCTCAGTGCATCCTCCCTTATGGTATCCTTGTTTCCATTATTAAGCAGGAGGAAACAGAGAGAACTTTTCCACGCTGCTGCGGCTAATTGCTCTGAATCAGGGGGAATCTGTTTATGGGCGCAACTTTGATCAGAGTACGGATGCTTTAATAACCTTTAATTTTATTTGCTCACCCCCATCATCCCCAGTCTGATTAAAAAATGTTTTCCCTTCTCTAATATAAATAAGAAGTTGGGTTTTTCTCTCTCTCTTCTTCACACCATTTTGGGAAAATATGGTGGTGCAGTAATGGTGAATGGCAGGGTGATTTCACTGGGACTGGCCAACTGCACATTGCCTGCATACCGATCAGCCGATGGACTGTTCTTCTGATTTGCGATTGGTTGGCAGTTCTATTCTGGGCGGGACTGGCTAACAGACACATTGCTGACATCTTTTGGCAGCTGATTGCACACAAACCAATCATCTAATCAATAATTTGCTGGGCAATGCTGGAGACTGACAAAAGAAAAACTTTTGAACATAACTGGAATTTTGATAAAGATCATACCACATTTTCAGGGAAAAATTGAAAAATTCTGGTAATTCCAGTGAGTTTACAAATTTTTCTTGCCTGTGTAGTTTTGTCATAGATAGCTATGGGACATTCCTTTATTCTTGCTTCATCAGTAAAGCAGCTAAATAGTCTAGAGCTGATTTAATGTGTGGCATTTGTATTAGGATGCCGTTTTTGGTGGACATAAAACATGTGGACGACGCCCTTGAAGTAAATGAAATATGCCATTAGGCTGGAAGTTTATTAGATATACATTGGAGAGATAGCAAAAACATTAGTTGTTGCTACATCGACACTTTGGTATATCTTTAAAAAAAAACTACGAGTACAGGATTCCTTTCTATACTAAAGAAAACCCTTCACAGCATTCAGCCACATGAGAAACACTCTAAAGCAGGTGAGCATATTCTTGAAAAATTTAACATTAAGAGAAAACTTCACAAGAGCAAATACAAAGGGTTCACCACAAGGTGCAAAACACTCATCAGCCCCAAGGATAAAATGCTAGAATAGGAATAGACTTTGCTAAAGAATATCTGAAACATGCTGGATCACTACTCAACACAGCACTTTTGAAAGTACCTTTACCAGAGGGTCATTTTGAAAAACGAAATATAATAAAAAAATTGTGACACTGTCTAAACATTTCTAAACCTGACAGACACGGCAAATAAGTAAATGCATTCGTACAGGCAGGTGAAGAGAGACGCACTTACCCATTTATCGTTTGGTCAGGAACACAAAGGGGATCAAACGGACCCCCCTGCATCTACAACAACGCAGCATGGAAGCTGTTGGGACATCCCTAACAAGCTCGAAATGCAATGAGAGTCAACGCCTATCCCCGCTGACTTGTTAGGCCCCTGATTTCCTAGCACTAATGGGAGTATTTAAGTCATTTTCTATTGTCTCTCATTCAGGCGGGCATTACCCCAGTGGGCTTAACAGCTATTTAAGGATGTGGCCTAATGCCAAATGAATGCCAAGATCATAACATTGAGTGACTGGTTGGTGCCAAGGAAGACTGAAAAGGGCAAAGCTGCCTATTGCATCAATTTCATGTCAAATCACTCATGAAACACAGATACACTGACACTGATAGACTGAAATCTAACATTAGGCTTTCTATACTGAACTAAATCCCTGTTTGTATTATTAAAGGAACATGCATGCTTTCTTTTAACAAAAATCAATGTTACCATTCAGAGCGTTTCATTCGTAACAGCGAAACGTTGCCGAGGCTCTCTCTACATGGCCGTCTTTGTTCCCACTGTCTCAGACACATGCTGCTGAGCCGCGCTGAGCTAACATGAGCCGAGTCGAGCCTAGGGCTGAACACGCTCTCGCACTCACTCCACTTTCACACGGGCTCACATTGCACTGCTGTTTTCTTTAATTAACCCAGAGAGAAAACAGCTGACGGGGTCAACACCTCGCTCCCGCACGGCCACCACATATACGCACCTTTAGCTACTCTCTGAGCGGTCTTAATGACGCTGGTGGAGAAAAGAAATAGACAGCAAAGTAGGAAACGACTAGTGGAGACAACACAAAGAAAAAACCCGTATGTTAATGACATTTTCCAGCACATTTTCCACTTTGTGTAAAAAATCCCGTGGTTTTTGCTGAAGATAGCAGCTCAAAACAGGAAATGGCTCTCATCCCTCCTCCCTCTTGCAGCCTTCCTCCACAGGCCTTCTCAAACACCTTGCACCCCCAGGACCAGACACCTCCAGCCTCTGGCTCTCACATCTTAATGAACGCTGAGGGAGAAGAGACGAAGAGCACATACACTTGGCACAAAACGGGCCAATTTGACTGGGCTTAAAACCTCTGAGCTTTTCAAAGATGAAAAAAGCGGAAATCCAGAACTCAGGTCTTGTCAGACAACATGTGGAGCGCAATGGGGCCCTAAGACTATTTGTGAGTGGTTTCAGGGGGTTATAGTGTTTCACAGGGCTTTTAACATAAGGCAAGGCGAGTTATATGCTTTGAAGTGTCTCTCACTCACTGCTGCGTAGTGAAACTGGAGGTTATCCCAGTTGCTTTGTATATGCACAGGTTTTATTTTATGAAGATGTGGGTTCTGTATATTTTGATCTTTCACCATTCATTTGCAGTCATAATTTCCTGTGAGATAAGAGTTTATTATGAAATGTTAGACAGTAAAGTGTGTACTCACATGCCATTTGATTTCTCCATCTCTTTCAGCTGATCTCTGACTGCCTTGTAGTTGGTCTGAATCAAACGCAGGCGTTCACGACGTTTATCGTGAGCTCTCCTCAGCTCTTCATTTTCCTCCATCTGTAAAGCACAATGGCAACATTCCGTCGTGAGTTGGGTAACTCAAATCAAAGTTAACAGAAGAAGGGAATTTGCCGCAATTGCACTGATACAGCCCATACTGGGCATGAAATATAAGAAACCAACATATTTAAGCTGCTTTGCAGCTGAAACATCTCAGCCTAACAGAAAGCAGCTGGTCAAGATTCATTCCACTTTCCTTGTTTCTCCCAAACAAATGCTTCCACTCCTTCTGGTCAACTGAGGCATCATTAAAATGAGGCGTTTACATGACAAGTCGCTGGTGCCACTGTACACTAAACAGGCCTGCACACTCACACACGCTCACGTTAACCAGCAAAGAAACAAACTCACTGGAGTTACCAACTGATGACAACCGTGTGTTGTGATATGGGGTTGTAGTGGTGGGTTTGTTGCTGTTGACAGCTATTAAAACAGAACGAGATTGGGCTCCTGCTTTAAAGAAGGAGTTAAGAGAAGACAACATATAGATTTTTCTTGTCAGGGGCATCCCTCATCACATTGACCTTAACAGGGAGAGCAATGGAAAAAATTCTTTCAACAGGCAGGACAAACAGAGGTGGAAAGAGGGTAAGGAAAAAGAGAAAGAGAACTGAGAAATTAGTACGAGAGAGAGAGAGAGCGAGAGAGAGAGAGAGAGAGAGAGAGAGAGAGGGGAGGAAAAGGAAAAGTGAAAGGAAGGGTGCAGGACAGGTTTCTGCTTGAGTGGCCAAGGCTAGGGAGAGTTGTCGAGTGCTTTCTGAAGGGAAGGAGCTTGTTTACTGCTGATATGACACGGCTACCCTGCAGAGAGGGAAATGCGAGCCCTCGGCCCTGTTATTATTAACAAGGACAAAGAGAACAGAGAGAGAGCGCACACAAATATGCGCTGGACACACAATGTGTGTGCACACACGCGCACTGCACATCCACACTGCCGATGTGACAAGTATGGATTTTCCCTAGTGTGGATTATTCACTGAGGACATCTGCAAGACATCGTCAGCCCTTTCGAGCAGCCCCCGACCTCTCAAAAACAGGGCTTTAATGAAAGGGGCCAGACCAGAGCAGTGTTAACTGGTGGAACTAGAGGCTGAGGGGGGACACAGAGGAGTTGTGGCTGACTGATGGAGGGGCGGCGGGGGGGTGGGATGGTGCAAGTGGCAGGGCATTAGCCACATCATGGCTTCCCAGGCTCCTTATAGAGCTTCCCCCTGGGCAGACCAGCTCTGGTCATCAGGCCACAGACCCTTGCCCACCGATCAATACACCCCCACTCAGTCAGTGAACACATGTGTGGACGTTCTCAAGCTGAAAAATAATTACACAGCAACAGCTACTTTTTACTTCAAAGTGTGAAGTAGAAAAAAAGGAGGGCGTTATTAAAAGAATTGTTTGTTTGTTCGCAGCTAAGGTCAACATGTCAATGGTATGGCTGCCGTACCCAATTTGAAAAGCATTCTGTTGGAAAGGACTGGAAAACTGCACAGCAGCGAACTGAACCAAGCAAAGTACTGCACAGTAAGAGGCTGAAGGTAAGGTCTCAAGTGCAACTGATAGAGGGCATTTTGCTTATTTCCAGAAACAAGCAAAGGACAAAAACCACTAAATCATGCCTTGAACAAATGCCCTCATTAATGTAGTCACGTTTTTCTGTGCATACCTTTGCTAAATGCCCCTCAAACAGCAGACAAGTAAATGGCACCATTAACTAAGACAGTCATGCGTGTTGTCTGAATCTATGTTGAGCATTACTGTCGAGGTGTCTGCCAGTGATGTAATTCAGACACTTCAGATCTGACAAGGAAATGGTGCCTAATGCGTTCCTGGGATTGTGTTCAAAGGGAGATGACCTTTGGATAATCACTCACTCGTTGGTCAGCTGCGAAGATAGAGAGATTTGTTTTTTAAAGGCAGTGAGTTTTAGGGGAAAGTGCAACACGGGGGTGAAAATTAACTTTTTTTCTTTTGCTTGCAGCCAGTTGGAGACACTGAAAACAACACGAGGACGAAGAATAGTCTGAGAAGAACATCACAGAGCACGTGAAGGTTAAAAGACCAATAAAGCTGATTCGTTTAAGGATAAAAAAAAAAAGAAAGAAAAATGGCTGCATCCGCTTTCACCAGAGCGGCTTCTCTCCTGCTGCTTCACTGCCTACGCACACTCTGCTTGTGTGTGCGCCCATGTACGTATGTATGTGTGAAAGACACCGTAAGAGAAGGTCACGGAGGAGGCAGTGGCAGCAGTACTGCAATTGAACCACTGTTACTCTCTTGCAGACCTCTATATAAACCAGTAGCTGATAGCAGCAATCATATCTAAGCTAGTGGCCACAGCAACAAGCAGCTCCTTCAAACTGATACTAACAGATGTCACCAAAATATAGCAACAACAAATGTGCTTTTTGAAGCAAACCACTCCTTCGGGTAGTTCAATGTCACTTTGAGAAACACTGTCATGCAGGGATACACAGACAAAAGATGCAAAAAAAGACTAATAAAATAAAATTCGACCATAAGGAATCAGAGTGAGAACTGTACTCTAAACTTGGGGATAAATAAACTGTTCTAAGAGGGGTGGAAACGATTAAGACATTATATTTATTTGTATACATTGGCAAGTAATTACCTTCAATTGCAGCAGCTCCTCGAGGTCTCGAATCCTCTCTTCTGCCTCTTTTCTCCTCTCACTTCCGAACCCGACGCTGCCAGCTGGAGACAGGGACCTGGACCGCTGCACTGGTGCACCCTGGGAAGGGTAAGCAAAGAAGCACTGGGGTGGGAGCTTGAACAGACTTCACTTACACAGACAGGCACAAACACATGCAGCAATTAACATCTGTAGAAACACTGAGTGAATGCCAATAATGGAATTATCTATGTTCACTCCACTCCCCTCTCACCTTGAGTAAAACATGAGCATTGTCTTTCTTGGTACACACATATGCAGACAAAAACAAACACGCTGCCAGAGGAATAAAGCAAGCTCAAGCAGCAGTCCACAGAAGCTGAAGGGAGGAGGTTCACTCTTGTGTGTGTGTGTGTTTGGAAGCAGGAGTTGCAAGCTGAGAGCAGCAAAGGTTTCTCCCTGCGACTGGCTAATGAGTATGTTCATTTCCATTTACATTGTTTCTTTGACAATAATGATGTCCCATTAGGGGAGACTAAAGGGGCTATAGATTCCAGAATGTGCTGGGCTTCATTACAAGAGGTGGTCAGGGAGGCCGCTCTAATTGCTCTGCTAGGGGCCTCCAGGTTACACTTGATAGGACAACTGGAAGAGCCGCCGATTAGGAGGGGGGGTGCAGTTTGCTTGCCAGCCTCTTCTGTAGAAATAAATAAAGAAATGGAGAATTGCTGGGGCTGCGCTGTAGAAAAGCGGTGGGAACAATATGCTAGTGGAATATGAATATGAAAGGATAGGAGGCCCTCCTGTAGCGCCGGGCAGGGCTGACCAGATGGCAGGCTAAAATATGCAATGCGACTAAATGCACAACAGTCCTTGGGTAGAGAAAGATGAGCAGTACAGGAGGAGGAGGTGGTGCTAAAGTGGTGAGGTTAATGAGAGGATAGCAGATCAGTTAAGCCTAACCCCCCACCATCCAAAAAATATGTATTTTGATTGCTGTTGACAAGCTCTCTTGCCTATTAAAGTCATTAAGATTTCAGCCTTTTCTGATATTGCAACACCTGTTGTTACGGCTGAAACAAGAAAATATCTCATGCCCTAGTGTCCTAAGCAAAATCATACACTAATCAAGCACTGGGGGAACCAAACACATCTTGGTGCTTGACCGGTGGGGATTTATGCTTCAGTGGGAAACTGCAAACTCCCGCTGAAACCCACACCCTCCTGGTGTAACCTCCTTAGAATTGTAACTACAAGTCATCTTGACGCAGCGCGCAGCTACTGTGATTGGCCTGTTCCGTACCATTGATTCCTCCTGTGCATTCCTGACTACTTTATCGCAGCAGTTTTTGAATATATCAGCAAGAGATCAACAATCGTCTCAGTCTGAGGAATAATAAACATAGCATCAATATAAGGACTCAAAAATGTCAGCAAATTCCAGGAGGGACATGGTACATTCTGACGGCTGTTTTTAAAAAGTCCTGACATTTTATTTGTTTCAAACATAAATGCAGGCAACAACGTCAGTCATTTACGTAGGATATGTCAAAGATTCCCTGCAGAAGCCAAATCACACCTTACTCTGTCAGCACAACAAATAGCGCAACTTGTACATGTGCTCACAAAGCAGCTTGGCAAACTTTAAAATAACATTGCCTGAAAACTCTCCACTCTCAAAAGTGAGTGAAAAAAATATTTTTGCATGATAATTCATAACACATCAGTAATATCTTCCCCACTCGCTGTCTGAGGAGGGTGCACAGTATCCTGCGGGACCAACATCACCCTGCGCGCCACCTTTTCCATCTGCTGCCCTCAGGGAGAAGGTACAGGTCTATACAGGCCAGAACATCCAGACTGGCCAACAGCCTGTATCCACAGGCTGTGAGGCTCCTGAACTCTCTGCCCCCCTCTCACGGACAATAACCATATCCAACTTCTTAATAGCAATGAACTGGTCTGCATTGGTGCATCATATCTTTATTCTCTTCCCCCCCCCCTCTTTCTTAAATAGATAACTATCATATCTGATATCATATCTCACAGTACAATAATATTGAATGGGTTGCATTGTTGTATTTTGTCATGTTTCTCAGGTCTTTGTCTGAATTTCTACGAACATTATTGCTAAGGATTGTCTTATTGCATTGGAGTCACACTGGGTTAAATATGTACACTTGGGTTTTAAGGGGTATTTATTATTTTCTTCTTTTTTTTGGGTTGTATGGAAGCCCCAAACGCAATTTCATTGTTCTTGACAATGACAATAAATAAATAAATACTAAATACTAATACTAATGTTGTTACATGGCAACATGGAATACATGAAAACAATGGACTCTGCTTTCTTTGCATTGCTCCTCATGAATCCCTTGTGTATGGGTCTGCAACTCAAATCATTCACATGAGGGCGAACTTCACCTATTTAGAAGGACACTAACAGACAGCAGATATTGTTCAGTGAATAGCAACTGCTGCAAAATGCTAATTGACATGTTTAAAAGAAAGGGATTAGACATTAAGACTTTTTTTTATTGTAACTTAAAAAACGCATTTGTCACTTAATTAGTTACTGTATAACACATTTCCTTTAGTTTTAACATCACAGAATGTGTATTTAAAACAGAACATCTGCTTGTGACATTAATATATACACGATGTACGTGTGCTGGGAAATGTGCTCTGAGGCTACAGTTGACTCCAGTGACCTGGCGGCCAGGTTTTGCTAACATGCCTGCATGGGTGCCAACCATGTGTTCTAACTCAGCCTTAATGACTCTATGCAACTAATTAGCAGATTGATCTGCATATTCCTGATGAGTGGCAGGCCAACTGGCTTAGTTTGTCTGTACAAGGGGGAAACACAGATTCCAAAAGGGGAATCCAAACCAACTCGAAGTCCTAAACCTAAAAGTAAAGATGAGCAATTATAAAGTGCATGACATACTGCAGACAAACTCTAAACTGGGTTTCAGGTAGAAATATAAATTGTGAATGATATTTACTACTTAACCTGATCACAGTAATTATTAATGAAGGTGAGAACCACGTGAGACAAACTGCGTGCTTGTCTAAAGTCCACGGTAAATTAATAAAATGGTGACACTGACTAATGACTGACATTTTGGTGCAGATGTTCTCTCTGGTCCAGTTGGACGCCTGACTGCTGCTGGACCCGAAGACGCATGAATGCCCTTTATTTGTGTGGGAAGCTCTGTGTTGCGGCATTGATGTTAATGTTCCACAAGACAGGCCTGAAGGATAAAAAGCAGAGAACACGAGACACAGAAGGCTGTCCTCGACATTTACCTCAGCTCGGCAGCTGTCTGGTGGTCATGGCCTGACCTGTGTATAACACCCTGTAATGGCTTTGTAAACATGAGAGTGCAATGCAGAAGGAGGGACAGAGGGCACATAGTAAGAAGGAAATGAGGGAAAAGGTCTGTAACTTAAAAACCGGATTTACTGAGGAATCAGCAGAGGAAAGAATCATTTCACTGAGTGCCCGCCTCCCTTCACCTCTCCTCCACTTTCTATCTGACAGAGACACTGAGTCACTGTCATCAATGGGTTTCTTTATGATTGCACTAGCCTGTTATGAGTGCATCTGGAGAGTAATTAAATGTGTTCACGTTCCCTGATGACTATACATACAAATGAGCACTGTTACTAAGCAAACTTTAAAAACAAATGCTCAAGTTTGAGCTCAAACTTGAAGTAAATCATGCTGAAAAATGGTCCACTCTGTATAATGTTAGCAATTCACAGTGTTGTTTCTAATAAAAACTCTAAACAGTCTGGAACTTGAAAATACAATTTTTCATGAGGTCTTTCAAATCTAATTTTCCACATCAAAGTAAACTTTCTTCACTCAAATCATGTGACACACACACACACACACACACACACACACACACACACACACACACACACCAAGTCTCTCAAGTTCCTTGAGACATAGTTTTTTTGTTTGTTTGTTTTTTAATGGCTAACATCATTATAACACTTACTGCATGCACCCAACACAGTCGGACATGCACCACTCTGCACTGTTTATAGACGCAGCCAATAATCCCACTTCACTGTGGGCATTGAGTAAAATAGCAGAAATCTGATTCCAAGGGGGAAACAGTATGCTGAACAGAAGACTCGTCTCATCAGCTGCTGACCTTCCAGTTTGTTATTCCAGTTTAAATGGAGTGGTATGAATCGTAATGAGGCATAAAAAGTTTATAGTTTTTTTGGACCATCATCGTGCTTCTAGAAATTATTCAAGATTTACAGAAAGGCTGGACATGTTTTATGAAGTTTACATGTTTTAAAGTAATAACCGGAGTTCTTATAGCTACTAGCTGAGAGACGTGAACGTGCCACTGTGCTATGTGAAAGAATGCCACTTTAAAGATGCCACTTTGTAGTCGCCACTCAGAAAATAAAACGCATCAATCTTAAATTTCATTCAGTTAAATAATAACTTTATTTCATTTAAAGGAGTTAGTTCAATTCAAAGCTCTCCATCTTTCATCTGACATCTGTTTCTGTAAATGTTGGCGCGGCAGCTCTAATATGATCATGTGCCTGCATTAAAATCTCATTTGTAAACGTATGTATAACACACAGTAAATGTGTGGTCAGAGGCAGTGACAGGCAGGATTGCATTTATAATAAATGAAAAGCCAAGCTGACGTTTACTGAAACTGATGACAAATGCCCCGATTTCCATTCAGTAGATCTCATTATGATTCACGTTATTAGTCAGTATAATAGAATATCAAAAAAAAAGTATTTACACACTGATTTTGGATATCAGCAGCAGGATCAACATTGGCCCATGTTTTTGATAATGAATTATAGGTGGATAGTACACCAATTATGTGTTTGTGAGTTGTGTGCCCTAAGGCAAGCATAAAGGAAGCTCATCAAATGTCAATACTATTTATTTATTTTGCACGGTATAATTACATTACACAAATAGACTGCCAGAACAGAAGCGCTTCGATTTAAGATACAATGAGGACAGCGGCTTAAATCAAACAACGTGTCTTCAGGCCAGCTTTAGAGTGAGTGAGGCCATCTAGAAACATGTCCTGCCAAACTTATGAGTTGGATACTGAGAAGATCAAAAGCTTCTTTCTTGTTCATAATGTACTGCTGAAGCGGTAAATTAGCCAGTGCCTGAGCCCAAGGCATGCGTGAAACCAGCAGCACACGCCGGCTTGGTCACAGTAGGAGGGGCATCTGTGTGTGTGTGTTGGGAAGTTCAGGACAAAGGTTGGCAGGGGCTGGGTCTGATAAATCATATGATTCTAGAAAGACAGTTTCCTTTATATCCCTTCTCTGTGGCTTTGATCTAATCTGAACAAAACAGTAATGGATAAGTGAGGGTATGTTAGCTGCTCATCCACGTGTTGGCTTTGACATAATTACCAGAAGCATGTTCTGACCTACCTGTTGTCTTCTAATGGAACTGGCAGATCTCTGATGGAAAGTACTACCCTCTGGCCTGGGACATGAACCTCGAGTAGAGGCCTGGTCAGGGCTAGACTTCTGGGCTACCGCATCAACCTGCTCTGACGCCAACGCCTGTGAGAAAAGAGATGGCGCATATGTTGGTGCTTGAAAGGCTGAAAAGAGACGACTAAGATAGGCTGATGGAAAACAGAGCCTTGGTTTGGTGACAGCTGTTATTTTGTCATGCTTATGTCCGGAAATTTAAAAATATTATCCATGTTATTCCTCAAAGTTGAGTATTTCAGCTGTAACAAACACACCCACTTAACCATATTTGCTTGTCAATGCAAATATCTAATCAGCCCATTACATGGTAGCAGCTCAATTCAATCAGGCATGTAGACGTACTCAAGACAACATGCTGAAGTTCTAACCGAACATCAGAATGAAGAAGAAAGGTGATATAAGTGACTTTGAATGTCACAAGGTGGCAGACATGCTAGTTTGAGTATTTCAGAATCTGATGATCTATGGGGATTTGGCTGCTCAACCATCTCTAGGTCTTAGAGAAAACCATCCAAAAATGAGAACATATCCACTACGCAGGAGTTATCTGGGCAAAAACACTAGAGAAGAACAGAAAGACTACTTCAAGTTTATAAGAAGGCAAATTAATTAACCACCTTATCGATTGGATTACAACCAAGGTATACAGAAGAGCAGCTCTGAATGTACAACATGACAAACCTTGAAGGAAATGGGATACCACACTGGGTCCACACTTTCTGTTCTCAACTTGTGTCAGCTGAGAACAGAAAACTCAGATTACCACTCGCACGGGCTCCGCAAAACTGTCAATAGAAGATTGGAAAAACATTGTCTGGTCTGATGGGTCTTGATTTCTACTGTGACACTGGGATGGTAGGGCCAGACCTCCGCATAAGTAACATCAAAGCATCGATCCATCCTGCCTTGTATCAATGTTTCAGGCTAGTAGTGGGATGTGGTGGAACGGGAGATTCACATCAAAGATGTGCAGCAACTGTGTGATGCTCCCATGTCAATATGGACCAAAGTTTCAGACAAATATCAAAATATCAGCACCTTATACAATTAATGCCATAAAGAATTAAGGCAGTTCTGAAGGATAAAGAGGATCTAACACATACTAGCAAGGTGTACCTAATAAAATGGATATGTTCTCTTTAAATTAACAGCAAGCTATTAATGAACCAATATCAGGCTAATGTATTTTTTTATTGCTTAATTCAGTTTAAAGTTTGCTTAAGCTTAACCAAAGCAGAATACAGTCTGCCTTTAATTCTTTCCACTGTAAAAAATACTTTTTTAAAATAATGTTTTAAATCTTTAATCTTCTTTGTGTACTTGCAGCAGTCATGTACTGCATTGCGTTACAAATGTGATAACAGTTTGTCCACCATGTAGTTAAAAAGAATGGCAACTTTAGCTCACTGCAGTCAACACCCAGATATCTCATCTAGTCAAGAGATAATTAACCAGCAGCTCCACTATTTCGGAAAAAAGTGTATAATGAGACACTTTGGGACAAAATACTAACACAATCAAGACTAACCAGAGGGGGTTTCTGTATGTACAGGGCAACAACTGTCACCTTCAAACTGCCCATGTCACTCAAACTTTAATCTCTACGCTTAAGCTACTGTTGTGTTGTTATGCTGAGTGTGCGTTTTTGTGCAAAGATATTATAGCTTTAAGGACAGCATGACTTTTAATCCACTGCCAAAAGGCCACGTGCTGTATAGGCAGTTTTTATCAAGTCAGACAAGCCCTTTTATAGTTCAAAAACTCATCCACATACCTCTTGACTGTATCACCTGCACATATTCACGCCTTTTCTTAAATCGCTAATAAGAAAAAGTGTGAAACTAAAGAGAAAAGAAAAGCTTCACCTGCTGCTATCAACAACACTTTGACTCAACACATCAAATTGAAGCTCTTTGACAAACAAAGGCCTTCACCACCATGTTGTACTGGGAGGCCAAGTTGTGAAGAAAACCACACAGGATGTCATCACCTTTTTTCCAACAAGTCCTGATTGCATTATCAGAAACCTGGCATCTGGGCGTGACCTTGTTAACTGCCAGGGTAATCAACTTTAACCAAAGGGGAGGAGAGGGGATGATAAATTATTAGTGAGGAAGATTTTGTTCATGTTTTATTAAATTGGCCTGTCAAAGGGGGTTGGTCAAATTATCTGGGGCCTCGTTTATTGGAGGCCGGCCATATTGGCGCATCTGTTACAATTATTTATAATTTCCAGGCAGGCAGGAGGATGGAGTGCGTTTTTCGGCATCAGCCACATAAAGCAATTTAGAAATTAACTGATGCGGGAGCGTCTGACTTTTCTTCCTCGCGAATTCTCTCTCATCGCCCTCCTGATTTTCATCCAGCGGAAAACAGGAAAGCCGGGAAGCCGTTAAAAGAGCAACAATATATATATAAACGGAAAAAAAAAGACAAACAGATTACACGTAGCTTAGAGTAAACCAAGAGACGGCACGGGAGCATGAGATTGACAGAGGAGAAGAGAGCATGCAGGTGTGGTGAAAAAAATAAATAAAAAGAGCAAGAGATTGGGAGGAGGCTGAGGGAGGGAGGGGAGGAGGAAAAAAAGAGAGAGAAAAGCCGGTCTTGGTAATTACTGAACACGATTAGGTTCTTGGGGGAACTTGTCTGGCACTGGCGGCCCTCACATGTGAGGATGCGGCAGGCAGGACCATATGGAGCGAGGCTTGTGATTGTGCTCCCTGAAGCTCGTGACCCGTCTGCTGCCGAGCCCTTGAGCTGAATGTGAAATGAGACTTGCCAGGCCTAATGTTCTACACATGCACCATTTATGCCACAAAACAAATCTGATCACTGTTAATTATGGAGTAGCTATAATCAGGAGGGGCTCCCCACCCACACGCACACACCCAAAGCCACTCACTGCATGGATACACAAACGCATGCTCACACAATCGCATTCGAATAGAATGAATGGAACGACAGCATATGTGAAAGTGATTGGATAGGCCTGAGAAGTGAGGACTTTAAGCAGTGCACTCTCAGGCCTGGTGCACTTTGTATTCAAGATGGTGAGTCTTCAAAGAGCATGTGTCTTTGTGCATAGATGGATGAGTGTGTGTTTTAACTGGCAGCGCAGTGGAGGGGGACTTAATAGAAGGACGGCACACAGTGAGTAGGAAGTAGGTGCGTGTATGTTTTCGGAGTGTGTACCCAGCCCTGAGTCCTCCCACACAGTCTGTTTGACCCGGGTGTATGTGCTAGAACGAGTGAGTGTATGTCTCTGCAGCGGCACATGGCTGTGCTTCATTAATGAGGCGAGCTGTGCTACACAGAGTTTCTCATCTAATGAGAGCAGTTGAGCTTGTAAAACACACCACTGGCATCTATGTCATTAGTATGTCTCTGGCCCTGGACGTGGGCCAGCTCCAAACACTCACCCACCCACTCACACGCACACACACACACATGTTGACAACAATATTTACTACTAATACACACCCAAAACTCAAACTCATGTAGGTAATACTATTTAGTGATAATACAATCAGCACACATAACATTAGTCACTGACAAAAAAATGCATTTTAAGCATTAATGGAATTCAAATGAAAAAAGAAACGTGTGAATACAGCCACGTGTTTACAATAAAGATTAATATACTTTAAAGTAGGTCCTGCGAGTTTAGTTAAAGGAAGGGCATTCGTCTTAATGGCTCAGTCACACTAGAGCAAAAATAGGACAGAGACTCCTTGCGCCTAGGAAAAAATCGGTGGTTGCTCGGTGAAAGCAGTGAATTGTTTTTGCTGTCTTAGACTGATTGAAAGTTGTTGCGGTGACCAACTGGTTGCCCATAAGCTGAGGCTGTTCTAAGTAGTTAAAGTAAAGTAATAAAGTAGACATATATTCACAGATTTAATCCCAATTAATCACTATTTTGTCACAGATTGCATATAATTGCCCACTTGACTCCGTTTAGCAGGCTGATTCTGTCTCATTGTCTCTTGCACCAAAATCGCTTTGAAGACTCCAACTGACTGCAAGTGGTGATAGACCTAGTGTCTGCCTCGAAGCAACCATTTCGAAGGCAACAAGATTGCAAGTTCATTGCACATGGTTGCAATAACTTTGGTTGCAATAACTTTGGTTGCAATATGGTCTCCAGTCACCGTTTTCCTCATTGTGACTGTAGCATGAATGAAAACAAGGCCTGTGCCTTCAATCACATTTTCACAAAGTACAATGATGAACATTCAAAGCTAAATTCATATATGAACTTATTTCCTCTCTCCTTATTTTAATTGAACTTAATTTCATGCTTATTAGGGTTAGCAATATCGTAGCAATTTGGTACTACCGTGATACCTTCCCCACAATAGCAATGCTATCATTATACAGTAGTTTTGATACTCACTTACACATTTCTTTATTGCGTTAATTTTAAAATGCAATGTAAAGCTAGAAGATCAGGACGTCATGCCATCTACAGCCTGACATGGAGATGTTTGCACCACTTTATAAACCTGCTTTTTGATTTGCTTTACCCTGCTGTCAGCCATTTTTCACATCACCACAATTCAGTTACCTTTAGTTCAGTTTACCATCTTTCATTTGGGAAATTCAATATATTGTCAATATTTAATTGACTTAAATATTGACAATATATTGCAAAACACTTCTTATGTGGTGCAACATAGTTAACATTTGGCATTCCTTAATCCTTGTGTTATTTTACAGAGAACTACAAAATCTAAGAAATTAAAAATCCAAGGTCTGCAAAGTGCTTAAAAATACAGAAATAAAAATTACAATACTGAGACAAGCTGGACAACATACTAAACTCATCCTCATGCCTTTTTGAGTGTCTATTCAACTTCTAGCTGAAAGCTGATTTCATATTTCTTCGTGGCATTATGTTTTCACCCTTTTCAGCCGATGACTGCCATTAATGATGATGATGATCAAAAGAAATGCCTCACCAAAGCCAAAGGTGACCTGACAAAAACGGTGGGTGTATAAATTTATGCACGTGTGAGCGTCTCACTAGCACTTTAATTACACATCTAAAAGCGTTTAAATTAGCCAACATTAATAAAAACCCAGGAGCAGATGTTAAAAAATGATCTCAGCAAGATAAGGGAGATGCAACGTGTGGGGTTCATTCAGTATATTAAAAAAAAAACAGGGGGGGGAAGGCTCGGTCATGTCTCTAAATGTTATTTCTGTGCTTCAGGCTTAGTATGAGACCTTACTGCATTTCATGTATCATTATATTAAAGCGGCATTCAAATGTCTATAGACATAGTTTAAAGAAAAAACACAGGTGTTATGTTAACATTATTGTTGTCCTATTGAGATAATGAGACAAACCAAAGCAAACAAAAAGAAAAAAAAAACACAAACCTTGTATAAATGTTTTTTTTTTTGTTTTTTTTTTTTTAAATAGGCCATTAAAAAAAGTTTCAGTAAACATTTCAAAAGACACAGGTGCTTCTTCCCATTATATTTAGACCAAACTTTTCTGGATTGAATGTGAATGCCTAATTTTCTCTTTCCAATGTTGATGAGAGAGTAACCACTGCTTTGAATGACTGCCCACATAATTAACAACTTACCACTCATTTACTGCGGTGATGATTCCAGAAAGCCTGAGGTCTGCTGTGGATTCTAATGTTGGTCTTTAATCACAGCTCGGCTCTGATAGTAGCCAAACTCTAACTAAACTACAGTAAATACAAACGATGCAGTTAAACGCTTCTGAATAATGAAATGTTCAGACTAGCTAGTTTTCTGTCCGCTAATGAGGGAGCCTGCTTTGCATCTAGATTGCGATGGTGACCACCCAACCTGGCAACCCAAGCCTCCCTAACCTGGCAATTTCACAGCAGCTCGTTGTGCATGGAGGTCATCCAGGTGCCTGATGATCAGCCAGGCCCTAAAGCTAGAAGATCAGGGCATCGGGCCATCTACAGCCTGACATGGAGATGTTTGCACCACTTTATAAACTCAAACACAGGCAAATACCCACACACTGGACAACTACCTAAGCACAGGAGCAATTAGCTGACTTTTGATGTACTAAAAAATGGTGACAATCTATCTACATACAAATATAGATCTTAGAGAGACAGACTGATAGATGTAGTATTTATATTTTAATTTGTGGATAAATAACAAAAATAGATTTAACAGATAATAGATTTACATTATTCAAGTAGAAACCAGCCTGATTAAAATGAGTTGAGCTGTGTGGTCACGCCACACACTGCCCACATTTGAGCCTTTGTAAAGTCTTGTTCAGCTTCCTGTAAAGAGTTAACTTTGCATAAGACAAGCGAGAACGCACAATCCTGGTGTGCGGCATGGAAATGTAACACACAATAGGTGTTATTCCTCTCACCCCAACCCCTCCTTTATCCCCGCCCCCACCAAAAACCACTGCAGGTGGGGTGTTCAAAGCCGTCGCTCCGGTCCATATTCAAATGAGCACTGTGTCTCCCCCCCTGTGCTCCTGTTGCGATCAGTACTTTGATCACCTCCAATAGTAACTTCCACCAAAACATTTAAAATTAAAATCAAATCTGCCTTAACAACCCGAGCATTTGAATTTAACAGGTGTTCGGGAGGAAGTTGTTACAGAATTCGCGATTATGTGCTCGGATACACACACACACACCTTCAGTCAAACACACAACTATGAAGACAGACGTACCCACACGTACGCATAACCTGTCAGTGAAATTAGAGAGTGGGAAATAGAAAACCCTCCTGACTGAGCGCTATACCTTGGGATACCTGATCTGTTCACTTTGATGTCGGCGGGTAAGAAAGTTACAAAAAACAAATCAGCCAGACAGCAGCTACATGTGTTCGGTAAACAAAAGTTATCATTTATTCTTAGCTTTGGTTATATATATGATTTTTTTCTAATTATGTCCCAGCCCTGAGAATTGTGTGAGCTGACTTTTCACTGTAAGAGACAAGAAAACATGCACACATATATCAGTAAGTCACAATAAAACTACCTGCCTTAAAATGGTGCATGACACACAAAAAATTAAAAGCCCCCAAAAACATCTGCATAAATACCCAGAATTTCCCAGCAGCACACTGCATTGTAACGAGATGATCGATGTTATTCACTTCACCGGTCAGTGGTTTTAATGTTGTGGCCAGTCAGTGTATGTGCCCACACTACACACACAGAGCACTAACTGCATCTACTCTAAATGTAGTATTAATTACTGTGGGAACACTACAGTACTGTATTTAATTACTGACTAAATGATCCATTTATATTTTACCGCTGGTTAAATTAAGAGGGTTAAGTGAGACAGGTTCATTGTAACTCACTTAACATTTGAACTGATATCTTCTAACTTGCACAGTCTGGGAGCAGCACTTTCAGAAAATCAGCCAATCAAATTAACGAATTAAACGCTGCGGAGGCAGAAAAACATTTCTTCGCTGCTGCAAAAATATTGTCTTGTGCTGCATCAAATGGAGTTATCTGAAGGAGGAAACTGGAATGGTAAGTCGTAGAGCAGAAGAGACCGAGAGGCTCCTTAAAATGTCAAGTGGTGTGCCAGAGAACTGCTGATGGAATAAAGTGTCTCAAGATTTTAATTTTTTCCCCAACCAAGTGTCTGACACTGTGTGGTCTACCACCTATCGTCATATCGTTAGCAGTTACTAAAGGCCTCTATTGCCTTGGGGGCGATTGGTTCAAAAGGCACAACGCTAAAGCCAAAGTCCCGCTGACTGACAGATGTAGAATTGTAACTCTAACATCATCTTCAAAAACATTATGGAGGTCCAATTAAATCACCTCTCTCCACCTCTTACGTGGCTTTGCTGTCTGACCCGCGTGTGTTAAAAGGACTTCCAGTTACTTGGGTAGGAGGGGAGAAAGGCGATATCTAAAGTATGTTATTCAGAGAGTGCGCGTATGCCTAGGACTGGCGCTGAGAGAAGATCAGATAGCGGACATAAAAGACACTGGTGCTCAGAGAGATGGATAGATCAAGGGTGAACTAGAGCAATATCAAACGAATGATTCTGAGTTAAAGACCACCACCACAGGCCATGCTGGGGCCAGTCAGTTATTACTGTGCCTGCAGGTCCACCTACACATTGACATCTCTGTACCTTGGGACAATTAGATATTAAGTCCAGGCAAGCAATTGACAGAATTATCAAACTATAATGTGTTTGTTGTGAAACAAATGCATATCATAGATTGGCATACTTGCTATACTAAGATGTTTTTATGCATTTGATCATTAAGGCCTTTTTGGAAGACATAGTGAAGAATGAGAATAGTCCTTACCTTAAAGTTGGTTTGTTTTTGAGGAGAGGGGTAAATGGCTGTTAGCTGAGGCTGTTGTTGCAGCTGCAGCTCCTGTTGAAGTTGTATTTGTTCCTGCTGCTGCTGTTGTAGGCCAGCTTGGAGTTCTAAAATCTGTTGGTCTTTCTGCGCCAGCTGGCTGCTCAGCTCCTGGTGACTCTGGCGGAGCTTGGCCTCACTAGACACGAGAGCCTGGTAGCACTGACTCAACTCTTTGTATAGCTGTCAACAAATATATATAAGCCAGAGAGGTTTAAAATCCAAGCAAGAGGGAATGGAAGGGTCAGATCGATGGGAGAAAAATGACAAAAACCACTCATTAGGTGACATTAAGACTGTTATATTCAGTAATAGAAAAATTAGGATAAGCTAAATAATCTAAATAGGGAAAAGAAGTTGTTAACAACACATGTCCCAAATGATTTATGTTTGCAAAATGTCTTTCTCTATGATTCCTCCACGTGCATGGCAAAGTAGTATGCTGCAAACCCAGTCACAGTAACAGGAGACTTCGAGAAAAAATGATTTTCTGGCAGACACAAAAATAATTGTAGGTTACAGCTAGCTTGGAAATAAATCACCACAGTTGGTGAGGCCTGAGTGAAGCGCGATGAAGAGGTTATAACACTGTTGAGTTTGAGGTTGGGTGTGTGTGTGTACTTGTGAGTACCTGCTGATAGGAGGTAGCGTCAGCAGAGTGAGCCTCTTCTTGGTTCCGCAGAACTCGCTGTGTGTCGAGGTTGAGTCCTTCCAGTTGCTTAATCAGGTGGCTCTGCTCCGCTGCATGCTCTGTGCTCCGTCTGTACAGCGTCTGCACTTCCGCAAAATCACGACTACACACAGGCACTCGCATTACACGTTATGCAAAGTCATACAGTACACAACAATAATGTGCTGCTTACATTAAATATTGTGGATTTAGTTATATTTTTTTATATAACTATAACTACGTATTCAAGGTGAGAAACATAAAGGTCGTGTACTGATATTAAAATAACTATTTAAACAAGTATGCCAGAGAACCTGAATTAACTCAGTTTTAATCCTTTTGGGTTTTAAGATAATAGCACATGTGTTACAGCTGTAAAAGTCTAACTTTTGATAAATATGCAACTCAAATTCATAAGCCTTTATCATCATCAATGCCTAAATGCACAACAAAACTATAGAGCAATAACAATCATAAAGTTGTATGCACATTACATTATTGTAATGTATTTATGACAGCAGATTTCATTCTTTCGTCAACAGCAGCTACATTTCTCAACATACCAAAATTCATCAGCACCAAAAGGTCATTTCCATCTTGTTTAGTATCCACCAGTGGAATTACCACAAAGCGCTTCTCAAACTTGTAAGGAAATCTTTAATCACCCTGCTAAATCCACAAGAATAGTCTATAGCCCTGGTGTGACTGACATGTCAGACTGCCTCTGGCATTAAAACAGAAAAGTAGTTAAAAAAGGTTGAGATTACCACTAAGGCTCCTACAGTTCTCACAGTTTTTATCATATCGACTAAAGCTTAGCCAAAGCCTGCCCTGTTCCCTCTTCTCTCTCTTTTAAAGCATATCCACTATGCAGGGCTTATCAAGTGGCTTTAGGTGGGCCAGAGTGGAAGAAATCTGTGTCACCCCCAAGCCTCACAGCGAAGGAAGCAATATACCCACTCCTCCATGCAGTAACCCATGTAAATCGAGGTATACACATATAGTACGTCTATAGCGGACAGAATTATACTTTAACTAATGAAATTAGCCATAAATATCACCTATTAGGGTTTGGATGTTGCAAGAACAGAGACACTATCTCAGCTGGTACAACTTACCAAAGGTGATCAAGTTGTTCATGTTTAGTTGCCAACTCTGTGTCTTTGGAGGAAAGCAGAGCTTCTAGGCTGCTACTGTGGCTCTGCAAGGCAGTCAGCTCCTGACAGGTGTTGTGCAGTTTCTCCTCTAGATCCTGGTGTAGAAGAGTAATAACAATGATTTTGTCAAATTTAGAGGCTATCCTTAAATGAAATGCTTTAAGTATTAGAATTATTACGTCAACTTTGTCAGTGTTTATTTTCTATGGCAAAATCCTCAAACCAACGCAGACCAGCATCGTTTCATTTACTGACTCTGCAATGAAATTTAAAATAATTCACTTGTCACATTACTTTGACTGTCTGTCTACAAATAAACAAATAAATGATTCTGAAATTTAAAAAGTGACAGAAAAGCAAGGAAACTAGGTCTCACTTCTTAGCCCTGAATTACGATGCCTTCTTTAACACTTGTAATAAGTCGGCCACAATTTGTTACTTCACAGCAACTAGCCATACTAGTTGCTGTGAAGTAATCGAATAGCAAAATTTAGATTTAGTTCTAACATGACAGTCGATCTGAAAATGTTTTTATTGTGCTTTTGTGCTGTTTCTTTGTATATAGGAGGTGCAGACAAGGCGTTAGTTAGCTTTGCTTTAATTTAAAAAAACCATTTAATTGCAGCAGATTAAACAACATCAAACATGTACAGGTCACCAAACCCTGAATTCATCCGACGCTAATTAATATCAAGCAAATTATGTGACGAATGCTATAAGAAATTATTATAAATTATTATATAATTATATCGGTCACATTTTTTTTACGTATAACACATCTTTGCGGCTCTGTATTTGCAGAATATTCCTCCACTGCTGTTCAAGTTAAGAAAATACTAAAACTATGCAGGTGTATCTTAACAGTACACACAGGTCTACATTAAATGATAAATTCCCGAATAAATCTTTGCCATGTCAAACAAATTGGCATGATGTATCCCCTGCGCATCTGATATTTTCCATCACCAAGTTTCAAATCAATGTATGACACAAAAAATAATAAAAAATCATAAAACAAGTGGAGTGTCTTAGGCTGTGATGGATGTGCATACACTAGTCACTGGGCTCATCCCATCCAAGAGTAATTACTCTGCAGCTCTAACTTATTCAAGACTCTCTGTCTGATTCCATTTGACTAGGGGAGCAATATGTTTCAATATGATTAGTCGATAAGGAAGGGGAGGAATGTGAGGTTCTTCTGTAGCTTTTACTTCCTGAGAATCTAGGAAATAAAATTTGAAATGTAAAAAAATAAATAAATAAATACAATTTTCAAGAACTGCAATTTGATTGGTTGAATGTTTAAACAATAGCACAGTTGATGTCTTCTCGAATTTTCATGTTCACAGAGAGAAGAAGCACTGATCCATAATGATGATCAGAGCAACAGATTCTGAAATTTACTTGCTTGCATTTGGATAATGAAACACACCTGACCACAAACTCTTGAACCAACAGGCCAATGACTTAATGGAAGCTACTTTCGGTTTGGTCTGCTTAATTCTTGTTTTTCTTTTTCTTTCTTTCTTTTTTAAACCACAACTCAGGAAGATCTGTCTGCCCTACGTTAAATCATAACTTTGTCCTTCCTTTGAGTGCAGTCCCTGTTTATTTAATTCTGTGCTTTGCTACAGAGATCTTTTTATATTCACAAGCTGAAGAGGATAGGGTGTGAGGGATCAGAAAGTTCAAGGTGTGTGTGAGTGCCTTTGTATTTGTGTGGACCTGTCCCCACATTCATACCTTTATTCTGGTCTGGGCAGTATCCCTCTGGTCTCGTTGGCTGTTGGCCTGCCTCTGATTCTCCTCCAGGTCAGCTTGCAGGGCGGCGCAGCGGGAAGCTAATCCTTCTTTCTCCTCCTCTAGAGCCTGCACCACCTGCCGCTCCTCCTCCTCTTTCCTCCTACATTTTGTCTTCATTTCCTGAATAAGGAAGGCGTGTGTGTGTGTGTGTGTGTGTGTGTGTGTGTGTGTGTGTGTGTGTGTGAGGAGTAGAATGGGGAGGGGGTCAATAGGGCCAAATAAACAATGGCGACGAAAGAAGAGAAAAAGAAAAAGAAGCATTTCAAACTGAGAAAATGAAAAAAGAAAACTGCAAAGATCCAAAAAGAGAAGCAGCCCACGGGGTTGAGGCTGAAATGAATATGTAAACAGTGGACGGCTTTTTCTGCGGGAGCCCACTGCATGGGTCGCTGATTGGCCAAGGTCACCTGTGCTGTATGACTGGACCCACGCGGCCAGCGTTTGGTTGGTGTTGGCCGAGCCGTGCTGCAAGAACTGGGCTCACGTAGGTACAGGGGCCAGTCTGCCAGCCTTAATGACAGGCTCCTAATGAGAATGGTGCTAGCTACAAAACCCATTAGACTCAACCTAGGTCTCCTTTGATGCTGTCCCCCACGATTTCTCACCACGAGACCCCACCAAGACTGTGTAAGGACCATCCCTTTATCAATTAATCATAGCCATGTCCCATCTAAGCATAATTAGGCAGAAGCCACACCATCGCATGCACATTATTCACTTTCCCCCCACTGAAGGAGGCATTAAGTATTTATCTGCAAGTTAACAACCTGCTTTTCTCTGGCTCGCGCTTTCTTTCTCACATGCAGACTTTCCAGCTGTTAAGTATTCTCTGTTGTCCGTAGCGGGAAAGTAAGCTGAAAGCAAGAAAGGGTGAGACAGAGCGAGGGTGGAGACAGGAGAAGAAGACACAAAGACACTGAGATTGCGTTCAAGAGGGCTGAACAATCCTCTTTCTCTTCTAAATGATTCATACCCCCGAGGCTAAGGCCACGGGGGACTTGTCGTGCCACGCAGAAGAGAGACTTTTGAAAGCAGAAGCCCCGACTGCCACAGAAAATTTGTTCCACCAACCTCAAGTTCCTGACTCTTATTGACCAGTTGTTCACGCAGAGCTGTCAGCTCCTTCTTCATTAAATCACTCTCCTCTTCCGCCGTCCTCCTTTGTAACAAGCCGTTAATCTCCTGCTGCTGCCCGGTTACTCTCTGTGGCAATCAGGGTGACACAGAAAGAACAAAAAAAACCCAAAAAACTACAGGTTACATTAGGCATATCATTTTTTTAACCATCATTTTTTTAAAAATGTTGTAACAAAACAACAAGACTATCACTTTTATATTTGCTTTCATAATCAATTGGCCTTGATTAATGAGCTATTCATGAGATCTACAAAGCATGAGTGAATGCTTGTTGGAATTTCCTGGAGCTTAAGGTCATGCCATTCAGCGTCATATTTTTGCAGCAGTCCAAAACCCCAAAGTATTAAGTGTGCAGACAAAAGAAAGGCTGAAAAACATTATCAGCATTAATTTTCTAACCTGACAATCAATGAATAGACTAAATGCTTCAGCTCTTAAAACAAGCAATAGTGTAAAGTAATGACCACCCACTTTTTATATGTTTACTTCATGTTTTTTGGCAGCCTTTATGGCCTTAGTGGGAGGAGGCTGGCTTCTTAACACTGTATCAGCTGGGGTTTGGCATTGGCTGGTAATCCACAGTCTTCTGTGGGTACACCCCCCTCTCTCAAATAACACCGTGCTCTGGGATGCAATTAATTGCCATGTTGAGGGAAATCGCTCAGATATATCCAGATAGTGGATTTAGCGTTCCTTGCAACTCCTAGCTTGCCGTGCTAAGAACAGTGGGGCTTTAATAGATTTATACTGGAGAGCGGAAAATAAATTCAAACGCTGATAATGAGATAGGGAAGAACAATTTGAACCCCAGTAGCACTCAAGTGATAGAATAGTAGGGTGGAGGGGAAGCGGGTTGCGCCAAGTTAAGAGGTCTAGGACAGAAAGATTAGCGTCTGA
The DNA here is from genome assembly GCF_057382185.1 of Mchenga conophoros. Lineage (NCBI taxonomy): Eukaryota > Metazoa > Chordata > Actinopteri > Cichliformes > Cichlidae > Mchenga > Mchenga conophoros. The sequence goes on from NC_140531.1 coordinate 19,301,626, forward strand.
AAATTCCCAGTACAGTTCAAAAATGAACGCTAATTATGTTACAAAAGCAGAGAGAGAGAAAGAGGTGAAAGAAAAAAAAAGAAAACCAGCAAGAACAAAAAAAAACATAATCAAAGTGGGAGAACTGATACATTAAGAAAAAAAATCTGAGATGCTATGTGGACTCAGCAGACCATCACATCCTTGAAAAAAGAAGGAAAACCTATTAATCACTCTGAGGGTATGGCTTAAGATTGCAGATGAGACGATGACTGTCAGAGGGCTGGATGACACAGCACAGAGTGCGGCGCTATCAAGGAACTTTTCAGAAGAAGTACAGCAAAACAGGCTTTAGAAACAAAGGGATTCCTCCTATAAAACTCATATAAACTGAGACATGGGCGTTACACTGAATGAGAGTAATAAATGAATGAGTTCATTAAATAGCTCTTAAAAAGCAGTTGAAAGACACAGAGCACAGTTAAGTCCCACCCCCACAGGATGGATTTGCAGCTATCTACCACCTCATCAATTCAGTCTATTAAAAAATAACCGAAAAGTATCCATCAGATTTGATAGATATCTAGATATCCATCAAATGTCTGTATATTAGGGTAAAGCATTTCAACAGTGTGAAACTTGTGTCACACTGTCACGTGGATAATTCAGAAGGCCGTAAGTAGTATTTGTTTTTGCTTGTAAGTGCCAAGCTTGCAAACACAGCAATGGAGTCGTCACCTATGATGACTTATACCTTAAAGGTACAAATGTTACACAAAAAAGTCCACCATAATCATATACCTTTTTGGTCCAGTGAGCAACTATTATGATTGCTGAGGAGGGTAATGTCAAAAAGCACTGGCAAGATGATGACTCCATTACAGCCAGTCTCATTAAGAATGAGCACCATTCTGGGTGAGGGACACTAATGAATGAGACTGACAGATGCTTCGGTGAAGAGATGATGATTTGGAGTAAATTACATTAGTGATGTCATTATCATTAGCCATCATACCACCAAGAACTATAACTCAGGGGTTAGAGCAAAAAAAGTAGGTATGAGAGAAAGATAAAGATCTAAAGGGAAATATTAAAGCTGCATAATAATTTTGTATTCATTTGTATTTTTATGGCATTTATGAATGAAAGTTTCAGCAGACAGTTAAACAAGCAAGACAAAAATGCTTGTTTGTAATAAAATGACCGTGAAAATGAAATAAAAAGCCCAAGGATTGATTTGTCTTTCTGTGAAAGACTCACTAAGAGCCACTAGAAATGGCTGCAACTTAAATGTCAACTATGAAGGCATATGACCACAAGCTCAGCCTGAAGATAAATGCTGCATTCCTTTTACAGCAGAAGTCGGATGTCAGAGCTGGGAGCAACGTCACTTCCAAGTTGAGCGCATTCCAGTAGCAGTTGGAAAAACAAGGGAAAACAAGCTTTATTTTGTTCCCTACCAAGGTAAAGCCATTCATCAATCGCTGGCAGAACAACAAAGATGCCAGCAGCATGCTCAAGGACAGAGCCTGGTCACTGTTTCGTGTATGGCTTATTTAGTCAGTCACAAATACATAACTGTGGTAGTACTACAGGTTTTACAGTTTCATTGTTGTGAAGTCAGGGTTGGTGGTGCTTCTACATTCGAAAGGAAAATTGGTTTGCAACCACCGGGTAAGCTAACTTTTAGCTCAGTACACGATGCAGGAACTTGGGAGCAGTTTGTTAATCGTGGAAACTGAAGCTGTACATGTACGTGTGTGTACAATATGTACACAGGGTATGGGCTTATTGCAATGCTTATTGGGGGGAAAAAGTAGAAAAAAACCCAAACCTAAATTTTTAGGTTTATATGTACTGGATGTGTTCCTCAAGTCTTGTGCTAGGATTGAGGGGGCACTCACATTAACTGATCCTTTCTGTGGCCAAGCGAGTTTGACCCCTAAGGTGAAGTTTGCTTGACTAGTGTAAGTGGTGTGTAATGTGCCGGTACCCTGGCCCACTTAGAGGAGAACCCAGGCATAGTTCATTTGGACTTGAGCACAGTATGCATGTAGCATGATTGCTATGTACGCACACTCCGGAGTAGCAGCTGTCTCCATTAGAAATCATTCTGCCAACTCATTAATAAACACGTGAGAGCGCAGTGTGTCACCACAACCCCATTGTAGCCACAATATTCATAAAAAGCTCATTCACAAGCACTCATGAGCCCATTGTGTACTACCAGAGCGCTTTTTCAAGAAAGAGAGACGAGTTGACACTCCGAGACAAACTGATGTGAACTTGGGTCGGATCATTAAGGGCAGTGTCAGCACAGGCCAGTGGGAAGTGGGCAGGGAAGGTGATTGTGCTCAGGCAGGGTACAAAGTAACCGTGCTTAGTGTGAGGACATCCTTACTCATTAAAGTGGCGCCTTTTGAATATTTTTTTCCTAATTATAATAATCATATGACGCAAGGAAACATAATGATGTGTGAGAAAAATGGAGAAAGAGACTACTTTGATATGTAAATCACAGCAGCCACACACTTCTGTGAGTGTGCAGAAGTGTGATGATTTTTGTTTTTGCATAAAACTCTGTAAATTTGTTTTGTGCATCAGCACTTTTTGAACATTTTCAACATATTTAAACTGCGTCGTGACAATTTGAATTCCTGTGATCAGATCTGACAGCAGGCCAGCAGCGAAAAAAGAAACTGACTTGCTGATGTTCATAAAGAAAAGTTGTTTGCATTAGAAAGTTAAAGCCGGTTAAGGAAAACATTATGATACCTGTTCCAACTCTTGAATCTTGTAGTCTTTCGACTGAAGGATCTCCAACACTTTCCTGTCCTTAATCTCAGCTTTGTGCTTCTCACTAGAAGGAAGAGTAAATACACAGAATATACATGTGTAAATAGTCAGCAACGATTAAGGACTTGAGAGCGTACAGAAGAATAGCTTTAACTATTTAGCTTACACTCAAGATTCTGTCCAATCTTACTGGCTTGAAACACATCGATTTCTAACTTTTCTCTATAAACAGATGCTACATATAAAAATAAGCATGAAGAACTCATTGATTTCATTACAAATGAGATTTTCAGTATAGGAAGTTCTCTGGTTTATGAGTGAGCATTGGCTGCATGCAGGTGAAAACCATGAGCTATCATCTGATAGTGATTTCACTTTTTTCAAAAATTCATCTACATTCATAGTTCGACTGTGAACACACGGAAAAGGAAATTCTTGGCCCAGATATCAACAATCCCTTTTCCAAATATCTGCTGGCTACTCTGGAAAGGTCAAAACACTGAATTTTGCCCCAGAGGGCAAGTTCTTGGACAAAAGTTTATCGGTTTCAACTCCAAATGTTTAATTATTGATCACCTGCTGCACTCATCAAAAAAAGATTATTTTGCCTTAACATGTCGCCAGTGTTCTCATCATTATTTTAATATTTAATAATGCTAAACTGTAAGAAAATGAAAAGAAAAACTTTTTTTACTCACTGGCTACTTAAGCAGAATTACAGAGCAACAATACAGCAAAGTTTAAACCTCTCAAGCCCACTACTACCTCTTTTATCATAATGAACTTTTGCGGAGACACAAACAAGTCTGCAATTGGGGACCTGCTTGTTTCAACTACTCCGAACCACCGGGGACCATCTGTTCCCTCCGCTCATCAGCTGCTTCTTCTACACCTCAGGTCTTTGAGGCCTTCTCTATCGTCTCTTTGCCTCTTCTGATCAGCCCTCTCCCCTGGTACACACTGAAATAAGTATCTGGTGTCCCTGGAGGGGGCAGGAACGCAGGCAGGCCTAGCTGCATCTCCTCATATATTGGACTATGTTCACCATGTCCTGAGCATCCAACCAATCACTCTACAAGATCCACACAGGAAGGGGAGGGAGGGATGAATGGCGGCTCCCAGTGGACGACAGCGCTTGACTGGAGTCGACACAATTACCATGTCAATATCCTCTTGCGCATCAGGTGATACAATACACATACACTCTCTGGGTGCATGTTGCCCCACCTGTCTCAGCGGACTAACCCACTTTGATGGGTTTCCTAAGGGGCTATAAAGAACTCAAGTGGGTGTGGAGTAGAAATGAGAGGCACAGGTACTGAGGAGCACTCTGCTGCTGCACTGTGTTTTTACCTCTATTAAGGGTCTACTAACAACTGACAGACCTCAAAGTATGCGATGTGCACCAGTGAGGAAGAAAATATGATTTAATGTATCCCCTAAAGAAAAAAGTCAGTAAAACCTAAGTACTAAATAAAGCTTTACACAAAATTTAATGGCAGCTGGAACGCGTGAATAAACAGCTTTCAAACTTCAGCGATAAATCAGAGTCTCGTTATGTTTTTTGGGTGTTTTTTTTTTTTAATCATAAGAGGAACGCAATTCATTTCTCCAGATGTGTCTTTTCCTACAAGTTCCCATGCCACTGTTCTCAATGGAGCTTAGCCATCCTGCAAAAGAGGTCATATTCAATCTCGCAATTTATCCAGTAAAGACAAGTATTTGGCAGGACTGTTTCAACTGTCCAGCATGTGAGCAGCAGTGGAAGAGTGTTTTCATTAAAAGGGTTTCCACTGTTTGAACTGCTAGACCAGGGATAAGAGGGCTTAAATCAGCATCTGCACCAGATTCCGTCATAACCCCAGTAGAACGGCCAAGGTGCTTTAAACACCCCTTGAACGACTTTCACACACACACACACACTTGCTTCTCTTCACTTGCGAGATAAGGGGAAGGTTCATCTGCTGAGCCTCTCAGGTAGCAATGTGAAAGATGAATCCACTCACCGCTCAACCACCAAACTGACAGCCTGGGTCAAGTCTGGATTTGCCACTTGCAGCCTTTTCCACAGAGACCACACAAACTCCTTGTCTGCCTGTGAGAGTAAAGGATTCAGCAAGTGAAGAGAAATTATTTTTGAGAAATGCGATGATAAAATTTGCATTTGATAAGCCCCTAAAAGGAAAAGCAGCAACACATTACAGCCCTTTTTCAGTGAGAAACAAAAAATTTGGATGCTCAGTGACATTAGCATATGACAACTGGGGGAAGTCAATCAATAATTTAAAGAACTTGTAAAAATATAAATATATAACATTTTTTTCATCTGTCCTGCCCTCTCTAATCATGAACCTCTCTCTAGCGGCAATCTCCATCGCTGAGATGTGACCTTCGACTCAAGGGGAGCGAGCGTTGACACTTGTCATTATGCACTATTTATGACTGGGGAGAGCAGGGATCCAAATCAAAACACAGCAGTCGAGCTTGCATTTTTCTTTATTAATCAATTGCTCTCCGGATATGTTTTCCACTACAGCTCCAAAGTAACTAGCCCCAAAGAAACTCAAAACTGATGACAGAGAGAGTCATCTTCAAGCAGAAAAACCCAGCCAGCCCCTGACACATTTCCAATTCAAATTGTCTCGCTGGTTTTTCAAACATTTTTAAGCTACATTACATTTAATGAGGGACATCTAAAAACTACATTTTCTGACATTAAAAGACAGAATTATACCAAATCGACTTAATATAAAATTATCTGATAAATTATGTTCACATCATCATAAGATAAAAGTCATCCCTCCCACTGGAATCTACTGGTCTCCAATTAGCACATGAATTTTAACCCCCTTCTCAAAAGTGTCTAATCAATTATTTACTGAAGTGGCAGAAGCAGACCTTGATAAGACCATGAGCTGAACATATAAAGTGGAAGGACTGTAGATCTCTGTCTCGATGCGCATCTGTGTGTTTTGGTGTGTGGATACACAGATCGGGAGCGGGGTGAAGCGGGGATAGAGATCTCACCAAATCAACCCTGGAATGCAGCTAACGATTAAATTAGGCAGCATGGTTTACTTGAAATACATGGTCTCCCTCTGCCTGGCCTTTGGCTGCCATTAGCCCTTCCATGGACAAATGTTCAGTCAGGACCCTCATCAAGAGCTCTCCTCGGCCGTATGCGTACTTAAAGATGCACTGAATATGTGTTTGATGATGGCTGAATTATTCATTTGGAATCTAGAAACTGAAACACCACGAGCTAAACATACCAGAGAGAGAGCGAGAGCCACTGGAATTCAGCACATATTAGTAAAATTAGCATGGTCTAGCAGGAACATTTGCTGGCTGACAGATGAGTGTCTTTGTAGTTAATGGCTGTCCTGAAGTAATCATGCAAGAGACTTAAGACATCAGTAGTATTCAAATGCCACAATTTAAATTGTGCACGGTAGAACTTAACGTCCTCAGATATGCAGAATCAGTGATCTACTCCAGATAAGACCACCAAAGATGGCTTTCGTGTCAGCTCAATATAAGTGAGTCTGAAGTGAACAAAATATACAGCGCGTAGTCCTAAATACAAGTGAGAATAACATTTTTTATAATGGTTTTTAAGTTTAAAGGTGCAATCAAATGTTAAAGTTTGCAGGCAAAAGGCCTACTCTTATCCATTTCAAGGTTGTTGGGTTGGAGGCTATTCCAGGGCAGGTTGCCAGTCTTTCTCAGGGATGACACAGAGACACACATCTACGGCCGATTTAGGATCACCAGTTAACCTAACGCACATGTCTTTGAACCGTGGGAGGAAGCCGGAATACCCTGAGAGAAACAATCTAATCACGGTATTACAAAAATTAGATGTCAGAGAGGGTTTTGCTTGGCTAATATTTTCTTGGGGCAAAATTCATGGAGAAAATTTGCAAAACTAACATTATCAGATGACACGACTTTGTCTTAAAAATAAATTTACTCGCCAAATAATTGTCTCACTTTTTATTCAATGACTTTCATACTGTTTCATCACTCATACATAATTCTTTTTCTTTCTTTTTTTTAAGGTGTGTCAAGGCAAGACTAAGAATGGGCCTCTGGAGAATGATTACCCACAACCATAATCAGTCTGCATGCAGTGAACAAGAAAAGTTTGTTTCCTTTGACAGAAATCTCTCCACTTTCCTGTCATCTCTATCATTCGACAAACAGCTCTAGTAAATAAACCCCAGGTTAACAAAACCAGTTACATAAACATTTTTATTACAGTCGTGGGGATTTTTTCCCCTCTTGTCTCCGGCAAAGTTATTTCAGCTGTCACTTACTCACACTGACTACCGGTGCATTTGCAGAAGACACAATATGTTTCTTTTGTTTATTTAATCACATACACCAATACATGGATTCACTCCACTCTGATGCCTTTGTGTTCTCTCACTGAATAAACACTTGAAAATTGGCTCCCGAAGTCAAACCAAAGTTTATGCAGAGGATAAATAAGGTAACAGGCGCACATGTGGTTACACACAAACAGCAGCACAACGAATGTTTGTGCCCAACATGTTAGGTGGTTTATATTTCTACTTCTATTACAAAACTCAAATGTAACACCTCATCTGCTGAACCCCACAGCTGTCTGCCTACCTGTGTAGCAAGGTGGTGTGGATACACAAAGTGAGAAATGCTGGGATCAATTCACTCATGTTATTAGACACCACCTGGTGGTGAGTATGCAAGGACTCCCTCAATCACTGACTCACAAAGTGAACATGAAAGCCTTTGGAAATCTGCTCATGAGCATGTCGTGCCTGTGTGTGTATTATCTGACGGGGGCCCTCCACACTTTTTCCTGTCTGTGCTAGACATTCATTAAGGGTATAATCAGGACATTTACATATGTATGAGGGAGATAAATATGCTTTATCTAGTCAGTCAAATGTGCTTTATTTTAAAATCACAAGTAGCATCATGTAAAGGGGTGGTTTTCCTGCTAGTCATTCACAGACCTCGAAATTCTATTCTCATGCTTATCTTTCATCAATCCTCATTTTATATTAAATAAAGTCTGGTGACATGGCTGGTATGCAACACACAGAGATCAAATTAACAGTAATTACTTAATTTTGAAATTAATGAAGGCCCACAATTTATAGCAGTGAGTGAGAATTGAAAAAAAAAGAATGCTCAGCCTGGAGAGTAAAAGGTGCTGACAACTGTGTGATACATATGTAGTCTGAAAAAAAGTCATAGTCATAGTGATAAATAAAGTAAAGATAAATATAGTGAGTTACACTTTTTAACACTGACAAGAGTTATGTAGAAATCACAGCCAAATGAACGCTTTGTTTGTAACAGTGATGTAGTGATAAGGGTTGTAACGATGTTATACTCAAGTAATCTGGACAAATCCCTATTTTAGGGAAATCAAATGGGTTTTTTTCTCCTACTTTTAACTAAATCCAACATTGTACAATGAGCAGTGATAAAGTACAGAAGTGTGTGCACATGGCTTTAAAACAAAAACCCAAAACAAAATGCATTCACACACCTGGCATTGCAAAAGCTCATCTGATAAAGTCTTCACCTGCTCCTCCAATACCAGGGTGCGAGCATCGTCTTTTGAGCTCATTTTCAGACCTGCAAGAATGCAAAAGAAAAAGGGTTGTAGTGATGAAATATTAAAAGAAAAATCTCAGTAACTTGCAGCAGTGGATCAAAACAAACATGGCACAGCTCAGCTATTTAAACAACATGTGATTAGACTGCTTTGCATCGGATTGACAAAACTACTTGGAAAGGATTTTAGCTGACTGAAACCATATCGACAGGGACTTTGAATTTATTTATGTGATGTTAGCATATTGGGGTTCCAGGTTTCTACCGCGAGCTGAGGAAGAAATAAGCAAGCGTCCAGAGGACTGATAAGTTCTTACCTATTTCGATCGCTTGCTAACCAGGCAGATATCAACCCCGCAGCAGCACCAGGAAGACCAACACTGAGATTACCGGTACTTAGCTAGCGTTAGCCACGTAAAGCATAAAGAGTTACACTCTTTCTGGTGTTGACAGCTTTCTGAAGTCAGAGCGCTAGAAAAAAAAACGTCACGACATACTTCGAACTGTGAGAAATTGAAGGGTTCACCCGTGTACATCCGTTATATTGTTTTGTACAACGCCAGATGAAACTTCTGTGTGGATAACACGGCTGTCAGTAACCAGGGAGACGGTTTCCTCTTTTCAAACAAGCCCGCTGTTTTCCGCTTCTGTCCCTCCGCGTCACAGCCGTCACGTCACTTCACGACAGTAGCAGTTCATAGATGGCAGTATGATCGGGATCGGCAAGGGGAACGCGCGGGTCAGTTTTGATTGGCTTTTTTGGGATTTGTTAAAACAGTTGTTTGTTGCTGTTTTTCTTTTGTTTTCCAAAATGAAGTGTTGCACACTGATAGCCTCCTGAACTGTGATTTTAAGAAGTTTTTCCCCTATTTATGAAAAGGAATAGTTTCATAGTTTTGTATTTTCTGATATATATATATATTTTCTTTTTCACTTTGAATTTTTGTTTTCAATTTAGGTCACTTTCATTGAGATTCAGGGGCGAATCTAGGTTCAGAGTTCTAGGGGGGCTCAACCCCCAGTCATCATGTTATGTGCACAGTGCCACATAATTAATATTAAAAGAATATGCTGCCTGCAAATGCACTCAATGCAATTTTAACTGGGTGCATGTTACAATCTTACCTTCAAAAGCAACTGAATTAGTTAAATGGGCTAGTGCATAGGTGTCAAACTCTGGCCCGCGGGCCAAATTTGGCCCACAGCCTAATTACATTTGGCCCACAAAGCCATACCAAATTACTATTAGAGCTGGCCTACTGGTATTGTACAGCTAATATATATATATTGTTTAGTATTAAGCTTTGCTTGTTCCATATTCAGTTTTTCAGCAAAACTTGTTTGAGTCCATAAGAAAAGATTCATTCTTATATCTAGAGGAAGATATTTTTTTTTTCAATAAATATTAATGTTAGCCTGCGACGCTGTTCCAGTTTTGAATTTTGGCCCACTGTGTATTTGAGTTTGACACCCCTGGGTTAGTGTTTAAGAGTAATTCAAAGTGAATAATCACACCTTTCAATATTATACACTTGTTTTAAGGTGGTCAATTTACTTATCAAACTTTGGGCATAGGTTTAGACCAGAATTCTCCAAAGTAAGAAGTAACTATTTGCAAAGAGAAAGGATAAAAATGCACAACTTTGTTTCAGTCTCTTAACCACGTGCAGTCATCTGAATCATAAACCGCTGTATTTATTCAATAAAGATGGCAGAAAATCACCCTCCCTGTCCATACACATGGATATGAAGCAAACATGTAAGAGCTGCTTTTACAATATAGTTTTTTAATTCATACAAAACCCTCCTTTTATTGTGCAGACAAATAGATTTGTAGTCTGTCACATCAATTTCATTCTGTTGAGCCAAGTTTAGAGTGGAATGAATCCCTTAAAAAGCTATCATTCACATAAATAAGTTCTGTCTAGAATGTCCACCGGCATTTTTATGCGTGCTACTGAAAAAGCGTACGAAGCATCTATGAATTGCATGTAAAAATATTTTGTGAAACACAATTATTATTTTTCCATCTTACTTCAATATCTGCCTATTTACTCACCTGGTTATATCACTCCTTAGTTATGTGAAGTCATCATCAATGAATGTGGTCAAAACAGGAGCTACACCACAATTTTGTGTTAACTTTGACTAAATGTCCACTCTTGTTTCTTTTTAAGCCTTCATCCTGCTCTCTCCCTTTCTCTTCCTCTCTATCTTATTCTCTGTCTTTGCGCTGCTAACAAAAACTTAAATGTAACAGTGAAACACAATTTACAACCTAAAAAAAAGCCATAAACTGATGCTTATCCAGTGACACATAACAGCCTTTTGACCTGATGTCAGCTGGAACTGAAGCTGTACTATAAACAAACAATAAAGCCAAATTTGACCAGAATAGGAACACAAATCTTTAACAAACTAAAAAAAAGTGCATCAGCTCCTTGTTTGGTAATGTGCAATATATAACAGCATATTTAAAGAAAAAAGTTCAAATTTGCTAACAAGGTTAGCTGTGTATGTATGAAAGCTAACACTATTCAGAGAACAAATAAAAATAAGTGGACACTTGTTAAAAATAAGTGGACACTTGTTAAGTCCTAGGTTTACTTTTTAGAAAGAAAGGAATGAAGGTAAAAAACCATGTCGACATGATGTAGTGACGTTCATATTAATATTATTTTTAAGCACACAGGACTCTTCAAACATAGTTTTAAAGTACAGATGGGTGTCTCTTGATACTACCCTTACACAGACACACACACATGTATTCTATATAAAATAAAGGTTCCTCTGTGTCTGTAATCACTGCTTTGTTCAGTTATAAATCCCCAGTTTGAACAACCTGAGCAACCACACACGATGGCAAAGAAAAATGACATGGAAATTTGATATTGATCTTTATGTGTATTTGGCAGATAGAATTACTGTTTTCCTTTTAAAATAGGTACTTACTCCTGTTGATATTTATCCATGTCTTCAGTTTTAATGAGTCGCTGTAAGGTTAGAGACAGTGTGCCCAATGATTCTCGACTCTATAGCTTGGGTTTTGAGAGCTGAACATAAGCAAAGGGAGGGTAAAGGAAAATGAACAAAGACACGTGTTTGACATCTGTTTTTTGCTGGTGAGACAAGACAACTCCATATTGTGTGGCTAATGTACTTAAGTGTCCAGCCAGATTTGGAGCACAGGGTGAGAGAGGGAAATGAAGAAATATGATGACTGGCTCTCCTCTTGAGTCAGACAAATGTTGGTTCATCTGCTCACTGCTCCACACTCACACCCATGCATGCATGCACACGCACAACCACACACACTTGCATACACACAGACACAAAGAGAAAAGATGCAATTGACTTAGTATGATTAGGCTGTTCCTTGACCCACAAACACTGCCTCTCATTAAGATCCTCATTTGCAGAACAATTTTAGAGGCAGTAGACTGGTACATAATGTGCAACATCTGCCTGCCCCCTGTTTCTTGTTCAGAGACACAAACTGACACATGGTATCTGTGAATAAGCCCCTTTCTCACTGTCATCATGACGACATGTGACCAGCAGAGTTTGAATCTGACTTCTTCTTCTGCAGGTCAAAATCTTTAAGGCGAAACCGAGCACTTGAAAAATGTTAGATAAAGCGTCTCTTATGAGAAAACCTGAAACCGATTTGGTTACTCTACGGTCAAATTATGAAAAAGAAGGCTGTTTTAAGAACATTTAAGAGAAGAAGTGAAGAGTGGAAGATTACCTTCTAACTTATCCCTTCTTTCATCATCAAATTATTTAGCTAGAGACACTTACAGTTGCGTACACAGGCATGTTCCACCATGTTTTGGCAGCGTCTCTTGCTGCTCTCTCCTGTATGTGAAGCAGCCAGTATCTCCCTTTATTTGGTGTTTGTACTGCTAAAGACAGATTAATCCAGATCCAGAGTTTGAGACTGTCTCAGGTATATAAAGCAGATCTAAGCCAAGCACAGTTTCACAATAACCAATTATGTGATTTGTGCATTTACATTTATAAAAAAAAATCCCACACTCGCTGCAGCCTTTTCTTGATTTTACTTCCTTAACCTATGCATAAATACATAAAAGATGTATTCTTTATGCATAAAACTGTATGCAAAGTGTACTGCAAGAGGTGAAGCATATATAAATGCAGTTTAGTCCTATTCCACTATCTAAATGTGTGTCCTCATACAGATCAGGATCTACACGATCCAAAGATAAGCTTGCAAATTTTATGAGTTTCTTAGGTAAAATTTATATGAAACACTGTAATATTCATGTTTTTGTGAGTATTCTTTTTGGGTTCACATTGTAACTTTCAACTTTTTCAAAGCTAACTGTGGATAAATAATAAATTACCATAAAGTCAGTGGACGTACATGGGTGGTAGGAATAACGGGATCCTTTTTTTTTTTTCCGAAAAAAAGCACATACTATTGCTTGTAGATACTGAAAGCACAGTTTGCTCATAGAATTGCAATGATCCATCCAAGAATAATACATGTAGAGAATGTTCAGCATAGACTATGTTTGATGGGCGCTAGTTGAGCTCAGTGGGATGAGCAGCCGGCCAGCCCGGGTTCGAGTCCGACCCCCTGCCCTTTGCTGCATGTCCTACCCTCTCTCTCTCCTTCCACCTTTCCGTCAGTCTTCACTATATCAATCCAATAAAGCCAGAAAAAAAAGTCAAAAATAAGTCTACTTTTGATTACATACATAATAACCTCAGTGCTGTTTAATGCAAATAAAGCATGGATGAAAATGAATCACCTCAAAATATTAATTCTAAGTTTAACAGAGAACTCTAAAATTGACCTGCAGATGTGTCTCTCAAAGGATACTTCTTACTATTCATGATCTCTGGGGTGTTTGTAGAGAGTTAATTGAATGATTAAACTCGGTGCTCTGATGGAAGAAAAGGCAGCTATTCATGTGTCAGTCAGCGCATACAGCAAAATTAAATAGTTGGGTTCCTGAGATCATGTACCAAACCAAACCAAAGCGCAATACCATCTTAACACTACAGAGTATGACTCAACAAATGTAAGCACTGCAGTAGCAAATGTAAACTGACTCTTGTTGAAGTTGTCTTTGCGAGCCAATTGCCAAACCGTAAGGTGCCACCCTTTGAAACAAGATGGCTCTTGCACTGACAGTCCCAGCAAGCACGCTTGTCTTACTTCTGTTCTGCCTCAGCTGAGTCACGGGGAAGTTCAAGTGCCAGGCAGCATTTAATCTACCAGGGGAAGAAGTGACACAGGATTGTGATCATGCAAATGCACCTGCATGAAAAATTCAAGAACCAAATGACAAGCCCTGGTGTGCCAGCGCTGACAGAGGAAGGAAGAGAGGCACATCCCGGGGAAAAACATGACACTCCATGGAGAATTGTGAAAGCACAGTCTCCGCCTGCCGCCTCCGGTAAGTGGGATATTGTCTGCATTAATGTGGCCTAGCTTTGATGCTGAGGGAAGAAAGAACCTGAGAACTGCAGAAGATGACAAAAGATACTAAAGAGTCACAAGTCCTCCACTTTAAAGGAACATCAATCGTACAAATGCCAGTTGGGATGTCAAACCTGCGCAGTGTTTAGTACATCACTCCCACTGTGTACAAATGAGACAGGCTCCAACATGTGAGCGTTTACAGTAAAGGCTTTGAAACACAGTCACTATGCAATACGGCTGATGACTCTATTTGTTGAGTAAGATAACAATAAGCTGCTATCACACCAAGTGTCTTTTGAAACCAAAGTCACAAATCTTTTAAATCGCAAACTAAGTTCATGTCCACTTGCTGACATTTTAAGACTTGTTTGTACGCATTTCTGTTCGAGTGATGCCCTGAGGAGGGATATTATTTCTCTCAGTGGAGTCTGTGGGAGAATTGTCAGCCACTTTTGACCCCAAGCATGAGCCATCCTCATGCTGAATCCTGTGAGACCTTGGACTGCCTTACAAAACCCCAGGACAGAGAAACCATTGATTACCATTTCTTTCCCCCCTGTTTCAGCCGTTAGACTGACAATATCTGTGCACCTAAATCAGACCACTCAAGCTCAAAACCTTCCCTCGCCATAAACCTTACACTTTGTTTTTTCCTATTATGTGCATTCCTGTTTGCATGTGATTTAGATGCCCTCCCCTCCCCATTAGCACCCATCTCCCCACATACTGTATGCACAAACCCCCTTGTTCATGTCTAACGCCAGCCCCAAAGAGATGACGCGGACGTCTGTTTGACTCCCATCTGATGACCTTCTGGTCCTACCCTTAACAAACTGGAGCACTCATAAAGGATGAATTGATCTGCAAGACACACCTCTCAGAGGCAGCGTCGTATATGTGTATGTGTGAGCTTCTGTGCGTCCACGGTGCCATGAACTGCAGGGCCACACTCACTAACAACTCACCCAACTAAAGTGCCATTCCACCCACAGTTAGACCCCTCAGGATGTGTGGGAACAAGGAGTCAGACTATTTCCCTTGGGCTGCTGCCGGAGAGCTTGTCCTTTGCTTGGTGAAAGGGTAAATTAAGTTCATATTTCCCTTGAGTATGAGAGAAGAGACTAGGACATGGGACATTGATCGCCCTGAGTAAATGTTGTCCAGTTGGAAAACAGCTTTTAGATGAGAAAAGTATTTGTCTTATTTCCAACACCCGTGCTTCGCTCTCAGTGAATTAGAAGGGCTCAAACTCAGAGACTGATATACCAAGTCATCTCAGTATAAAGGCACGATTTTACTTCAGTGATGCTCATCGAATCCTTTAATTCTCTTTTGATCAACCTCCAGCACCTGAAACTGTCTTGACGCCTTTTTCTGTTCAAGCTTAAGACTTCAGGTTCACTCAGATTGAGTTTTGAAAGGCAGCAGGTCATGCATGTGTGAAGTCCTACAAAGGCAAATCTGTTAATTGAAGTTCATAGATAAATTTGATGCCATTTCATTGTAACACACAATGTCTGGTAGAGAATAACAGCCATTAGACATTTAAATGACTACTTGTTATCAGACAAAGTATGTCTACTAGCAGGCAGATATTTCAAATGTTCATAATTTAAATGACTTGGAACTGCAAAATGTGAGTTAAACTTTCATTTCTTCACATGACCACTAGAGGACTTCTATGTAATCTGATTATGCTACATTAGATTATGCAGCAGGCAGCTTATCATTGATTAGTAGAAATAAAAATTGCTATCTGAGCCTACTAGTAGGTATAGGAAGGCACCCACCAACCAGATGTATGAGGCTACTGATAACAGCCATTCAACGGACTTATGACATCCAAATAAAATGTTCATTGAATGGGGTATCGATCTGGCATCAGAAACATCATATGACAAGAAGCAGCTAAAAAAGAAAAAAGCTCTTCAGGTCATTAACTGCCTCCAGACTGTTGAAGAAAACTTACAGTGAGAGCCAGTCCTCTGAAAACTCTTGGGTTTTCTTGGGGATGGTTGAATTGACCTTTCTGGACCTTTTTGTGCTTTACTAGTGACTGGAACTTAATGAACAGGAGCACCTCTGTGGATTTGATGGATCCACAAAATGTGATGCAGCAGCTGATGGCCATCCCAGGAGGTGGAACACTTCAGCAGCAGGTTCAATAGCTCATTATCGGCAGTCCCGCTGGGTAATTAATGAACAGTGGGATCCTGTCACAGCGACAGATAAACATATACTTTTCCTCCCTATCAAGCCTCCTGCAGCAAACATTGTATGTCCGTATCTTTTTTTTTTTTTTTAAAAGATGCATTATATTTGTTCTAAAAATAAATATGATTACACTATTTACGTCCCAGGACATGTTAATGAGTTGAAAAATGAATTTGCTAGTCGTCTTCACAGAATACATGAAGTGCAAGTTGATGTTTTCACAGAAGGAAATTTATCTACTCTGTATGGTCATTTATGGTTTGGCAGTGGTCAGGGTACAGCATATAATAACTACAGCAATAAAAAGCATAATACATAAATATACATACAGATGTTACCTCTAAGAAGACGTAATGCATATAATTTTGTGAGTACACAGCTCAGTTTATCAGTATCATTAAAATGAATGCCCACTTAGTGTTAATGACGTGTATAGTAAGCCAATATCGATCAGTTACTGCCCCATATGCAGTATCAGATTTGATAGGGGCTGATGTTCATGTTTTGGCTTTTCTGTTGTAAAATTAAACTTTTTTTAAATTTTGTATTTTTTATGCCATGACCCAAAACTTACATTTAGATGTCTGAAGCTGATGGTTCACTTTGGGCCCATAAATTTTTTGTTGAATGTGTGTTTGTTGAGGTCGTGATTTGACATCTTAATGTTGTTAGGGTACAGGCAACAACATTACTGTGACTGAGGTTAGGGGAAATATTGTTAAATGACAAAGTAAGTTTTTTATTATGGTGTTGGAAAAAGGACCAAACCTCTAATGGCCTTACCTGTATTGCTTGCCATATAATCCGGAGCTTAGATTTAAAACTTTTTATATTGTTAGCCAGTCATTCTGAGTGACAAAGTAACGAGCCAGGGACCTGTTTGGCCCTGCTCATAGAATCCAGCCCACCCCAAAAGAAGTGCAATTGTTCCAAAAATCATGAGGTAAGAAAATAATGAGAAGGTGAAAATACACTATGGCTAGCCAGACACTCACTATCATAACTTTACTATCTCATCTGTTTGTCATAACATAGATTTATCGTCATCTGATAGTTTGGCAGCAAAGCAACAACAAAGAAAAAAAATGTCATGTTAGCCTTTGATAAGCTCTGTATACACATCCATAGCTCCTGATATCTACACGGTTAATCAACACTCTGAAATAGAAAACACTTCCTGAGTCAAATTAAAGCAACATCAAAGCACTTGAAGTCAACACAAAATAGATTCAAGCACAATTTTTTTCTGGACAATCCTTTAAAGGCTTTTTGTTTTGTTGCTCACATAAGTATGTAATATCTCATTTAATTAGCAAACTAAGCCCTCTGACAAACAGGCATATGGTCCTCGCTCTCCCACGGCCTTGGCCAAGGAATGAATATGCATATCCTGGGACCTCAGTAGCTTGTTACCCTGGAATGAATTCTACACAAGCCTAATCCCTGATCTATTATTTACCCCTTGACCAAACATGCAAGTGGGGCTTCCAGACGCTTGACTTGATAGAAATGACTGCCCTGGGATTCCACTGCCTCTCTCACCCCAGCGGAAAGCCGGGCTGAGGCAGGCAGGCAGGCAGTCACTCCGATGAGAGTGAATGTTTCTCTTTTTCTGTTCCACTCTATCCTCTAACTAACACAACACCCTCAGACACACACTCATACACAGACACACACCCCTCACCCCTTCAAGTCTTCACTCTCCAGATGTCTTAGTCAAATGTTGAGCAAATCATCATAAAAACAAGTGCACAATGAAACTTTAATGAGCACGCCTAATTCTGAGGGATCTGAGGGACAGCTCAGGGAATCAGTGTCACATCCCTGCTGAAGGCAACAACGGAAACTATTTCAAACTGCTTCAAACACGCGTGCGCGCGCACAAGCGCAGGGTCGCACGTGTGTTTGCCTTAGAGAACAGAAAGTAAAAAAGTAAAAAAGGGCGAAGATTTCTTGTTATAACATGAAATTCTGTGTCCGACGCTAAAGAGCTGATACAGCATTCAAAATCACTTTCTTTTCCCCCCTTTTTTTTTGTTTAATGCATTGCTCCTTCAGCCTGATCTGAAGAACTCCCCCTTTTGACAGTACTGTTAAAAATCGGCAGTATTATTTAGACTAGAACATTATATATTATCTAAATGCACACGAAGAAAAAGAAATATCATTGAATCACTGCTGCTTCTCAAATATTGAAAGCTTTTAATACGCCTCTCTGACGATTTCTTATCTTGGGGCTAAGGGTTTTTGGCACATTTTTCTTGCACGACGAAGCGAATCCTCATGCTGGCACAACATTGTAAATCAACTCATGAGGCACAAAAGCTCCGTGGACCCGCAGTCACTTGGGTTACAGTCACACACGGCGTGTGAAACACTGATCTGAATTCACCCAACACAACAGAGCAGCCCTGACCGTCCGAGCTCTCCGCTGTGCTGACTCTGCAGAAGGAAATCACCGGGGAAGTGTAGGAAGCTTTTCTTTTTTTTTTCTCTTTTTTTCATCAAGGTAGGGCAAGCAGTTACAACTCGGCTTCTGGCTGACAGTGATCCCTGCAGTTTCCTTGATTACTTCAGTTTACGGTTTGAGGGAAAGGAGAGGCGACAGAGTGTCGTGGTCGCGCGTTCCTCTCCGTGAGACCGACCCGTACCCAAACGACGCGCGTTTTTCTCTCAAGTCGGGACGCTTTCAATCTCGGGATGAAAAAGCGAGCGCTCGTTTCCCCGTGTTACTCCTAGAAGTGTCAAGAAAAAAACATCGTTGCTGAGTCTGAAAAGAAACCCGAGCGTGAATCGCAAGATATACATCGGACTGGATTGAAGAGGAGAAAGTTCCCCACTTGAGGGCGAAATCAGACTTTATTGAGGACGCCAACTTTGAAAAGTGCCAGGAGCCCCGGGGTCTGTCAGATACAACATGCAGCAATGGTAAATATGATTTTTCTGCGTGTACTTTCTGAAGTTTTTCAGATGGCACATCGGTGTGACAAATCACGGGAGCTGTAACTTTTTATTAACTTGTTTGCTGGTCAGACGAGAGAAGAAAAAAAAAGTTTTGCTGAAGTCATATATTTCCCCCTGTTTGCTTTGCTTCATATGACGTATTTGCTAGATTTGTCAGTAAAACTAATAGAAAAAAATGTATTAACCTTGTTTAGATAAATTTTTCTTTACCTTTTCCTCGTCTGTGAGTCTTACAAAATCACCAACTGTTGCGTTTCTGAGCCTTTCAAATCCTGAAGAAAAAACGGGGCTTAAAAAGTAAGTTAACAAAATCTAACCTCACTTGTTATTATTTAAAGCTTTTGCCTGAAAGTGTTTCATAATTCTCTGCTCCTGCGAGACAAATTAAAAACTTTTAGGTGGCGTCTGACAGGAAAAATCCAGGCGCTGTAAATTGTATAACTGTTAAAGTGTTTACATGATATTTATGTATAAGCCACTTTGATACCAGTTGGTATTGAGGCCTTGATTGGAGTGGAGTTCAGTGCAATTTCTTCATACATCAAGGACACACAGGGGCTCATAAAAACGGTGTGTGTTGTTTTAGATCAACGTGGACACACTTGATTGTACCTCAGCTGGGTCTAAAATTTGGAAAGTAAATTTTCTTAGGCCTCATAAAAACCCTCTTCTGAAAATCCTGCTTCAATTTTTCTGCACAATTCCTTCTCCTTTAAGGAACAAACATGTTTTCCTGTGCTATGTCAACGCAGCCAAAACCTTTAGGTAATTTTAAGAGTTTGTAAAGTGTGTGTGTGTGTGTGTTTTAAAATTTTTTTTTTTTGCCAAATACACTAGTTCATCCCCACTGTTTATGTGCCCCTGTGTTACAGTTCACCCATAAAAACAAACTCATTGAAACACAAGCAGACGGCCAGCTTGAATTTCAAAGTCAGCTTAAGACACTTCAGTTTGGACATATCTGAACGCTTCAAAAGACGAGGAGAGGAAAAGAGAGAGAGAGAGTGTGTGAGGGGTAGAAAACGAGAAACAATGAGGGTGACTGAGATAAATGTTCCCACTTAAAAGTACCTTCACACTTTCGTCAGTGAGATGTGTGCGAGATTAATGCCTAACAGTATTTTGGCCTGGTATGAGTGTGCGTGTGTGTCAAGGATGTTTCATGAGCTGGTGCTGCTACTACAGTGAAGAATGCCAATTTACATTCCTGCAGTGTCATTTCATTACTTTTATCTCCGTGCTGCTGTCTCTCAGCCAGACCGAGTGGGGATCTGTTCAATTTCACATTTCCTTTACCACATAAGTTGCAGATGTTAAAATGCTGCTAATGATTTTCATCATGTTCGAAATGCTTCTGTCTTGTGCTTTTTGTGTCGGATAATTATGACTTTTTCAGAACTGCGTGAAAGCCACCGTGAAACAAATCAGCTTAGCAAATAAAATGCATATTTTGAATGAAACAATTAAAAAAAAATAGTACATTTATAAGACAAAAATCCTCAAAAATTATTAGAGAAAAACACCGTCGTACATGTCCTTTAATATGCAGGAAACAGACTCCCTTCTGCACCAGCCTGTACTTCTGCTGCGTGAGGTTAAAGAAAAAGTTAAAGTTGTCAAAGGATCTGCAGCTAGGTCGTGATTCCTCTGGGTCTGTGAGAATCAGAGAGGGGAGAGCGTGTGTGTGTGTGGGGTGGGTGCCACTGGTTAGTCGGTTCAATAATCTGCTGGACAGGTAGGCCTGTGACGCCCCCCCTTAGAGAGGCTGCTAATGAAGAGAAAGGCTGCTCAGTGGTGCTCTGCTCTGACCCCACCAACCCTCCCTGTCCCCCCTGCTGGCTTCCTCTGATTACTCCTCACAACGAGAACACCCCACACCCCCACCCCTCCACACCAACTCCATCCTCACTGTTTCCCCCCGGCTTTCTTACTTTCTAACTCCCTGCCTCCTCACTTAATAAGAATGAGTGCTAAGAGCATAAAGACTCTGCTGATAACCCACTCGGTGCATTTATGCATTTGCTGCTGTCTCCTATTTATGCAGCTGCTTATGCCTATATTTCAATTGATGAATTTACAGAGATAATCACTGCTTGACCATAATTTCCCAAAATATTTTTCTGTACAATTTTAGTAATGAGGCCGCGTTTGAAAGTACAGCGCTTAACCTCAGAGAGGCACAAGTGAAGGGGAATATGTGTAAGTGCGGATCAGGAAGAAAAACCAACAGCATTTATTTTAGATGAAAGGAAATATGCACTTTCACTCATGCTAACAGGTAAAGATATTCAGCAAATCTGAGAGAGAGAGAGCACTTTTTCCATCTTCTCCCACGAGTGTTTCTGCGATGCTTCAGCAGCGTCAAAGCTGGATTGTTGCACTGTTCTTATTCATTCAGAGGTGGGTCACTGGTACCGATATGGCGCTGCTACTCTCCATCCATTCCCATCACCGATAATCTCCTGAGTGACTGATAGTGTGTCTTGGCAGTGACAGCAAAGGTAATATTTTGAAAGGGGGGGGGGGTCACATGCATAGGGATGCCTTAAGATGGAAATCTTTAAACAAGACACCAGAACCTAAGCTGTGAGCTTTGGCGACTAAAACAGAGACACAGTGAAATGTTGAAACAAATTGGATCGCAGGGCTCCTAATTTAATAAAGAACACAGCGTGAGACATACTTGATTTAAAACAATATACATATGCGAGACGTAATTCCATTTTTCGTACCCCAGCACACACAAAGCAAGGAACCGAATCTTCACACACTTACCTTTGTGAAAACATTATGAAATTTGGTCTGTGTTCATGTGATTCCTAACTTTAAAAAAAAAAGGAGACATAAATAGCAAAAGGTAATGAGTAGGGTGAACAGCTGTTATGACACGAGCATTTAAGATGTGTTTAGTCTCACACTATCACGCAGATTGATAGCTGTAAGAGTTTCAGTCTGCTCAATTATGGTATTGTCTCTGCGGTGACAAAACGGATCACATTTGGAAATGGCAAGTTAATCAGATTAAAATCGGCCTCCCATCTACAAAGCGCAACCTGATACCTGTACTTCTATGCATTCATTTTTTTAATGCCCTTTTTTTGTTTTCTACAGGCTTCATTTCGAATGTTAAATGTTAAAACGTCTTATGTGCGATAATGTAAGGAAACAGGAAGAACTGGGGAATACTCGTGTGCTAAAACATGAAGACACTGAGTGCTTGTGGAAGCTTCTCACTCACTCTGTCTTTATTTGTGATAGGACACATTTGGCACAGCGACCCTAATACATTTTCCTGCCCTCTGAGGCGCAGTCATAACTCTTAGGTTTTCAGATGTAATTTGAGGTGGCCTTAATTGATTCTGTCCAGAACTAATTACCAGCGACTGAGTAAAATAAACACCTCAGTGTCACTTGGTGGCAACTGTCCAATCGGTAGGGAAATTACTTTTCACTTGTAATCCATACGTTCTTCAGTGGGGCTGGGATATAATTCGTGTCGACGCTATAGAAATAGCAGAGACGCTGGACCTGTGTAACGAACAGGAGTATAGTTGTAACCAAATGGCTCAGTTGGGAGGTATAGGGTTATGTGGTATAATTTATATTTTATAGCTCCCTTCTGCACTGACTGCACTCCAGAATAAAGTTGTTCGATTTTGTTCCATGAACAGGGAGTGAGAAAATCTGGGATTTCACTTGCGATGGAAATTCCAGACGCCGCTTTGTTCCTCGGTTCCTTCTTGTATTTTTTATTTTCCTGTTGAGTCTCATTTCTTGCTTTCAGATAAAAAGACGACAAACTGCTGCTGCGAATAAGTGAGTGTTCCTTTGAATGACTGCGTGCGTTTTTTTTTCTGGGTGTGTGCATGAGTGGCCTTTGCCCGAGTGACTCAAAAAGGGATGGAAAGATCTCCTCAGGCCATACAGAGTGATTTGATTAGAAGAGAATAATTTGCCCTAAAGGTGTCTTTTCTCTTCCCTCCAAAAAAGCTGGTGGAAGAAATCTGATATGACAAGATAAGTGGTGGCTCATGAAAAATTCCTGAGGACTGAGACGTAGCATGTTGACTTTGGAATTATTGCCGTGAGTGTCTAGTTCTTTTTCTAGTAACTGTGCCTGACAATGTTTTTTTTTTTTTTTACCTGAATAGCCTTTGAAATGATTCCTCTGGTTCTCAATCCAGAATTCTTTCATTTAAAATCTGTTTATGTACTGACCGAAGGATGGACAAAGTAAACTCCACAATTCATTCCAGGCATTTTCTTCTTCAGACTTCTTTACACCAGAGCAATCTTTATTGGTCAGCTACTGTTATTCCTTCCTGTGAATGGCATTTATCATTGTTTTAAAATAGCGGGCTTGGACAGGCTAAAGACATGCTCCAGTGTATATGCAGCAACTCCTTTGCTGGGCTGCAGCCTTATTTAAAGTTTTGACTGATGTTTTTTTCTAATTGCACAATATTCCAGATCGTGTACCAACTTCATGTTCAGTTTTTGCTCTAAAAAGGAGAACTTGTGCCTTTGGGTTTCTTTTTGTTGCCTGTTACTATATCAAGTGGACTTGGGACCTCTCCGTGTCTATATGCTGAATTCATTGCACCCCTTTACCCTGTCATGCAGACTGTGATGTGATCACGTCATGTTTTTTGGAGTCCATCCATGGACTTAGATGGAATGAAGTGGGCCTAACTGGTCAGCAGCAATACATTTTAAAAATTATTTTGTAATGAAAAATTTATATGATTTTATATGAAAAGCAGATCATATGCCAGATTATGATTGTCCACATTATAAGGTCTTTGGTGTGATGCGGTGTTTTAGAAATGGAACAACAGCATGTAAGATTTATTTCTCAGGGCACAGTCCTCCTTCTGCTGTTTTCAGGATTTAGTCACAGTTGTGTTTTCCCTACTGGCTAGCTCGCTAGCCAGGCTGCTATTGTGGTATCCCTCAGTATTATTTAGCTGCTTCTCTAGAGAGAAACTGGCAATCTCAGTCCACTTCTCTAGAGATCTAAGCAGAACCTGCAGCAGGTGGAAAATTGGTTCACGTGGTGCTACACCAACCTCACAGCTGAATCCAAGACAGTGATATTGGAGTTTCTTGGAAAGATGACAGACTCATTGTAGAGGCAGCTCATTTTACTGTGCCATTATTTTTTTTAATTTATTTTGTTGTTTCAAAGTACTTGGCCAGTGTTGTTTAACAATTTATTTAAGCAGAGTAAAACATCCTCACTCATTTTTTTGCCATTATGCTCATTACGACACGAGTCCTTGTTGACAGATTATATCTTGTGATCGTTCAGTGTGCACCAGTGACAGCCTGAAACTTGTCACCACGTGTCTCACTAAATTTATAACCGTGTAAATCCTGGACACTATCATCACTCTTATAGTGAGCATCAGGAAGTATCAATGAGTAAACAAATACATACCAGCACGTTTGATTTTACTGGATGCAACGTTACCATATACAGTTTAAAATATGATTTCAGAGACTTAACAGGATTGTAACATTTTGCTGATGTTATATTAGCGCTGCAGCAGTGTATTTATAGTGAAAACTGTTGTTGCAACAAGATGCTTCAGGGTTGGGTGTTCTCCCAGTTATACTTTGGCGTGACTCATAAAGAAGCCGTTTTCTTTGTGTAAGAGCGATACAGTCATTAATTACAATTTCCATTTAACTCAAAGCGAGAAATCCTGTATCTAAAAAGCTCATAGGCCTTTCTTCTGGGATCTTATCTACCTAGTAATAGTAATAGTAATATGCATTTTGTTTTATGGAAGTACTTTGTTGCCTTTTCCATAAAAACATTATTGCAACAGTCAGCTGTGTATCCTACATCTGGATGTTGTTTAGTTCTCATATTAGTGAGATAAAAAAAAAATAGATAACTTAAGTGTGTGTGTGTGTGTGTGTATGTTTCTGTCGGTGTGTATTAACTAGTGTGTAAATCCATATATTCTGGGCCAAAGGGAGCCGTAATCACCTTGATTTTTCGAGACTTTAGTTCTGGCAGGCTTTTTTTCTGACAATGATTCTCACTTGAATATATTGATAATATTTCAGACACACTGGTAACCTTGTAGGCTGAATGTATAATCTAGCTTCTATTAGCAAGCCTTAATGCAGAGTTTGGACTCTTTAGCCTTGAATATAATTCTATGTCTTTGATTTTGGATAAAAATCAGCAAAGGATGTCGGTGCATTGTATATGTGTTCAATTACGTTTTGAATGCTTTTATGAATTTATGTGTGTGCAATTTATGAATGTGTGCATGTTTGAAAGACACTTTTCCTCTCAGCGGCAAGGTGATTATTACTGAACCCATAACCTCTGACCCTAATGAAAGAGAAATTTGAATCCAAAACAAAGCCACATCAAAGAGTGCACATTTTAACCCAAACAGTTCTCTTTTCTTAGTAATAACTTATATATGCTTACAGTGTAGTGTTTACAGTGTGACAACAGAAAATTATCTATTTAAAAGTCATTTGTGTTGACTTTTTGAAGGCAAAAGAATATTATGTGCTGGTGGGAGATGGAATTGTTACGGATAAAATACGCGTGTAATTGTAGATAGATAGATAGATAGCGATATAAGCTAGCTAATTAACTTATATACCTATATTTAACAATTATACATTATACTTTAGGGCTGAATAGTTAATCGAATTTGAATGTCAGTCAAAATTTTAGCTCCCCGCGATCGAGCCATATTGAAAATGCATGCCCTGCCTATAGAATGCAAAGCAAAAATAAATCAAGCACTCCCCAATTAAGTGCCTGACCACATGCCTGCATGCACCAATCACAGCTGTTCCCTGCACCTCACAGCGGCAAGTTTTGCACAACTAGTCTGGATGAGCAACACAACATAAAAAGACAGATATAAAACAAGAAAGCAAATATCTGGGACAGGACAAGGTGAAGAGCTTGTCACTGGACGTGGATCATCAGTCATTCTTTAGAAATACTTCAGATTCAGCTCATGGGATGTTAACAAAGAGAAAACCGTGCTGAAAATAATCTTGGCCATAATTGTGCACCCCAACTGTACCTCCTACAGACTTGTCAAGGTAGTGATTAGTTTGTACTGTCTTTTAATCTTGTGATTTGGGAGGAAAGAATATTTATTTTGATGCTATACATTAAATATTTAACTCTGTATGAGTATTTCAATTTCTGTCACAATCTTTTAGGGTTCATTGACTAAGCTGTAGCCCTTTGAGCTGAGCGCGCTTTGCAACGCATCACCAAAAACCTGGATGACATGTTAGAAGTCCTACTGTGTGATTGTTGGTGACAAAAGTGCTATTTATGGTGATAATCATAGTAATTAAGCGGTCTCAGGATGATAGGATTTTGTGTGTTTGTTTGTCTTAGTTCACTTTTCCTGTTTGAGGGAAACTTAACACTCATTAACTGTGTGTGAAGGGCACATCTGTATGTGTTTCTGCCTGCATGTACAGTCTATGATTGTGTGTGTGTGTGTTTTCACATGTGTTTGTGGCTGTGGGTGTTTTTGGAGTGGAGGAGAAATGTGCTGACAGGTAGTGTGTCAGGAGGGGGACAGTGGCGCTTTTGAGACAGATACAAGAGACGAGTCTCAGGGAGAGGGAGAGAGAAAGAGGGCCTCTTTCATGTGACTCTGCATTCCACCAAGGCACAGGCAGGGAGAGGCACAAGACGAGACATGCGTCCCCCCTCGTCACTCCCTCTGCCTCTTCCCCACCACACCCGCTCTCCCATCCACTCCTCCCCATCCAGCCTCCATCCCTCCCTTCAGCCAGCGACCTTAACATTTATCAAAGAACCCCATGCTGGAATTCCTCTTCAGCATCTGTGTCTTGGTGGGAGAGGCACAGACACACACACACACACACACACACACACACACACACACACACACACACACACACACACACACACACACGCATACACGGCACAGAGTCACATAAAAGTGCACATGCACTGTCGCAAACCAATCTGTTTTGAATATTGCAAAACTGTGGAGGGGCCGTCCTTGTTCCTTACTAAGGAGGCCGCCCTCGAGACAATGTCACACTGAGACATGGACACATGCTTGCATACACATTCTCTCCTCCTTCTTGTTTCTTTATTGTACCTCCTGTCACTTTGTCCTATTCATTTAACCTTTCATTAGAGCCAGCTGACAGCCCTGTGTGTGTCTGCACAGCTTCAGGAACAATGCCAAAAAAGCCCCACTGTCACAGTTATTAGATTCCTCTGGCCCCCTTTTACCCTGGCAACTCAATATTAAGAGAGGAAGGGTGAATGAGGGAAGGCAGGGTAAGGGAGAACAAGGGGGAAAGGGAGAAATATGGGGTGCGTGGTTGACACTGCTGCCCAACTCCTATGGTGAAGGGTCCTCTTGACTTGTCAAGGACATGTGCCACATGTTGATAGTAGACTGGTCTCCAGCAGAACAGGGAAGGGAATGTTAGCTACAATGCAGAGCAGGGAGACGCCGGAGAAGGAGAGGACACTCGTCTTGTGCTGTGGCAAGCAGCACCCTGGAGGAGTTGGACTGAAAACACAAACAGTTTGTGGAGGAATTCTGTTTTTAATGGGCAAGCAGGAGGGGCAGTCTGGTCCCCAAGGAAGGACAGACCAGTGCCCTCCCCCATTCCCTTCCTTCTCCTGTCTGTCGCCCTGTCTCCCTCACTCTCCTCCTCGGTTCCTCTCTACCCTCACTTTTCTGCTCTTTGCACACTAAGTAATTTAAAGAGAATGTGTGTTTGAGTAATAAATTATCTATCAACAATAATTTGTGTCATTTCATCTGAGAGGAAGTAAGAGGAATATGCATCAGCTTGAGAATTCACACTTTATACATCTATCTATTGTATTCAAAATGGCACAATTTTCTGTTATTTTAACAAAACACATTCAGGTTGTACTTGTATGTAAATGGTAAATAAAATCATTCTTAGATAGCGCTTTTCTGCTCTCTCTGAGCACTCAAAGCGCTTTGCACAACTTACCTGATTCACCCAATCACACCCAGTCGCACAAGCACTTTTTTCTATGCTCTTTCTATGTAAGTGCTTGATATCTAACACTGAAACACACTCATACTCCGATGGACGTATCTGAGCAACTTGGGGTTAGTAACTTGTCCAAGGACATTTGGCATGCAGACTGGAGCAGACGGGGATTGAATCACCGCCTGAGCTACTGCCACCCCAGTGGTCTGCAAAGTGAGAACATTTTGGTGGATGGATACATGGTCAGTGACCTCCCTGCAGCTAGGAAAACTTGGTGGTTCCCTAGTGATTTCCTTTAATTCTTTCTTATTTGGCGAGTGATTTCAGTAAGTTGCAGTGACCAACTGACCAACCAGAGGCTTAGTGTGCAACACACCCCCTTTGACAAGGTGGGAGGCAACCTGTCCCCAAACAATTGCAGTCTCGGGCTGGTTGAAGAAACTAATTGTTGAAGGTTTGCAAATTATTTATACATTATATACATTTTATAAATCCACCAACACACTGCAGTCAATCTGAGTCAGTCTGCTCCAGTGAACTTATCTGCCATAAGCCTTTTTTGCATAGAGAACAGTTGGTTGCCAACTGGCTATATTCTGGTTATATTCCTATGCAAAAGCAAGACGGCTGAGCGCCTATGCCATTTTACCATTTTATCACCAAAGCAACTTTGAATAACGCAACTGACTATGACCTGGAGACCTGGTTGATGTCTTTGAAGCAGCCATTTCAAAAGCAACAACATTGCAATTCCAAACAGTTCATAGTTTGTCTCCAGTGTGTTTGTTACTGTAAGCTTCAAACAAAGGTCCTTTAACAAAGTGTTTATTTTAACCAGAGCTATGGTCTTTTCCAAGTTTAAAAAGGTGTTTCTGGCCCAATGAAAGAACACAGTATAAGCCACTGTGTGGATTTCTTTTGTGGCCAATGGGAAACATAACAGTAAAAAAGTATCATGGAGATGTGAGGAAATACATTATTTACTTTATTTGAAATGACAAAATATATATTAGAGCAGCGGTCCCCAACCATTTTTGCGCCGCGGACCGGTTTATGCCCGACAATATTTTCACGGACCGGCCTTTAAGGTGTCGCGGATAAATACAACAAAACTAGTACCGGTACCGAAAAAAAGAAAATTTATTCATAACACACGTGAAAAGACCCAGGAAAACCGGGTAAACGATAAAAACGATAACAAAATAACGCTGAAAACCAATAAAAACCCTGAAAACTATACATTTCACACCTGAGCCTCAACTCTCGCGGCCCGGTACCAAACGACTCACGGACCGGTCCGAGGCCCGGGGGTTGGGGACCGCTGTATTAAAGCATTAATGCCAAGATTTTGTTAAATTATTTTAACCAATGAAAATGAAATGAAATATATTTCCTTTAAAGTACATTTTCTGCTTCAGTTTAGTTGCACATCCCTGCAGTTACTCAGACACAGGGT
The DNA here is from genome assembly GCF_057382185.1 of Mchenga conophoros. Lineage (NCBI taxonomy): Eukaryota > Metazoa > Chordata > Actinopteri > Cichliformes > Cichlidae > Mchenga > Mchenga conophoros. The sequence continues at coordinate 19,331,121 of NC_140531.1, forward strand.
TGGAATAGAACAAATTCATCAGATTTCCAGTCTGCTGTAATTTTTTATTTAGCCAAGTTCAGGTAACACTGTAAAATCTCCATTCTCAAGGCTATTAAATCCACAAATTCTTTGGGCCGCATAGGTTCATATGAATTTTATAAAATATCGAACCAAACTAAACTTTACGCAAAATGCACCAAGGCATGCTCTGTTCACTGTGCACTCCAGACGCACTCAGGAAACACTTCTGAATCTGCTGCGAGGGAAGCTGTGAAGCATCTCTAGTAACATCCGGTGCACTTCAGCAAAGCTCAGTAAAGCTGTGTTTAGGTCAGTCCAGCGCAGTCAGCAGTGGGCAGTGATGCTTCTTCAGTAATACATTAGCTAAAATGGATCAGGGCCTGGTGTAGTGTGCTAAGGCATTGGTCGCTCTCGTAGGGGGGCGATGAATTGCTCACGTGTCATTGGAGAGTGAGCAAGTACGCCCATGTGCACCCACCCACACACACACTGACACACAAGTACATTTTCCCCGACCCTAAAGGAAGAAAGAGGGACACCAATGGCACAACAGCCTGAACCCTGACCATCGGGCAGCAGTCTTGATGAAGCCCATCTCTCACTTCTGTCACTCAATTGCTCCTATTCCTCCTCCCCCCCGAGGCCGCCACTCGCTCTGTGTGACTGACTCTTTATTTATTTCTTTACCCTCATCTCGTCACTTAGTTAGAGTAGCGACCAGCAGTCTGTCTCTCTTCTGTCCTCTCTGTCATCCTTCTTTTTTTCCAGCCTCTCCCTCCGCCTGGAGGCTGTCGATCCACCTGTCTGCTCCACATCTCTCTAATTCTCTGACTGGACTCTCTCTTTCCTCTCTCAGGGCTGTAATTGATGGTGGTGTTATTGTGTCCAGTTCTCCAGCCTTAAAGCTGTTCCTCCAGGTCAGCACTACCTCACCATTTAAAACACCCCGTGAATTCACGGTCGACAGCGAGGAACTTTTTTTGAAAGCGCTGAAGCCAGGGATCCCAATTTGCTTTGGCTGTTTTAAGCAATCAAAGTGTGCCTGATGGGATTTTAAGCTGTTCTTCAAATTCAAAACAATCTTGACATCTGCGCTTGAACTCTATTCTGTCATTTTGAATTAGGGACAATATTTCCTTGGAACTTCATGTTCCTTCTCAAGAGAAGTGTTTGCCCTTGGCCGCGATAGAAATGTACTCAGTGGCTTTGACTGTGGTCTTTGTTTGGTGGTCCTTTCTTGTAGCACATTTCAGCTGAGTTTTAAACTATTTTTCAAAGGATGTGAGGTGGGAAGAAGTTTTCAAAGTATCCCGGAGAAAAAAAATACTTTACCTGTTCAGAAGTTTTATTTCTAATTCTTCATTATTTTCATACTTGTCCCCTCTAAAGTGATCAAGGTCCTCATACATTCAATTCACTTGCACTTTTTTTTCAGTGAAACTATCTCAACATTGTGGTTATTGAAAAATTTGCAAGGTTAAGGAGTGACTATACCTGCAGTATGTGCATTTTCCTACTGCAGGTATATATATAAATGTATACATACTCTAAGGTCTTTCTTTGCCTTTTTCTGTCTCACTTTGTCTGCTTCTCTGTCTTTCTCTCTTGCACTCTAGGCTCCAGTCCCTCCTCAGCATGAACCTTGTATTTATTACCCTCTAAGTAATCACTTTGCTTTCTCTTTTGATAGACTGTTATTGCTCTAACTAGCTGAGGTCCCTATAGGTATTTGGAGGCTTTCCAGTTTTATTAGACAAAGGCCTCATTATTCAAGGCCAGCATTAAGACTACCATTAGATCCATTTGCCCCCTAGTCACATGTATCCAGTTGCAGCCAATTCATATTATAGCCCCTGCACACTTAGTATTTACAGCACAAACATACCCATTCCCTCTTGTCAAAGTTAAATATAGACAGTATTCAAAAAGCAACCTTGCCACTATGAGAAGTAGCTGTGAAGTTGTCTCTGCTTGTCTCCTCCTTACGGTTTTTGCACACATAATGTGGTCAATATCGATGTCCAGTAAAAGTTACTGTGCACATTTCTTCAAAGAGAGAGCCCCCCCCCCCCCCCCCCCCCCCATAGAAAGCCAAGAGTATTGCATATAGAATGGTATTATTGTTGTTATCCATCATCCATCCATCCATTTGCTTCTTCTCCAAGGGTCTAAGGGTCGCAATATTGATGGAGCACTAGAAATAATGGCATGTGTAACAGTTGCTTTTGAACTATTTCAAGTCACCCAAGATCTCTGCATCATGGTTCACATTTGTTTTACTTTTGTTTTCTATCACATAGCCACCTTTGGCTGACTCCTTTTCTTCTTGTGTTCCTTTCTTTGCTCTTACTTAAGTAAGGGCACTAAGCTGTGCTTAGTTTTTCTAAGGCAACGAGTTTGTTCTGGGAACTAATTAGATTTTACATTTTAGGGTCTTTTGTAGGGTTACACAGTTGCTTTGTTTGATCCATTGTCCACCATTTTGATGAAAGCTATAGAGACATATCCTCCTCCTTTTTTGTTTTCAGGGTCGAGCCTTCTTTTCCCCAGAAAATGTGCATGTAGAAAGCCATTATTCTATAACCATTACATCCAAACTTCCTTCATAATCATCAGTTAAAGCACACAAGCTGCCCATTGCCTGTTACAATCTCAAGGCAGGCATTTCCTACAGCAGCCTTGACCAACATTCAATGGCTTTCATTACAAGGAGATGCCGTTAAATTAAATGGAGCTCTACTGGCTGGTCACAGTGTCTTTTAGACTACAAACATTAATATAAGATGTGTTTACCCCACTTTTCAACACGAAGATGTTGGCTATAGACTATAAGAAATTCCAGACCTGCATTGAGCATTTAGTAAGACTTCACTTTTCAAGGAGAAGCCATCATAAGACCAGGTGTCCCTGATATTTCTTGATTACATGAAAATGATTGGAAATAGCAGCAGTTTGACTGCACCCAAGCATGTTAAGTGTCTGCGTAACACCAGAACGCTTAAAAACCCAGATTCATGTAAGACTCTGATTCTTCACTTGTTTGAACAAATTCATAAAAGCAGGTATTTGTCATAGCAGTATGTTGACAGAATAGAAAAAGGTGGATATTAGCTGTGATGGCGTAATGCAGTACTGTGTCAGTGTATAGTGTGCACATATTTTGTGCTACTGTATGGCATCTTCAAAAAAGGTGATCTTGACCTGGAAAGACAAAATCTAAGGTTTACTGCACTAATAACAACTTGCTACTAACTCGTGGCTCAGTCACACTGGAGTGAAAATATGACATAAAAAGCAGTAGTTGCCCCTTGATATCAGCGAATATTTTCACATTTGGTGGGGATTTCAAGTTGTTGCAGAGCCCAACTGGCAACCATCCTCAGGCTCTGGCTATCATAGGTTTGCACCAGTCGTCCAGTGGCTGTCAAACTTTGAGCAAGCAATGATGGTCTGAATTGATTGTAGTCACTTTTGGAAAAATTGACAAAGATTTGCAAATTATTTCCATTAAATGTACAAACGCAAACAGATTTCAAACATTTTGCAATTAATTTGAGTCAATCTACACTGATTAATGCAACTCGTCTGTGATGCGTCTCCACAGCAGGTGACTTGACTCAGCTGGTTATATTCTGGTTATATTCCAATATAAGGGCAAGGTTGCTGAGTGGCTATGCCATTTTTCAGTTAAATTACCATCCTACAGCAACTATATCACTATTTCTGGAGGAATTTCCAAATTTCTGTTTCAAATCTATGAGGTTCTGAGTGAAGTTGTTAATGTGAATTTCTATGTATGCATATGGCAACATATTTGCAATTACTGCTGATTTATTACAGCTTATTACAGTATCAACACAAAAAGACCCAATTTAATTGCCAACTGATCGCAGACTGACTCTATCTTATTACCACTTTATTGTCCTCTTGAAATAACAAAGTTGATTTGAAGACAGAGACCCTCTTCGAAGCACTCATTTCATAGGCAGGAGACTGGAAGTTCATTGCACACACTCACAGTAATTTTGGTTATACTGTGGTCTTAAACCATTTTTTTCCCTTGTGTTTGTAGCACTAATGGCACACACTGCAGACCTTTAACCCACTTTGAAGTGAAGAAAACAACACAGTCGAAAATCCGTTTCATTACAGAAGTACTGGTTCTGCAGTGTTTTTGAACTGGCTAGATGAATTTCTATATATAGTATCAAAGAAACAAAAAAAAGAAGCAGAATATTATGACACGTTTTTCTCTGCTTCTCTCTGCCAGACAATGACCTTTATGAAAAGTGTTTAGCTTGATAAATCAGACAAATTAATTTAATAAATGAGAAATACAATTTCAAATATACATAGCTTTAAGTGAACACTGAGTTAATCAAATTTACTTTAAGTTCAGTATTGCAGGCATGTGAGAAGTTGGTCAAACTCTAACTACTAAAACCAAAATACTTTAAAATATGCAAACTTTTTTCTATAAACAGAAGAGTATGAACATAAAAGATTTATCACTTTCCTGAAGATCATCAGATAATAGACTATTTTCAGTCTATAGTTCACCATCCATGCAAGTTTACTATTGTGACTTTATCTCCAGGCTGCCCAAACACCCCTCACCTGCAAAGAGATTTAAGGTGCCCTAGTTTTGATTCCTTCCATTTCTTTGTTGCAGCTTTTTAATTTCTTTGTTGCCACCTGTGTGTCCAATATGGTGCTCATCCCTCCTAATCGATGGCCCCTTATTGGGTTTCTGCGTTTGGTCAAATATCTCATCGCTTTCTCCCCCCTCAAGGCAACAGAATCCAAACTAATAAGAAATCTCCTCAGTCTCTCGGGTTGGGTGTTCAGATGAAAAAAATTATTAGTGCAGAGATAGCATGTATCTGTGACAGAAATCAGATTTTCAACAAGTTCGCTAGTTTAGAGCTAAAGCTCCTGACAAAGAAGTTGACGCGTTGACTGATCTCGAGGAGGATGTTAGCCCATGTCTGCACACAAATGGTTTAATTTTAAAAAGTCTATTCTTCACTTTTGGGAATCTGTTGAGTTTTTCCACACCAAAATACTGATTTTTCCCAAAAATGTTCCTTAAATGTAGCTAAATAAAATGTTGAATAGAATTGTGGATGTAGAAGAGTAATCTTTTTCTTCATTTTTGTGTACGCTCATTTCGAGCATTTCATATTGATGATGTCACATAACTCTACTCAACATTAAGAAAGGTTACGATGTATAAATAATCGTTTTATAGTCCTAATGCAACAGTGCAAGTACTATCATTAACCTTGTTTATAATGTTGCATTCACAGTCCACAATAAAACCACTTTTGACAAAGGAGGAGACCTTAGGTTCAGTTTATACTTCAAGAATAAACACAGTGTTCTTCAGGCTTGCAGACAAAAGATGGAGATGTTAAAAGCCACTTTTTCTAAGTCAGGCATATTAGTCCAAAATAGAGTTGTAAGCTTTGTCAAAAAAAAACCAAACCTTTCAACCATTTCATCAGAAAAAGTTTAACTGAGACCCAACAGGCAAAGAACGCTGAGGTACTGCACAGCTCTGGTATTTGGATGAAAGAGGACATTTAGCCTTTTTTCTTTTTGTGTTCCAGTGCTTACAGAAAAGCTTCAAAAAGTCGCACTGACATGTAAATGGCGTTTTGGCTTCACTAGCTTAAGTGCAGTGACTGTTTTTACTCATTGTCATCATGTCTAAGATTGGAGGCAGCTTTTGCTTGTAAGTGATAGTTATGAAGTTGGCATGCTGTACCTAGCATCTAAAACAAGTAAACACAGGAAAAACATATGCAACTGCTGTTGGAAAAAAAACTTGCTATGTAACAGGTATACATAGATCAGCAAAAACATACACATCTACCACCGATGTCCACAAAGTTGTGTCTAACCTGAAATCTAAACTGCATGCTAGTGTCGCAGAATGACTATTATATTATAATACTGGCTTAAAACCCGCCGTTTACCTGTGCTTCATTGAATTTCTTCACTTTGACATTCAGAGCACTAGGCAGTCATAACATTGCATTAATGCCAGGACTCACCATAAAATTTTTTGTAAAAACTAACTTCGACCCCATCTTTGACCATAACTCCATAAGTTGCATAATTGCAAAGAAAAATGCTAAAAAGCACTCAGAAGGTTGACACTGGGTGTAAGGAGAGGTTGGGGGGGGGGGGGGGGGGGGGATTTGAGAGACAGGAATTGCTCAATGACATCCCCAGCAAAGAGAGTAATAGTGAGTAACACAGACTCACAACACACCTTGAGGGGTCTTTTAAGTTCGGGGACTTTATACCTCTCCCAAATCGCCCAAGGCAGATAGTAGTCTGGATGAACACCGTATTGGTGCTGAGCTGTATCAGTTTGAGCTGCCAGCTCCAGTCGTGGTAATGCCCGTAGCTATGAATGTGTCAATGGACGTGCTAAAGAGGGACTATCCTGCCACCTCCAACCACTGTTGAGTCATAGGAGGATCTTAAGAGAATGAACGCAGACCAGTAGTACTCATAGAGATGTCAAAAAGCCAACTGCCAACATTACTTAAAAAACTGTGAACTGTCTCTTTGAAATGAAAACATATCTGCTGATAGAGAGCCATATCTCAAGGTTTCCCACTCAAGAGTGATGGCTAGGGGAAGTGGCCTGTTATTTATTTATTTGTGTGTGTGTGTGCTTTGAATATAATACATAATATAGATAAGACCCCAAATTATTGTCACTATGTCAAGCCTCACAAGTTTCAGTGTGATTTAATACATTATATTGTACTTATATAGCACTTTCCCACTCATTTTGAACACTCAAACAGTTGTGGTTTTTGCATGCCTAAGCACATTTTATGTTGACTCTCTGATGGATGCATTTGGGGCAACTTGAGGTTTGGTAGCATCTTGCCCGAGGATACTTTGACATGCCGATTTAAGAAGCCAGGGATTGAGCCACCAACCTTCTGATCAGCAGAGCACCCACTCTACCTCCTGAGCCACAGTCACTCCTAATCATAGCAACTAATCATTTGTACTTTACTCCTAAATGAACTCAGTGACCAAATTTCTAATTATTCAATTATTACTGGTTAATCAACAAATAGGGTTAGCCTACAAACTTAGCTGGCGGCCTGGTGGTTTTCATGAACAGGGTTGTCTGGGATGGAGTGAAATTCCCAGTCTAAATTATTGTCTCAGACCAATTTTGTGTATTGGTTAACATAAAAAAAACATTGAAAGTATCTGGAACTATCCGTATATACACAATATATATCTGTCCTGTATATATAGAGAGAGGGCGAGAGAGGGAAAGAGGGGAAAGGAGAGAGTGCCACTTTAGAGTAAAGCTGTCATTACTCCGGCTGGTGCACTCCCTCATAAATACTGATAATGAGACGCTTTCAGCAGCCTAATCATTTGCCAATGTAGGAGTTAGTAGTGTTAGAGGAACACTCATTTCTTCTTCTGTCTGGAGATGACATTACAGATTCTGTTAAGTCACTGCTATAGCTAGTCCTGCATAGAAAAGAATGTATCTTTCTTGCACTCCTCTTATGGCAGCAAGCAAAACCAAACTGTTTGCTCCATAAACAAACTGACTGAAGTGAAGCAAAAACCAGAAAAGATTTGCTACTGTGCGATTCTTTTTTTCAGCTGCTGTTTTTGTACATGTTTGTTTTTCAAAAATATCACCAGAATGCAGGAAACTACATGTCGGACACTAGAAACTAGGTAAAAAGGTCAAATAGTTTTCTGTACCCCAGTTAACCTTTTGTATTAGCTGTGGTCCAAATATTTTAATTCCTATCATAGTTAATAATATGACCTGCCGAGAGGTTGTATTGGATAATTTTAAACCTTTCTTAATATGACGTTCAACCAACAACCTCCCAATCACAAGTCCACTAGTCTGTCTTCCATTTGACATTGTCAGTTTACATGCCATGTTCTACAGTCAGCGTGGTTTATTTCAATAATGTCAGGATTGGATTTTTTTTTTCTTTTTTACCTTTTGTTATAGCCCCTTTCAAGAAATCAGTGGTTTCTACGCACTGTGAAGTAGAAATTCAATGATTTTGCACTTTTGTCACAAAGGACTCCATAAAGTCCATTCTGTATGTTGCAGAGTTTGTGCAGATATTTTGAGCATGTCTCAAGTTATCTGTACCAACAGGTTCACTGTGTGATGTCCTAAAAGTGTTGGGGAGTTTCCCCCTTCAGGGCAGCCACATGAAGGGCCTCATATGCCCCCTCCTCTCCTGCCTACTGGCTCTGGCTCAGAAAGCACTGAGATCTCTGGAGGCATTTCCAGGATAAAATAAACAAGAAAATGCCTGTGAAAAGGAGCCTCTGACTCTCTCTCTCTCTCTCTCTCTCTCTCTCTCTCTCTCTCTCTCTCTCTCTCTATATATATATATATATATATATATATATATATATATATATATATATATATATATCTCCCATGGGCCATCACTCTAATGGTTGATCCCTAAGAAGCTCTATGAAAGCACTGTATAGCATGTCATCTTTTGCCGTCTATCTTCCACTGACCATTAAATAGCATACCCTTGATCGTTTTAATAGTCCCTCCATACTGCCTCTCTTTGACTCCGACAGTGATTGGACAAACACTGGTGTCCCTAGTGATATAAGAGGAATACATTGAGGAGCTATTGTGGTTTTCCAGGGCCTGACTGTGTATTGTTTACTGGGTCTGCTTGATTGCCCTCTGTCCAAATCAGAGGGTACAGGCAGGCAGGGCAGAGGTCTACAGGGATGCACTGTGTTGTGGACTGTCCCATCGTTCTAAGAATATTCACTCAAGCTATGACTCTGAGGTGGAACCCATCCGTAGCTCAGTAAACACACACACACACACACACACACACACACGCACACACACACACACACACACACACACACACACACACACACACACACACACAAAGAAGTCATACGTTTGAGCTCCTGGGACCATGCATAAATGTTGAGGAGTGTATCTGAGGACATGTGTGGTAGGAGGCTGAATCTTTCTCCACGTCACAAATAATTACTCCCTGCGTGACTTTGCTTTTAAGTGGAAAACACCGGAGACCGTCCTCACTGACAGTGGCACATATATCTCCAAAGCAATAACAAACATATGCTTTTGGAAATTATACACTAGCTAGGTGTATACTAAGTTTGGATTAATAAGTATAGACATCTTTTCCCCTGGTCTTCTTACATCATAGCTCTAGGTCATGGAACCCAACAGCAATGGCAAACACCCCCCCCCCCCCCCCCCCCCCACTCTCTCCGGTATAATCTTTAGCAACCTCTGATTTTTATCTGTTAATCCCTTACTTAACTTTGAATAAAGCTAATTAGAGACTCTATTTTACCACAGTTGCACCTCATTGACCAGATGGTGGGAATATTCAGAGAGCAAGGTTACATCGCTAAGTTACAATTTGATAAATGCTAAAGGCTAACACAGTCATTCAAACTTTAAACAGTTTTGGAATTTTTTCCCCCCTTATTCTCATGAGCGGTTATCTTTAGCGGTGTGTGTGTGCTTTTGAAGCATCGTGGAATTTGTGTTTCATGGTCACAGTTTCAGAGCAGGTCTGGTCCTCAAGGCTGCCACGGCTAACCTTGCTAACTAGCAAGGTAACATTTGCATATCTTATGAAAGCAAAGCACAGTAAGCAAAATATGGCATTTTCTGTACTATAAAATGCTAGCCAATCAAATAACTCTCAAAACTGCAATTGTTTGATCAGGCGTGGCGCCAAAGTATTACCTTTCATCTTCACAGGGGGATGCTGGTGTTTGCGGTAAACAGACCTGCAGTACTCTTACCAACCACTTTATTCAGTACACCTCTCTAGTTCTGGGGTTGGACACCCTTTTGCCTTCAGAGCTGCCTTAATTCTTCATGGCCTGGATTCAACAAAGTGTTGGAGACATTCCTTAGAGATTTTGTCCTGAATTGACATGATAGCGTCACAAAGTTGATACAGATTTGTTGCCTGCACATCCATGATGTGAATCTCTAGTTCCATCACATCCAAAAGGTGCTCTATTAGTTTGAGATCTGGTGACCACAGAGGCCATTTGAGTACAGTTACGTCATCGTCATGTTCAAGACACAATTTGACACATGTCACAATATGAGCTTTGTGACATGAGCTGTTATCCTGCTAGAAGCAGCCATCAGAAGGTGGGTCTCTAAGTCTACCAAGAATATCCCAAAAGTCATCACGCCACCAACAACAACCTGAATTGTTAATATGAGGCAGGACAGATCCATGCTTTCACATTGTTTACATCAAATGCTGACTCCACCATCTAAATGTTGTAGCAGAAATCAAGACTCATCCAACCAGGCAACATTTTGTCTCCTATTGCCTGATTTTGGTGCAAACGGTTTCCTGTTCTGAAGTGGCAGGATTGGTACCAGGTGTGGCCTTCTGCTGCTGTAGCCCATGTGCCTCGAAGCTTCATGTACTGTACATTAAGACATGCACTTCTGTATACCTTGGATGTAACAACTGGTTATTTGAGTTATTGATGCCTTTCTATCAGCTCAAAGCAGTCTGGGTATTCTCCTCTGATCTCTGATGTCAACAAGGACTTTTCTTCCAGAGAACCGCTGCTCCCTGTGTATTTTAATCTTTTTGGACCATTCTCTGTAAACCCTAGAGATAGTTGTGTGGGAAAATCCCAGTGGTTTCTGAAATAGACCAGCCATTCTGACACCAAAAACCCTGTCATGTTCAAAGTCACTTAAAATGTCCTTTCTTCCCATTCTGATGCTCAGTTTAAACTTCAGCAGGTTGTTTTGACCATGTTTAGATGTATTGAGATAGTGCCATGTGATTGGCCGATTACATATTTGTGTCAACGTGTAGTTGACAGGTACTGTACCTATGGAAGATTGAGTGCGGGCGATCAGATTTTGTTTTTGTCGTAACAACCTCAACACATTTTATCTGGGCAAGCATGGACTTTAAAGTGAATTTCTTCATAAAAAGTTTCGCTTGCTCTACTGAAGTTTCAGAACCTCCAAATTCACAGGTTTGGATTTCGAAGAGCTCCATACTCTTAAGAAGCTATTCTTAGCTTTATCAATGATGGAAGAGCATTTATTTTTTGTTACTAAAGAAATCACAGAAATACATCTGTTTATCACACATAACGGGAAGGAGCTGTGGGAGCAAACAGTGCTGGTATGAACGGGTCAACAGAGTTTCAGGCTATGAGGCTTGTATGTTGTGTCTACATGAATCTGACTTGACACCTAGTTTCTAAACAGCTATGAATTCGTCAAATCACTTTAAGCATATCGCCAAAAACTAAAAGATGGAAGTGCTGTTTTGAAAAAGAAGAAGAAATTACCTTCAGTATGACTGTAGCTGGCTTGTTTACATGCTCAGATCCTCAAATACAACTCTCACTGCCCAACTTCTAACATATTGACAGTTGTTCGGGACCCCTGGCATCTTGTGTATAGCCTTGAGGTTACCCATATTTTTTTTAATGTGCAGGGTTAATGTTTTATGGGGAATATTTTAAACTTAAAACTGTTTAAACCTAATCATGTAGTTTGGGTGCCTAAACCTAACCAAACGGCAAAGTAAAAGTGAAAGTAAAAACCAGCGAAAATGGAAGTAATCAGTGAGTGAAAGCAAAGCTAAACAGAGATTTGTGATTTACAACAACAAACACGCTTCAGTTTCTCTACATGAAACAGGGTCGTTACCTCTTGGCGTACAATTCTGAGCAAGTGAAGAGTTCAAATTTCAGTTTGGCATTAAATGTAAGTCACTTTGTCACTTTGTTTTTCTTTTTTTTTTCTATTTGAAACCTAAAAGGCCACTTTCCCATGATACTTCCATCTAGTTCTGTATTTGCAGAAGCTGAGTGAAATAAAATTTGATTATCATGGAAAGATGTTGGGAGAATTCAATCTGTATGTTTGTTTTGTGCCTGTAAAAGTTTTGACCCTGTCTCCGAGGGTTGCAGTGACTTGATGTTGTTTAGACTCATCTCCCTTCCTTCTTCCCCTGGAGAGCTGTCTTTGTAACAACCCCAGCATCCTGTTCACTGCTCCACTGCATCCATATCGCGCTAATGATCATGGGAGTGGACAGCTGCTTAATGTAGTAGTGTCATCAGTGCTGCTTTCTGATAGCAGCTCCATTGCACCTGACGGGACTCAAATGTATCTGCTCAACACGAGCCCCCCGCATTTAGCAGATCGAGTAATGTGATTTCGGAACACCTCGGTAAAGGTGTATTAGATGTGTGGCATGTAACATTCGCAGGGTATGATTACAAGGCATATCACATTTTTAGTACATGATTACAAACAAGGTTGTTATTGCTTTTCACTGCTTGGTAATCTGTCAAATTTCAGCAGGTAGCTCCCAGTGACTTTACAAGTGTCTCATAAATGATTCCTAGTGGAGAAAGAAGTCTTAAAATCATGTTCCTAAATAAAAATCCATGTAATAAAAAGAGAATTTCTACATTTTAAAAAAGTACCTTGTAGAAAATGGGGTGGGTTAAGGGATTTTCTGTTAAGCACTGTAATTTAATAAAGGATACCAGAGCCACTTTTATTATCATGCAGTACACATGCGGTAGAATCGTGACTCAAACAGTCAGGATTAAAATGTTATGTCTCTGACAAAATGTCATAATGATTATTTTTTAACATAAAAAAAAAAATCAATATTTTAAACAGTTTTTAAACTAATAATATCACAGATTTCCCTGTCAAATTAAAGTAGTTCTGCACAGTAAATGGGTTGTGGAATAATTAGTGGTTTACTTAAAGCAGACCTTTTTTTCTGAAAATGCACAATCCTGAATTGGATGGATGTATTTTTGGTCATAAAAACAGCCTACAAATATAGCATTGCATCGTCAGTATCTAAACTATTAAACATCAAACTTGCAATGGAAAAACGCTTGTTTGTTTTGCATTTTGAAAACGAGGTCTTATGATAACTTTGTATCTTTTTTTTGTCATTCATTAAATATTTTAAACTTGCTCGGAGTTACAATCGTGTCCCCTGTGAGGTTTTACAGCGTCAAAGATTCAATGATTAAAACTGAAAAATACGTGCGTTATTGCCTACAGTACCTCTGGGGTTATTAGTACCATTGTTTAAGAAGCACTGATTTTGAACATAAAACTTTTACAGAACATGAACTGGGCTTTAAAAATCAGCAGTTCATAAACATCGCTTGGGAAACAAACTGGGCTCTGAGTAAACACTACTTAGCTTCAAACTGGAAAGTTACTAGAGAAAAAGGAGATTGCACCAATCAAGTGAAGAAGAACTCTTCTGTAGAAATATGTGAATTGGTTGCCAAGTAACAACTACGGCGTCGTCAAGTTATGATGTGCACGAATTGCAGTCAATCAATCAGTGTGAAAAGAGTAGCTATAATAGCTGACATTGACTCTTAGTAGTTTAATCAGCTGCAAACAAAGAAGAAGATTCATAATTACTTATTACATTTGAGTTTTTTAAGTAATATTTCTGATTTGAAATTTAGGGTAGTACAGTATACAGTACAGAAGTACAGTGTTGGAGGAAAAAAGAAAAAGAAAAACAAACCTAAATAAGAACTGAATTTGAGATTTTTTTGAAAACAGTTCAAGTGTCCACATAAAAAGAATTACTTGTTATTGTAACAAGAATAAAGGAAGCTGGTTACTTTGACCCTTGACTGCAGTATATGTAGTCATTTAGTCATCTGTGCTCTTTCTCTCTCTCTCCCCAGACTTGGTAGTGGTGCTCCTGTCCGGTGCAGCTAAAATAACAACCGAGCAGTTGGAATAATACCACACAGTACAAGTTTCATAAGAGTGTAGAAGGAAAGGTACACCCTCACAAAGTGATGTGGGATTTTAACATGTGGCTGTTTGCACTAGCATGTCAGCGTGTGCGTGCCAGCAGCTTTTATTTCAAGCAAAAACAAACAATAAAAGAAAACAAACCACACACACATATGGAGTAGTTTCGCAATTAAAAACTCACCACTTTTTAACTTTTAATTATATTTTAATGGAAATTCTGTTTGCGGACCAACATTAAACCTACATGTCACCGTACTTACCTATCTTGTTTTCATTTTGTTTTGTTTTTTTAAAGAATGTATTTAGGACCACTGATAAAATAAAGTGATTAAGCTGTCAGCGCTCATTGATCGTGCTTCTGGAAAGCTAAATGTCATTTTTCTGAAGTTTGAGGCCCACATGAAGAATGTCCTCCAGGGTGAAATAGGATGGTGGCAGGAATCTTAAAGGGTGATGTCTCAAAACCTGGGCATTCAACAACACATACAAAAGGAATTATGTGTACTACTCATTTGATGTACACCACATCAGCCCCCTCGTTTGAGATTCCTGTCTGTCCCTCCTGTCTGCACTCTTACCCTCTCTTTCCTCTTCTTTTCCTCTGTCCCTCTTCCCATCCTCCCTTCTTGCAGTTCATATTTCAGTTTGCTCCCAGGAGCTCGCAGGTCTGTGCCAGACGGAAATTCGCTGAGGCTGCAGGAGCCCCCTTGGAGGCCACATGGAGGAGGGACAGGAGGGGAACAATCAGGCCCAGTCCTCCCTCGCTATCCCTCCCTCATGTTTTCTCCTTTTACCCCCCACCCATGCCTCTTTTTTTCTCTTTCTCACTTACTTTCATTTCAACCCTCTCTCTCTCTCTCTCCTGTCTCTTGCTGTCTCCTCTGTATCCAGCCTGCCAGGCTACGCAGGTCCTCAGGGTGACTTGCATTTGGCGGGGTACCTCAGCACAGAACCCTCTTCTCACCTCCTTCATCCAGCACTCCCCCTCCACAGCTTCTCCTCCTAGCTGGCTCCAGCTCTCCTCCTTTCCCTCCACTCTCCTCCTTCCTTCTCCAGATCTCTCCCCAGGGGGAAGACGGTGAGGCCATCCAGTCCTGAGCTGTCCATCAGCGAGGGTGTTTACTTGCAGCGTGACAGGCCGACACATCTGGAGCGCATATTCACTAGTGTTCACACTCTCACCCCCCCACGTACTCTTTGCTGGCCCTATATATATATTCTTGTGCTGCCACCAGACACATTCCTTCAGCTCATTTGAGGGTTCTTTGTCGTTGTTATGGCGAGCCCACCTCTAACTTATATACACTCACTCAAAGCACATACAAACACACACAAAGACTCACACACTCAAAGATTTGTTTTCATCCATTTTCCCTTTTTCTTTCACCCCTCCAGTGGTTTTTCAGTTGCATGACAGAAATTGGAGTTAACCAGCGGTAGGGGTGGGCTGATGAGGGGAGTGGGGGTGGGGGGCAGTGATGCGGATGGGGCAAAAGTCAGACTTCTCTCATCCACTTCTCTTTCTCTCTCTCTTTGTATCTCTTCCTCTTTTCTCTCTTTTCAGTGAGTGCAAACTAATTACAGCAACTTCTCCGCTCCTTTTTGGAAACCCATGACTACTGCTCTAATGAAGTGACAACTTTTCTTCATTTTGCATCTCATGTCTTGCTCCCTCTCTCACTCTCTCTCTCTCTCTCTCTCTCTCTCTTTCCCCCCTTTGCTAACTCATCCTCCCACCCTGCATCACACCCACTCGCCCACCCTGTCTGTTTTCCCAACATTCCTGTGCTGGTGTGTGACTGTGATGGCTTGTCATCTCCCAGGAATGTCCTGCTCTCCCACCTCGTCCCCCCAGATTTGGCGTGAAGCATTTGCTCCTGGTTTCCGACTCTGCACACGTACACACGCATACACGCGCGCGCGGCCACGCTCTCAAAATGCTAGCTTTTAAAAAAATGTGTTCATGCAGATGGTGTCCATTGGGCTGCATACCTACCCTTGGCGTGTGGCCACAACAAGCACAGCCATTCTCAGATAGTCCCCAGCTTGTTTCTTTTCAAATGTACAAAGTGTGCACAAAGTTATTTTATCTTATTTTCCGTGTGGTAAAAGGAGCCATTTGCTCTCTATGTTAACCTGGAGAATTCTCTTGATTACACTACCAAATATGAGCTGAGTGGTTTTTAAGGAAAAACACTTTTAGGCAGTTTCATATACAGTACTGTATAAACAATATATCCACTTAGTAAGAAAACACAATGTTCAGCTCATAAACCGAGGACAGATACCACTGTGCAAAATTAATGGAGAACAACATTATTAAAAAGGTTTTTTTTTTTTAAATATTTAAACGTTTTCTAAGAAAATGACCATGTCTGCAGTTCTACATCTTACTCCCCTTGCAACCAAACTGGAAGAGATTGTATAATATAAAGCACATGCAATTTTAAGACAAGATTTAGCTTGGAAAGCGGCACATAATGACCTTCTCTTACTCTAGGCATTTCTTATATTCTACTGTCTGCATGTAGTGAAGACTTATCAGAAGCCTAATAGCAGACAGGAACATGCAGCACTCAATGACCTGAGGGAGCACTTCTAGTGGAGGACAATAAGGAGAATACTGTGTGTATGTCTGCATTTTATATGCCTGTGTGTGTTTGTGTGTGTGTTTTTGTGAGCGCGCGTGACACAGTCTTCGGTCTTCTCATTGGCACCATTCTCTGGAACAAGTCTGGCTCCTTCTGATGTGTGTGATTACTTGTGTGCGTGTGTGTGATTATTTGAGAGTGCATGCACGTGTATGTGTGTATGTATTGGGGGAATGTGCAGGAGATATCACCAGGCTCTCATGTTTATTCAGCTCAACGCCTGGATGACCAGGACTTATCCGCTGTCCTGATTACCCTGCCTGGCCTGCCACCATTAATCCTTCAGAGACCTCAGGCCCCCTTAAACAGTCCTATCTTATACACCCATGTAGAAACAGACACACACACATGAAACACATGCACAGCCAGTGGTTGATTTTGATATGTGTATGCATATATATCTAGATGTGTGTGCATTTGTGTGCATGTCCTGTCATTTGGGCCTCTAGGAACCACAAAGACATTTCCCCAAGTTCAAAGTTTCTTTAATTTCCAGTGACTTGGATGCACGTCTGACACAGAACACAAAACAAAACACAATGGCTCAGTCCAGTTTGTGCCACGATGTTTTCTTCATCATCTCTCTGTGAAGGTCTGCATAATCATATTATTTTATGAGTAAAAATGATTTCATTGTAAGTCTTTTCCCATAACGTCTATATTTTTTTAGGAGCCACAAGATTTTTCTGGTGAGGAGGATGTTAGAGTAAATGTGTGTGATCGTGTGTCTGCCATTGTGCACATGCGTGAGTGTGCATGCATGTGTATTCAGGACACCAGGGTTCTTTTCAGTAATAGTGACTTGCGCCAAGACATAATATTGACCATGGCGGCGTTCCCTATTCCGGTTTTGCCCATAATAAATGATGCAGATTAGAAAAGTAGAAACACATTGGACTGATAAGTAGGATTTTGAGCTCGCTTGCTGTGCCATTGAAGAGGGAGGGACTCTCTTCTAACTTTACCTCAATTCTTCAGCAACGCACAGATGCGACGTGTGTTTCTGCATACACGCACGCCTACAGTATCTGAAGTTTTTTAACTGTGGTCTGCATATGTGTAGAGCAAGCTGGTGTTGAGGGTGTTTGGACTCTCAAGGAATGACGATGGCGTCTTTTGCCAAGTCCCATTTGAATATATACACAGTGGGGAACCCTGTCATTATAAACAGAAGCTCATACTCCTGGGTGAGCAAGCATGCACATAAAAACACACGCAGGCGCCCACACAAAAGTTGCAGAAGATGGGGACAAAACACTGGAACTCATACAGCTGGAAAAAAGAGCATGACTAGTTCATATCTCAAGCCTTAGGCAAACAAACCTAAAGTTGAAAGCTGTGAATGATTGCGTGTGCGCATACTGGAGGATGCTTGTTTTATTGTCACTCCCCTCTCCATTTCAAATTTTCTTTGTGAGATGAAGCGGCTGCTGACATGCACTCTTGCCTTTGTCCTTTATACTGTTTGTCTGCATCTGTGTTTTCACCTTTCCCTTATGTCTTTAACCTGTATTGGGATGGGCCACTTGAGCACCTGAGAACTCTGATATACACACACATACACTCACACGCACCCACACCCACACTCACACACTGAGTCGTCTCGTCTGACTCCTTCCCCTCTTCTGACACTGCTGCTTCGCTCGCCTCCTGTCCCTGTCTTCTCCTTTTTCCCATAACAAATAACAGTGGAGAATTCCCCTCGTTTTTCTCCTGGGGAATTTTCATTACCGCCCAGTCCCCCTGCCCAGAAGGACTCTCCGCCTTGAACTGTTCAACAGCTGTGGTGTGGACACTGTCTTCCAAAACAGACTCACTGTTCACAAACACCCGCTGGACTTAGGGTGGGGACTTTGTGTCAACCTCCACAGCTCCAGAGACCAAGCTTTTCTAGCATGTGGCCCATCTTGGGGCCCCCCTCTCCTGCAGAGCGAAAGAGGCCTGATGCTGGGCCTTTCAGCTCTTCTTGTATTAGGCTGAGAACGGTCTTCACTGAGCTGGTGTAAAGTAGAGAGCTGGTGTAGAGTTGAGAATTCAACTGTTATTTGGGTTTAACTCAAATTTCTGCTGCCAAAAGCCCACCAAGCAGTGGTTGTCCAGTTATAGTTCAGCTGCTATACTTTTTGGGAAGCCATGAAATTGAATGGCAGTAGGAACTGAGCATTATTTCCTATTAAACACTTTCAACCAACTCAAAGATGTTAAATTCTCTTAGGCCTCCGTCACACTTGCCCGGAAACCTCTGGTTGCTTGGAAAAAATTTACATAAGTAAGTGGTTGCTGGATGTTGTTGGTTGTTGCTAGGTGAAATCAGTTGCAAAGACGTTGCACCAAAAAAACACCTTGTAATTGGTTTGATAACTAGAAGGTTGTCTGTAGTTTGCAGTGGATGATGCTGACTTGTCTGTAAACACTGGGCAACTACTTGTTAACTAGTACAGGAACTTGGAAAAAGTTTGACACAAAGCATAAATGTAAAACATAGCAAAACTTTTCACATTTTCACTCCTGATTGAGAAGTAGTTAGCATGTGTTTGCAAACAAGTTGGTGTCTTCCATGCAATCCAAGGTTTTGGGTGCTGCAAGCTGTTTGCAGCCAATTACACCAGATGAGGAACAGCAACATGAAGCAGCCACACACTAAGGGGTCTGAGAATATACATTTTTCCCTACTAAATGCAGGTAGTCATAGGGCCTGCCAAAAGGTCTATAGGCCTGAGTGTTGGTCTTTACCAAGGGGTTTCAAAGATGGCCAGCAACTAGCTGGGAAATACGCATTTTTACCTAGTGACGAGTGACTGCCAGGGGCTCGACGACTGGTCTTGACAACGTGTGACTGGTGCCTCAATTAATTCGATCAGATTATAAAATGAGAACAGATGGATAATGAAGTGCTTTTATTTTGCTTAACAGGTAATCAGCCACCCCTTTTTACCATACATTTTTTATGTGTGGTACAATAACAGAAGCTTCGAAAGTAACCAAAGAGATGGGTCAGTTTGCATATATCTGCAAAAACAGCAACTTCACTAAGAGCAAGTAAAATCATGCAAGGTTTTAAACAAGGGAGATCCCAGGATAGATAGATAGATAGATAGATAGATAGATAGATAGATAGATAGATAGATAGATAGATAGATAGATAGATAGATAGATAGATAGATAGATAGATAGATAGATAGATAGATAGATAGATAGATAGATAGATTTTCTCTGTGCAAGAGCAAGGCAGGGTACTGTTATCAAAGGCGATTCCTCATTGCATGCTGTGACGCCCCACAGTCAAATGCAAAGCAGCTTAAATTAAAACACACTTCAGTTGAATAGATAAAAACTACACAGGAGATGAGTCGCCTTGTATCCCCGGCTGGCGACAGTTATTTCCGTCAGATCAGCAGAATGTGATTTGCTGGCTGGAGGGGTTTTCATAGAATGGTGTTACAGTGTGTTTATTGGCTTCTCCTAGAACCCCATACATATGTGCGTGAGTGTGTGTGTGAGAGTGTGTGCAAGACTCTTCTATCTCAAGTCTTACTTGGAAGAAGTGAGGAACACTTGGCAGCACTGACACTGGAAGTCCCCTGCATTTGGCCACAGCTCCATGTGTGCATGTGTGTGCATGTGTGTGTATACGAATGTGTCCATTCTCATAGGAAACGGCCCATTTGTATTGGAGCAGGGATGGGATCGGTGTGTGGGAGGTATTTTGTTCATTTATCAAAAATGGTAATATTAGGAAGCAGAAAACTCTTGACCATGAGAACACAGTCTGTTCATAGCTTACATCAGTGTCATAATTTATTGGGGTGCTTTAAGAGAGCGCTCGCTGCAAAATGAAAATCCTGTCAATGTTCCAATCATTACTTCCCCATTAACTAACATGTCAGTCAAAACTCGCTGAGGCTTACACGGCACCTCCCATTGTTCCATCTCGTCTCTCTTCCAAAACACACAAATTTTTACTGCACGAAAACAGAGAAAGCAGCACAAAGATGAACGCAATACTATGCACGAATGTAGAACATTTATATGCAAATGTAACACAACATTAAAGCAAATTTCTGCAAATTTAGCACTATTTTGTGTGAAGTAGTGTGTGTTTCCATGTGCTGATCTTTAGCTTGCATTAGGAAATAGGTTGATTGAGTAAAACAGGTGTTAATGTTAATTATTTTGGTCGAGTAGCGTTAAAGCAGTGAAGGACACAGCAGGGAGGCTACGTGACAAAATTAAAGGTGCACCAGTAAAACTTTAGTCAATAGAAAACCATCTATAAAATTGATTGAAAATACAGAATTCATTTCATATAATAATATGAGAAACATTAGAGCCTTACAGCATATTAATATTAAAACATACTCTTTAGGTACACCAGGTTTCTTCTGGGCAGCTATAACCTTGTGATTCTCCCAGCGGTTTCATGGGAGAGTAAGGTACTCGGTTAAAGTTCCACAAGATGCTTTCATTAGCCAGTAGGAGGTACAGACATGTAGAGAAAGGGTTTATTTGGTTGGGAGACACCTGGCCCGAGTGAAGGAGCTTGAAACACTATAAGCCCGCAGCTTCTGACCTCCCTCCCCTCTCTCCTACCCTTCTCCCTCTGTACTCTTCTCTCTAGTGGACTGTTTTGTGGCTGTCCCCCCCTCTTCTGTCCACATTCCATTCTCAGGGATGCCTCTCCGTCCTGTCCCAGCGGCGTGTGTTCATCTTTATGTGTGTGTGTGGAAGGAGGTGGCCCACAGGCCTTGCCTCTGGTCACTTTATTAAAGTGTATTTTAATTTACTCCCGCGCTCCTGTGAGCTTCTGCATCCTGACTCACACACTTGCAGCAGGTCCTCCTGGGACAAAGCTTATTAACTCCGCTCCTGTCTGTCACAGAGTTGGTGGGGGGCCAATACCTAAACGCCACATCTCTCGGTGCGGTCCGGTCATAGGGATTTTTTAAAAATCCCTTTGACAGTCACAAAGTGAGACAGAGATGACACACAAGTTAGACATCCACGTATATATATATTGCAGCTGTGGTTTCCACACCTAAATCATAAACTTGCAGAGGTGTACGGTTATATGGCCCTCCGTGGAGACTTTGCAGAGTCATTCCCGACAGCCTACTGCAGCATTTGTTATCCTAACAATTAACGTGGAGATAATTGGTTAAATACCACTTAGCAAGGATCACTTTGTCTGGCAACGCAGTTATTGCACATATCAAATTTACTCAATGACAGAAAACTAATAAAAAGCATATGGCCTCAGAGGACTCGAAGGAACTGATGATTCTTTTATTGTATTTCATAATTGCAAAGACTCACGAAGGCCTTCATATGTCTGCTGCAGTGTATATCTCTATCTTCCATTTCTTGCATAATTTATGTGTCTCCTCCCTCCTGTACATTATTCCCAGGGTTCCCTTCTGTCACAGTATTAAATATGAAGTGAGGAGCTGGAGTCTGTCACAGAGGTGATGTTTGGCCATCCGAAGGTCCTGGTGTGTGATACTGGGGCCTTAGGCTTCAGCCAAGTGTCAGAAAAGAGGCTTCGGGGCACAGCCAGAGGGAGATTTTCTGTATACATTTGCAGCTGTGTGCTTGTGTGTGAATTTGACACTTTGTATCTATCAGGGACCGGCTAACCCGAGCATCATGCAGTGCATATATATATGTGTGTGTATATATATGTGTATATATATGTGTGTACGTTACTGTGTGCCACCACAATGATGAGCGTGTCCTTCACTGAATGTAGAGTATCTTGGTTGGCCTGCTGTACATGTGGCACTTATGAGTTGGTTGTGAAAAATGTATTGAGATTGTGATGGGACCAGCTGGGGTAAGGAGCGGGCGGCAGAGCTAGGAGATAGGAGGGGGGAGGCAGGAGAGAGGAGGGAGGATATCAGGGAGTAAGGGGCACAGCTGTAGGGGATTAATGCCCAGAGTGTAGGAGGTGGAGCCCAGGAATGTTCCCCAGCGCCCCCTCAAGAGGGAGGTGAAGAGGGAGGGAGCACAGAAAGACAAGGGCACCGGGCTTAGATGTGTCCCATGCTGCACAATCTTTGTGTATGTTTGCGAAGAGCAGTATTTCATCCCTGTCAGTCTTATCCCCTGTCTAAATCTGCTCCTGCCCTCTGAGGCACTTTGGCAGTGATCAGCACTGGTTCACAAGGCTTCGTTTGGTGCCGCTCCGCCCTGTCTGCTTTCCGTGTCACATTCTTTGTGTTGTGAGTTCTGTGATTTATGGACGAACACAGGAACTAGTGTGTGTGTGTGTGTAATTGCACAGTTAAGGCCAGGTGGGGAGAAAGGCATCTATAAGATATCCTCAGGCTGTCGCTAAAATATCGATTGATTCCCCCCCCCCGCCATTTCCTTGATCGCTTCACTGTGTTCGCCATGTCCTGAATAGCTGCCTAAAGCCACGTTGAGGGCCACTGCATCAAATAAACAAAAAATTAAAACAGTAAAAATTCAAGCTGGAAAGTCTTTTTGAGATTTGGTCAGAGGGCTCCAGTTTACACGATCATGAACTCATGGTTGCTTTTGTTTCACTCCCTTCTGTGGGTGATTGGGTTATCGCCACAGAGCTGGTTTCCTCCTCCGTACTGTGCCCTCAGCCGCCTCTGCTCACAGCAGTCCCCTCTTTTGTTTCTTTGCCGACTCCGGAGCTTTCGACCCCTGTCACTCCATCCATTTCCTGGTGTTGACAGTCGTTAGGGAGAAAGCCGCTCATTTCCCCGTGACAGGTTCAATGGGGCTGCACTGATCCCCACTGACGACTCTGAAGAGGTGACTGCAGCGTTGGAAAGGAGCGCCTGTCGTCGTGATGGTAAACCTGTCCGTCCATCCATCTGCTTGTTCACCCGTGTCTCTCTTCATCCCATTTGGAAACCACTCCACCTGGTTCGGACAATTACCTCACGTCCACCCATCTCTCCGTCGCTGCCTTAACTCTTCTTCCAGCCACTTAAGTTGTGATGGGCTAAAAGGGATGCTTCAGCCACCGCTGGGCCCCAGCACTGTTATTAGATGCTCAGAGTTTTGTTGACAGCCCATAAAAAAAAGCTGTACCCTCTCATCGTGTGTCTGTGTGTCAAAGTGCGATAAAAACCAAACTCTGCCTCAGTGGAATTTGCCACAAATGCTGGTTGTCCATCCATTAATGTGTCTTCTTGTGTTTAAGCCCCTTCGGCGCTGTCCTTTATGATAGCTGTTTTCCTGTTGAAATGATATACACAACTGAAAGAGAAAGGGAGGCCTCTATAAGCTATCACCTGACCCCGAACACCTTGTCCTGCCACCAAGTGCGTGCTCAGACACTCTCCCCAGTCTGCAGCCGGGTGGGGTGAGACAGCAGGCCAGCCAGCCAAGAAGGAGCTCAGTCTTACACGCAGGTCTCAACACATCAGCTCTGAGTTGCTGACAAAAATACTAACCAACGGTCCTTGTGGCCTCCCGACGAGATACACCTCAGGTGCAAGAAAACACATGGCCTGCCTGCATTTGTATAGCGCTTTTCTAGTCCTTAAGGACCCCAAAGCGCTTTACACTACATTCAGTCATTCACCCATTCACACACACATTCACACACTGGCGATAGCAAGCTACATTGTAGCCACAGCTGCCCTGGGGCGCACTGACAGAGGCGAGGCATTTGCATGTACACATGCTCATTCCCATTAAATAATATATTTTCACATGCACACAACACAAACACAAAGTTATGCTTCCTCCCACTGTCATTAGCCACAAGAAGGGCTTCAAACACCAGGTGATATCATAGCAGCCTAGGAACAAACAGCGCCATTTCCTTAATCTTCTCATAGCTCCTCAGCACTTATCCGAATCTTAATTGCCAGGGAAAGTTCTAACATCTGCTTTTGTTCAATAGTCTTTATTGGCATGAGTCACCTTCTTTGCTGCTGCCAGCCGCTTTCTAAATCCACGATCATATTTAAAAAAAAAAAAAAAAGAAAGACAGAAAAACAGAATTTAACCAAATCTCTTACACAAAAAATAAGAAATACCTCAAATTAATAATAGATACATCAGGTACATAGAGGAGCTGGGTTTTTATCATTTCAAAAATCACGAAAAAAGGATCAGAGAACAACAAGGGAGGCAAAACATGCCTCTATATTTATTGGGGTAATCCTGAAGGGGACATTTAATTTGTTGTATGGTGGGGGGTCAGTGATGTAGGAGTGTAGATGTCCTATATAAACTATTTCAACTTGTCTCAGCATGCCATTTTAAACTGCTCTACAGATGCTCTTATTATTAAAGGGATTTTTTTTTAATGTGTGAAATTCATTCACATACTTTTTGAGTCTCACTGTCCTAAATTACCTTATATAATCCAGAGCCACAAAGCCGTTCCCCAGAAGTCTCCCTTTCAAACTGCGCAGAAGGCAGCAGCCTGCGTGGGCTGATAAACTGTTAATGGTTTGAATGGGGATCAGTAATTACTGTTCCCCATGAAGCTGAGATAGAAGTGGTTACATTCTTTTCTTTAGACACAGTTGCGGGGCCTCCGTGGACATTTATATGTTCCTGATACACGACAGTTCCTCTTACGTCACTAAATCACTCAAACCTAGTTCTTTGTGCTCCTGTGTGAGTGTGTTGCAG
Organism: Mchenga conophoros; assembly: GCF_057382185.1. NCBI lineage: Eukaryota > Metazoa > Chordata > Actinopteri > Cichliformes > Cichlidae > Mchenga > Mchenga conophoros. The sequence continues at coordinate 19,356,267 of NC_140531.1, forward strand.
TAGTGTTCAAAGTAAAGCCATAATGTCAAAGTGAACTGGCCACTATGGGGTATCAGGACTGAGAAAAGGAGTAAAGTAAGTAAGTAAGTAAAATTTTATTTATATAGCACATTTCTAGATAGAGATCACAAAGTGCTTTACAAGATATAACAGATTAAAAAGACAAAATACAAACAAAGTTAGCAAAAGGCAGTTTTAAAAAGATGTGTTTTTAGCTGTTTTTTAAAAGTAATCAATGAATCAGCGGATCGTAAGTCCTGAGGAAGGGAATTCCACAGTCTGGCGGCCACAGTAGCAAAAGCTCTATCACCCCTAGTTTTCAGTCTCGTATACTGAATGACAAGTAGGCCCTGACTACTCGACCTCAGAGACCTACTAGGGGCATAGGGCTGTAAAAGTTCAATGATATATGGTGGTGCTTGTTGTTGAAGAGCCTTGAAAGTTAAAACCAAAATCTTAAACTGGACTCTAAATTCAACAGGAAGCCAATGTAACTGCATGAGCAACGGTGTTATATGTGAAAATTTAGAAGCTTTCGTCAAAAGTCTTGCTGCAGCATTCTGAACGATCTGCAGATGCTCCAAAGAACCTTTATTTAAACAAGTAAACAGGGAATTGCAATAGTCCAGTCGTGAAGAGATAAAAGCATGAATAACAATCTCCAGTTCGGTATAGGATATAATAGAGCTCAATTTAGAAATATTTCTTAAATGATAAAAGCAAGACCGAACAAGAGATTTAACATGACTATCTAACGTAAGAGCAGGATCAAGGATAATCCCTAAGTTCCTGACAGATGGTTTTACAAACGTTGAAAGAGGACCAAGAGCATTTATTATACTGGGTATATGTCTATCTGGGGCACATAAGAGGACTTCGGTTTTACTTTCATTTAGTTGGAGGAAGTTTTCAGCCATCCAGCCTTTAATGGTTTCCAAGCACACATTTAAAAGCCGCAGCTTAGAAGCCTCTTCCGGTTTAAAAGATATATAGAGTTGGATATCGTCCGCATAACAATGGTAACAAATATCCTCAAAAGGGCTCAAAATGTGCTGAAGAGGGAGTAAATAAACTAAAAACAGTAATGGCCCTAGCACAGAGCCTTGTGGCACACCAAAAGACAGGGACGCAGAAGATGATCTATACTTAGAAACTGCCACAGAAGAATATCGTTCAGAGAGATACGAGGAGAACCATTTCAATGCAGTCCCAGAGACACCAACCCAGTGTTTCAGCCTGTTAAGTAAAATATAGTGGTCAACAGTATCAAAGGCCGACGTAAGATCCAACATTAAGAGAACAGAACATTTACCTGCATCGCTTTGTAACAAAATGTCATTAGAAACTCTAAGAAGGGCTGTTTCAGTGGAATGAACTTTACGAAAGCCAGATTGAAATTTGTCGAAAATACTATATTTATCTAAAACTGCTGTAAGCTGCTTAGCCACGATCTTCTCTAGAATCTTAGCAATTAACGGAATTTTTGAGATCGGTCTATAATTGCTAGTGAGAGATGGGTCCAGCATAGGCTTTTTTAACAAGGGATGTATAACAGCAGTTTTAAAATAGGCAGGGACTATGCCCGAGGCCAAGGAGGTATTAATTATAGTAAGAATACAGGGACCAGTAGAGTAAAAGACATTTTTAAATAATGATGCAGGTAAAAAATCAAGAGAGCAAGAGGATAATTTTGGAGGTAACATCAAGAGAAGAAAAGGACACTGAGTCCAAAAGGTTTGACAGCAAATACAGAAATGTGGATTCTAATTCACATGTGGACCTTAAAAAACAGAAATTGCTCTTATTAAAGTGCTCAAATTATGGATGTTGTAGCTTTTGTGCCTGCAAAAGGTCTGCAAAGTTACAAAGTCCATGCAAAGGAGAATTAGTCTGTCCACAGAAAAACAACATAACACAAAACAAAACTCTCACTGAACTGCTCTGTTACGCCAACATGTAAAACTTTTCCACAATGCTTGCCTAATGCCTGGCTTGGCTCATAGTAAAGCAAAGAATTTATTTAGAACTATTTTTTTGATGACACTGTACCCCCAACAATATGAAAATCACCATTGTTCCAATGTAGCATAGCTATTTTAGCTAATATTAACTTTAATCATGTGCTCACAGTTCAAATAATGTTTTTTGGACAATTTTTTAGCGCTTTTGAACTATATTTATAATCTGAGACCTGAAATATACCGTTAAAAAAGTGCAATGTACCATTTTAAAATCAAGGAATTAATTTTAATTATTCTAATTAATTATTAACTTTTGATTTTTTACTATTTACAGAAATTTCAGGTAAAAACTGGCACAAGTACATTATCTTTAATAGATATATGCTCGTTTGTTACACTATATGTCCCTGTGGAAGGGGACACATTAAGAAACAGAGAAAGTCATTGTGAAGACACAATAAACAGTACAGCTGATGCGCTAAATTACCTTAAATTGCTAATTCAAGGTTTACAATGTGTTATCCAGTTTTAAAAGGAGGGAGACAGATGTGCTGACTAGCATGTGTCACCTCCAAAAAAGGCTTTCGATTACAACACCCTGGCTCACACTGTTAGAAGACTACGTGCAGATTCTCACCCCGAACGAGAAATGGGAATAAAGTCGGATCTCTTTGCCCTATCATCACAGAGGTACAGTGAATATTACAACCGTTTGTCTCAAGTCACAAAGATTCAGATACTGAGGAGGCAACTGTGAAAAATCAGGAGAAAGTGGAACTTTGCTACAAACCTTTGTATAAGCAGCAATGTCGTGAGATCTGGTGACATAGAAATGCATTTTGCCAATATAGCCGATGTGACTCAACCCATAAGGTCATACACGTAACACAATCTCTTTCATCGCCTTTCAACATTTCAGACTGCGTCCACTTAAAGACAGGATGTGTACACCTTTCCATATGACAGCTTGTAATGCATCAACTTTGTGCTTTCTGCCACTGATCCAGTATATCTTTGCGTGGTGAATAGTTTTCTACTCACATTTAAAATCTCCTTCAGGCTGCCTTTAACATCAAATATTTGCCAGTAATGTCAGCAGTGTCTGATTAATCAAAAACGGAGACAGGGAATTAGTTAGGTGAAAAAAGGAGTGAAAGGTAAATAACATTTGGAGAAGGTTTAAAGTTGTTTTTGCTAAGCTCAGTGGCAGTGGAAGAAATAAAGGTGGAATCAGAGATAGGGAAAGAGAGAAAAAAGAGAAAGAAGAAGAAAAGAAATCAGAACAGTAGAACAAACCATCCAGAGAGGAGTTAGAGGAAGGGCGGGGTGTTTTTAGGTGTCTGCCTGTAACAGCATGGGTCTCTCCCTTGACACCTCCACAACTTATCATTCCTCCACATTCCTGCACAGCGACACTCCCCTGCCCACTGACACACACGGACAATGTGTATGTGTGCGTGTGCTTTTTAAGTGAAAGGGCATATTGGCCCGCCTCTCCCAAGACATCTGGCTAAAGAAAGTAGGTTTGTGTAAGACATGTTTATGTATGTTTGCGTGAGCACCGTAGAAAGCACTACAAAAGCTAATAAAGAGACAAATAAACTGTGCGCTGCAGTTTGAGTGTGTCACACACAAACACAATTTCCCCTCACCGTGTTAGCAGGGACTTAGGTTGTGGCAAATGGACAAGAAAACATCTCAGGGATTTCCTCCGATTCAAACAGCCCCCGAGTCCCCTCACCTCTCCAACCTTACATTCTGTCCACCTCCTCGTAAACTCTTGAAGTTAGGGTGTGGCTCCAAACTTTGTTCAATCATTAATGCATCCAGTCTGTGTGTGAGTGTGTGGCAGGTCAGAGGAAGCTCTTTTTGAACTCCTACTTATCACAGCACAAGGGCTTTGTGTTTTTACAGCAGCCCAGTAGACAATGAAATGTGGTACAATGACAAAGATGCAACTACAGCCTTGTCTGTTTGTTAGAAATATATATCAAGCCTATAACTGATTCAATACTATAAATCAAATGTTGAAGGAGTTTTTGTAATGTTTACTTATCATTCTGAACCCAAAGACCACAGTTACTCTATGGAAAGCAGCAGTTAGAGACAGCGAAACAACAAAAATTACTGTGACTGTGTGCAATGAACTTGCAGTCTTGTTGCTGGGGATCAGGTCTGTTACTGTTTGCAGTCAGCTGACGTCTTCACAGCGACTTTGGTACATCAAGATATGCAGTATCTTGATAATATACTAATGCAATAATGCACTGTCTGCAATAGTGACATAACAATACAATAATAATTTAGCAAAAACTGAGTTCAACCAGAACCTCAGAGATTTGAAACAGAAATGTAGAATTTAAATGAAAAAACGAAATAAAATCACTGGTTAGCCATAAACTTTCCTAATTGTAAAGACGTCACCGTACGGGAGCATGCATTAAATTACATTGCACATACATCCTTTATTTCACGAAGTTCACAAAACCTTTGGTAGTGGTTCCATAATCACACAAACAGACAAAAACATGCAGACAAACATATAAACAAAAACATCTTGGCAGAGGAACAAGTAGTAGGACATAAAAGTTTCAGTTTGCAACTTAAATTTGACTTCAGGGCAAAAACAAACAAACACACAAACAGAAAAATATTATCCCAGTCACATTTATCCAGTCTGAACAGTTGTCCAAAAGACAACAATATTATATTTGCTACTTCTCAGCAAACATAGATTTGTATCAAAGGTTAAGACAAATAATGGAAAACAACATTTCTTTTAATTTTTTTCATGATGCCACAACTGCTATTGTTAAACTCACAAGAGAAGGCAAACCTGTTCTTCTAATGCAGCAGATACTTAGAGAGTGTTCCCTATTATTAATGAAAGCTTGGTATTACTTAGTATGCGTTTTCGTTTTTGATGGTTCTTGTTTGTTAACAAATGTAGGCTAATAGACTATGTGCACCTTAGCATATGCTACTTTCGGTGGGGAAACTTCGTTTCCGGTGTGATATTCGCACCTTGTTTACGGTTGGGTTTTTCCAAGAAAAGTCAACCAAATGGATGAATCAAGCGGCGATTTACATTTCTCAAGATGTCTTGAGCATTTACCGAATATATCTGTAGATGATGTTCATCGACTTGTCAATATTTTTCCCCCTCGCCTCAGAGCAAAATAGAGAAAGGATTCAAATTTTATATTTCTCAGTATCTGTATACAGTGTTCTCTCGTTTATCGCGGGTGTTATGTTCTAAAAATAACCAGCAATAGGTGAAATCTGCAAAGTAGCCAACTTTATTTATTTTTTTTTTTACAATTATTTCATATGTTTTAAGGCTGTAAAACCCCTCACTACACACTTTATACACTTTTCTGAGACAGGCATCGACATTTTCCCACTTTTCTCTCTCGTTTAAACACTCTCAAAGTTCAAACCTTTGTAAAAAAAAAAAAAAAAAGTCCAGTATTATAGAATGAAACCGACGATCAAAACCTGTTTTCAGTCCCAAACATTTATTTGAAAAATAAACATACACTATATTTGATTTTTTCTATAAATAATGAATTTAACTTTAAGCTTAATTGCTTAATTTAAGTTTAATGCACTTTATAATCCGGTGCGCCGTATGGTCCCAGAAGTCCAACGTTTTTTGTGCAATGGTTATCTTCCTCTGCCTTTTGGGTGCTATGACGGTGCAAACCGTTTCGTCTGCATTGTTTTTGTTGGGGAGAAAACTTACAAACACACAGTACAGCACTTCCGAGTCACACTGCTAGCGATTGATGTAGCGATTCTTTACTGTACAGGAGAGACGGCATGGAGGAGATTGACAATGGTCTACAGCGGCTCAGGACGCAGAACACAATGTGCTTAAAAAAAAAAAGCATGCAAAATTGCACTAAAAACATCCGCGAAACAGCGAGGCTGCGAAAGGTGAAGGATATAGCGAGGGACCACTGTAATTGTGAAGATAAGTCACAACATACCCTTCGTAAATACTGATATATAGAGACTCTTACCAGCAATCATTCATGTATTTTTTATATCCTGTGGCTTTTTTCACGGTTTGTTGACATACTGCGTAGGTGTGCACTTGACCAGCTGATATCGGCATAATGGGGGAAACATCTGGCTTTGACTATTGTTAACCTGTAGTTTGAATACTGGACATTTCCCTGTTTAAATCATAAGAACTGTCACTATACAGAGATGTGCTTCTGAATGTGGACGATTCTGATTTTGTAATGCAGTTCTGCTTGTGTTGAGTAATGTAAACAACCAATCGATCTACACGCTTCAAACGTCAAAATTGATCATTTGATTTTTTATGACACAGCAATGGTGAGTGTTCCCACCTCCTGCTCTTTGTAACTTAACGTGATCTTTCCGTTATCATATTTTGGACATGATTTTGGAGTCCACCTTCGCAGTAGCGATTGACCGCAAAATAAAGCTACCGGAAATGTACAACCCTACATCCGGTCTTAAAACAGGTTAGTTAGCATTTTCTCGTGCACAGGGTCTATGCCTCACCTCATTTGTTTATTTATGCATTTAACTATGCAGCATTTAGGTTACAAAAAGAGTGACTTCACCTACTCTTGGGCTAATTAGTGTTACCTTGGGTGTTTGGTACCAGACTTTTACGGGGGTGCAAGCCTTTTCAATAAACTGTTCAGCAGCCCTGTGGCATTACTCATCCTCTCCTCAGTGGTCTACCCCGCTGGGTGGATACTGCTGGTACAGATGGGGAGGGGCCGGTTGGTCTCAGCTTCAGTATTATTATCATATTATATTTTTGCCTTACTTATCAGACAGTAATATATCAGCAGCTGGTATATACTGTGCCCTAATCCCTAGTTAATATCCTCTCTGCATAGTATTATCTGTGTACCTTTCAAACTTGGCTGAATTTAGTTTTGTAGTAGAGGAATGCATGTGTGACTTTCAAAGTAATGGTTTTATGTCAGTATTAAGCATGCATACATATATTTTTAATTTTAAAAAAATGAGATAAAATAGGTCAGTAAAATATATTTGTAACAGTTAAAAGAGGCAAGCGTACTTGTTGTTTTTATGTAATTGAACAAAAATTTTAACAAAAATTCAAAAAGAGACAGAATTGTACCAAGTCTATGCAACTTTTTTGGTGCGACATCTCATTTCTTTATATTTTGCCAGGGAAATGGAGGAAAAGTGCAGTTATTAAGAGTATTTATTGAAACATGTACAAACATACATGGAGATGTGTTATATAAGGCAAAAACAGAGTTTGTACTATTCTAGAAAGCTTGAAAATCAGTATTTGACCACCGTTATTCTTCAACAGAGCTTGAACTCTTTTAGTGAGGCTTTCTTGTCTTTTCTTTAAGTAGCCTTCAGTAATAGTTCTCCAGGCTTCTTGACGAACATTCAAAGCTCTTCTTTGGATGTTGGCTGCCTTTCGGTCTGTTGAGGTCCGGGCTCTGGGGAGGCCAATTCATGACTATTGTTCTATCCAGGTATGTTCTTACTGCACTGACAATGTGTTTGGGATCATTGTTACACTGAAATTGCATTCATAATTCCATCAATTTAAAGTTCTCTAGTACTACTGGTGAAATGTAGCCTCAAACCATGACAGAGCCTCCTCTGTGCCTAAAGATAACATTTTAAATTGTTTTTTGCTAAGTTGTAGGTTGTGTGTAGACACAACAGTGGTTCATCCCTTGAGTTAGTTGTCTTTTTTATGGTTAGATAATTCAGAGGTTGGTGTTAAATGATTTAATAAACAAACTATGAAATACCTTCAGAATGCCTGGACAAGCAAGTCTGGCTCTGGCTTGGGAAGAAAATATATAGATATGAATGGTGGTGGGAGACTTTTACACAGTACTTATTGTAAAAAAAAAGAATAAATTCAGCAAAATGATTACAGTTGCAATCAGAGAGTAAATACACATATAGTTTATGTGAAAATGTGAAGAGAAGAGACTGTATATAAAACACATGGCTGCACTGATATCACCAGTTTATGAACTTTTCTCACCAAAATTGGAGCACAGTCTTCTTGGATGGGTCCACTGGAGATAACACCTTGAACCTAGCCTTGTTGTCACCCACCTGTCACCATTCACACTACCTTATCTTTGAACGTGAGGCCAATATGTAGCGCATATATTCATCAGATCTGGAGGGCACCAAACCTCTTCTGGAAAACCCGTTGGCACAACAGAACATCGGGGAGGTGTTTGGTGCTCCAAATCTCTTTGAAAGAAAAGTGTGTGTATCTGTGTGCGTGCAGTTGTAGCCACAGGGAATGTGTGTTGTTTTACGAGTGCTCCTCAGCCGCCTCTTGGCTTGGTTTTTAGGTTGTGATTAAGTTTGAGGAAGCCATCAGATAAATGAGACTTTGTCCAACCGGTAAATGTTTACCATACTTGGCTAGCGGGAGCAAAAATAAAAAAAACCCTCCTGTAATGTGATCAACTTGTGTAAAACATAGCACAGTAGTATGTTTAAGCGTGTAAGGTACTGGAGCCTGAATTATTATTATTTGAAACTGGTTTCTGAGGAAGAGCAACACAGTAATGTGGATAGATGTTGGAATGGTACACGCACTTCTGTGCTATTAAACACATCTATGCAAACAGACTTGAAGTTGCAGTAGCGCTGGTAGCACTTTGTCTAATTTCTGGACATTGTCTTTTCTTACTCAACCCTGCCTGACACGCTGGTCCCATGGTCTACCCTGTGAGTCTGTGCCAAGGAATTTGTATTTTCAAATGTGTATATGTGTGTGTATATGTGAGTGTAAGAGTGTGTGGGTGCCAAGCCCCTGTGCCCTCCCCTGTGCCCTCCCCTGTCTCCACGCCTGGATGCTAACCGCTAGTGAAGGCTAGCCAATTATCCCCAATCAAGCTACCCTCTCTGGAACTGGTGCGAGAGGAGGCTCCCACTAGAGCTTATACTAGTCATTATGGGGCACATCCTGACATTAACTTTCTTCTTTCCCTCCTTGAGTTTATCTCTCTTCTTTCTTTCTTTTTTCTTTCTCTTTTCCTTTTTCTCTCCTACCCATAAGTGAATGCCTGATGCAGACATAGCTGAGGCGAAACAGCAATCAAACATACAAACTAAAAGCACATGGGTGCTAATTCATGCCTCCCTAATAATGCATTAAGGAAATTCGGGGATGATGATGGAGGGGGAAAGCGTAGGCCATGCGTGAAGTCATTTGCAAAGGAAAAATGTGTCTTTCTGTGTCAACTGGAAATGCACAGTGCCAAGCATTTGCTCAAAAGTTTGCGTGTCTGTGTGTGGACGTGCATGTGCGCGTGCGTGTTGGCGTACCTACAGGGAAAGGGCAGGGAGGCAGTGAATTTTGGGAAATGTCACCCACACACACATTTCTCCTCCCCTCTAGAGACCAGGAGACAGATTGGAGTGAAATCAACTCAGGTAATTTACCCACATAGAGACAGTGATTACCTCTCCCTCAGTCTGTATTTCTACCCTTTCCTATGCTTTCTGATCTCCCAAAGTCTCTGAAATCTTTTGCTCAGGGAAAACAGAAGATCTAATTTGCAGTCCCAGGTCCTGTTCACCGAGAGAGCTTGACAAGTGTGATGTGAACTGTACAGTGTCATTGCCTCATCTGTGCTCAGCCAGATCACCAAGCACAGAGAGAGAGAAAAAGAGGGGGAGAGAGAGACCGGGAGAGGTGTGGTGCCTGTAGGTGATCCACTTCATTCTGCCCCTGTCTTGTTGTGACAGGACCGGCATTAAATGGAAGGAGTCACTGACGGAGCAGTGACAGGCCCAACCCTCTACCCTTCATCTGGGTGCGTGGGCGTTTGTATTATGTGTGTGTGTGTGTGTGTGTGTGTGTGTGTGTGTGTACAAGCCAATATGCAAGCTTCCATACACATTTCTTAGTATCTCACTGGGACCTGACAACCGAATGGCACTTTGTCCCACTGCTCATCAAGCGGTCGCTACGTTATGGTAATGACAGTCTTAGCGCTGTGCAATAAAGTGCACTTTCACTGGATTTCCACATATGCTATTTATGTGTCAAGGAGCTGGAGAGTGTGTGTGCAGAGCTACACATTTGCTATCAGGTTATCAATTATCAGGAATCACCACGCTATTTTTTAAAATTGCACTCTGTGTAAATGTCACAGAGAGTTAAAAACCCCATGATCACCCCTTTTTCCTTGCGAGATCGAAGCGGGCGAGTAAAATACTTGTGTTCTTTCAGACACTCGTTGTGTCTGTGTGTGCGTTTGTGTGTTTGTGGGCTGGCGAGCACCAAATGTTTGAAGATAAGCTCTCTTTCTCTCCGTTTCTATTTCGAGCCAATTAGGTGTGTCTTTTAGCAGAGATTTGGGGTATAAGTTGAACATCAGCACCCTTCATTGTTGAAAGGCACATCTCAAATTAGTGAGCCCCCCCCCCCCCCCCCCCCCCCCCAATGCCCAGCCTATCACCATCCTTCCCTTCTTTGCTCCTGTGAAGACACAGAGGCCCCTGGGGCCCTGAAATGTCTCCACATGCTGGAAATTGAATCAAACGGCATCAATCAAGACACCCTTTTTCCCTCCTCCTCCCCCCTTCGCTCCTTTTTGCTCTCACCCTTTTTTTTTGTCTGTGTTTGGTGTCTCTAAGCAGTCTGCCAAGTTTTATAATCGGCACCACTAGGCAGCAGAATTGGATATGAAGTCAAAGAAAAGTACTGTAAAGAGTATTTTGAGATTGCTGATGCTTTGAATTTGTGTTCGTTCATTTAAGTTAGATTGCTGGTGACAGTTTTTTTTTTGCAAGCATTCTATTGGCCCAGCGTCTTACAAACCCCATCCTGCTCACACGCACACAATCACACACACATGCACACACACATAGTGATATTATTATCCTCCTCTTCTGTGGCTCTCTGCTGTAAAATGAGTTTGCCCCAACTCCATTAAAACCCGCGCCAGCCTCTCCCCTGACGCTGCTGCCCTATTTGCATGTGCTAGTGAGCCACTCCACGGAATGAAGGATCTCCTCTCTTCCTCCCCTCCTCCTTTGCTCTGTCCCACCGGAATGCGCGATAAGTGGGCAGATGACATTCACGGAGAAAGACTGCAATAAAGTGACTCTCCCTCCATCTTCTTCTATCCCCTTTTCCCTTCTTCCTCCTCTCTGTGCCACCGCATCAGAGGCAGAAAGGGGATATTGCGAATGACACGGGCAAATCAGCTGTAAATGGGCACTAATTTGATTGACATCTGGGCTGCTGTCACCGAGGTGGGCGAGGACAGGGCCCAGCCAGCAGACATCAAGCGGCATTTACCCAGTGCACAAAAAGCCAGCTTTCAACTAAATCACTTCTTGTCCACTGGGCCCTCCCTCCATGTCCCCCTTCCCCTTCACTCCTCCTGTATCTCCCTCCCCAGCTCCCGCCACCCACCACCAACCAACTCGCCAGATTCTAATTGCGTGTGTCCTTCCTCTCAGTGCAATTTTCCCATTACCGCCACAAGAACAGCCACACAGCTCATCTGAAGCGAGGTTGTCTCCGAAATATGTAGCGCCAGGTTAACCCTTCAGTAGCTGCAGAGAGCCACCCATGAACACGGGCTACATGGCGGAGAGAGGAAGTGTGTTGTGATGTCTGAGCTTTAAAAAATACTCGTCATTCAAACCAGTTTTGCACATGCAGGACACATAAACTCTTCAACTCTAGTTTATTTTTTGCAGCTTGGTTAATCCAGTTTCATAATGAAATAAAAGCCTAACTTCTTTATTTTCTCCTTTTTTCTTCCCCCCTTATGTCTCCTCCTGCCTCTCACTTCTAAAGGTAAGTTTCTATTTTCCTTTTGTTCTCCCAGCAGATGCGTCAGTGATAGGCCCACAGAGCTCACTACTGTTAACTCTCATGCTAAGTTAAGCATAGCTGAAAGGCACTGTGCAAAGGCAATGTGCATGTTGACTTACAGGCCATACACACACTCATCACAGCATATTTAATTCAGAGCATCATGTGTTTCTCTCTTCTCCTTCCCTTACTTTTTTATTTATGTCTGTGATGTTGGATTGTGCCAACAGCAATGCCAAGGGCAAACAGCAGATGCTCCCGTGGCAATGAGATGCTTAGAACTGCTGTGTCATTACAGCACACACGATTCATAAATGTGTGGCAATTTTCTCACGTGCACTCAGTCCCTAAACTTTTTGAGACATTACCGTGAGGGAATATGTGACAGCACAAATCACATTTATAGACAGAAAGAAACACGGATGTAGCTTCCGGGTTGGAAAAATTAAGCGTTCCGTATGAAGGCCACCGGATGGCGATAGCTGTGGTTGCAAAAAGACTTTTGGCCCTATAGAAGTGTGTGCAAAATTCAGCTTTCCAACTTGACTTCTGTAAACACTTTTGTGCAGATTTTAATGTCTGAGTCACTCATTTTTGGTTCATACTGAATAAAGTTTTTTGCCTGTTTTGTAAATCTTGGTCACTTCACATTAAAAGCTAGGATTATCTAGTATGAAACTATATATTCACCACAACTCATCATCCAGTGGGTTGTGATATTAGAGATGGCAATGACGAAAACGCTAAAAACGTGAAATCAGAAACTAGTGGATGATGTCACAGTAGCTACATCCATCTTTTATACTGTCTATGATTTTAACCTGCCCAACAACCAAGTTCTTGTAATGTGTAATTGAGGCAATTTGTGAATTGAGCAGTTAAGTGTCCACACGGAGGAAGTGAGAGTGCTGATGAGGTTGATATCATGTCTCATAAAAATCATAAGGACACAAAAATCCAAAGATGAAGAAGAACTAAGCAAGACTTAATGGACAAGTTAAACAAACAGCCATAAAAAAGTTTTATGTGCATTTTAGAGCAATATGAAACTGTTAATCATATTCCTTGATAATTAAATCTCGGGTTCTGTTGGTTTAGTGCTACTGCTGTCTGTTGGGCTGCAGCCCCCCCTTGGCAGAGGCGTAACGTCTTTGAACCAACGAGTAACTTCAGTTGTACATTATTAAAACAAGAATGATCTGTTTGATCAACTAGTATTTCTGCTGCTCGCTAACAAGTCCAGTATAATGTCTATTATAGGGTACGACAAGGACACCAAGAAAAATATGTAAACGGACAGAAGACAAAATTTTGGAACTTCTGCTGCTAAGCCTAGATCCTGAAATCGTCTGGTAATTTAATTTATGACCAAATTATAAACCACCTTCATGACTTGCTTCCTGGCAATTTGGTGACATTTCCCAGAGGTTCTGAAAGAGATGTGTATTAGAAGACTGCCATCCAAAAGCTTTTTATCTGCACAAAGGTTTTTTTTTTTAGATTGTTTACATGTTAGATAGCTATTAGAGTGATGGGCTTTATCGGAAAAATTACATCCACCAGCGTCAGTAAATCACAACCACGAGGCTTGTAAAATGACCACTGCACTTTTTGTCCAGCATTCTAGTCTTAGCCCGACTGTAATATTCCAGGGAATCAATAAATAGAGAGTTGATTTATTTTGGAGAAAAAACATCCCTTATTTCAAAATAAATGAACTTACCCAGCCCACCAACTTCCTGTCCACATCTTCATCCAAAAAACACGAGGTCAGCGGTGAGAGGAGATAAAGCTGCATGCTTCATTGCCTGCTTGCCAGCATTTCTGCAAAACCACCAGGTGAAAGACTACCTGAACCCTCATTGTTAATTGGACCAGAAATAGACCTGCAGCTGAAATAATTGATGGGCAATTACATGAGGCTACTGTTATATGTGGACACACGCTAAATGCATTTACCTGCAAGCTCAGTAATTACCAGGTGGAAAAAGAAGCAGGTATCCCTCATACTCGCCTCACACAAGAAGACTACCTTGAAGGGGAAATCGGACAAATGTAGGGATTGTTTTGATTTTTATAGGCTAAGCCACCAAACTTTTTGATTGCACCTCATCTAAACATACAATTCTGTATGTCAAGAATATACATTTACATAAACAGTAAGCAGATTACTATACACATGAAATATTTCTACATTAATGGGAACGCTTGAGCTTCAGTGGCAACAACTCAACACTGTTAAGTCCTTTGCTGAGGTCAGGGAAAGATCATCACCAAGGCAAGGCAAGGCAAGGCAAGTTTATTTGTATAGCACAATTCAACAACAAGGTGATTCAAAGTGCTTTACAGAGACATTAGAAACAAGAACAAATAAAAAGCATGATTTAAAATTGCCAGTATCAATTGCCAGTGTGAAGGGATGGAGAAAGCAACTGTTCGGTCTATCTGACATCCCTGTGTGGGTGTCGCTCCTATGTCATCATAGGAATGCCTTCCTTAATGTAAAACTCTCTTCTGTAACAAATGGTAAGCCTTTCTATTGTTTTCTTTATTAATTTATACAATATAATAAATATATTATCAAGTTAGGTTTCCTGTTAGCCAAATTAAGGTTGCCCATGTTGGTTATTTTAGAAATAGTTCTTAAAAGCATTAGCTAACTTTTTGGCTATCGCTAACTGAATGTTCAGACGTCATAGGTCTTGTTGCGATGTTGATCTTGGACCAGCATTGTCATAATAACGTACCCTGCCTTGTTCTCATGTGGAATCTGTCTCTCTTTACCATCTCACTTGATTTTTCCTTCTTTGTTCTAGTTATTATCCCCACAGTTGCTAAAGCAGAGGTGTCAAACCTGTTTTAGCTCAAAGGCCACTTAGAAACCAGTTTCATCTCAAGTGTTCTGGATCCGTAAAACAATTTTTTCCATTACTTCAGTGGAAGTAAGTACAAGTGTGCTCTGAAAATAGATGATGAACAGTCCATAATGTTTTAAGGAAATGCACACAATCCCAGTATCTGTGCTTTTACACATCCTCTTAATCTGTTGATGGCAGAGACACCATAAGTGCAACTCCTTAGCCCCTCGCCATTTCCTGTGTGGTGTGGTAGGCTATTCCTAAATATGTAATGTCTTTGTCATCTTTGTCAAACTAGGAGTTTGGAAAACCACTCTCGTGATATGAGCCATTCTTAAACAATTTGCAAACAGCTGCCTCGGTTGAAAAATAGAGTAAGTCTAAAAACGATTCTCTTCTTCTCCATAAATTTTTCAACTGTGCAAAGCCATGCTTTTGTCAGATCAGACGCTTTCGTGGTTCTGGTCTGTGCGTCGCATGTGTGACCCCCACTATGCTAACAGGCTTTGATGCTTGAATGTGAACAAATATGTTACTTTGGACCACTTGCTTTTGTTTAACTGGTCATTCTGCATGTTTATTGATATGCATGAGCCCACATGAACTTGTATTTGATTTTTTTTTTTGGTTTGTTTTGTTATGGGTTAAGAGTGCTAGCAAAGTTTAAGGTAACAGATTGCATTTTTGTTATTGCAATATGATGCATTCATTTTGCAATTCGAGTACCAAATGTTTGGTTACTAAAAAAAAAAGAAGTATTACTGTCTGTATTTTACTGAATTCTCCCGTTTTCCTGGGTATAACTGTAAAGCAATTAATTACAAGCCTTCATGGGTTTGTCGCAGTGTGGCTGCTGCCAGTCCGAGTCAGGCTGTGATTGTTTGGAGATGGGTTGACTCCCACCAGGCAACTTGATCGGTGACTGATTGCAACTATATGGAATCTCAGAATTCCTAGTCACAAGGAGGGCACCGTATGATTTATAAATGGGCCACACTTACACAGAGATGGCAGACAGGATGACCTTTATGTCATGAAACTGCAACAGCAAATTGTGCGTGCGTCCATTACAAGAAATTGCAAAGAATTCTACTTTAAATTTCACGAAGCAATTATGGAATTATGTCGCCGAGCTGCAGCTCATGAAAGGTAGTGTCTAGTTTTTAACAGAGCTAAAGGGGTCACGCCAAGCTCAAAAATCGTTAACCATTTACCTTTTTTGCGGCGGTAATCTCATAATGTGACACATTACTTTTAACACTGGATGCTAAGATTAAAATAGCATTGCTCAAACAACACTCCGCACCAGTTTTGCCCTTTGAAGAGAAAGGTTTGCAAAAAACCTTGTCGTGTTAGCCCTAACACTGGCCCCTATCACATCTAAGAGCATTACTTATATGACACGTGCTTCATTACTGGAAGATAAAAAATAGGGGAGGCAGTTTGGACTGGAGGACAGGAGGAAACAACCTTACAGATACACACATAAATATATTTACAGACACACACATGCCATTAAAGGAATAAAACCATGTTTCAGCTTTGTAGAAACTGTCTAATATGTTTAATACTCTGATTTTTTTTTCAAGAGAGCTGGAACAGATAAATCCGGGATGTGAGCGAGCAAGAAAACAAGGTTGTCCATTAGTCAGCCGCTGTGATAGCCTAAAGAAGCCACCCCTGGCCCTTAATGGTTTCTCTGCAATAATTGCTACACTACCTCCTCTGTTCCTATTCACTGCTACATGACATGCTTTCACTGGAGCCACTGCCGTGCATGTCCACATCCCAGTTCTAGTCAAAGCATCCCTGAGGAGCATTGTGCTTTACACGTGTTGCTCTAATAGACAGGGTCCAGGTAAAGATGGGAGTGAAAAGAAAGGGCTTTTTTTGCTGCCTCAGTCTCTTTCCCGCCCTCTACTGCATTTCTTTAGCCCTCTCTTCTCCTCTCTTGGCTGCAAGCTTTATTGATGCGTAAAGTAAGCTGTATTCATGTACACAAGTTAGAGGCTCTCAACGTGTGAAGGGCCATGTTTCTCCCGTGCGCTCTTCAGAAAACACAGGAGTACATCTAATGGTTTGGATAAGCTAAATGTTTTGGAGACTTTTCAGGTTTCTTGGTAAAGTTCTGACCCCTTTGTCCGCCATCGCACTCTGAAATAGCCTACTTCTCTCACACCTTGTGTCACTGTGAGGGTCCTTATACTTATGCGATGCGTATGTGTTTGTGTATATGTGTGTGACAGAAAGAGAGAGAGTGAGAGACAGGATGAGAAAATTGAGAGAGAGATGAATAGAGAGTCTCACAGGTCCTCCAACTCAGCCCAGGTTAATGGAAACCATTATCACACACAGCCACTCTGTCTGTACAATCAGAGCCTCTCTCTCTCTCTCTCTGAGGGAGGCACTTTGTCACACACACACACACACACACACACACACACACACACACACACACACACACACACACACACACACACACAGAGTGAATATATTTGTGCCGTATTCTTCAACCCTCCCTTCTTGTTTAGCTTCCTACTGTTCGAGCTGCTCCTCAGCATGTGCAGGAGAGGCTAATTGTTTTAGCATGTATCTGCCTGTCTTATTTGGGGCACAAAGGCACACTAGGGGTCATTTTACTGACAATACACAGAAACTGTTAGCTTGCAGCTCCAAGTCAAAATCCCCACTTTTTCTTTTGTTCTTCTCAACAGTTTTTTTCTCTTTCCGAAACCTGGAAATGCTTTCATATCAAGCAGCGAAAGCGGCCCAACAAACAGATTTTCTTCTTAAACAGCAAGTAGATTTGCCTGCTACATTTGCTGTGAGGCACAAGGCAGCATCAAAGATTTAGTGATATGTGAGGCATGCTTAAATGAGCCTACCAGCTGTTTTCTGTTGAAAAATCTGGACAGCTTTTGTCTATTTTTGTGCCATTAAGACTGTAAAAAAATGTAGCAATGTTTTTAAAAAAGAAAGATATAAAATCCGCCCACAGTGGCATTATCACTAAAAAGGCAGTCTATCGAGTACACTGGTTGCAGTGTACTAAATGACAATGTTAAAACAGTATAAAAGGAGCACAAGTACAGGTAAACTCAGACTGAATTATTACCTGAATGTGCAGCTTCTCTCAGCGTTACAGAGCTTTATGAGCGTTCCGGCCCATTTTTTAGCACTCTGGCCAGCCCACAGCTTTACAGTTTTGTTTAAGTCGTTTTAAGCTTCAGCAGGCAGCTGTTTTCAGTGAAAGGGCTGTAAAAATCTCATGTTCTGCACTTAACCTGATCAGCTCCAAACAGAAGGCAGTTAGCGACTAGCTAGCAAACACAGTAAAGCATTTAGCGGTTACAGAGTGAAAGAAACACCAATATTGGATTAACAGTCACCAGAAGCATGATTCTGAATGGATGACAAGTTGTCTCTGTAACTGCAGGGTGCACAGAAAAGCAACCGCTTGCTAACCATTTCTTTATATTGAATTAAAGGGTGATGACATTGTTTTTACAGCGTTTTTTTTTTCTTTTCTTTTTTTCAAATGACCCTCTGATTCACTCACAGTTAGTATGCTGCTTCTGGCAAATAATGTGTGTTATTTCTATGAATTTTCCACATTTCACATGACATTCTTTGTCATTACATGACATGCACAATGTTTATGGTTAGGATAAGGGTCGGAGCAAAGGAGTTATTCATCACACCACATGTGGTATTGTGCAGAAGTCTTGAGCTGCCCCTTATTTCCTTTTATTTTACTTCGAAGAAACTAGATGTTGCTGTGATTTTTTTAAGGTGGTTCTGAGCAATATTTCTCCAGGCTTACTGAAGGTTTATCCAAAAAAATTTCTTGGGCATTGACTGCTTTTTTACTCATTTTCAGTCCAGTCTTTTTTGAGAATTTATTAAAAATGTTTGATAATCCACTTAATACTGAGCTATGAATTGTTCAAGCATAAAAGAGGCATCTGACTCAAGAGAACAAGTGTTCTAGTATCTGCACATAACAGGAAAATTAGATAAGACCCAGTTTTGAATTGTACCTTTAGACACTTTGTTACTGGCCTGTCGCAAAACACATAAATTGATCCCATTTGTTTAGTTGAATATATAAAAAAATGCCAAAGATAACAGTTTGACAGGCATAAAAGTTTATTTTTGTACCAACAAGATTTCCAAAGACTTATTAGCTGAAAAATTGACACACCCCAGTATGGTGTGCACTGTATCCTTAAAAAGTTTGGGGAAAGTTCAGAAGTGGAAGACAAAAAAAGATGGCAGCTCTAACAAACACCTATAGCAGACTAACAGTATCTGAATATCATGTCCTTAAGAAGCTACATTTTGCTGCTCCCTTATTCATAAAAGTTCATAGCAGATAGCTTTGCATATTTGATTTGGCAGATTTTTGTCCTGGATACCCTTCCTAATGTAACCCCAAAGTCATGTGCTTAAGAAATAGGAATAACTTTAACACAAAAACTGACACGGGACATGAAAAATGTATCTTTATCAGTTGATCCATACTTTGTATAGTATTGGATTGCAGACAGTAAAGGTCAGTGTCACTAGGAAGAAAGGAAAAACGAAAGAAAGCTGCATTGGTGTAAAACCAGGACTCACACTCACTCGAGCTTAAGTACTTTTGCGTGCACTGTTGCGCACTTGGGAATCAGCGCCCTGCTCCCCATCTGTACACAGCGTGTGCTCTTTGAATGTGTGCATACGGACACATGGCACTGTGTTTTTGTTGATCACGTCTCAATCAGAGAGGACTTGACCCATCGCAGAAGCCACATTATTGCATTCTAAACACACATCCACACTTCAGCAAGCACGCATGTAGAGACACGCACACAAAGCGGTAACCCTGCATTCCCCTGTAAACAGTTTACAGCCCCTTCCCTCTCCCTTATGCAGACACAGGCCAAAGCGTCAGTGTTGTGTTCAGCTAATCCCACTGTTTAGCCTTTGTTGGCGGCCTCTAGCAAGGACTCTGCAGCTTATGTCCTGAGGGGGGAAAAAAAACAGTCTTTCATTTGCATGCATATGTGAGTTTGTCGCACACATTAAAGGCCTCCCCTTTACCTCACCGTGCCGCACTAAACTTCATCTATATAAATCTTAAAGTTTGTTTGGGTTCTGTCTCTCCTCCACGAACCCGTCTGCCCCTTTGCAGCCCCATTTGTTTAGCTAAGCATGTGCTTGTTTTCTTGCCATTCTCTCCTTGATTGAGATTGACCCCAACATCGTCACAGCCTCACACACACACACAGCTCCTGACTGTGTATAGACACCGTGTGGTTTTGGCTTGCTTTGTGCAGCAACAGCCCAAGGTAGGAAATGCTGTTTAGATTAAGTGTGTTCTGATGTCCTTTCAGGCCTTGTTCCTGCTGGATCACTCCCCGTTTGTACCACAAGCCTCTCTAACACTACACACGGAAACACCAGCGGTTTAGGGTTAAGCACAGGACACAGGAGTTTACTGTTGCAGGGCTACATCTTCTGCGTTACTCTCATTCATGGAAACATTATGCATGTTTTTGTGTTTATAGCAATGTTCAAGTGCTTATCTTTTGGCTGTATATTCAAACGTTTCTAACGCAGTCTTTCTTTATTGTGTTTTCTGACTGAACAGCTCAAATAAAATCGCGTTTTACATATGTGTGGGTTCTGAACCTGAATTATTTTCATGTTATTTCCTTGGAGGTGCTCGTTACTGCCAGGCACTGAAGTCCAGCCAACTAGGGCACCTAAATAACAGCTATCAGAAGAAAGGAACAGATATCTGATGCCTGCTCTATGTTTTATTAGTGGAGAAAAGGAAAGATTTGTGTCCATTAAGTCAGTGTGGGCTCCAGATTCTCTCTCAACAGGCAGTCTTTAGCTGTTAATTTTTTCCACATAATCAAAAAAACAAAGAAAAGAGGCCTCGGTAGGTGATGTGTGCGGGAAGGGGCACTCGTCAGGATCTAAGGGATCTGTTGTATTTAGCCGGAGTATTGGTGTCAGACATTGACATAAGCTTGGTGTGAGTGCCTTTTGTTTTTAGCTGTTTTTCTGTGATGAAATCCAACTTTTTCTGACTGTGCCTTTCCATTTGATCAGCCACACTATGAGTGAAAGAACAACTTGAGAAAAAAGATGCAGATTTTCAATTAACTGCCACATCTATTTTTTTATGTCTTAATCTTCCCAATAGAAAATAGCCTAAATATCTAATGGAAAATAAGACATATCTTATAAGGCACTCCGGAGATTTAGTGTGCCTCTGCAGTGAAGCGGGGGGGATTCCCAGGAAACAGATTAAAAAGGTAAAATGTCCAAAATTAAAGCAGTGAGGGTGACATGTGATATTATTCTTTAGTAGGATTAAGGTTTGAAAATACTGTATTGCTCTATTCCCACAGTGCAACAAATATTTAGTCGAGTCTTAATGCTAAGTGACCCTGATGACAACTGTGGAGTTGTTTTCTCAGACTTCCCGGAACTACAGTAGTGCATCGTTGTGTTTCAGACTTTCCAAATCACATAAACTGTAATGTAATTAGCTGAAGACACAGCAATAACGTCTCAAATAAAGAGCAGGAACAAAATTAGGGAAAATTACATTTAGAAAAGTCCTGAAGCTGTTAAATTAGGCCTTATTTTGAAAGGTCCTAGCTCATAGTTAATCTAAATCTGATCTAATCATTTAATGTAAATAAGAGTGTTTAAATAATCTTATCGTTATTGCTCTTCAGTTTATCCTCTTTTATGATTCAGTGTCAGCTATTATATTGTTTCACAGTATTTTTGATAATCTTCACCATTTCTTCACATTCTTCTTCCTAGCGGTTTATATCCTGTGATGCAGGGTCCACTATTTTGCATGCCTTCCTCCACTTCTTCTTTGCATAACACTCCACTGACCTGACACCACTTCATCCATGCTGTGTTGACACGGAGTCTGGCGTCTGGTAGAGTTTCGCAGTCCGAGGTGACAAGGGACCCGAGGTACTTGAATTGGGCAGCTTTAGTCAGCGGCTCGCGATCAATAGTAATGGTACTGTTGGTCTGGGGGCCGCATTCAAGGTACTCAGTCTTCTTGATGTTCAGGCGCATGCTGTTTTTGGAGAGCCGGTCTTTCCACGCTTGTGTTTGGGTTTGCAGGGTTGGGCAATCGGGAAGGCTGGTGATGTTCCCGCTGAACATCGGACCATGCTTGTGACATTACGATAGAGCAGCTGAGTCCATTTCACATAAGCTTCCAGGGCACCATGAGCTCATAGTGATCGCCAAATCAGCTCGCGGGGGACCTGATCGAATGCCTTTTCCAGATCTGGGAAGACCATGTGTACCATTTTTTCAGATTATTTATAAAATTATCTACCCTAAGTTCAAAGTGCAAATCTTTTATTGACCTTTTTTACAGCTATCTATTCCACTGCCTACCTATGCTGTTGTTAAAGCTGCTATCATTTGAATTCTTACCTATCTGTTTATTTATTGTTTTTATTTATAGAGTAGGATATACTCCTTTATTTGCTCTTTCATTCTAATGCTTTACTCTTTATGTTAGTTTTCATGCACCAAGTACAACAGTGCTTGACAATAATGACCAAAAAACTTACCTTTTCTTATCACCAGAACCATTTTTAGCAAATGTTTATGTCAGACAAGGGGCTCATCTGTAGTGAAGGTTAAAAAAAGTTTAAGAGAGAAAAGTACTTGATGAAATAACACAAATTTTAAAAAAAAATGGGGATGGGAGCCACTTTTCTCAGTAGGTACTGCTTTTTCTGTGTGTATGTGGGGAAGTTGCTGGGTAAAAGTGTGTGATACGGATGTGCAGCAATGACACCTCCCTTGCTCTACTTGTCTCAGTGGTCCCAGCATTATTACCAATACCACCGCAGTACACTCCCTTATCTACAGTGGGAACTGATACAGCAACAGCCGCTACTTACGGGGCACACAAATATATCCACACAGCGCTCAGCAATCTGCAGCAGCGATCCCTGTGGGTCCTCTTCGATGATGCTGGAGTCGGCAGCGTGTGTTGTGGCAGAGGGATGATAGACGTGAAGTTACTTTGGATCAAATATCAAATCTTGTGCAGCGGTTAATGTTCACACTTGGATAATGAACTATTTGGTCACATCCGTGGATCCCAAAAGATCTGATCAAGAGGGCAGTCAAGTCCTTCTGTCTGTTTTTGCAATTTACACACACACACACACACACACACACACACACACACACACACACACTGCATACACACCTGCACTGCATACACACATTCCACTTGACTGGAAATCTTCAAGTAACCCCACGTGCCTTTGATTTGTGAGCTCAGCCAATTTGGTCGTACAGGCTCATGATCATTGAAAGTTACTGCTCAGGTGGGGCCAATGGATGTATGGGCGAACGTGTGTGTGCGTGCACTTGTGTTTCTGCGTATGCGTGTGGGCACACTTTGTGTCTGCCATTCAGTTTAGTGGCTGAACACATCTGTTCAACTTGCCATGTTAACATTCTCAAGTGGTCTTAGTCACATTAACGCTTTGAACCTCAAAGACTCATGCACTCAGACGTGGTCCATCTGCTATTTAAACTCCAGCAGAACCCAGTAAAGTTTAGATTCATTTTTATGTAGTTGACTCCTTTTCTGTGCCGGTTAAATTCTCCGAGCAGCTGGGGACTTTTTACACCTGGTAAAGTGGTTGTAACCTGTTTAAATGGCAGAGCTGATTTCCTCTTTAAACTACTCACATTCAAAATATTTCCCTCCCTTCTAACCTCCTAAGTCTTCCGTCCCTCCTTCCATCTAAACCATACAAATCAATTATTACCCCACCCCCAGCCCCTTTTCCCTCAATTTTCCTTCCTGCCTGGCTTGCGCTGTTCTTTGTTTGTGTTTAAATGATGAAAGTTGATTTATGTTATGTAGTGCATGGGAGTCTAATGCAGCCACAACCACATGTAGTTATATGCCTAATGTTGTATGTTGTCTTTTGGCAGCAGAGCAGAGGTTGACTATTGTTTCCCCTTTCAGACATGCTCCTATTAATCATGAGTGTGTGTGTCCAGGAGTGTGTATTTGCCACTAAGAAAGAGTTTAAATAATACTCAGTGCATGGTGAAAGGCCCGGACATACATCAAACCAGGACCTTTGCCGTTCATGTGATACAAGGGGACACACGAGAAGAAAATGTAGGACTGAGCTACTGTGTTATTTTATCTCAATAAACAGTATAAAAATTAACGGTTGTGTAGTGGGTAATATTGTTAACTCACAGAAAGAAGATCCTGGTGTCAAATCCACCTGCAGGGCTGACACACCCCTCTTTGAAGCTTGCATGCTCTCCTCATGTCTGGGTTACCCCCGGCTACTCCAGCTTCCTCCCACTGTCAGAAGACATGTGTTGGGTTAACTAGTGATTCTAATTTGGCCGTAGGTGTGAATGCAAGTGTGAACGCTTGTCTGTCTCTTTATGTTGGCCCTGGTTAGATGGGTGACCCATCCACTCTGCATTCCCCTCTCACCTCACCATCCCGAACTGAATAAGCAGAAGAAAACAGATGAATGGAAATGAAAAGTGAATTTAAATAAAATCCCAGAAAATCTCTTTAATATTTATGGACATAAATTACTTACAATTTCTTACAAAGCACTTTAAGTACCTTGAAATGCACAGGCCTGTTTAAAATAAGTCATCTAAACAGTTTGGAAGTCACTCATTACTAAGTCCACATTTCATTAATGCTAACGATTTGCCTAATGGTGTTGCTCTCATATTAATAACTGACTATGGAATGTTTCATATTAACATCACACATGGACGCCAGCAGGGTGCTTGAAAAGACGTTTGAACCGTGGTTACAGTAACAACATTATCAACGGAAACTTAAAAGTCTTTTAGTTACAATATAATTAGCTGAACTCTTGACAACATAATGGAATAAACACTTCCTGCCCTAATGAGTGATCCATGTAACCAACGCTTGATCACAAGCCTACACTGCAGGCTACCTAAACAAATCTCAAATCATATTTGTTAAACAGGCTTTCTCTTCCCAAACTTTGAGCTTTTTCTTCTCCAAATTTTAGCCTCAGACACACACACACAGAAACTTGTGAAAACATTAACAGTGGTGTTGCTTACTGCAGTCTTTCTGTGATCACAGGTGTAGGTCATTTTGTGCAGCATGAAAGCCTGATCTTGCCTAAGGTCCCTAAATGTGTCGGGGGAGCTGTGCTAGCAGAGGATATTCATTCACAGGTGAGACCTGGAAAACTGGAAATAATGTCAGTTTGAGAAAAATCATCATTATTTATCAGTTGCATGCTCCTTTCAAACTAAATTTGGTGTTTGTGTGCTTTGCCAGTTCGTTGTGACCTGCAGTTTCCCATAACACCTCTCTCTGCATAGTTTTGTGAAACTAGGTTTATCTATATAGGTTATGAGCTGAATCACATGGCCAGTTTACAGTCCCCAGTATAATGTGTATGTCTTTGTCTGCCAGAGTACCCAGACAGAAAGGCCCAGCCAACTGGTGGATTCAAACCCAGGACCCTCTTTGGTATGAGTCAACTATGCTGACCGCCACACCACTGTTCCACCCTATTTCCTTTTTACCTCTGTGGCTTAAACCTACTTATAGTACAATTCAAGCACGGTCGCCCGTCCTTTGTCCGGCTTTGAGCTGGATTAACAGAATACTCTGCTAAAATGCTCCTTGTTTCGGGGACAAGCAAGTACCTTGCTAAAGTGCCTCATCCTCTTAATCGAGAGCTGCTATCCACCGTATTATGCTTAATGACGAGCTCCATGAAAACTGAGTTCAATGGTTAAATAAATTGACACTTTTAGTACATGCATTTATCTGTTGTAAATGATGTTTTTTCTTTTTTCATACTGGTAGATGTCCCACATCTGCTTTTACAATGTTAACTGCGCGTGTGCATGTAGATGTGTGTATATGTGTGTGGAAGAGTCCTATATGGAAGCAATTACTGGCAGTGAGGGCCCTCAGACACCCACAGTGCCTCTCACTATGGCCCAAACGGAATGTATCTCCCTCCCCCTTTTTTCTTTCTGTCTCTCCTTCCCTGTCTTTTTTTGCTACCTCTCTCTTTCTGTACCTCTTTCTCTTTCCTCTTTTCCCTCACTGGATTAAATTACTTTCGTATGAGTCCCAACAAAAGGGCAAGGTGAAACCCCTTTCTATTTCTTTTATTTATTTATTTATTTTTATTGGGAACAATTCCTCCCCACCGCTCTCCCTGCAACCATATTTTAATTCAAATCACACATTACCAATTTGTGCAAACAAGCCCTGAAAATACCAGCACTAATTAGAGTAAACCGTGCATGTGTGCACTTACATGCGTGCATGCTCAATGTAAAGCCAGTTACTAGTTAGTATGCACAGCCAGAGCCATGTAGGATGTAAGTTTTTTGGGAGGTCTCTGCGTCTAGTGGGCCGCTGTCGTCTACCTGTTTGAGTGTGAGAGCGTGTGGACATGTGACTTTTTGCATAGATAATCTGGTTTTTCAGAAGATCCTAATTCAGAATTTAATGCTTGAAAACCAGAAGAAATCGAATTAGTGGTGAAGCATCCACTGAAAAAAAACAACCCACAGATAAACTGGCAGCAGGCATTGACAGGATTGCAGTTGTCAGGGTTTGGCAAATCGTTGTCACTCCCTCTCTTGTTACAGTAATGCAAAGCTCAATGAAGGAATATCGTCAGGCCTGCCAGCAGTTTCAATTCCTACGTCTGTGGGAACTGTGAAGTCGGAATTTGCCATGTGTATATCCCTCCAAACTGACTCTAAATGAGATAAATAAGTTCAGACTAAATTGGCAGCTCACGTCCAAAGTGATTACTCTTCCCTTAATGTCTCTTCATTGGAATGGGAGAAGACTTGGCCTGCACGAGAATAGCACGGGTGTGGCAAGGCGGTCTTTTCCAACACAAAGAAGTGACGAGTGATGGCAGCCAGAGTTTACTTGTCAAGGTTTTTATACACTCACACACACATACACACACACGCAGCATTCTCATATGCTAACTCCGTCCTCTTCAAACAGTTATTCTCTCACTCCACACTCCTTCAAACTTGGCCTGCAAAGGAGCCTTACATTCCCTTCCCATGAGTCCTAGTGTGGCTAGTCAGCAGAAGGACCCCAGATTGCGCTGGCTGCACCGCCGCCTGCCTCGTTTGGGAGCGTGCCTGGGCCCTTCGTTTCAGTAACCTTGGTTTGCCCCCTCTGTTTGTGAATTCCTGTCGCTCCAATAGGACCACACTGTCCCCAGCAAAATGCTTTCTGGCAGTGGGCAGCTGGACGGACTGGTGGGAAAGTGAAGTGGAAGCTCAGATTGTCTTCCAGGCAAATAAATAAGGCTCGATTGTAGTTTTTCAACCGCAAGTTATTAAACGGCATTGTTTCGACGAAAATTAAAACAAAGGAGAAAAGAGGTTGGGAGTCACAAATCAGCGATGCCATTGTAGATGCAATTAATAATCACGGGAAGCTCAGAGAGCACGTCTAATCTTATCAGATCACTGGCATTTTCTCCTTTACTTTGATATCATATGTTTGGTCCTTGAAGTTGAACTAAGAGTTTTGATTGGTTGCAATAGCTCTCTCACATCCTGTGGCGGTGTTTTGTGTCTGCCAACACCCAGACTCTGGAGTGTTTAGCCTTCACTGCTAGTTCTGCTGTCTAAGGAATTTCATGGGCTAAGTAATTTTTAGTTATGTCTCCCCCCAGCCCTCTCTCTCTTTGTTTCTTTACACTCTTCCACTCCTTCTTGCTCAAAATCATAGTTATTTGTGGCGTGGCGCTGGGTAGTTTGTGGTTTGCAGAATGGCTGTATTATTCCTGTATTAAGTATCTAGTGTTTCACTTCAGTGTTATAAGAGGCTTCCCTGGCTCAAAATATCAGATTACCTAAAATCATGTAAATATCAGTATCCTCCTTACAGTTTTTCAATAATGCGTTTTAGTGCTGATACTGTTTGGAGAGATCTATAACACCGTCTCATTTAAAAAAGGAACTCCAGTGATTATACAAAGATCTTGTGGAGTAGTGCTGCATATGTGGTAAAGGACTACTGAACTGTCAGTGGATTTGCATTGGTGGAGGTGCCAGATTTTGAGGAGGAAGAAAAAAAATGAAATAACAAAGATGATGTCTCTGGCTCTGAGGCACTTTTATTAAAAACACTCCATGCAACCCTAAGTTTTTGACTTATGTGTACCAGGCTATTCTGAGTCAATAACATGTCATATTTCATGCTGGAGAGAAAATGTTCACAATGGACATTTGTATATGAAATATTTATGCAAATAAGTGTAATAATAAGTAAATTGCTAATTCGCAGAGTAAATTTTAAATAAAACAATATTATTGTAAGTAATCATCTAAGTCTTAAAATTGTTACCTGTAAATGCAATTTATGGTGTTTTATGACTTGTTGCTTCATCAAATTTAGTTCTTTACAAATACACTAAACCACAAGTGCCCAGCATCACCTACAAGTACCAAGTACCAAACAATTTAGTGTTATTCATGTCCGTGTTCTGAAGATTTATTTTATAGTCATATTGGTTCATATACTCTGGTAATTAAGACAGTTTAAGCCTGAAATTATAGCAAAAAAGTTTTTCTGGCTGTTGATGGTGTTTTTTCATATATGATACATAAAAACAAAAAATAAATAAAAAAATAAAGTGATTCTAATAAAATGAATTGAGCATGTTGAATAAACCTTTATAAAAGCAAAATTTGATTTTTGAAATTTAAAAGTCTGCCCCCCCCCCCCCCCCCAAAAAAAAGACAAAAACAATGAAGTTACAAAAAAAGGGCAACATTTTCAAATAAATTATTATTGTGTTATATTTTCCCACTTTAATAATCGTCTTTAGATTAAGTAAGTAAAGATTTACTGATAAACATCATTATAACATATCCGTTGGTTATCCGTTCTCAATCTGCCTGTCTGCCCACATCAGTGCAGGTTCTTCCTCCTGTCTGTTTGCTTGACACTCCACTGTGTCACAGTGCTACTAATGGCCATTGCTGAGCCAGCCACTTTCTAAATGACACCCTCCTCCGCTCAATACAGCTGCTCTGCAGTTACACGCTCACTCTTCTCCCCCCTTTTTTTCTCCCTCCCTACTGTCTCCGCTGACTTCCTCTCATGTACAACGCAGTGGCTCCCCTCTCTCACGAGGAAGAAAAGCAGTTTCTTGTCAATTATCTCTCAATATTTTCTACTCAACATGCCTCTTGATGAAAGATCGTCATGTTGTATGGTGCACACGTCCTTTTATACATCACATATCAGTGGCTGGATAACTGACAGTGTGTGACTGGAGCGTCTTCTCCCCGCTGATTGCAGCGCACCCACCAACACAATGATTCGTTCATTCATCACCCCCCACCCCCCCACCCCTCATGCGTGCACACACGCACACACACACACACACGCACACACACACATGCACACACACACATGCACACAAACAGTTCTCGTTCTCTGCCTTCTTTTATCTCTTTTTCCCCTCCTCACAAAACATCACCTTTCTCTCCTTTTAATCATCTTCATCTCGTTGCATGTGTGTGTGTGTGTGTGTCTCTGTGTGTGTGAGAGCAGCAGAGGGTGGTGTAGCACATTTCCTCTACTGCAAGCTATACTAAGGATGTATGGAAGCCAAATTGAGTTTGGCCTTAGTTTGACTAGAGCAACCTTGCCAACCTAAATCCTGGATCGACACACACATGATCACTCTCATTCTTTCCCACATATCAGCTCTCCCACTTCCGCATACCCCAGGTGCCACTCGGATTTAATGTAGCTCAAATGACTTTATTAACTCTCAAAGGAAAAAGAACAAAAAAACAGTAGTGCTTGTGATGACTGAAGCATTCATCTTTTGTTGCCTCTGACTTTGTCTTTACAGGGACCACACACACAGACACACGCTCATGAACGTGCGCCCTCAAAGTTCATTGGTTAATCAGCCAGGGGTTCCAGCATCCTAAAAGATGGTGGTGGCAACATTTTGGCACTGGCAGCTCATAACTGGATTGCTGTAATTATTCATTGGGAGAGTGATGCCTTCCAGGGGCTGAAGATTGATTAGGTTTGATACGCGACTTAGTGTAATCTGTCTTTGACCACGGCTCCTGTCCAAATTGGCAGGAATAATAAAAAAGAGCGCAAGTTATTTTTAAAAAGGAAAGAGAAGCGAGCGAGCAAATGAAAATGGAGGTGGGTGGACAAAGGGAAGAGAGAAAGATTGAGGCATATCCTGTGTCATGTCTCCTGTGGCGCCCCTTTGCCATACACAAACCATTAATCTGCAAACAACAACAGCCGGGCAACCATTTTGTTTACAGTTGAGCAAGACTCAAGCTAAATAAAGTCATTACAACCTTAAAATACACACCTCTTATTGTCAGCATCGTTGTGTACTCGGTTCTAAGTGTTCCGTGTTTCCAGGCGCATGTGGGTTTTTATTTTATTTTTTCCCCCCTTTGCTTGTTTTGTCGGCCAGACCAGCGCGATCCTCGGTTGTCTCATTTTCCACGACTAAAGTGTGTCTTCAGTTAATCCTCCAGTGTAAGCATGGCAGAACTTAAAAGGCTCTGATTAGGCTGTTGTGTCCCACAGGTTAGCTAGATATAAACTCGTGACACACTCACAGTGCCCATAGATACCCCAGAGACCTCTCTTTGTGTTAATTAAAGGAGTCTCAACTGCAATTAGCAGGCTTTACAATGAACGTACCCACAGATAAACACATACACGAGCACACATATGTGTACACACAGCGATACAGATACATCCAAACTGTGAGTACATTTACGAGCCCACAAACACTGTTTACAGTTGCTTAAGTATCACCATGCCATTGCATTTATTGTTAGGCTAACTACACCAGATTGTCTTCAGTGTCCACTAGTGGTCATAATGATGGGAAAACAAGCGTGACATGGGCTTGAAGCGGCGTTATTCTGTGGGTACAGCTAAAATCTGTTTAACAGATCATAGAAATTTGAAATACTAATAACATTTTCTACTTATATTGGAGTTATAATGCAAAGAATTTAAGTGTGCTAGGCATAAGGATTTGAATCCATGGGTCATTTTAAATCATTTTTAAAATATCCAGAGCCCTGCGACAGACTGGCGACCTGTCCAGGGTGTACCCTGCCTCTCGCCCTATGACAGCTGGGATAGGCTCCAGCCCCCCGCGACCCTGAAAAGGAAAAGCGGAAGCGAATGGATGGATGGAATATCCAGTGGCAGTTCATCTTTCCAGGAGCAATGCTCTTTTTTTCCTCACAGAAAAAATAATAGTTTTTTTATTAGGATTCCTTTATGATGATGGTTTTAAATGAAAACATCTGGCAGTGATTTTTGCTTTTTGCAGCATGAATAAAATTATATTCACCTCCATTACGCCTGGTCAAAGCGTTCTCATCCCTGCTGATCAAATATTCCCACACAAGAGGTCGAGAGTTTGTCAGTTGGCTGATTTTCTTTAGTTTCCCCTCACCGGTGAAGTTTAGACACAAAAAGTGCAGGCTTAGGGCGATCCGGTGCTTTTAAACGTGCCACCAATTGATTCTTTACAAGTGTGCGTATGTTATGAGTTGGGAGTGAGAGATAATCATGTGCACTGATGCCAAAGGACACTTTGTCCGTGCCTCTTTGACACAAACGCAGAAATGAGAAAAGGCTGGCTTTGTTGGACGCAGAAAATTAGCTGACATTATTTAAAGGCTTTGTTATGTTTCTGTGTGTTTGTCTGGGGATTTTATAATCAGCGCAAATGAACCCTTGGTGCCATTTTTTGTCATTTTACGTCTTATTTTTTGCATATTTTATGTATGAAAGGACACATGAGGAGATGACTTAATAGCAGTGATACAAGTGCTTGTGTAATTTTGTTGCAGCTCTTCAAGCTAAGACTTGAGGAGTTGTGTTGTGCTCCCTGCTAACATGGGAGTCTGGTTCCATGGTGGCCAAATGGCCCATCATCCTGCCGCCTTATGTACCAAATTAGACCTGTGCTCTCCCGGTGTGCTCAAGCCTTGTTCACAGGAAATCAAGGCCAGGTGGAACTTAAGTGAATGAAGTCCTGCTTTGGCACATTCTAGCTGGGGAGATGACCAAGATCGTGGCCCTACCTTCCCCCCCTGGAGCTTGTCAGATGTTGGAAGAGTACACAGACCCACAGAGACACACATAAACACAGGTGCGAATACCTATTTGCTGCAAACTTGCAGTGGATGGGTGCTGTCAACTCTGTGGTGATGCTGCTTAGCTGCTCCACTCCCATATTTACTTATTTATTGGCAGCGATGGCTGCGATGACAGGGCCACTCACTCTCAGAAAGCCTCCCAGGCTCCACGACGTTTTAAGAGCCCCAGGCCTGGTTTGATGATTTTGACGCGAGTTAGCGTGTACTCGAGTTGTCGGGTGCATTCAGGGGGCTAACCGTTCTAATGCGTTTACCCTCCCGCCTTATGAGTGTGTTTGTGTGTCTCGAAGCAAAGTGTCACTTAATAATTTAGCTGCTGGTTTCGTCCCCCTCGCCATCAACCAATCCATTCACAGCCCTTTATGTCTTGCCTCTGGGAATGTGGAGGCCATTCCTCTGCCTCTCTGGGAGTGATTGAACCAGCAGAGACAGGTGACAGAATCTGGTGTGGTGGTGTGTGAGGACAAAGTGCGAAAGACTGACTGCATGAGAAAGAGGGCCAGACAGCCGAGCTGTGAACCCAAATGATGGGAGGAAAGAATAAAAAAGAAAAGTAGCACAAGCTGATTTCTGTAGAAATGGAAGACAAGAACAACAGATGCTCCGAATCTCAACTTAAGTGTGAATACAGCCTCACTCCCATTCTGACCTTAAATTGGTCCTGCGTGTCTAATGTTTTAAAGCAATGAAACACAGACATGCAAGATGGAACACATGCTCATGCATAACGCTGCACACACACACACACACACACACACAAACACACACACACAGTCAGGTTTCTGGCCTCTGTGTATGCCAGATGTAGACATGACATATTTTTTCTCTCTCATCAATGTTTTCAGACTAATAGGTTCTTGTTTTCGGTGGAAGTGGTTCTAAGCGAGAGCAGGAATTCAAAGCTTGCATGCCAAACCTGTGGCTATGGTTGTAATAATCAAATAATGTAACTTGGCCACGTGCAAGAATGCGTGTTAATACATGAGAGCTTTCAACAAAGCACCCCAAAGCCAGTGGCCTTCTATATACTTTAATATGACTTCATGTTCACTTAACCCTCCTCTTCTGTGTAATTGAAACCTGATGGTGGAATAATAATCATTTTTTTTATTATTTTTTTTCCTCTTTATGCATTCGCTAAGCTGATTTTTGCCCAGGCTGTGGGATAGTATTCAATTACAAGGGGTTTGGAGGAGGGGAGGGCAGCAACGGGCATTACACTTAGAACCTCTCCACGGGGCTCACAGGAAGAGAAACTAAAATGACTTTTTAATGTGCTGATCGTTTGGTTGGAGCACACATCCTACAGAACTTGAAAAATAAAAAATATATTGCTTCTGAAACTACACTTCCTACTTTTCTCTTCTTTAGACGTGTGGCTAAAAAAAGATGAATGAGAAAGACCAGAGTTAGAGACAGAAGAAGAATTTAACCCAAACTTTTTTTCGTTTTTCTTTTTCCTCAGCAGAAATTCTCTGAAATAAACCTAAAACTTTTCTGCTTGTTTGCCGAATGGCTTTTACTACCACACAATGATTTGTGTGACATTTATTTGGGTGTTTTTTTTGGCGAGGAGCGTCACAAGTGTTTGTGTGTTTGTCGTGGTGTTAGCGGTTATGTTCCTTGTCATGTGTGTGCCATAAATAAAGACTCCCCTGGCTAATGCAACCCACATGTTTTTTGTTCCCACCTCCTTTCTGGATTTGCATTTGTTTTCTGGGGAGTTTTCAGATGGTACACAGGCTTGTTGGACCACGTCTCAGCTTTTGTGAGGTCATCGATTTTTTTCTTTTTCACATCAAAAGCAGCCGTGGACTTCCCTTTTACTCACAAAGGTTAACTGGTATAATGCGTGATTCCCATTACTTCACCACGGAGCAGATGCACAGCTGTGAACTGATGACTTTCCTCAAAACACATTTGCAGACACAGTCATACCCAGGAAGGAGATACTAATAAATAACCACAGCTTTTATATATAATATAATAATTAATTTTAAAATTATCTATTTCAAACCGGTGTATTATTCAGTTGTAAGACCATCACTATCCAACATAAAAATAAACCACAGGTGACCATGGCAATCAATGCAAGCACAAAGAGTTTTTTTTACAGGATGTTCTTTACAACTGTTTTCACCTGCTGGCAATAAGAAACTTCCAGCAGCCGCTCACCAACCAGCTGGAAAATACACATATTTCTCTAGCAGCTTGTGGTTATTTCACATCCAATATGGGAGAAAATTCACAAGTGACCATGACATCATGTGAAAGACCTTTATAGGCAGGAGCCTGGCCATGTAGGGCTTTAAATGTAATTAATGAAATACAGATAGGAGTGCTGTTTCCAACACTTTGGTAGGTCCAAAAGTGCCAAAGGAGACAATGTTGAAGGGGCCAAATTTAAATATATGCTGTGGAACTTTTTTTTTAAATCACATCTTGTATGTTCAAAACAAGCCTCCATTTTTTTTCTTTTATTGCATGGACAGTTGTCTACAATATTTTGGTGGCTTGCCTGACCTATAGTTCACAGAAGTTACATTTTGTTGGTTGACATTCAGCCTGTGGTCAGTGCATATATAGCAAGAAAGAACTGGCCAGTAATTAGTCTGATGGAACCACTTTTAAATGACCTTATTGTGCAGTCTTTTATTGTAATGCAAAATTATGAAAAATGGAAGCAAAATTAGGTCTCAGTGGAGATTTAATTATACTTGTTGGGTGTCAATATTTACTATTGTCCACAACAAACGCTTTTAAAGGGTCGCAGTGTAACAACTACTTATATCTTTTTAGCCTTTAGAAAAAAAGGGAGAGAAGCTAATCAGTGAGTGTAAAAGGGAGCAGAAAGTTAAAACAGGTAAAGACACATTAGTGAGGTCAGGAAGGGAGAAAATCTGAGGGTTATAAGACTGAGAGGAAGGGTAAAAACAGAATAATGAGAGGTGGGGAAAAGTGTGGAGGAGGTTCAGAGAAGGAAGACACTGTCGAGAAGGACTTTGTCAAACTCTCACCACTGGGTTTGGTGGATATTGGGTTGGACGGTGAGGTGGGGGTGGCGGGGGGCAGAGTTGCCACGGCAGCGTTCCGGATGGGCAGGCGGTCTCCTCTCAGGGGTGAGGGGGGACGTGGGGCTGTCAGGGAGCCTGGCAGGTAGAGACACAACGCCCTGTGACTGGGGGGGAGCACGGGTCAGTGAGAGAGGACAGGACTGAAGGGATGAAGGCGGCGGAGGGGTGAGGCAGAGGCCTGTCTGATGAGGTGAGGAGAGAGTTGTAAAGGAGGGAAACATAAGAGAAGTAAATGAGGGTGGAGGAGGAGAAGAGCTACTGATGATTAGAAGAGAATTATCCAAGTGTGAGTGTGGAGTATTTTCTGCTGCAGCTTTGATATTTTTACTCCCTTCCCGAGTCGCAGAACAACGCAACCTCTTAATTCCTGCCACCTTAATCACACTGGACAAAGCAGAGATTTGTGCATTTGGAGTCATGCTAAATTTTGTTGAATTTAAGTTTAAATCTTGTTCCTTATAGAAACATTCCAACAAGCCATAGTATTTGTCAGATAAGTTGGCACCAGCACCAGAAACCATTGGTAGGGCCACTTTAGTGACTCTAATTAGTTGTTATAAATCCTACAATCCATAACAATGACATCTGTGAATCATTATACAACTTAAAGAGTTAAGTCATTTTTTTTCTCCCACTAAAGTTGTTATATAGCCTTTTCCATTAACAGCTGGTGAATGTAGCTGATGCTGGAGATAATCCCATCTCCCTGTTTTTTTTATGTCATCGTGTGAGTTATTTGCTAGCTAGCAAACTGCAAGCTGCAGAACTAATTGATACTGAGCTAGAGAAAATTGCTGAAATGTTTCAGTTTTTACAGCATCTTAAAACACTTAATTTCTAGCTTGTATGATTTGTTTTGAAATGCATCTTTACACAGAGTTTAAAGAGGTTTTGAAAAAGAAGATGCTGGAAATCCACCAGTCTGTTTACTGTGATTAGCTAGTTAGCTAGTTTCTTAAGTATCTCAGTAAATATCACTGGGCTTTCAGACTGTTGGCTCTAAGTAATATTTAATTTTTTGATTGTTTTTTTCTTTATTTTCTCAATATTTTGAATTGTTAATCGCTGCCAAATTATTAAATCAACAGTATGCACGCTGCAGGGCTCCACTTTTGTCTATTTGTTGCACTACGAAAACTGTATCATATCACGAATCAGGAAAGCACCAGTCAGATTAACTGATGATAAAAGCAGTGACTAGTTGCAGACCCACTAATATAAAGAATATAAACACCACGCATGTTTGAATTGAGATTTTCAGATATAGAGAGCTTAAGTGAATTTCTGCATGTGTGTGTGTTTATGTGTCGTCATGTGAAAGTTGTTCAGAGATTTGGTGAGAAGGAAGGATAGTGGTCTGGTGCCTGCTGGGATCGAGGTGAACATGTGAATGAGCACTGTATATGTATATGTATTTGTGTGTGTGTGTGTGTGTGTGTGTGTGTGTGTGTGTGCGTCCATGCTGATGCTGATAAAATTGTAGTTTTATCTCCCGACCTGGATAGTGGAGCCTGCCCTTTGAAGAAAAAAAACTAGGATGTGGAGCGCTGTTATGCATAACATGTCATTAGATCACAAATTGCTAAACAGGCATTAGCAAATGATGCTCTTAGCAATTAACCTTCTGCCTTTCTATATTACCACAAATACAGCTGAAAATTGTAAATAACTCAGAACACTCGTTAGACTCATCTTGTTATACTGTTTCGCTCACAAAGGTGCACTTATAAGTGGAGCCCAGATTGCAGTGATCAGTGACACGGGCAATCATGTGGCTCTCTTTATTCTCTCTCAGACCTTTTGGTGCCCTCATCTGCCTTTCTCTCCATCTTTCTCTCCGTCTGTCTCTAACGCTATCACAAGTGGAGGGCTGTTCCTGTTGGTGTCATATGATGTCTTGTGGCCCTGTAGTGGTAGCAGAACAGTGACAGTTCTATCCCTGCGCCATCTAATCGACACGGCGCTCGTTGTCACATGCACTGTGATCATAAATCAGGTCACTGACAGTACCAGCCCTTAGCCATGTGCTCCTGCTTACGTCTTTAGTGTACTGCTGAAAAGCTGCACTCACGTTTTGGTTTTTTGACCCTTTTTTTGGTCACTTTCCACGACTCTTTCGCCGTGAATGTTATTGTTTAGCTTTGTTTACCTTTAATTATTCGAACAAGAATGTAAGATGATAGGAAAGCTTTATACGAGCAGAGAAAACAAGTTGGGAATGACTGAACAGCTGATAGGATGAACTCTAGATGTGACTTCCATGTGACAACCTGAAAAGAATCAGTGTTTCACCAGCCAGCATCCTGCTCGGCAAAGAGAGGGTGCTCATCAAGCTCCTTCTGCTGGTGGAGATCATTTGTTTCTGTGGCACATGATCGCCGCCGCTGCACAAATTATGTCGTTCCACCTTCCACTTGTTGTCCTCTCCCTTTCTGGCCTAGTTTTTGTGCGAGCTGGTCTTTGTTGTTGTGATTTTCTGTCGTGAAAAGAAAAAAAAAAGCAACACAAAACAGAAAAATAATACAGCAGCAAAGCATCGTAATTATGACTCTTTGATGACTCCCTGTATTTGTTTTGTACTCTTTATTGTTTGCTTCAACAGGTTTTCTCACTTTGCACAGAAAATAAAAAGCTGGATACTTTGCCTCTCAAGAGCATAGTAAGGGGAATTGGTTCTCTTGAGACTGGTCTAACAACTCAGTGCTGTCGCACCCAATTTCTGGGCTATTTGACCCATTAGATGTGAGTGCTTGGGAAACAAACAGGCAGTGCTAAGAGGTTTGATGGGCATAATAGTGTGGACTTAGTGATGGATGGTGCCATAGTTAAAGTACAAAGAGTCCAAGAATGTTTTAAATCTCACTTTCTGCACTCTTATTGGACTCTTTTACCCGACGTGCTCTATATGTTTTTCTTTAACAAAGACTGAAATATAATCAGAATGGAAATAATAGAATACAAGCCAAAAATAAGTGAACAGTAAAAGAATTAATGAGGTGATGTAATATAATATTGATAAATATAGAAAAAAGTAACACAAATCATGAGAAAACACGTTTGTGTTGTTTGAAACGATATCAGCACAATCCCCGGTAGTTACTGGCAGATGTTTAGGTCACAGATTTATATTGTTTCCCGATTGCCATCTGAACTTTGAGGATTCAGTCATTTATCTCTAAAGGCACCAATTTCTAAACATCAAATGAAAGAGGAAAATCAGAATTAAAACATAAATCAAGCAACGCATGCAAAGCAGTGTGCAAATGTGACATCACCACAAATGACTGAATCCTCAAAGTTCAGATGGCAATGGAGGTTTATTTATATAGCGCATTTCATTATACTTCAACTCTACTTAGGTGAATGCAAAATAGAAACAACGCATATTAATAGTACTTTTTTCATTTTTGCCCTACTTTAAAAAATTGATTGCATTTTTTTTTTTAAATCACTTTTGAGCACAACCCTACAAGAGTTCAAACTAACGTCTTCATACGTAGATGTCACTTTGCTGTTAAAAGAGGTTATTAACTCTGGCGTTGCTTTGAATTTCTGGTTATAGTTGTTGCTCCTTTGTTCTGCGACTCTTCATTGTTGACACCTCCCTTCTGACTGCTCAAATTGCAAAATTGTACCCGAGACTGAGGTTGTGAGTACCTGGGGAGTAAGAATGCTGTGGCAGAGCTTTAGCCTCATGTGCACGCCAGTATTGATCCGTGCAAGCCTCAGTGACTGTTGCTACAGAGCAGGCTTCGCTCATGGTACAGGACTCCCACCTGTCACCAGTTGGTGGCAGCTAATGAGGAAAAGCAGCCCATCACACACTAGTACAGCACACACACACACACACACACACACACACACACACACACACACACACACACACCCATCAGCTTCTGGGATAACACACTGCCAACAATTCTGCCCTCTCCTCCTGCCTCACCCAGGCACCCCCTTCTCCCTTCTTGCCCCCCCTACCCCCCACCCCCTCTTTTTTACTCTGCCTCTTTCTCTACCTCACTTTTCCTCTAATGAGTTGCAACACTGATAACGAGCCTGATGATCTTCCATTGATTCAGCTATCACTTGCTTGTCTGGTAATTGATCCGTAGCTGAGCCTCTAGTTAATTATATGGGCTTCGACATGGACCCCTGCCCCGGGGGGAATTCTCAAGTCCTGCACAATAATAGTTTTAATAAAGGAGCCTGAGGATCTCCAGTATCCCCTTTTTTCCCACCCTTTTCCTGCTTTCACAGATTTTTCATCTTTCTATTTCCTCTTGCCTCCTCTTTCCAGCCCCCCCTTCAAAATTTCTTCATCTCTGTATTTTTACTTCTGTCTCTCTCTCTCTCTTTCTGTGTTTTTTTTCTTTGTTTCCGCTGTCATCATGACCATTTACTATCGGCAGAAGCAAGGTGGACGGGGTAGGGGGGTAAAAAGAGGGGAAAGAAATGTGGAGGAAGAGTGAGCAATATCTGCAGAGTCCACTCCTCCCTCTCACAAATAACAGCCATTAACCAGCCAGGTCAGAAGCTGAGCCACCAGCTTGACTTGAAACACTGAGTGCCACTCGAAAAACCCACAGACTAGCACATTTACAGGAGAATGGGGTGGAGGGGTGGAGGGAGCAGAAGGAGAGAGGAAGAGAAAAAAACTGGAAAGCAAAAAGGAACCTTGGCGGCTAAATTGTCACTTAATATAATTAGCCTAAGCCTCGTGCATTACCTTTTCAATAAGTTGTTAAGAGCAGAGCTGGTGGTACATGGACAAGAGGTGACACATTATGCCTTTTACAACAATGCTTCTCGTGGCTACTGACAAGGCATGGGCCAGCATGCAAAAAGATGAATGAAGAAAATAATTGAAAAGGAAGGGAGCAGCGGAAGGTATTTAGAGGTGGAGGGGGGAAAAATTACAAGAGACAAAAAAGCAGAGGATGAAGATGTAGGCAGGCAGCAAGAAAGGAGCGAAGATGTAAATTGAGCTTGAGACAAAAGACACAATTGCACATTTTCAAAGTGGCGAGACACACACTGCACACTTTTCTCTCTGCTGGCAGAAATCACCTGTACATAACAGTAATGACCGGTGTGAAAATCTCAGCAAAGGTTAACGGTGTACCACCATTAGTACATAGTACAAAAGGCTTTTAACAGACAACCAAGAAGCTGTCTGCCGCAATTTACCACAAAATTTGAAGTGACTTTATATATCACAAGCCATTTAATGTAGCTGAGGAGAGAAGTTCTGTCCGTGTCCCTTTCTCTTTTGTTCCTCGGCAATGAAAAAGATCACTGTGACATCTCCCTCTCGCTGCGGACTGAGGCACCTGGTCTGTCATTTCTCTAATGATAGTGGGGCGAAAAGACAGGGTGGAGAAGACAAGATGGGAGATTTAAAGTTTAAAAAAAAAGGGGGAAAGGAAAGGAGAAGGAAGGAGGGAGGGAGATGGGTGTCTTCATTGTTTGAGATGTGTCCTATGCTGTGTCAAAGGAAGCATAGATCTTTTCCCTCTTTTTTTGTCTTATCCTCCTGTGTGTCTTTTTCTCTGTGTCTGCCTCCCTTTACTCCTCCATCCCTCATTTTATTCCCCTTACCTTTGCTGCTGTGGGGACCAATTTGGCTAAAATGGAACCTCTTCCTCATTTTTTTCTTAATTAAAATCTGAGAGCCTCCGCGGAGGAGGAGGAGGAGGAGGAGGAGGAGAGGGGAGAGAGAGGAGGTGCCTGTGAGCATGTGTGTTCGTGTGCATGCTGGTGGCAGATTGCCTGCGTTCCATTAGTCTTTCATTAGAGTCGGTGAAAATCAAACAAAGGCACGAGAGTTTTAAAAGATGTATCAAGGCTGGCATCTTTGCTTGTTTTAAAAAAAATATATATAGAGAGAGAAAGATATATTTATAATTATCTAACGAAAAGAACACCAAAAAATGTTGATCAGCTGTGATAAAAAAAAACAAACAGTTTTTTTGCAGAATACAAACCTGATTTTTCTTTCCTGAAACAAAGAAACTTGAAAACACCAAACAGAAGTGGCTCTTTTTTCACATGGAAGGCAACAACTCAGCTCCTTTGCTTAGCACTGTGTATAGCTGTGTGTGTGGGGGGGGGTCTGTGTGCGTTCATATGCGTGTGTGGCAGGACGGTCCCACAGGAGAACTAAGTTGCTCTGAGACGTGCTGGCCGCTCGCAGCGCAAATGGTAATAAGGCGGGGGGAGACAAACGCTCCCCTCCTCCCGATCTGTGAGGGAGCTTGCCCCCACCTATCTGCGTCTAGCAGAGGAGGGGTGTGTGTGTGTGTGTGTGTCTGCGTGCAAGTGTGTCGAAGTGTGCAGCACGATGTCACTGAGCATCTCACAGTGGAGCGGCGGAGTTGACTCAGTTGAGCTGCACTGGCCTGACACACACACACTCTCTCTCTCTCTCTCAGTCTCGCACACACACTCAGCGAGCCACCGTCTCTCTCACTGGCTCGCTCTCGCACACACACACACACACACACACGCTCAGGCGCTCAGTTCAGTTCCTCCGTGGCTGCGGCGGAGTACAGAGGAGTCAGAGAGAGAGAGAGAGGCAAGAGGAGAGGGAAAGAGAGAGGACAGTCGGCAGCACAGACGTTGAGAGAGGGACACATTCACAGAGACAGAGAGAGAGAGAGAGGCTAAGGGAGAGAGAAAAGGAGAGAGAGAGAGAGAGGAGCGGGAGGCAAGGAGAGCTGGATTGCTGGTGGCTCACTCCCACACCTCATCTTCACTTTGCTGGGACAGACACAGAATTGATGGTAAGATAAATTCAAGCTTTTTATTGGCTCGGCTGTTTGCTTTCATGGACGTTTATGGGACTTTTTTTTTTTTAACTGGACTTTAAATATGTTTTTTTGGTTGTTTGACAAATTTTTGGGAAAACAGTGAAACAGTATTTTTAAATTTCACAATTTTTTTTGCTGTATGTGTTTTTTTTTAAAGTCTAGAGTGTACGATATATCTCTGTTGTACTTACAGCACACTATTTGTTGCCTTCTCAAGCTTGAATTTATTTCTGATTGTATTTCTGTGTGGATATTCACTGCTGAGTCTGGTGGTGGCACTTCCCAGGTTGCTTAACTTTTACTTTCCTACTTTTCTTTTTTTTTTCTTCTTCAAATATTACGTGAGTGTGTCCATGTGTGTGCATGCAGGTAAACATGCGTTCCACTGTGTATGTTTGCATCCAAGTGTGTGTTTCTGTTCACTCCGTGTCCAAGTACAAAATGACTGACAGATGGATTACAGCAAAAAGTAAAAAAAGAAAAGAAAAGAAAAGTCAGGCCAAAGGCAACAACATGCACCCCCTCGCCTTAATTCCCATAATCCCCTCCTTTTTTTTTGTTTTACTCCATTCTTGCTCACCTTCTCATCAACCTCCCTCCTCACCTCCATCCTTTTCCTCGTCCCTCTTCACCTCCAGTGCTCCGCTCATCTTCCCCTGTCCAAGACGAGGCCCCCGAGGAAATTCACCACAAGCCCTCTTCTCTCTCCCTTCACGAGAATTAACTCCACATTCACTGCTCTGCCACCGGAGCTGCCAAGAAACCTCACACACATACACACGCACACATACATCTACTTCCTCATCTTGCCTCTTGCTGTTATCCTCCTCAGCAAGCAGGAACCAAGCTAGATTTTTTTAAAAGGCAACATAACCCCAAAAGAACCCACCTTCACTGACTTCTTTTTCTTCTCTCCTCCTTCACACTCCCACATCGCTGCTGCCCTCCCTCTCTGTCTCTCCCTCTCTCTGTCTAAGTCCAAGGAGGCAGAGTTGGATGTGAGAGGCAGTGAGTGTGACACGGTCCCACCAGAGCCCAGCAGAGACCCAGAGTCGCCCAGGCCACCTCCAGCTAAGGCTAACGGACCCACGGACACAGCTGGCATTTGCACGAGCATCATCTCAAGTAGCCACAGTAGTAGTAGCAGCAGCACCACCAGCAGCAGAAGTGGTCTGGGTGGCGTAAGCATCGTTAGCAGCAGCGCTGAGGGAGCAGGCGCGAGCTCCATGCAGTTCAGCACCAGACCGCCTAGTGCTGAGCAGCCGGGCTTCATGGGGACATGGCAGCAACAGAGCACTGACAGCAACCTCCTCTACAGAATGTCCCAGCAGGTACGTCGCTCAGCCTCACCCCTCCATCTTCTCCATCTCTGCCTCCTCCTGTCTTCCTTCTTTCTTTTCCATCTTTAAGGCCAAATGTTCATTTTCCTTCTCCTGATTTGTGTTTACTCTCACAGTATTTACTGGTTCCTGATCCAAGAAAGTGTTGGTGTACGTCTGCATGTGTAGGTGTATGTGTAAGTTCATGTTGGGGTGGGTGGGTGGAGGTGGTGGGGGGAACCAGTGGTTTCGTGGTGTCTTGTTTGTGATATTTTAAGTTAAGAGTCAATTTTGCAGCAGATTTTTTGTAACTTTCCCTTTTCTTTTTGGAACATTGATTTCATGCTTTTTGTGTTGCTCTTTTACACAAACCTGCTGTAAAGTATTTCAATTCATGCATTTTCCCTCTCTCTCTGTCATCTGTCACTTTTTCAAAATTTATTCAATGCATTTGTCATTTTCTTTTATTTTTTAAAAAAGGGCAAAAAATAGCACATTTTATGTATTTGCAAAAACATGTTAATATAAAATTTGCACAGCTTGCGACATGATTCCTTGCCTCTTGTTACACACATGCCTTCTGTCTCAGTAATTGGTGTGAGAGCGGAGAGGAGTTTTAAAAAGCAAGCTATAGGCGTGTTTTGGTAACCCCAGCGCCGATAAAGACTCGGGAAGGGGCACCCCTCTGGGACCGGCTAATTGACTTCGTGTGGCCGAAGCAGGAAGCCCCTCGCGCGGCTACGGAACAGCAAAGGAGCCGTGAATGAATCCTGGCTGGCCAGGAAAAGTAGTGATGATAACAGAGAGCCCGCAGCGGCTGAGGACAGTCGAAGATTTCCTCCCGACATTCCTCTGCTGCTGTCACTGGTGTTCCTCTTCGTTCTGTAGCCTTTTTTTTTATTTTTTAGGTTTTTAATGTCGTCTCTAAAGTTAGAAACATGACAGGGATGAAGTGGTTTCGTTGGATAAATATCAGGTACGGAGAGGGGGGATAGGAATGTCCAGCTCCGAGCAAGTGTATGTGCGCGCGTGTGTGCGCGCGCGCGTGTGTGCTTGTG
The DNA here is from genome assembly GCF_057382185.1 of Mchenga conophoros. Lineage (NCBI taxonomy): Eukaryota > Metazoa > Chordata > Actinopteri > Cichliformes > Cichlidae > Mchenga > Mchenga conophoros. The sequence continues at coordinate 19,400,464 of NC_140531.1, forward strand.
TGCGTCCGTTCGCGCACACGTCCGCGTGAGGGGAAGACAGTAAAGATAGAGGATGGTTGTTAGGTTGCAGTTAATCATAGCGGGACCTGCAGACTCTCCGTACCATGCACACGCTGTTACGCACTCGGGCCATAGCGGCTCTTGCGCAACAGCTTCGCCGCGGCTCCGTGCTGTAAGTGATGAGAAACATATTCTGTCACCTTGACGGCACTTGGAGTCCGTTTTGTTTTTGTTTTGTTTAACCCCCAGAGGTCGAATCGTGAAGATGAAAACGATGTTTTGGGATTTTTTTTTTTTTTAAAAAGAACAAGAATCCCGGTGTAACTTTTAGTAAAGACACATTTTGTTAAAGCAGCTTTCCACGAAATAGTTTTAGGAGAAAAACAACCTCCACCTTTTTTTTTGTTTTAGTCAGGTTGATCTTTAAAGCCCTCAAATTTATTAGATACGTAAATCAATAGTGTTTCCCTTTACATCCTCACACCTTTCGTGCTTATCACGTTTTATCTTCCCCACCCCCTCAAAATCTTCCTAAAGTAACGATCATGCAAACTATTGATACACGAATTAGTGGATGGGTTGCAGGGGTCAGCGAACCGCTTCTCTTCTCCTCTCCCGGTACGAGCAGGTGGATGGGCCCTTCCGCTCAGCATCTGCTGGGACCCCCACGTTTGCGTCCCCAATCCTTTTTACAAATGCGCACCGTTGTTTCAATATAATCAGCTGTGGGACTCGCTGTTATTTATCCTTCCTCGCACTACTTAGAAGACATCTTCTCATGTTTAGTAGGCATGACATAAATTCTCCGAAGGAAGCCTGTTCCTTGACAGACTCGCCTTATTGGAATCTAACCGATAATGACTTTGTGTTTGCCGAGCCTGGCGCACCCTGGGGTGTTGGAGAGAAATGCGTTATGGGCTTGTGTTAAAAAAAAAAAATACCCCCCATCTCCCGTAAAGATCAACCAGGTGACAGATAGATGCAGGATTTTATAAAAGTTTAGTTACATCACATCTCCATCTGATCGATAGAGACATAAAAAAAAGATTTGTGCGCAGTGCGTTTTGGAGAAGCGGCTGTGATGAGATGCAGGGACATCTCCAAAATAACAAAAACAAAACATAACAACAACAACAACAAAACCCATTTGGCAATACCTTTTGGAATTCCTTGTAAATCAAACACACACAAAGAAGCACTGTCGAAACGTAGGAAATGTCTCTTGTGATAGGAAGGCAGTGATTTTCCTATTTTAAAGCCATCCTGTTAATTACGTAAATAACCTGCGGTTTGCAGCAGGTGTTTGATTAGCTCGTGGACAAGCATCCGTGACTGAAGAGTGCAAAGAAAGTGAAGCACAGACATTTATTTTTTTCTGTTGCATCCAAATTCCGAATCACTAGTTTCATTTTTTTCATCATAAAAAAGCAGCACGTGTCTTATATGGCGTGGAGAAAATTGCTTAAACCTAAAGAAAATATTTAAAAACCACTTTGAATTTAATAAATAATGCCTGTATTGCTGCCGAATTTTAATCGTTTTTCATAGATTTTTATTGGCAATTAATGAATGTATTTATTTCATATTCACTTGGATGTTTTTCAAGACACGAGGCATTTTCTTTTAAAAATATTTGGCCACAGGCGATGCTGTTTGGATTGAAGAAACAAATGAAAAATACAGGTGAATTAAATATTTTTCCTTATGTTTTATTAAATGTGGAGTGTGAGATTGCATATTGATACAATGGTATTTTTTTCCTTTTTCTTTTCTCTTCTTCTTCTTTATTTATTTATTTATTTATTTTTAAATCGTTGCGTGATTTTTCTAAAGCAAACGAAATTAACAGCGTTGGATATTGAGGCATTTGTGCAGTCGAACAAATTTACACCTTTCATAAAAGGCCTTAGTAGGTTTTTAATCTTTGAGCAAACTCTTTTTTTTCTAAGCCACACAGCAGGAGATTTACATCCTCTATAATCCACGCAAGTGTCAACAGGAAAGGGCATAAACAGCATGCAATTTAAATGAAATCAATGAAATGGATTCAATAAATACGACCTATTTTCTCAGCTTCCTCGTGTTAAAAAAAATCAGTGCACATTTTACAAAACACTGCGAGAAGGGAACTCTCCTAATTGCTTTTATGGCGGAAAAAATACAAACATTAGTCGCGAGTGTAATTAATTCCAGGCATTACGGAGTGATAATATTTGGAGCCTTAATTGACCCGCTGCTGTACATGAGTGGCTATGAATATCGACCCTCTGCAAGTTAAAAACTCCAGAGTTAAGTGATACTACGAGTCTAATTGGCTCATCAGGGATGTTTCCTCCACAATACAGCAGCCGGAGGCCGCGTTTCTCTCTCTCCTTTTCCCCCCTTTTTTATTGTCTTCTCCGCTTCAAGTCGGAGGAACGTGGGAACAAGTCAAGGATTAGAGAAGCTTGTAAAAATGTGCCTTCATCTCCACCTGAGGATCTGATGGAGCCACCCAGGCTCGGTGCAGACCTCAAAAGGGGTGGGGGGAAAAAATCAGTGTATATCTCCAGTTTAAAACCATCTCTAAAATAGCCTCTTCCTTTTCTTTTTGCAAGGGTGCTGTAACGCGGCTTCCTTTGAAGTGCGACAGGTCGACTATGGGCCGAGATCTGGAAGAGGTACAGTGGCATTACAGCTTGCCTGACTTCTGTCTGCTCTCAGTGCTGCCTGCTTCATCTCACACCGAGACTCTTTTTATCCACCTATGGACACAGCAGGGGTGGATAACACAGACATATCATTTAAAACTAGATAACACAAAAACGCCAAAAAATTAATTCAAATACCAATAATAATCAGCGTTAAAACAATAGAAATAATAACAGAAATTTTATATCTTATATAGCTTTTTGTGGCAATTTTTTTTCTTAGGATTTAAAATAATATTTTAAACAAACACTCACTCAGATTTGCAGCATTTTATTCTTTCACTGTAGCATTTACAATTTTAGGATATGGAAATTACTTTAATTTAATGTCAGTAAATTAAATTTATAACTAATATATATATATTTATATGTCTTTTTTAATTCTTACAAATCTGCTGGCTTCTTGTCTCCAAACATCCTCTCAAAGATTTGAAAGCCTGACTTTATTTCCTCTAATATTACAATTTTTCTTTCCATTTCTCTTCCTTTTCCTCTTTTTGTCATGTTTATTTATTTATTTATTTCGCTTGGATCAACATCACAGTCCTGTTGGTTGATTTTCCCTTGTTCCATATATTTCGTTAAAGCGTTGTGCAGCCAGCCCAGCGCTGTCTGTTTATGCCAAACGGTTGGAAGTGAATTCTGTTAGCGCTCAGAGCATGATGATGGACATATTTGTGGAAAAACATGCTCTGCTTTGTTTTGTCTGACTGAAGAAATTAGGTAGATATTATCCTCTTCAGCGCAGTTCAGAGTAGACGCTAATCTGCCTATTAACACAATGATAGATTTATAGCAGTGTGTGTGCGTGTGTGTGTGTAGGGAGGCTGGAGGCAACCGTTGTTTTGGTGGGGTAAAGTCGTGTTGTATGTTGCATATGTGGTGCATATGCATTGCTTCTTACTGTTGTGTTGGACTTGGAGGCAGTGATTTGATGCATATGTGTAGAATTACCCACAATCGGTGAACGTGTGCGCATGTGTGTGGTTACACTCGCTGTTATTATTTCCATGTCTGTCTTTGATGGGTCGTTGCACACGGAGCATATGGATGTCTATACATACATGTATCTGGTGTCAAGTGTGTGTCTGTGTGTGTGTGTGTGTGTGTGTGTGTGTGTGCGTGACGTTTATGTGTGCGCTAAAGAGTTGGTGTCTGTGGGTTTGCCATTTATTTTTCTGAGTGGGTGGCTAAGCACTCATATGCCAGTTGTGTGAGTGTAAGCGTGTTACTAAGGATGTGAGAGTGTGTGTGTATCCTCCCTGTGTGTGTGTGTGTGTGCGTCTCTGTGTATTGGATCGGGCTCCATGTGTGTGCGGGTGCGAGGTGAAGTGTCTCTTGGCTGGCCCTGGCTGGAGAGCTGGAGGAGAGCAGAGGTGAAAGAGGAGATTTGCAGAAAAGACACGCACCACTTCCCCCATTACTACTTTTTCTTTTTCTTCTTCTACTTTTACGTCTTTGTCTCTCACAGCTTCTTCTTCTGCCCTCGCTTTTTCAGCCCTCTTCCTCTTCCCCTACCTTCACACTTTCTGCTCTGTGTCTTCTTCGCCACTGTCTTTCTCACTTGAAACTCTTCACCAGCAGCAGATCGAATGCTCAAAGACGAAATCAGATGGTTTTTATGCAGCTACTGTCTTTGCACAAAAGGCTCCTGAGACTAAATCTGTGTAACTGGGGAACATTTTGAGCGTGTTCACTTTATATACCGTGCAGGATTACGACTCATCATAAGACACAAGGACAGAAGAAGCACAGTGTTTTCTTGGTTATGCCTTTTTAATCAGTGTTTTGGTCTGGTAACCTGACTGGAAAAGCTTCAAAGCTTCAACAGAATAGATGACCCTGATAAAGCGCTTATCCCTCGATCTAAACTTGTCCTCTTATACTGCCTAATTCACGTATTACTGCTGCGCACCAGTTAAGAACATCCAGATAACATAGGCAGAGCTGAGAATGGACGCTGTGATTTTTGAGCGAGCTGGCATCCAACGCAGTCTTTGTGTGTATGATGATGCGTTTTGTAAAGGCGGCGTTATTTCTGCAGGAGAGCAATACGAGAGTAAGACCGAGCAGGAAGGTGGGCACGGCTACTAGTATATTTGCTGTATGCGTGCTCTAGTAAGAGCCCATCTGGTTTGATGAGGTGGGAGGATGCACAAGGTCCCATTCATGCTGCGGTCCCCACTATATTTACCCAAGTGCCAACCAGGGAGATATGACGTCCACAACATTTTTACTTTAAACTAGTTCCAACTGGCGTTTCAAAATCTTTTTCTCTCAGAAAGTGCATCGCCCAGTATGTCTGAAGGTACATGTATACATACGATAACTATGCCAGCTTTTTAAATTTCTGTTTTACATACTGCTTGTCTAGTGGGTAACATCAATAGCCACGCTTTTAATTCCACCATTTTCCACTCTATTTCTTGGACAGTTGACTGACTCTTCACGCGTGCACATATATTCTCCTTTCTTTCACTCACCATCTTAAAATCCGTATGATAGATTTTAATTTTCAATTCATTTATATGCTGTCCTTTCAAAAATAAAATACGGCACCCTGATCTCGTGTATCTCAGGTCAGGCAGGAACCTCTATAGCTGTGCAATAATGCCCTGCAGGCCCAGCGTTATGGGTAAGCACTGACCCTGACTCTGTGTGCAAGACCTGGGGCAAACAACGATCAATAAGCATCATGTGAGCATCACTCACAGGCTCCATGTCAGCTGTTTCCTGTTTGTCCTGAGGAGACAGGTGCCTCACCACCATGGTGAATGGGGGGGTCTGTATCATATGGAAGCATAGGGTGCATTTTATGGGTGAGGAGCGATAGAAATGCACAGCCATATGCTCTGGCTTTATCAGTGGGATGAGTGGTAAAATCTACTGGAGCTGAGTCTTTCCCAGGGACCTCTCTTACTCTTGTGTGGGCATGTAAAATCAAAGAAATACAGTATTCCATTTCCTTCTGTTGTTCTTTATTTATTGCGAGTCGCTTTTTTTTGACAAAGTCAATCAATAAAATACCAGTAATCTGAGTAGAAGATGTCAACACCGCGTAGCACTGAGGAAATTCATGAAGTATTTCAGGCCAGAAAGATTTACGTAGGTTTTATTCATTTGGAATAAATCAGCGTGGTTATTCAAAATGTGAGCTATACTCAGCAGCACATGTGTGTGGGGTGTGTGTGTGTGATTAGTTTCTTACGGCACTGGGAAAATGGTTTACAGTGTTATGTATTTTTAAATACAACTGTTGTCATGTAGATTGCATTGAAACGCTTTATGCTGTTTTTTTTTTTTATCTGCTGATGTCCGCGTAAGCAGTGGAACACCCGTCTTTTTACTGTGTTTTTCCTTCTTTCATTTTCCACGTGTCTTTCAAAACACGGCTGTGAGTTATTTGTCTTTGGGCAGTTTCCTGCAGTACGGTGAAGTCGCCGGTGTGAAGAGGAAATGTGTGTGTTTGAAGGGCTAGTCGCTCAGGATGTCACCACCCCACCACTGGCTAATGAGGGGGACATGAATACAGGGCCAGGGCAGCAGCACACACACACACACTGACACGGCAGGAATGCAGCAGCTGTCACCGGGATCCAGGCAGCTATAAAAGGCTTGAAGTGTAGTTCTTGTAAGTGTGTGTTTGTGCGAGTGGTATTACCAGGGGTTGCTGTGGCGTCGAGAGCTGGGAAAGGGACGGCGCTGCCACAGGTGACCCGAGCCACCAGCGGGGTGGACCATCAGAAATCTATTTATTTTGCCTGTGGTATTTTAAGACGTGGCCATATGGTAGAGACATTGTTCTGTATCCAGAGGAAGGTGACATTAGGTGTGACCTGTGCTAAGTGACAGGAACTTGGGCATACTTTCACCATGGCTTCTCCCTTTTCCTGTTATTCCTCAACTCCTGTTATTTTGTTTTCCTTGGAGTTGCGCCAACGCAGCGGGCAAATCGAAAGCCTACTATTTTTACATCCGTCTTTAAGGACCCCTGTCTATTCGCTCTGCCTGCCAATTTGCCCCATCAGCAGTGGCAAAGAAGAAGAGCTCTCAAGGCACCGAGCCTTTCATTTTTCTGTTGGCGATGTAGCTAATGCTGTCACTGTTATTTGAAAAAGCACTCAGAGTGAATTGCTATTATTATTGTTAAAACCATCATCATCAGGCTTATTTATGGTTATGGATAATGATGGTAATTTTGTTCAGGTTTCGCACTTGACTCTGTCTCTTTCTTCTGCTAATCTGACATATACTGTGTGTATGGGTGTGTGTGTGTGCGTGCAGGCCTACTGTACAGTGCTGTGTGTTGGCAAATTACCAAAGTTGTTGTTCAAAGAAAATGGTTTTTCCAAAAGGTAACACAGATTTCATGTCCACAATTCACATGTGAGGTGAAGAGAGCTGCACTCAGGCAAGAATAAATATGTTTCATCTTTTAATGAATACATGGAACCGTGTCTGTGAACGGTGGAGGTGGAGGAGGCTCCCCCCCCCCCCTTTCACTATTTTCTGTTTCATTTCATTTCTTTCTTCCTTTTTTTCCTCCTCTCTTGTGCTCCAATGTTTTATTCTCCATCTATCTCCCCGCTCCGTTCTGTTCTGTCTCCAACTTACCATGGAGGTTTGATTGCTCGAAGCCCAGGGAGGATTTTTTAGGGAGGTTCTGGAGAAGGGAGGCTAGTGGTACAGGCTGTGGTAGGCTTGTAGCCAATGTACATAGTGCGCACGTATTACACATGCACGCACATACACACAGATATAAAGTACAGTGATTTTCTTTGTGCAGATTGTGTAAATTGCTTCTTAACAATGCTGTCATTTTAACCCACTGAATAAAAAGCCTCTAAACTCGAGTCTAAACCCGTTAGCTACTTTTTTCCCTCTCGCCTTCTTTTTCCTTGTGAGCAAAGTGTTAAAGCAACATGTGTAAGCGTTTGTTTGTGCTCTCTGCTGACTTTGTAAAGATGTTTGCGCTGTTGGATTAATAACGTTTAATGGCCACTGTTAAATGCAGCTGCATTGGCATCCCACAGCTTGTGTTTTTTTCTGGCAAGCTGAGACTCTGGGTGGCTTTTTGTTTTTGTGAGTACGTGTTGTGTGTGTGTATGCGCCCGTGCAGTGAAATACTGCTGTGTGCGTGCGTGCGTGTATGTATGTGTGTGTGTGTGTGTGTGTGTGTGTGTGTGTGTGTGTGGGCTAGATAGAAGAAGCATTGTGTGTTGTCACTGAGCATACCTGTTCATTTAAGTGTGACATCCCCCCCTTCCCCCAACAACCCCACACCCCCGCCACACACACTCACAACAGAAAATGACTGAACGTGATCACATATTGAGCAGCAGTGTCTGTAATGTCAGTTAAGTCACAAATGATCTAATTTGCCTACCGTGATTGACATCAATTGGTCAACCCAGTGGTGGCGAGCCACCATGAATGACCTCTGGCGTCACACTTTCTGGATATTTGTTGTGCGACTAAAGCAAACAGCTGGATGGAGTGAGAATTCTTGTAAGGAAAACGCAGTTTTTGTGTGTGTTAAAAGTGGAAGATGTATCTCCGTTGTTTACTTGTGCACTGGCAGGCACACAAGCGGCCCCACAAACACACACACACACACACATATATATATATATATATATATATATATACGCTTGCTTTCTTGGTGCTGATGTTTTCTCTGTAAATGGCCTGAGCTGCCTCTTCCTTTGTCGGGAAACACTCTTAGCGATAAGTGCTTTGTTAGAGCTTTGTCTGCTGCATGATGTGTGTGACTCTGACTAGCATTTAATATTTTATGGCATTTAATCTATTTGATATGTTTCCGCCAAATCCAAAGGAAAAAAAAATCTGCAGCTTTTGTTTCTTTTATTCAGGCCATTACCTCACAGCTTGTTGATCAGTTTAGATTTGTAAAGGGTGGCCGAAAAGGATTTATCACCTAGATTTACCGCTGTTTTTCATCATAAATTCACCATCTTGTCCATTGCTAAAATCCCATTAGGGCAAAGGTGATCCTTTCTGCCTGATCAATGAGCGTAAATAATACAAAATGTCATTAGAAATGACACTATTTAAAGAGCAGTGGAGTTTACAGGATGCGGCGGCGAAGATAGTGCTTTATGACAAAGGAAAAGAAAAGGAGCCGACAGCTTGTGCATCAGTCAGAAGGTGAGGAGGAGGCTCTCTTTGAGATCAATTGGTAATAGGCTGAAGTCACAGAGGCGATTAGAGGCGTCGACTTGCCTGTGTTGTAAATGCTGTCAGATCTGTTAAAGGAAGCCTAATACCTCTCAGGTTGAAAGCTGTAATAACATCAACTGTAACTGAATCCGCAGGGAAGTGCAAGGGAGACTGCGTGTGTGCGAGTGAGTGGAAAAGGACTGGTGAGGAAGGCGAAAGTGTTTCATTCTGTGTAGATTACATAGGTTTCTCTGTATGTGTTTGTGCGCGCATCTGTGCGTGTGGTGTGTGTGTGTGGGTGAGTGGTATAAAGCGGTGGCAGCATGCATAAAGGCGAGAGCCGCGGGGTTGCTCCTGGCATTCTTTTGGCCACCAGATGCCTGTCACTGCTTTAAGGAAAAAAAAGAGCAAGGGGATGAGAAGGAGAGAAGGACAAAGATGAGGAGAGGAGGGAGGGCGAGGAAGGGAGGAGGGGGGTGTTGGGGGGCAGCCACCGCTGTTCAAATCATGTCACGTAGCGCTAATTCATCCAGCCTCATTAGAGAGAGGGAAGGGACCGGAGAGGGCCTCTCTCAGGACAGGGGCCCGGGCTCAAACACACAGCCACACACAGATATATGCATACACTTAGTTTTCCTCTCTGGCACATACTTACACACAGATACAATTTCGCTGTTCCTCTCTCTCACACACACACACAGACACACACACACACTCGCAGGCATACATACACAGATGACACTGGCACATGGCGCAGTGCGGGGGCAGTTTAGGGAATAGAAAATTGCCTTCTCAGGAAGGCCCTGGCCAATTAAGGACCTGACCGTATTGAATGTCAAGTGTTAATTTAGTCTTACCCCCCCAACCCTCCCTCAAACCATCCCCCCACCCTCACCCCTCAATTTCCCAGCAGTCCTTGTTGTGGGGGGGTGGAGGGTGGGACTAGGTGTTGTGTGTGTGTGTGTGTCCCAGAGATGAGCAAATACATGTCAAGCCAAAGTTGATTGCCTGCTCCGTATTATGTGTCGCAGGCAAGTGGCAAATGTGCTCCCGCCTTTTAGCCTCCCGCGTACCCCCTGAGGGACTCTGCGATGGAAGGAGGAGGAGAGGAGGAGGATTAACTGTACCGCAGTGATAAGAATGGGGGGGGTTTACACTAGGGAACGAGGGGGCGGGGGGGTGAAGGGGACAGAGAGAGAAGTAGAAAGAGGGCAGAGGGTTGGTTTGATCTCATAGGACTGGGTGGTGACTTTGATAGTTTTTTAATTGCCTTCAATGCGCAGAGGTGATGTCTCTGGAAAACATTCTTGGAATAAATAGTTTTAAAAAGAGAGCGGGCGAATTTCCGAAAGTTTAGCCAGCTGATTATTTAAGAAAACGGAACGCATTTTAACTTTATGAAAAACTTTAAATGATGCCAACGTGTTGGCTTTGCTCTAGACTCGCTGCCTTTGGCGTGATCCAGGGGTAGACAAGGTTGTCTCTGAGTTGGACTGATGGTAAATGCCCACCTCCATACCTCCATGATCTAATAGACATCCACTTAGTCTTAATGGCCAGATTCCCTTTCTTCTCTAGTGATGACTGTTGCACTCTTTAAAGGTGTAATTGCCAGCTTGTCTTTCCTATCACTCCCCCTTCACCAAAAGCCTCTTTTTGCCTCTCATGTTCACTACCGTCCTCCCAAGACAGAGGGGAGCATTTCTAAGAAAATAAATATTAATGCTCTGCTTGCATTCACAACAAAGCCAATTCTCCTGTTTTAGCCAGCCCTCTGGCTACATTTGTTAGTGAAAGGCTCTTTGTTTTACATTCGTCTCGGTGCATTTACATGTGCGCCGGAGTTTGTGTGTGTCCGGTGATAGCAGTGATCTTGTGAAATTGAATAGAGAGGGCGAGTATTGATCATTTACCCCTGTGTGTTATTAGTGCCTGCTGCTACTGACATAGAGAATGTGAACCACCGGCACAAATGCAAACTGACAAACATACACACACACCTATACATACACACTTTGCTATGTTTACTGAAGAAATACAGTATGTTGTTTGCATGTTGTGACAAATGTAATGCATTCCATCATAGGGGAAAAAGTATACTTTCCCACTACATAATATTTTATGGAAATATCAACATTATTGCCCAGACCCGGTGGTGGAAACCTGTAAAATTACAGCTCTAGTAGTGTTATGACGGACTGGGTTATGTGTCAATGACTTATATGCGTCAAGGGTCTTTTCAAATGGGGCCAATTTTTATGCTCTCTGCTCACGCGCAGCCACACGCAAATTTATTATTACAATCTGTTTTTTCAATCTCCCGTAAGTGATAACAAGTTCTGAGTTCACAGAGGTTATGGTGAAATGTAATTCGGGCTCTGATCACTGATATTCAAACAGCCACCGTACAAGCCTCCAGGGCCAGGGGAGGGGTAGGGTGTTAAAGCCAAGTGTAAGTGCTCTGTCTTTGGGTAGACATGGACATCGGCAGGGCTTCTGGAGCTCCAGTGAGACGGGGGTTGAGAAGTCTGTCAAGCCCTAATTGATCACCCTGACCTGGGGAACTAAGTACCAGATGAAGGGGGTGCAGAGGAATGCAATAGATAAGGCTAAAGGGAAAAGAAAGAAGCGGGGGGAAAAGAAGAAATTGTGCGACCGGTGACTTAATCTCTCTGGACTGGTCATTTCCCCCTCCGGATGATAGATACAGTAGGCCTAGCGTGTGACACAGATGGATAATGCAGGCGTCTGGGGTGATAGAGTTATAAATTAACACATTACTGGACCTTAATGTGGACTATTGTGGACGACCTCACACCACCATCATCAACCCTCCAGGCGCACAGACACACACAAACACGCCTCCAGTTTCACTGATGCGTCTAGCTGAGCTCAGGGTGCGGATTGTTCTCCTCAAGTGGCATTGATTTGTTAAAGTGCTGAATTAGCAGGATCAGTCCAGTTGCTGGTCTTTCTTCTATTTTCTTTCCTTTTTTTGATTTGACAATTTTACCCTTTTCCCCCCCTCTTTTACACCATCCTTGTTACTTCTCTCGCCTTACTCAAACGCTGATTTTCCCTCCTTTTCTGCTCTGTTTCCACATTCTTGACTCCTCTCCCCGTGTGAAAGACATTCACACACTCTTTTACTGCACAGACACAAGTGCTCCAAACTTTGCTCCCTCGGTTGTCCTGGCTTTTTCCTCGAGTCCTCTCTCCAGCTGGAAGGTCTCACCTAAAGAGAACAGTTGGTTTTTCTCTCCTTCTCGTGGCCCACACTATGCTCGCTAGCCAAAACTGTTGTGTCCCTGAGTTTGAGACTTAAAGGGGGAAGTGGTATGTGTGTGGTTGGGGATTGGTATTTAATAGCCAGACATACAGAAGAGTTAATATCCAGAGCAGCAGTAGCCTGCACATTGTAAGGCCACACACAGTGACAAGGTTCTGAGCAGCTCGCTGTATTTAAAACTCACCCCGCTCCTGTGGAGCGAGGCAATGGCTTATACATCCACAGGGTAACCGCAGCGAATTCCACCGGTGTGAATGTCATTCGACAACAAATGAGTGCTTCTGGAAACCGAGCGGTGTACAGTAAGGGTCACTGGTCTCTCTGTCTGCTGAATGTGGAGTGCTGTGTTATACTTGGGCTTACGAGTGGGACAGGCTGTCTGCTTTCTGAGGCCGAGTCCCTAGCCAAGAGGTGCAGATTTGTTAGTGTCTGCTCCATTATCACCCATCACTCTCATGGTTTGTTGTATTGAGTGCAAGTGCATGAGAGAGAAAGTGAGTGAGCGGAGTAACCGGAGACTGTCCCCCCACTTTCTAGTTTTCTGTAATTCAGCCCAACAGTTAACATCTGGTGACCAGTGACTGACCTTCTTGTGATTTCACACACAAACACACACGCACACTAAGAGTCGGACTGTATCCAAGTGATGAGTGAGTGACCACCCATCTACCCCTCCTCCCCTGCCAAGTATCCATCTATGCCAGATCCCCAGCCACAAGTCCGTTCCCTCACTGCGCATGACTGGCCGATGAAAGGTTGATGGGCGACTGGTCTGCTCATAGTATCAATAAAATACTCAATAATGTGCCAGAAAAACACCTAAGAGTAGAAAGCACCTAAGCACACATACAGTACACACTGGTGCAAACACACGTGCACCTCACTGTGGCACAAAAAGCAAGCACAAACCTCACTAGCTAGTTTGCATGTTGACATGTTAATCTAATCCTTTAATCCTTATAAAAAGTTTGAGTAATTTAGCCAATTGTTGGTTTTGGAAGTTTAAATGGCTACACTGACAACTTGTTGGCTCCTCCTTTCATATGTTGTGTTTTGGCAGTCTTATATGACATCAAACTGAACGTCTCTGGGTTTTAAACAGTTTTTTGTTTTTCTGATTTTACAGACCAAACTGTTAATTGGTGAACTGAAGCAACAAATGCCAGATTTATCGATATACCATAACACAAATAAGAATGATACTAATACAGTGGTCTGCAAAAAAACAAAAACAACATGGAATGAGAAGTATGTCTGGTTGATAGGAAAGGCCAGCCGTTGATTATGTGAATACAGTGTGTTTGTGTGTCTTCTCTGCTGGGTGACAGGGGAGTGAGCAACACAGTTAGAGGCAGAGCAGAAGTGATACATGCCTCGCTGCACTGGGTCACGACCTTTGTCGCCCTTGGCTCGTCTCTGTGCCACATGTTTTTGTGTGCAATAGCATGTCAAGGAGTCACTTGTCCCTTCAAAGGAAATGGGAAGTACCTCGGTTCATGCAATCCAGGGGAACAAGGATTATGCAAAGAGGTGAGTCACAGGGAGGGCGTAATGGCAGCGTGATGTTGTGACTAAAGCTCTCCGTTCAAGTCAAACGGGGGGGGGGATTTCAGGGAAAGACACAGGGGTAAGACCTGACGTGTGACGGGAGGGTGACTGCACAAAAAGAAAAGAAAAAAGCAGACAGAGTGACAGAGAGCGACAAAGTGAAAATGCCAGTGTAGCATCTCAGTAAGAAAAAAACACTTAAAGTGAAGGATAGTGAGCGGGGATGCAAGAAGGCAGCCAGGGGACTGAAGAAGAGAGATGGGGGTGGGGGGGAGTGAGGCTGATGCATTGTGACAGTCACTTAGAAGGATTTCACTTCCCCTAAACTGTGGCTTGAAGGAAGAAACACCATAAGTTGGGACAATTATGGTCTGAAGGAGATATGACAGGACACATGTGGAGCCGACAAGGGAGGGAGGAAGGAAGGAAGGAAGTTAACCAGAGAGCGCACGCGTGCACGTATCTATCCTCAGGAGAATGCAATCATATCATTTGCTTGTATGCTCGTGGATTGTTCTGTATATGTGCACTACATATACTACCCAAGTATCGTGTGTGTTTCTTTGTGTGTGTTTGCCTATGTGGGGCCACAGAAGGGTTCTCGCTTGGTGCACACCATGTCTGGGAGAGCCAGCATCTCGCTCCTCATGGTACAGTGTGTTACCACATTGCCTCCCTCATTCCTTCACCTCATGTCTGTAACTTAACCTAGTGACGAAGGGCAGGAGGGGGAGAGGGAAAAAAAAGAAAGAAGAAAAGCACAAGAAGCTGGAGCGCAATGTTGCCAAGAAAATAGGCCCCTTATTTTGTCTTTTCTTTGGTTTATTTGATTTTGGCCTTTTTGCATGTTAATAGTTTTTTTTGTGTGTGTGTCGTAGCTCTGATAAGTGTCCCTAATGTTCTTTTTGCTGCAGTACATTTTGTTACCCCTGCGCAGAAAGCTCTGCCAAGAATGTCACTGTAATTTGAGTGTAAGTGGATTCCAAGAAATACACTTTTCCTGTTTCATTGAGTCGTTTTGCTTTCAGCGCTATTATGTCCTTCGTGCGAGTGAGGCACTGGCGAAATTGTCTCTCGGTTTTTCTCTGGCTTGTGTCTTTCTGCGTGGCACCTACCGCTACAGTTCACCGACAGTTCTGTTAATTCTCTTTCCATTTGTGTGACTCTGTGTGTGTGTAGACAAATAATGGCAACAACAACAAAAAAAGTTTCCATTTAGAAAAATGCACCACACATGACTACAAGCTAATTTAAAAACTCCCAAACACATCTCCTGTATCTTGTGTACAATCTGTAGTTTTAATGCATATGTGACATTTTTACAGGTAGGAGGAAATGAAATCTTTGCTATTCACACTTTGTTAGCAGGTACAAGAATATCAAATACATTATCAAATAATAACCATTTACAGCTCTGATCAACGCTTAAAGACAAGGATTAAAAAAATGGATTGAGATATTTGGATAAGATGAGCGCTGCCTTCAATCCACTGCTGCTAATGAGTCACACGTTTCCTCTGGAGAGCTGCATAAACGAAGCTTCCAGCCTTCTGTCCTTGCCACCTTCCCTGTTTGTGCTACTCTCCGCTCATCAGTATGGCAGTTGTGTTTGCTGAGCTGGCTTCTGATAGACTTTTGTTTGGTTGGGTCATTTGAGATTTGGTATTAGCTCTCTCTCTCTCTCTCGCTCTCT